>NC_137912.1:31855682-32503182 GCF_963457725.1 Sprattus sprattus | reverse complement strand
TGCAATTTGTGCGCAATTTTCGTGGGCTTTCAGTAGCACTCCAAGCTGACACCGCATGAACGGAATGGAAAAAGGACGAAGCATGATGGAAAATGGAAAACTATCTGTGCTGTATCAAGGTATCCGAATGGCGCTTCATCAGGAAAATTACAACAATTAGCATAAGTGCTCAAAAATCAACACTTTAAATGTCAGCGGCGGAGGTTTGGCCAGAGATGAGCAAAGGGTGAGCCATGTGCCTCTGGTCCCACTTCCAGCACAAACACGGAGCAATCACTCAGCGGACTGGCTTCTGATGGCTCTGCAATTGCTGTGACATTCTCCGAGTCGTAGGCCTGTCATTCCTCATCGCGGACTATTTCTCTGCCTTGATTTTCTCTCCACAGAATGATAAGATCCTTACATTTACTCCAAAGGCATCTGTTTCTCCATTCTGTCCAGTGTGTTTGTCAAGTCTTGCTGTCTTTATTCATTTGACACTTTTTTTTTTCAACCACATCTGCAGCAAATATCTTATCACAGTTTTATTTTTCTATTTTAACTTTTTTGGTGGGGGCGACACTTTCTAACTGGTCAGAGGGAGTTTTTCCTCGCCATTGCGATGTAGAAGGTTTAACTCTTGAGACAATATTAATGGTGCTATGCAAATAAATATGATAGAGGTCAATGGAAAACATGATTTGTCACAGACTAAAATGATGAAGGTGTCTACAGCTTTAAAGCAATGTTAGCCTTTTCTGCTTCCAGACTTATACAATGATAGAGTCCATGAACATTTCCATCAAGTTCAGTGTTCAAATGTTTTAAAGCTGATCGTGTTATGCCCACAAAGGCAGTAAGCCTGCATTAGTAGGTTATACTTCTTGAAATATAACTATTCTGGTTGTTATTACGCTTTAGCAAATTATGGCTGAATATATACAAGCAGTAGGAGCAGGAGGCCTTTCACTATCCATGGGGTGAGAGCATCTCCTTACTCCCCCCCCCTCTCTCTCTCTATCTGTGTGTGCGTGAGAGTGTGTGTGTGTGTGTGTGTGTGTGTGTGTGTGCGCTCGTGTTTGTGTATGTGTGTGTGAGTGTGTGTGTGTGTGAGTGTGTGTGTGTGTGTGTGTGTGTGTGTATGTGTGTGTGTGTGCGTGTGTGTGCGCTCGTGTTTGTGTATGTGTGTGTGAGTGTGTGTGTGTGTGTGTGTGTGTGTGTGTGTGTGTGTGTGTACTCTCACTGTAGACAGACATAAGGGCTGGGGGTTGACTGGAACAGCAGGCCTTTTTGTGTCTGCCTCCTTTATTGAGATGGCAGGCAGGCAGGCAGGCAGGCAGCTCCACCACAAGGTCAGAGCACTTGTACCACAGCAGCTTGGCGTGGCTGTGATGACCCTGCTATAATTACACTCAACACTGAGACCCTGTGATCACAGATGCAGAGGGGCCCTGGCTCCTCACAGACAAGCAGAAGGGTGTGTGTGTGTGTGTGTGTGTGTGTATGTGTGTGTGCGTGCATGTGTGCGTGCGTGCGTGCATGTGTGTGTGCATGCGTGCATGCGTGTCTGTGTGTGTGTGTGTGTGTGCGTGTGCATGTGTATCTTTCTCTTGAATTCACAAGAGTGCAGGAGTGAAAGAGGTCTGGTGACAGTATCAGGGCCGTGTCATTGCTAGAGGCAGAGAAGAAGTGGGAAGAACTAGGACTGCAGATGGTCCAGTGATGTACTTTACTGAAGATGGTCCTGTGATGTACTTTACTAATGATGGTCCTGTGAGGTACTTTACTGAAGATGGTCCTGTGATGTACTTTACTGAAGATGGTCCTGTGATGTACTTTACTAAAGATGGTCCTATGATGTACTTTACAGAAGATGGTCCTGTGATGTACTTTACTAAAGATGGTCCTGTGAGGTACTTTACTAAAGATGGTTCTGTGATGTACTTTACTAAAGATGGTCCTGTGATGTACTTTACTAAAGATGGTCCTGTGATGTACTTGAATGTATTTGAAGCAACATGACAAGGAAACTACACTTTTCATAGCCAGCAGAGTCCAATAAAGGACTAGAACTAGAATAATGCATTTTCACGCTAAAAAATTACCATTAAATGCACAAAATGTTTTCAAGAAAGTTACCCAAGTGCACCAGCATCGTAAAGCTGGGGAGAAATTGCAAAACAATTTTTGATAGAGATGGTGGATTTAGGGGAGAGAGACACACAGAGAGCACGGTGGAGGAGTGTGGGAGAGAGAGATACAGAGACTGCAGCGGAGGAGGAGTGTGGGGGAGAGAGAGACACAGAGAGTGCAGCGGAGGAGTGTGTGGGAGGGGAGAGAGAGACACAGAGAGTGCAGCGGTGGAGGAGTGTGGGGGAGAGAGAGACACAGAGAGTGCAGCGGAGGAGTGTGGGGGAGAGAGAGACACAGAGAGTGCAGCGGAGGAGTGTGAGGGAGAGAGAGAGACACAGAGAGTGCAGCGGAGGAGTGTGTGGGAGAGAGAGACACAGAGACTGCAGCGGAGGAGGAGTGTGGGGGAGAGAGAGACACAGAGAGTGCAGCGGAGGAGGAGTGTGAGGGGAGAGAGAGACACAGAGAGCACAGTGGAGGAGTGTGGGAGAGAGAGAGACACAGAGAGCACGGTGGAGGAGTGTGAGGGAGAGAGAGACACAGAGAGTGCAGCGGAGGAGTGTGGGGGAGAGAGAGACACAGAGAGTGCAGCAGAGGAGTGTGGGGGAGAGAGAGACACAGAGAGTGCAGCGGAGGAGGAGTGTGGGGGAGAGAGAGACACAGAGAGCACGGTGGAGGAGTGTGGGGGAGAGAGAGACACAGAGAGTGCAGTGGAGGAGGAGTGTGAGGGGAGAGAGAGACACAGAGAGCACAGTGGAGGAGTGTGGGGGAGAGAGAGACACAGAGAGCACGGTGGAGGAGTGTGTGGGAGAGAGAGACACAGAGAGTGCAGCGGTGGAGGAGTGGCAGAGAGAGAGAGACACAGAGAGTGCAGCGGAGGAGGAGTGTGGGGGAGAGAGAGACACAGAGAGCACAGTGGAGGAGTGTGGGAGAGAGAGAGACACAGAGAGCACGGTGGAGGAGTGTGGGGGAGAGAGAGACACAGAGAGTGCAGCGGAGGAGGAGTGTGAGGGAGAGAGAGACACAGAGAGTGCAGCGGAGGAGGAGTGTGGGAGAGAGAGACACAGAGAGTGCAGCGGAGGAGGAGTGTGAGGGAGAGAGAGACACAGAGAGTGCAGCGGAGGAGGAGTGTGGGAGAGAGAGACACAGAGAGTGCAGCGGAGGAGGAGTGTGAGGGAGAGAGAGACACAGAGAGTGCAGCGGAGGAGGAGTGTGGGGGAGAGAGAGACACAGAGAGTGCAGCGGAGGAGGAGTGTGAGGGAGAGAGAGACACAGAGAGTGCAGCGGAGGAGGAGTGTGGGAGAGAGAGAGACACAGAGAGTGCAGTGGAGGAGGAGTGTGGGAGAGAGAGAGACACAGAGAGTGCAGCGGAGGAGGAGTGTGGGAGAGAGAGAGACACAGAGAGCACGGTGGAGGAGTGTGGGAGAGAGAGAGACACAGAGAGTGCAGCGGTGGAGGAGTGTGGGAGAGAGAGAGACACAGAGAGCACGGTGGAGGAGTGTGGGGGAGAGAGAGACACAGAGAGTGCAGCGGAGGAGGAGTGTGGGGGGAGAGAGAGACACAGAGAGTGCAGCAGAGGAGTGTGGGGGAGAGAGAGACACAGAGAGTGCAGCGGAGGAGTGTGGGAGAGAGAGAGACACAGAGAGTGCAGTGGAGGAGGAGTGTGGGGGAGAGAGAGACACAGAGACTGCAGCAGAGGAGTGTGGGGGGAGAGAGACACAGAGAGCACGGTGGAGGAGTGTGGGGGAGAGAGAGACACAGAGAGTGCAGCAGAGGAGTGTGGGGGGAGAGAGACACAGAGAGCACGGTGGAGGAGTGTGGGGGAGAGAGAGACACAGAGAGTGCAGCGGAGGAGGAGTGTGGGGGAGAGAGAGACACAGAGAGTGCAGTGGAGGAGGAGTGTGGGGGAGAGAGACACAGAGAGCACGGTGGAGGAGTGTGGGGGAGAGAGAGACACAGAGAGTGCAGTGGAGGAGTGTGAGGGAGAGAGAGACACAGAGAGCACGGTGGAGGAGAGAGAGACACAGAGAGTGCAGTGGAGGAGGAGTGTGGGGGAGAGAGACACAGAGAGCACGGTGGAGGAGTGTGGGGGAGAGAGAGACACAGAGAGTGCAGTAGAGGAGTGGCAGAGAGCAGGCAGGTGACAGGCCGAGGAGGGGAACCTGTGGCGGCTCCGAAGCACCATCAGGCACACTGTGAGCCTGACAGCTAATTAGCAAAGACACAGATTTCTCCCAGTGTAACAGATGTTGCCTAATCATCCCAGCCTGCGAGACCTATGCGCCAGCAACATTTCACGCACAATTGAACTATCTAAAAGGAATGAATGACTTAATGCATTGCAAGGGCAGCACAGCTGTTTCACTTGTCAAAGAAAAAAATCTCACTGTCAAAAATGTCATCTTTTGTGTGACAAAAACAGGCTTTTGCATTGCCATGATTATGAGCATGAAATGAATGATGGGTATTAAAGGCTGTTAGAAGTTCACTGGCTGGGCTAAAGGTTTAGCATTTCATTTCTCCTTGTCTCTCATTTTTTCAATAAGAAGCAAGAATGAATTAATAACATTATTTTCAAATCACAGATACTTCTTAAATAACAAAAAAAAACATTTTGCAGTAGTTTAGCTCTATCATGAATGAGCCAAAATGTGATTATTATTATTGTTTATTATTTATAAACATTATTATTATTGTTTATTATTTAAAATCATTATTATTGGCTATTATTTAAAAACATTCCTCAACCCTATCCTGTAAAAGATGACTTGCATGGGACACTGTTCTGTCATATTCTTTCACAAGCACCTCTGTTCTGTCCATAATATCTACCATAGAGAAACGGCTCTGATGGCCAATGGAACCCCAGTGGGGATGTCAAGGTGAGCCCAAACATGTAACATCTGCTACAGGTGCCGTGGAGGTCTGTATGGCAGCATCAGGTTCACGTGCACGTTACGCTGGTACCTCCCCACAGGCCAGATGTCTGGCACCACTGCCCTGCCAATAACTGGGCACACAAGACATGCCATCTCGCTGAAGGTTTCAACGATTGCACTCTGAGATTAGAGAGAGAGAGAGAGAGAGAGAGAGAGAGAGAGAGAGAGACAGGGAGGGAGATACACTGATGAAATCTGAGGTAGTTATCACACTAACCATTACCTGTCAAGCCCTCTGCTTCAAGCTAAGGGTGCATCAATTTTCTGAAGAGGAAATCAAGGGCGCAGTAGAAAAGCCTGGCAGATAAACAGTGACAAAAGCTTCCCTTTTCATCTGCTTTTATTTATGATGGGCTACGCCTGCCCAGGGGCCACTGTCCAGGGGCCACTGGGCCCTTATCAGATGAACAGATATCCCACTGATAGCCAGGTGTCCTCACCTTTGATGAAGTGGGCCGCACTTGACAAAGAAGATTTCCAGGTTGAATGACTTCAGTAATCCCCCTGAGAATCAGCAAAGAACAGGACTCTCGAAGAAGATACACCTTTTCATTTTTTCTCCAGTGTTTGGAGTGTGTGTGTGTGTGTGTGTGTGTGTGTGTGTGTGTTTTCATATCTGCATGCTTATGCACATGTTTTTGTGACTTTGGAAAGGAAAGCTAAACATCAGAACAGAGTCTCAATTTTCCTCTTTCTCAAACCATCAATGCGCTCCTTTTCTTAGCTCACTCTGTTATTTGGTTAAATAACAAATATAACATTTAAAAAAATTATTACATTTTTTATTTAAATATCTTTATTTTTACTTACATTTCATTACATTTTAATTATTCATGTAAACCATTTACTGAAATGCTTTAAGCCAAAGTATTTGTGATCAGATTAATTAGTTTCAACAATGCCTGTAGGTGTGCTGATAAAATCATGTACCTTGCACCATAATATGTAATTATTAGGGCTGGGCAAGTTAACGCGTTAATCTCGAGTTAATTCATCAATTAATTAACAACAATCGCCGACAATTATTTTATCGTGCGTTAACGCAGGTTTTATTATTTATTTTATTACTGTAAAAGTCTGTTGCCTACAGGCTTTTATTTTGTAAAAGTCTGCTGCTGACTGCTGCGCAACCGGAAAAGAAAAGAATGGGCGGATAAACAAACCTGCGCTCTGTTCCGTTGTCCATACCCTCCGTACCTACCATCCTTAGTGTGAGTATGTAGGGTGTTCCGTTTTCCGATTTCCCATTTCCGCGTCGAAAAGAAGTATACCCAAAGGACCCGTATCTGTACTCATAACGGTCAAAACGCTGAGTGTGGAACCCGGGTACACTTTCCACACTCAACGGCCGCCATCTTGTCAACGTAGCGGAAGAGGCGGACCCAGGCAGAGCCGCTCAGCTCGAAAAAGACGAACGCGGGGCTTGTCGCGATCGTAATTTCCGGTAAGTGCACCACGGAGTATTAGATTTGGAACAGCACTCACCTGCTGAGAATCTGCGTACCTAGTGAGTGTGTACTGTGTACTGCGTTTAAGTATAGGTACGGTAGGTACGGTAGGTAGGGAAAATGGAACATAGCGCTGGAGAAGGGCATAGACATATATACTTGGAAAGTTGACCACACGCAAGTTAACACAGATACACGAAAGCTAAACTTCTAGAAATAATGTGGCGATTCATTGCCTGTGCATCACCTCCAGCAAAGGTTAACGTCAGTGGGCGTTAACCGGTCAGCTGTTAGTTAGAAACTAGAAGTTCGTTGTCTCTGAATGATGTTAGCAGCAGCTAAGAAGCTGGCTATCCTAGCCTGTCACCGTAATGCATCCATCATTAAGATCACATCAAGATGTCAAGAAAATCAACTTTCGAAAATATGATTTTGAGCTTGTTGTGCAATGATCCTCCCGGCTCCCGGTAAGTTACGCTAACTAATTTTAACGTGCTAGCTATCGCTAACTAGCATGGGTAGTTAACTAGCGAGCTACAAACGTCAGCCAACAAAGCAAAATCAAAATAGATATGGCAGAAACAACGTCATAACCAGGCTGGTTAGTTACATTACAGGGAAACCAGCCATCAAGTACATGGAATTGAGTTGTAATATTGTCAACACAACTTTTTGGTGCTTCACCACACTCTAAACATGAATGTCCTGGCAGTGGCAATAAGCTTTAGTTTTGTATTTGTTTTGATAATATTGTTTAAGTTGAGAATTACACAAATTATTTATTTTATTAAACTGCTACTATATAAAAATGCTGATGTTAAGTGTTTGCACAACAAATGTTGTGGCACTTTTGTTCATATGTAGGGTGACCAGATTTCCCGGACCTAAAACCGGGACATTTTGCGCGTGACCATAATAGTGCTCGTGCACGCACACACTTTTTATCCTGAACATGAGCCAGGAACATAGATTTGGCCAACAACAGGAGCTTTTCTAGGTATGAAAGAAATAGCCATGTTTCTCCAAGGGGAGAGTCTTGTTTGCGCGTGGAGCGGGTGAACATTTTTGGGGGGCCCATTTGAAATACATCTTAATTATCCAATGATAAATACTGTATAATGGGCTGAAATGGAAGGCACCCAATGCATTCACTATAATCATGTCAAATTAGGATTTACTAACTACATTAACTGATTATAAACAACAACATTCTATAGGGACTGATAGTATTGTTTCGAAATACTAGAGAGATATGTTAATGCAAAGAAAAGAGATATGTTGAAAGTTATATCTTGTATTTCGAATCCGCTCGTTCACACTTGCTCACTGGAGACAAAATAGCTAGCTAGCTTAGTGTTAACATAGCCCACTGCAATATTCCCTTTCATTTACCTTAAGTAAACCTAAATTTGAGCAGGTAACAATCGTTAACAACTACAGCCATATTCTGTAACTACCTGTACTTACAATTTCACTCCCTGCATCGTTTACTTTGAGCTAAACTCCATGGCTATAATCCTGGCTGCCGTTGAAGAGACGTTACTAGGCAAAACAAATACATTGTAACGCTGGTTGCACAGGTTATGCAGACGCAGACCGCTACGATTGACTGACACACAAACATATATTGTTCAAATCATACGCTGGACGCTTTATTAGTATTTCTGCATGGGTTTAGTTAATGATCAGGCTATAATAAGACCACATTGGCTATGTAATCGCTGACAACCGGGACGATTTCACAGCGGTTGGTGTAAACCGGGACATTTTAGCGTCCTCAACAGGTTTTTTCCGGGACTCGGAACACACAACTCAAAATCGGGACGGTAAAACTGATTTGTTTTGGATTGATTATTGGATTTTATGTATAGAAATGCGATTAATCGTGATTAATCAGGGAAATCATGCGATTAATCGCAATACATTTTTTTTAATCGTTGCCCAGCCCAGTCTAGTAATTATTAGAAAATACCTGAAAAGATTAATCTAAAAAAATGTAGTCAATAAAATGCACTGCAATACAAAGCAACTTTTTAGAGAAGTTGAGGATCCAACTATGCAGGGCAGACAAACCACCATGTTTAGCAGCAGGGAAGAATGAACGCTCACTAAAAGTTTAAAAAACGAATCATTAAGAATGCCACAGTTTATTTTTACAATGATGTTATTGCTGTAGGTCTCGAAGTCAGTCTCAAATATATACTGTGTCTTTAATATGTGGTGAGAGGGAAAGGCAAACCCTTTGATAACTATCACAAATCAATTTGAACTGTCATTGAAGGTCCACTGAAGGTTCAACACAGCACATGATAGTAGTCCAACTGGAACCCATCTGGACAGGGATATGGAGAAAGGGAGAGAAAGGGAGAAGTAGAAGGACATTAGTCAAATGTCATAGCATGCCTGCTTCTCTGCTGGTTATGTCTGCATTGGCATTATATGCCTCACTTCCATAAAGTAATATTGCATTTGGCTTCATTACGCACTAAAAAGCCTCTCTCCCACCTCACTCCAGTTATTACAGATAGCAGTGGCACACTGATGGTTAGTCAGAGCTTTTGACGTTTGACCTCCTGCAGTTATTTACCTCCATTCAGAATCACTGATAGCTTTGTGTTTGCTGTAACAGCCCAATCTAAGGCTCTCAGATAAAGACCCTCATTGATTGACTGACAAAGAGTTCAACTGAGATTGCTCAGGGTAGGCATTGTGTAAATGCACTCTTTGGCACATTTCAGTCTGGTGGAGAGATCCATTCTGCCTGGAGCTCATAGCCAGTGTCATTTTGAGTGGTTGCAGATGAACTGGGGATACAGGCAAATTTGCTTTTTTCAAACCAAATAAAAAACATTATATGAATGCACTCAGGACCAGACAGGGCTGTCATAAAAGAGTGGGCTGGACAGTCTTTTTTCTAGCAAATTCCAAGCATTGTAGCCCTGCATATTGCCATCAGAAGATGTAAACAGTCCTCCTATACCGCAATTGAAAAAAAAGTAATTTCTACCTCTGTGTGCATGCGGTGCAAAATACATTTTCACAGAACAAGTTTAGGTTTATTTATTTTCTAAATGGGTTCCAACAACCATCATTATTAAGGAAATAAATGTAGTTTCATAAAAAGATGAGGCAAATATAAATCAAAAACAGGAAGGGGTATTATAACTTCAAAAAAGTAATTGTGACACACACAAACAAAATATAAGATACAAACTGAAAAAGGTCATGACCCTGCCATTATATAGAACTTATAAACTTTACTTATAAATAGAGAAGAACTGCCTCTAATGGAGAACATGTGAATAACATTTGGGTGGGGGGTGGGTGTGCGAGGGTGGATGTTGGAATGGTGGGGGGTGGGTGTGCGAGGGTGGGGGTGGTTGTTGGTAGGGCTGCTTGTGAGGCCGACCTCTGTCACCCCCCCTTGCTGGGTGACAGGACCGAAGGTGCCATGCTTAATGAGATTACCCAACAGGCCTCAGGCCTCCTTCAGCACTTCCCTAAAGAGGCTCTCCTCTGCCCCTCACACGAGGGCTCCAGAGCAGAACATCCTGTGTGCCTACACTGGGGTTCTCCTCTACCTGCCTAGTGACCCCACTCGGACTACTGGCTCCAGAGCAGAACATCCTGTGTGCCTCCGCTGGGGTTCTCCTCTACCTGCCTAGTGACCCCACTCGGACTACTGGCCATCTTGTCCCTTGCTGACAAGTTAGCTAAACACTGTGCACAAGCGTTCTCTTCCTACCACCTCACAAGCAGAGGTCCCCACCTCTTTCTCCTCACCTGTCTCTGTCTGACATCAAGGGACCTCATCCACAGGTTAGAGACTGTAATGGACCTACAGTTCTCTTTCTCTCTATCAAACCAGTCAGAGGTTTCTCTCCCCACGGTCTTATCACCAGCACATTTTCTCTCTCTCTCTCGCACCACGCAAATTAAAGCCCAGGCGTAAAATGGAAGGTATTTATTAACAAGCCATTAGGGCCCTTTTAATAAGCATCCCACCCTGCAGGGCTTGAGCAGTGGATTACAGCACACGGGTTTGGCTGACATGAGAAAGGAAGTCTCCCGCAGGGCGTGTGAAGGCCGCCGGGAGCTACACAATGGCTGTGCTGCCTCTCTCCCAGCCTGCACTGGGCCCAGAGTAGTGGGGGCTACACAATAGGATAAAGAGGCATGAATGTCCCAGCCAGCCAGGAGATAATGCAGTTGCCTGTGACTGAGCATGAATGGGGGCTACAGGGCCGGAGAGAGGAGCCACGGGCACAAAGAGCAGATAATAAAGGAGATTCCTTGGGTCAGTAAAGCATTTCATTCACCTCAAATTTCCCTCCAAACTACAGCCTCTCTCTCCCTCTCTGTCGCTTTCTCTCCCTGGCCTTCTCACTCCTCCCGTCTTTTCTCTTCCCTTTGTAGGGCTTACAGGTGGATTGCATGTGACAGTCTTAGACTGAAGACAGGGGGCTGTCAAGTCCCCCGCACGTGAACCAAAGCTAATTCAAGTTCTTGGCAAAATCATTTTGCTAATTTAATACCATGGGCAAAACCCTAAGCTCAAACATGGGTGGGTCAGCACAATACTAGCACCCCACAAGATAGCTCTAGTTCATGCGCGACAGGCTTTGCTCATTGCTCGTTGCCCGTCGTTAGGCCCGCGGAGAGCTAGGTAGAAATCAGGTGATGTCATTTAAGCAGGGGAAAAAAAGTATAAACACTGGACCAAAGTGATCTGTTGGTAGATTAGAGACAGCCACACAAATTTGACAAGGTGTCGGGATCCAGTTGAACAACACAGAGTTGGGTTGAGGAAGGGAAACGGATTAAGCGGCCTTGTATCAGGTGACACATGTCCATGTTGGGGTGAGGGGAGGGGTGAGGTGGACAGAGCAGTCCTCAGAACAGTTGAATTATTGTTAGTCCATGTTCATGAATGGAGGTTTACTGTACTTCTAATGCTACTAATAAGTTAATCAGGCAAAATGTGTTACATTGCTTTCAATTGCCTATGTAAGAATAAGTCTTGTTACACTATGCAACTAAATGCAAGCATATCAAAGTCTCTCACACACACACACACACACACACACACACACACACAGACTACATAAACACAGACAACACAGAGACTACATTAGAGACACACAAACACACCTTTGACTTTACCTCCAGCCTCTTAATCTAAATGTAGTCAGGACATGTATAAATGCTCACGGTTGTCACCCAACACTAGAGAGAAAGCTAATTGCCCCCTCCGCTCTGTCCCAAGAGAAACTACAAGAGATAATTCTGTTTTATTACATAAAGGTCACAGGGGAAATTAACTCTTCAGCCAGCACATAAGGAAACCGCTCCCCCTCCCAGAAGAACAAATATACACTGATTGCATTCAAGCAGAAGAATCCCAGTTGGTCAGATGAGTGACCTTTCTCCCTACCAGCCAGGCAATCAGATGCAAGTGCTGGCTGCAACATGGCACCTCAGTTCTGACAGTGTTGTATGGTAACCCTAATGCACAGCGGCAGCAACAAGCTGCATCCTACAGGATATCTATTTGAAGAGGAGCAGCCCGCCACAACAGCAACAGGGAGTGGAGGTTTGAGTCATGAATCAAAAACATCTGATTGCCCCAGGAAGTGGTTGACTGAATTCACAAAAAGCCTGGAGTTTATTTGAACTTTGCCACCCTGCTTTTTACATTTACTAAACCTCTTGACCACAATTCATATTCTGTTGTAGCATGTCATTCTACCTCACATTTTTTCCTGTTTCATTCAAGTATTCCATGATATCATATATTTGAAATGATGGTTTTATTATTACATTTGTGTACTTCGTGAAGCAAACATAAGACAAGAGGAGAGATTTGCTCATCCTGCAGCCCAACTTAAGCACAGTGTGACAATAATACCCTGAACTATTGCATGTTTCAATCATGGAGCTTGAGGTAAATAAAAGGCAGAGGGATGATACCCAGACATCGATCCTGGCACAACACATGGCCTGCTGACAATCTATGGTTTGTGCCAGTAATGTCTGCAGTCATCCTCAAAATCAATGAAACTCATCCTTTCAATAGCATCCAATTATGAGCACAAAGTAAAGGTAGCCGTCTCCAATAAATCAGAAGTGTTCATTGAGAATAGACACAGACAAGATAAATGCTAATTGAAATGCAAATAATGCTCAATACAGCACTTAAACAATCTCCAATAAAGGTAGTCAGTTTAGATTCAGACAAAAGCTCTCTGGTAAGGAAAATAGCAAATGTGTATGTTTATGAATGTGACTGTGAAAGGGAGAATGAGTGAAAGAAAGAAAATGAACAAGGGAAGGAGAAGGGGAGTACAACAATGATGAAAATTCAAATATCAGCTGCAATAAGGTCCGTGTAATCCGTGTATCATTCGTTCATTTGTTTTTCCGATTTAGACGAGAATTGAAAAAATGAATGGATGAAGGATGAACAAGGGCCTATAAGCTCGTAGAGAGTCCGTTGATGGTGCACTGTCCTCGGTCACATTATGTTCACATCCTGGTGCCTCTGGATGATGATAACAAGGATCACACACCTCGTAGCGAGTCCGCTAAAGGTGCACTGTCCTCGGACACATTATGTTCACATCCTGGTGCCTGTGGAGGATGGAACCAGGGGTGTAGCTGCTCAGGGCCAGTCCGCTGATGGTGTACTATTAAAACAGCGGAAAACACCGTGTCTCGTAAGCCTTAAGCTATCAATCACCCCCACAATGAAATATGCCATTACAGTCGCGACAAACTTCTTGGCATTGTGGTGCGCCCAAAACACAAGCTATAAACGAAGCCATCCTAATGTAACCAAAATATACCTCTGCTGATATGCCTAACCTTCGTTCTATTTAGAATTTGTCTTAGCACTATGCAGGAATAAAATAGCATCTACAGTGTCAGGATTCAGGTGAGAGCGCCTGGCTTCTATAACGCGCCCTGCTGCACTGAAGGAGCGCTCACTTGCAGCACTTGTTGCTGGAACGCATAAAATTCGTTTTGCAAGGTGCTGTAGCCTAGTCGTGGGAACGACTGGCCTTGTTACTCCCAAAAGGAAAGTAGATTTTCCTCTGCTGATCCCACGTCTATATGGAAGTTTGTAGAGAGATTGCGGGGGAGTAAAATGCTCCGTAGATTAAGTAGATTACATGTTTTTAACTTCGGGGTTAATTCCCTTTCCTTTACGTCAGCTGCTGGCTAGTAGCCTAAATACAGACAGCCGGAAAGGTTAATAAACGGAATGAAATAGCTACACATTACACACGCTATGTTTTAATAAAACCCACGTTACTCACATAGGCCTACTGGTTAACACTGTTTGTTACAGCACATAAATGTTTGTCGCTACATCCAAACTGCGTCACCGTTGTCCCTCCCTGTATGTGCTCCAGCCGCACCATTTTACTTGCAATGTGAATCATTTAATTTAAATATGCTTATTGGCATTTGTTGCACCTTAATCATTTTCTACAAACATGATATGCTATGTATGGTGTAGTAGACTGAGACTCTATTCACTACTGCACAAAAACTAGACACGTTTGCAATACTAGATGTTTGCAATGAAGTAGGTAAAACAACTTTCGCCAATATCTCCGTAAGGGAGATGGGTTATGTGCTCAAATTTGCTGGGATCAAAGAACGAAGACGTTAGTATTCATGTGCAAACTAAAAAACACGTCTCAGGATTGCTGCGCATGCAAGTTATTTCGGGTGTATCAACTGTACGCCTACCAATGTCTTTCAACTGTAACTAATACCACTGTCATATAATTATGAGTTCAGTAAAATACGGAGCAAACACAGTTTTCTACCGTTGTTGAAACACATCCACGCGTAGACTCGTTTTCGAATACGGCCAGGATTTGTTATTCGAATGTTTCATTTTCCATTTTCCGTTTGGGGGTGCAGAATGGAAAAAACGAGAAAACGAACCTTAATCCGATTTCTGGTTTTGGTTTTGAAAGGAGAAAAACGAGAAATCAAACGTTGTTTTCATTTTTTCAATTATCGTCTAAATCGGAAAAACAAATGAACGAATGATACACGGATTCAGAAGGTACACGGACCCAATAAGAATCTAGAGTGCAATAAATATAGATCCCTGTAAAACAAATCAAATTTTTCTGCATGAGAGGTGTATGAAACATAGTTCAACATAACAACAAAGTACAAACACCTGTATAATGGCTACAGCTGTGCTTTGTGGGTGTGATGGTTTGTTATGTCCTAAATCTAAATATGTATTAACTGATACAGCTCAAGCATTAAGGTTTATATCTAAAAAACACTCAAAACATAGAGCTGCAAGCAGCAATGAGGGGGCCAAGCAGACAAGCAGGACAGTATTGCCATTGAAACATGATGACATTATGTCAAGGGCTAGGCATGACTACAGAAAGCTCACTTCTTGTTTAGGCAGCTTTGCCACTGATTTCAATTAGCTGTGATGGTCAGACACTTTCGTAAATCGAAAAGCCAACAAATAACTTTTGTATGGCTTTGTCTGAAAATCATCTGTGCCAATGTTCTCCCATGGTATAACCAGACACAATAAAATATTCTTAAGGCAGACAAGTTAACAGTTATTAGCCCAAAAACATTTTTGCTTATTGCAGCGCCCCCTAGTGGTTTAACACATTTTTAGCGTCCTCCCGATGGACTTCTGAGTCCATGGACCTGTACTTGTGTGCAAGTTAAATGTTCAAACATCAAAGTGTTGCTGGGATATGACCTCATTTTCAACACTTGAAAAAAATCTAAAGTCCATATGAATACGTTTGTGAGATTTAGTCTATAGATCATCTTTGCCACGCTTGGAAGCTTCTACACAGCTTCTCTGCTTGGCCCCCAGCATGCATTCCTCCCTGTAGTCTTCAGGAGTGCGTGGTAGTGTTGCACCGATACCGATACCAGTATCGGATAGGGCCCCGATACAGCACTAAAATGCTGGTATCGGTATCGGCGAGTACCAACAAATAGTGCAGATACTTTTTTTTTTTTTTTTTTTTTGGTCCCCAAACAAAACAAACACACAAAGAAACAATACAGGGAAAGAAAAAAAAAAAAACTGACCAAACTTTAACTCTATTGTGTTCAAAATCAGAAAAGCCACAGTGCTGCTCAGTAAGGTAAACCATCAATTATAGAGGACTAGTCCTCAGTTATGTCTGAAGTGCTGAAATAAATTCAAATTTCAAACAGAGTGGTATCGGTATGGTATCGGTATCGGCCGATACTGCACAGCCAGGTATCGGTATCGGTATCAGAGCCAAAAAATGGCATCGGTGCAACACTAGTGCGTGGTAGCGTCTGGTGTAGTTGGGTGGGGTGGCATGACAGCAGGGAAGAGTGGAGTATTTGGTGTAGTTGGGTGGGGTAGCATGACAGCAGGGAAGAGTGGAGTGTTTGGTGTAGTTGGGTGGGGTAGCATGACAGCAGGGAAGAGAGCTGAGTCAGCCGTTACAAATATGGCTGCCTCTGATGGCACCACCTCTATCATTACACTCATTACCAAGATTCATAAAGATCCCAGTCAGCAGGCCACACACTGACCGCTCTGTCTCTTACACAGGAATTGAATTTCTCCCATGAAAGAAGAACACACTCATACATGCAGACGTACACAGGCATTTACACAGAGGCAACACACACACACACTCTGGGGGTCATGAAAGAATAGCTACATTGTAACACACCTAACATACACCTTTCATTTGTGTTTATAAGTACTGTCAAACAATTAAAATATTTTATCGCATTTATGTCGTAGTTATCTCAAAATGAATCACGATTAATTGCAAAGTTGTAACTTTACTACAGTATTTCTCTGCTCCTAAAACACATTTTTTCAAAGCATGCCTCGGTTTCTCTGAACACTAAACCCAAGTGCCAACTCCTTAAACCAATTCTGCTAAACTTTATGCACAATTGTTCAATTGTCAAAACAAAATGTTTGTTGTTTGAAAACAAAATGCCCTTTTGAGGTGACATAATAGTGTTTTGAAACCAAAGTGGCCTTTTGCAGGAGATATAAAGGGTTTTCCATTTTGTGTGAGTGGTTTTGGGATTTGTGTTTAGAGCTAAGAGAAACCGAGGCATGCTTTGAAAAAATGTGTTTTAGGAACAGAGAAATACTGTAAATGTTTCTCCATTATTTTTTTATTTATTTTATTCTTATCAACATGGAAAAGTGGATTGGCTTGCTTTATGCAAATGTTTTATTTTATTGAAAAACAACATTGTCAAATAGGGCGGTACAAAATCAAATTATAAAGTGCACATTTCAGGTAGACAAGGACTCAGCCTATAGTGCAGTTATGTAAACCATGGCTTAATATTTAATTTTTTTCAAGTTTGCTGGGAACATAGCAGTCAGGCCTCTTATTTCAGAAACAATGAACCGTAACAGTTACCAATAAAAGGTAAGCCTACTACTTCTTTGCTTTCAGCCAGCTGTCAACAGTGAAGCTCGCTTCTTTTGCACAACAAAACTTTTAAAAGAAAAATTTCCATTCAAAGCTTTTTATCATCCATTTCGGCGTAAACCCCCCCCCGAAAAAAACCGCGATAAAAGTTCGTTTAAATGACAGCACTAGTGTTTATCCATTCGATTAATATATCAACAGTGGTTAGCACATTGTTTGAGAAGCTTTCTATTCATTGAAGTGAGATTTTATTTTCAGTTGTCAAAACATGTCCCCAGCATACCTCATGTGTGTGTTTGTGTGTGTGTGTTTGAGAGTGAGTGTGAGTGTGTGTGTGTGTGTGTGTGTGTGTGTGTGTGTGTGTGTGTGTGTGTGTGTGTGTGTTTGAGAGTTAGTGTTTGTTCATGTGTGTGTGTGTGTGTGTGTGTGTGTGTGTGTGTGTGTATGTGTGTGTCTTTGTGTGTGTCTGTGTGCAAGGAAATCAAAACCGGAAGGTCCATCAAGCACAAGCTCAAATCAAGCCCTCGACACTGCATTATTCTACCCAAATACCTAACAGCATGGGTTTACACAAACTCAAACCCCACATATAGAGCTGTACCTCAGAAAGGCTAGAGGTGCTTCAGCGGTGGGTGTTAAAGAGGGGAACATCAGATTAAACAATTAGTGTCAATTAGCCACAGTAAAATCTCTGGGCAAACAATTGGTCTCAAGTGCCCTGCTTCATTATGGCCAACTTTCAGGTTCTTATCAGACACCCAGATAGCCATGATGCATGTGTGACTCTGTTCTTTCCCTCGGGCACCATCAATTACCCGCCATAAACAAACCCCACTGATGAGGTCCTCCCGGAGCTCGGCTGTATTGGCATATAATTACGTTTGCCGTTACCACCAAAGAAATCAGAACACAGTTCTTGCCAGTGCTTGGACATCATCAAGATAACTCAATTTAGAATGTTTGCATTTGAACCATATCAAATGACTCAATCCTCACCATCTTACCCTTGGGTGGCACACTCTTGTTGCACCCTCTCTTGCATTACATAACCGTGCCTGCCACATGATTAAACAGAAGATGGAACTATGAAGGATAATGGGATCTAGTGTTGTGTGTTGTGTATTGAATATGCCATTGAACCCTGACCCCCGTGGAGCTATCTTCCTCTCTCCCTTCTGGCCCTAATGACTGGAGGCTGCTACCAGAGATAGATGCATCAGTTAGAGCACACTGCTGTACAGCACGGCCACGCCATGCTGTAATGACCACTTCAATACCTGTGTCTGCTCATATAAACAACCATAAGTGTTACATGCATGCAGGCCAAGCCCAATCAAGAGCCACGTGAATGCACATTCACAAGCAAACATGTACACATACACATTTATAACGCACATACACAAACAGACATATACACATACACATTTATAACGCACATACACAAACAAACACATACACATACACATTTATAACGCACATACACAAACAAACATATACACATACACATTTATAACGCACATACACAAACAAACACATACACATACACATTTATTACGCACATACACAAACAAACACATACACATTTATTACGCACATACACAAACAGACATATACACATACCCATTTATTACGCACATACACAAACAAACATATACACATACACATTTAGTACGAACATACACAAACAGACATATACACATACACATTTAGTACGAACATACACAAACAAACATATACACATGCAGGGACACTCACACTAAGATGACATGTTAAATTACTCCGGTGATGGATAGCTTAATGAAGCCCTTGTGTTGATCACACAGCACATTAATCAGAAGCCCACAAGTAGATTTGCTTATTTTCTCAATGCTTCCTTGATAAACTGCAATTTCATTTAACCTTGGACAGCAACTTTAATAGCTTCCACAGGACAACTGTCAATACAGCCCTGAGTATACAGTGATTAAATTGCAGGGTGAGAAGACTTTCCCAGCTTCCTTACCCAGTACTCCACCCCCACCCTGTCCTGCTCCCATTCACACACACACACACACACACACACACACACACACACACACACACACACACACACACACACACACACGTACCACTACAACCACCACACATCTGCCATTTGTACGACTGACTTCCCTCAAAAAAACAAGCGTGACATACCAAAACTGTCATGCCCACACTACTATAACAAAGAAACATAATACAGGCAGCCATCTCTGAGTAGAAGGGTTTCTCATAAGTGTTATGCAGTTATCTAAGCACTAGTGTGAGGATAGTGCTGCTATTTTTCAGGATAACTACAAGCCAAGGATTGAGAGGACAACTTCAAACCAAAAAAAGTGATTGTTTGTCAGAAACCCTAAATTAGACTGTTAGACTGAAATTTAAGACACCAGCTATCTTGAATCCAGTTTTGGTTTAGGTTGGTTTTGGTTTTCTCTATCCCCTAACAGAAAGATGCATACACAAAAAAAAACTAAGCTTGGCTAAACGTTCTATGTGTTGTCTGAGAAAAGTCTTGTTCATTTGTGCAAAAGAAGATAAAAACTACTTCAATAAATAATTAAATGATTAGAGGTTATCAGTGTCTGGAGTAGAACAATTGATTTATGCCGTTAATATTTATACTATTTTTTAATAAAACTGTTTACTCAACAAATGCGAAATGCAGAAACGCAACCCTGACATTGCAGTATCATTAACTAAATTATTGAAAGTGTTGAAATAAATGTAGTCTAATAAACATCTAGTGATAAATATGTATTGGTAGTGAATAAAATAAGTAATAATCTTGCTTTATATGCCAACCTTCTTATCAAACAGTGCCCTATAAAAAAAATAAACTCTATGCTGGATTTTTTTTCTGGTGTTGTACTCTAATTTACTGCTCTTTTCTGGACATTTAGTAAGTACAGCAAATCAAAGAAGTAATTATGCCCTCAATAAGTAATGTTTTGTAAAATACAGATTACACCTCATATATGTAGCTGTAAGATTGTTGCCACGGTAAGGTGTTGCCAAGACTTTTCAGACCCTTGCCATAATGTTAACCCTACTCTTAAAATTGCCCCACTTTCAACCCTAAATTTAAATACAGCTAAATACAGCTGGCAGTGTTTCGTCAGGATAAGTGGGACATATAGTATAAAAAATGTAATTCAGGACATACTAAAGCACATTCAACATATCCAATTGGTGCATTTAGCTTAAGTAGGGCCTCTGCAAACCTTCAAAAACATATAAACCGTAACACTCAAGTACAAGCAAACTATTGGTCATTGGACTTGACTGTACCTGCTTTAACAGTGTTAGGACTGACTATGTCCAGTTTATCTTTGGAAAATGACAAATAAGGGAGTGAGATACAAACAACACATAGTCTGCCTTTGCCAAACATTTATAACATATATTTAAGGAAAGAAACAAAAACAGTCCGTATATCATACCTTTGGGAGGGGATATGTATAATAGAGAGAAAAGCTGGAGGCGAGAGAAAGCCCCATTGAGTAGCGTGCCAAAGGCTCTCCCCCTGCCTCACAATGCCCCTCAATACCCCTCAAGCAGCTGGCTGATCGATCCCCCACAAAAGCTCAGAGGTTAGGCCAGTCAAAAGACTGTTAACTAGCCATTTTATCTTCCAGACATTTATATCATTCTGTATGCTTCAGTGCTCTCTCCTTCAGCTGGAGCCTGCTGCACACCTGTGCCCCCTCCCAAACCACCCCCAACCAGCCCACATGATCCCTGGATCTCCTACCCCAGTGCCCCCTCCCAAACCACCCCCGGTGTCATCTCCTACCCCAGTGCCCCATCCCATGGTCTGGCCTATCACTCTGGAAATGGATCATGTTTGACATGTGCATTTTATGCATCAGTGAGGAAACACAAGCGATTTGGATTCTGCATCCCACTAACCATACTGCAGTTAAAGTAATAACCAACAATTAAGTGAACAGGCATCCTTGGTAATGGCTGAGGGTCTCCTGGTACACCAAGTGATATGCAAACAGCGATATGACCAAAGCACCTGTTACAACAAGCTAATGAGGACGACTGATGCACCTATAGAATCCTTTGTAATACCACCAACCTAAGATTTGATTCATAAATAGGACTTTACATTTAAAACAACATGCCAGCTGTTTATTAACATTCAGCCATCAGTACTGAGGCTATGAGTTGTAAACTATATGAACTGTATTGCCTGTAAACTTGGATGGATAAACATCCCTGTCTTTACTTTATCACAAGACCATTAATAAGGCTTCTATCTGTACCTGTTCCCTATACAGGTGCCCCAGGTGCACTGATTAGCTGCTAGGTAGGGATACCTCTCATTATTGGAACCCCAACACTGCACAATGATTCAACTCAAGATGATTGTATGGAGGAACAAACTGAAGCATCTTTGCACATGACAGATTCCACTCCAGACACTGATAAACACATCTGCTGATGCCTTCCAAACAGGCTTTTTAAACGTTACCCCTCTGTGAGCATTTTGCATCAAGCCTGGCTAGAGAAAGCAATTCCCTGAAACTAAGAATGCAAATAGTGCTGTCTTGTGCCACCACTAAAGCACAGGAACTAAAATATGAAACATGACTGAATTCATAAAGGAACTAAAATGTTGATCTTTTTCTGCATTACCCAAAAATTCAAATAAATCTATAAAAGTGAAGAAGAGGATGAGCGAAAAGCACAGATGATTAAATCAAAAACAGAATTAGACAGAGGATCAGTAGGAAAGCGGGCCTGGTCTAAATTAGTTACAGTGCTTATCTAAACAGTTAGTATTTTAATGTTCTGTGCCACTAACACATAAATGCATATGCCCGATAAAACACCCATTTTCATTTCTATTTGCTATTTATTCATGTAAGATGTGTGTTTGCCATGTGTTTATTTATATGTCTACTGTTTGTGTGTGTGTGTGTGTGTGTGTGTGTGTGTGTGTGTGTGTGTTTGTGTGTTTGTGTGTGTGTGTGCGTGTGTATGTGTGTGTGTATGTGTGTATGTGTGTGTGTGTGTGAGAGAGCGAGAGAGAGAGAGAGAGAGAGAGAAAGCGAGAGAGATAGAGAGAAAGCGAGAGAGAGAGAGAGAGAAAGCGCGCGCGAGAGAGAGAGAGAGAGAGAGAGAGAGAGAGAGAGAGCTGGCAGTGTCCAGACCCTCTCTGATCTGAAGCTCACCCAGCCGTAGAGAGGCTTCCTGCACCTCCTTTGTCACACCCTTGTGTCTGTGGCTGCTCTCCTCTCCTCTCCTCTCCTCCGGACGGACGGACACACTTGGCAGCTCGTGGAGCAGACGGACATCTGCTGTAGCACACAAGCCTCCTGCTCCACCTGACTCCTACCCTGGGACAGCCTCGCTCTTCTCTGTCTCTTCTCATGTACGTGTAGTGCTCACTTCCATAAATTGGGAGGTCAGCAGTACTGAAGAAAGGTCTGCCGAATCAAACGCTTTCATGACCCCTTGATCGTTCTCTTTTTTACCTTGCAATTACATCAGATAAGCAACACTACAAATGTATATTTAGTGAAGTGGAAGAACACTATTACCTATAGTCAAATTTATAATTTAGTTTAATATGATGCATTCCGTTAAAACATTAAAATGTTGTCTTGATCCTTTATAATTCGTCCCCAAACATGCTGATTGTGATTACTATAAGTTGCATTGAACATTCTTAAAAGCAAATTAGGGCCTACAACATTCCCAGGCATATCCCAGATAAAACATGCTGTTTCTTTCAAGAGCATAACAAAATAACCTTCGAGCTTTATCCAAACCTGTATCTCGGTCAATCAAAACTATGGCTGGCAGATGTGTACCATCACTGAATTTCTGATTTCGGTGGTCCAAATTATAAAGGTATGTACGATAAAAGTGACGGATTTGATTGTGATAATATGAAGATGATAGGCCACGGGGAAAACGAAAACTCACTGGGAAATTTGAGCAATATCACTTTATAAGTTGAGGTGGCCTGCAAGCGCGAGCGAGCGCATATAGTCTCAGCTCTCCCAACTTCTAATGCAGCATATTTGATCAGGGCCCTAATTTAAAATAAGCAACAACAAATACATGGTCCGTTCAGTTTAATGAGATAAGGTTTATCAATTCATGTTTCTCATCACCTCGGAAGTAAATATTTATATGTAGGCTATCCCTATTATTTTAATAATACCACCCCATTTGTAATTTCAGTAAAACCAGCAGGTCCTGTTCGGTTTTCTACTGATTTCGACTAGGCTATCCTGTTGCATTAGCCTTTTTAAACGAGTAGCTACAACATGGAAAACACTTGTTAGCAGATAGAGCCTCAAACCTCTCGTAGCTGTTGTCAGATGCTGAAACCAAGTGTAGTGATTAGATCACCGGCGGCCATCGGCGCCTTGGTCTTAATTAAACTGAATTCCCTTGGCAACATTCATGTTCTGTGCACTCGAGCTGTTTCGGCGTACCGTCCAAAAGGAGATTTCAGGGGCAGGGAGCTTGACCGGGAACACGGAGCCCCGATAAATTACGACTAGCGGTAAGGACTGCTCATTTGTTTAATTCGCTTAATCAAACATTTTTGCAAACTACTTTTTTACAGGAAAAGTTCTGTTGTCTGTTGACATGTATATTGTTTGTACGGTATGGTAAATGCAAATTGTAGCCTATATAAGATACCTACTCTAATTGATTATTTTTTTTTTTTCAGCTTGTATCGTGCTTTCAGGTCTATTTCTTCACATTACAAGCAGCTCGCTCAAACTAAATTATGTTCAACCAATTTTTTAATATTATCTTTTTTAGAGGGGGTGAAAACTACATGATCATGAGGACTATATAGGCTATAAGATTAAAAGTTTTAGATATTCATAATAACTCAATTAAATAGCCCACGACACAGAATTGTAGCCTACTACATTTCTGAACTAATGACAAACATCCTGATCCATAAGACATAGGCTACCTTTTGGAGCAGTTTGGTCCGTTTGTTAGCCTACTAATATCCTACTTATTCACATTCGCGTTTGGTGACAGCAAATGTTTGTCCTTTAGTTTTTGCCAAATATGCCAACTGTTTGCCATATGTTCTTAAAGGAATAGATGTCCAAATCGAAGAAACAAAGAAATTAATTTGAAACCCCGTCTATCGTGCAATATAATAAAGGTGTAATTGGTTAGGCAGATGCTATGATGTATAAGCGGCAGTTTTAATTAACTTTTCGCAGCCCCGTAATGACCATGGTGGTCACCAAGTCTGGTCATTTAGAATGTTATATCAAACTAATAATATTTAACATGATAAAAACAGCATGCCTTATTAAATTTGAAATTCAAATGAAATGCTGGTGGTACACAGTGCATGCAAATGGGAGTTAGTCATTACCGCGAGAGAGGATTCCCTGCACACACTCGCATCCGTTAATCACGGAAGATAGCAGCACATGGGCTGACAATATCTTAAGATGTGCTAATTCTTTAACTGAATTCGTAGAATTCTTGTTTTGTTCTATTCATTTGGGTTGTCTGTGCTGAGCTGATATACCTCCCACAGACACACACTCGTATGATGTAAAGTTACATCAAGGCCTAGAAACAATTTAGCTTTCCCGACAGTTAGGTACCCGTTGGTTACAAGAGTTTCAAGTTGGCTACAGGAATCGTGTCGTCTTTTCGAGCAAAATAGTCAAATAATGAATTGCGCCGTTACTGTGGCCTTTACTCGCTTTTGTATTGGTCTAAGATCTGACATAATGATGGACACACACGAATTAAGTTGATTGAACAGCAGAGGCATCACACTGTGGCCACTTTTCCAGTTAGTAGTGTTTCTAAAATTGTAGTAGGTCCTAACAAAAGTGACGCTTTTTGCCCAATGTGCATTGACTGTAGTGTAAAGTGGTTGTTGTACAAATGGAAGTTTGTTTCCTTAAGGTGACAGCTTAAAGTTGGCGAAGTAAGAATAAAACTCCTGGAGTATTAACATGTATTCTGATCTACCTTTCTGCGCTCTTTCTGTCCCATGAAAGGGGGATGGCAGGGGAGTCGAGCCCGGCGTGCAGGCTCCACTGATGACCTTACGTTGCGGCCAGTTGGAGCTTCCGGGGCCTTGATTGGTCCCCAATGTGGCGGACGTACTTCAAAGTCGGGAGGAGGAGCTCCGGTGACTGTGATTGGTCGCATGTATAGCAGCGGTTCTTCAAAGCCAGCGAGGACCTACAATTGTGCTGAAATGGGCGGATCTCATCATTGTATTGCATACCTCTTAAAAAAACACTGCTCTGATTGATAAATATAAAAAGATCCTCTACGGAGGACAGTTTTTGTGATGGCAACTTCACTTCTAGGGGTGAGTCTAAGGAGTTTCTTGCTGGGTTTAATTAGTTCCTTTATTGTCCACCCGGGGGGATTAAAATTGCCCTGGGGAGAATAAGGAAGAGGGACAGTTGGCTGATTATGTTTAAGGTAGAGGGTCAAGAGAACACAAACCGAAACCCACAATACACCAACAGCACGCTGAAAAGTTTCCGTCGAATTATTTGGAACAAATAGCCTACAAACTAAGGTTTTTCCTTAGACTTTTCCACTTCTAGTTTTTTCGCGTGTTTCAGTTGTTGCTGCTATATTTGCTTTCGATCTGCAGGTAGGAATTGTCATGTAGTTAGAATGTTTAAGAGTTTACTAATTACGAATGTAAAATAGAGTTCACATTTTATGAAATTCCTAAACAGTTTGCATAGCCTAATTCATGTTTCATTTTTAGGAGGAGCCGAGATTGGGATCGACTCCCTTAGCCATGTTGGCTGCAACGTGTAACAAGATTGGGACTCCAAGTCCGTCACCCTCTTCGATATCAGATAACTCCGCTGCCTTTGGAAAAGGCTTTCATCCATGGAAACGCGCCTCTGCGAGTAGCTGCAGTTTGGGCTCAGGTTTATCCACGTTTGGGGTAGCCCGCAGTGGGGCAGGACTCTCGGACACATTTGGAACCAACAGTTCGAGTGGATCCAGTGCTTTTTCATTAACACCGGGAACCACAACCAATTCGCACTTTGGAAACGACTATTCTGTTTTTCAAGCATCGGTTTCGAATACTTCGCAGGAGGGGACCCACCAGCCGGTGTATATTTCCAAAGTACACACTTCAGTGGACAGTCTGCAAGGTATCTATCCGAGAATGAGTGTTACGCATCCCTATGACTCTTGGTTCAAGTCATCCCATCCTGGTATTCCGACAGGAGATGTGGGCACTACGGGTGCTTCTGCATGGTGGGATGTCGGAGCAGGATGGATTGATGTCCAGAATCCAAACGGAACCACGCTACAGTCTTCCTTGCATTCGGGGGGACTTCAGACTTCACTGCATTCTCCTCTTGGGGGTTATAATTCGGACTACTCCAGTTTGAGTCACTCGGCTTTCAGCACAGGTGCATCTCCTCATCTCTTGACCACCGGTCAGCATCTGATGGACGGCTTCAAACCAGTTATTTCTTCATACCCCGATTCAAGCCCTTCTCCCCTTGGTGCAGCAGGTGGCACCATGCTGACGGGAGGACCAGCGTCTTCACTAGCGGGCTCTCCGCGCTCCTCAGCGCGACGTTACTCAGGCAGAGCCACCTGCGATTGCCCAAACTGTCAGGAGGCAGAGAGACTGGGACCTGGAGGGGCGAGTCTGCGACGAAAAGGACTTCACAGCTGTCATATCCCTGGTTGCGGGAAAGTTTACGGTAAAACATCTCATCTGAAGGCTCATTTGCGATGGCATACGGGGGAGAGACCGTTTGTATGTAACTGGCTATTTTGTGGAAAGAGGTTCACGAGGTCAGATGAACTTCAGCGACACTTGCGCACACACACCGGCGAGAAACGTTTTGCTTGTCCCGTCTGCAATAAGCGCTTCATGAGGAGTGACCACCTCAGTAAACACGTCAAAACGCATAGTGCAGGAGGCTCTGTGGGATCAGGATCAGGTGGCAGTGGGGGCAAACGGGGAAGTGACACCGACAGCGAACACAGCACCCCCGGTAGTCCTCCCTGTCATTCCCCTGACCTGCTGCCTCCCCCCGATTCTACTCCAACAACAGGCATAAACGGTCTCAGGAACTCCTTGGACTGACTTCGCAGGCTATTTGATGGCATCTATGGACATTTCAGTTTCCATAAACTATCCGGATGCACTCTATATAGAGTGGCTCTCATGTGATCGGGTTTATGAGAAAAACGAATCATACTTGTATTGACGATAAAGGTGGCAGGCTGTATATGCATTCAAAGTAATGACTAAATTACTTTAAAGTAAATACTCACGAAAAGAATAACAGGCACAAATGAACATTAAGATAGTGTAATGCCTGCATTGGTAGGCACAGTGTTATTCGAGGACAAGTCACCCTGTTTTTGTCACCCTGCCCTGATATTAAACGAAGAGTTAAAAAAAGAATGTTCTGTAAGTGCTTATGGCCTGCCGAGTTAATGAGAACATGTTTTCTGAAAACCAAACTGTGGCACTTTATACTGGAACACTGCTATGACGTACGTATGCCTTTTCATAGGCAATTTGTAAGGACTTGTATGTAGTGTTTTGTAGTTTTCATTTAGTCATTTACTCTCTTTTGTTTAATATTTGAGAGAAAAAAAATATATCACACATTGGTCTAATTCTACCAGAGCCTGATCAAGTTTGTATGAGATATATTGCGGTGTATATAATGCAATAGCTTAGCGAGTTCTTACATGCAGGTATAAATGTGACATATTTGTCCAGGACGCCCCCTTTTGTATAGTAAAGTTTTAGATGTAAATTTATTCTAGTAAATATCTGAAACTCTATCAGAGTGAAAAATGCTTTGTTTTTCACCCGTAATTGCCATATTTGCCAACACTTTCCAGCTGGAGTTGTAATATTTATCGAATAGGCAGACTTGTTTTCTGTCTCAGCAAGTGTATCAGAGACGCACTTTGAATTTATTTGTTATATTTTAGAAATACAAATGTTTAGCCTAGTGATTCATGGCGTTTATATTTAAGCATGTACATATTTGTAAAGTGAGTATTAATTTCATCACGGTACATTCCTAGATTGGGACTCAAATTCACCCGTTCAATAAAGTGAGAATGGATTAAAAAATCTGCACTCAATGGATTTCATTTAAATTTAACAAAAGAAATCTCGCCAAGAAAAGGCAAACCGTACGGGTTCATGGGATTTATGCGACGTTCAAATTATTGAATTTCAAAATGATGGGCAGAGCAAATAGAGAAATTACTGTTCTTTAGTTTACAGAATTAACACTGATGACAAAATAGATAACACTTTTGTCTTTGTTTATAAATGTTCATAGGCCTATACATCACGTAAAAAAGTTTGCATTTTCTTTCAGTGGACAGGACACTTCAACTGTTTGCAAATGAGCTTTATGAAGACACAGGCTACAGGTCATAGCCCCACGACTGCAGATTTCAGAGGAAGGAATGGACGAATTGAACCAGGCCTACTTTCTAACAGTTTGTAGCAACCTAAAGGAGTCTCTCTTAAACGGTCATGTCTGAAAATTCGAGGTTTTTTTTCCGATGCGCAGAAATGTAGGCTATTGTACGCTGTAAATTGCATTACATTTTACACTGAACTTTACTAAAATCAGTGTGGATAAACTAAAATAAACGAAACTGCGAAACTATATAATTAGAAACATCCTATTTTAGGATATCATTACAGCAGAGTTGGCAGATAAGCTGCTACTTTCTAAGATTATGCCTTTGAGTTCCTTGAAAGCATATTTTAAATAAAATGTAAAAGAAAGAAAGAAAGATGAAGAGAAATCAGGCCTAAAGACTAGGTAGGCTAGAAATAAAGTTTTAACTTCAGTAAACCACTTTCGTTCCCGCACTTTTGAAGGATTTTTGTTATACTGGCACTTTGGCTCTTAGAAATGGGCATAAAGGTTACTCGACAAAGGACAAACAGGCTGTTTGAGCTTTAACGAAGACGAAATTGCATTTATTTTATATATTTATTTAACAAATTAACGTGTTTTAGTGTTATGCATTATTTTCAGATATCTGACGAGCAAGAATCTGGCAAAATTGTATTTCGTTTAGATTTCTAGGCTACAAGTAGGCGTAGATAGCTCACGACAACTTTATGACATTTGCGATTTTAAAAAACAACAAGCCCTTCCTTCATAAAAAAAAAAAAAAAAAAAAAAAACATTTTCTCTGACCTGTCCCTCGAGGCAAGTTTATCCTGGCTAGAACACTAGTGGTACGTCATGGATGAACTGCTCCCTCGTGTGTTGAACATATGAAAGTGCGTATGCGGAGTTTTCAGGTAGAGGTGGCTTTTCATTTTGTGTATTTAAATTGCGAATCATTTCTTGGCTATCAAATATGCCGAAATGGGCTGCCATGAAAATTGAGAAGAAGCTCAGAAGTTCCTTAATTAGACCAAGTCCAATTGTATCTTTATTTTAAAACATCTGACAAGAACGGATCATCCATGTGAGTTTTTTAACCGGAAAAACATCCATTATTTTAGTTTGCCACATTCTTGAAATTGTCATGTCAATAAATCATTACTTCAGAACCAAAAGACTGCACTTACTTTAACTTGAAACTGTAATAATATTAACATTAAGAGTGTTAAGGAATATTTCTGAATTCTGACAAGTGGTTAAAGAATTAATACAAATCTAAAATGTAGTTAGTGTGATATTTTATTATTCTCATAATGTATACCCTCTCAGTTTTATCTATCTGATTTAAAAAAAAAAATGTATTACAATAAGTGTTGATCCAATCTATAGGCTCTTCCCAAACATTTTCAAAAATGTAATTAAAATAAATGAATGAAAATACCATATCTATTGTGAGTGCTCTGGCTAAGGTGGTCATCTTTATATGTAATTGTATTATTATCGTATATATATATACAATATATATATCATAATATAGTTGTATAGTTTAGATAGATAGACAGTTAGATAGGATTTATACCATCTGATGAGGCCCTACATAATAAAGGTCTGACTTTGCTCGTGACCATTTACTAATATTTATGTGGCTCCTCTATTCCTCTACTACTATTGTTATACTATACTAATTGTCATGGTCTGAGTAGACCACAGGTTGTCTGGGAATTCCCCGCCCCTTCACTGCATTTCATTTGCTCAGTTAGTCTGGCCAACTCCTCAATGGAGGTCCACTTCACTCACGTAATTGGACACGCCTTTAACCAATCAGACCAACGATACTATACAACGATACAACGATCGGTAATAAAGCAAACACATCTTTTTTCTGTATGAATTGTTCCAGAGCAGGTTTCTGTTCTATTTTCAAAGAAAACTTGCCTTTGAAATCATCCAAGACAGCCGCGAGAGCAGTATATAGTTTACTGTGCTTTTCTCTTAAGTTCCGCTTTTGTTACGGTAGACGTGGTTATTTTAAATCCGCCAATGGCGCGCCAGGTAGCCAAAAGCCAGTTTGTGATTGGCTCCAAGGATTCTGGAAATCTTGAAGTGATCTGCTATCCTAAGTTTGCCAGACCCCCTTCAGAGGCTAAATCAAATTGGCCGGAGAAGAGGGGCGGGACTTCCCAGACTAGACCACAGGTTCAATATTTGTAAATTGTTTAATTTCTTGTGTTAGAGCGCCCTCTTGTGACCTTAGTTGGTATCTATAAATCATTTAGAACCTTCATTTCATTAATTTGCACATGGCAACATGTTGTAGTGTCTTCCAGTGACATATCAAGTTTGGTGTTGATTTGTCAAAGATTTGCCAAGATATGACTTCACTTCCTGTTTGGCGACTTTTCGGCTGAATTTGAGTGGCTGTACCGGACAAACGGTTGTGAGGATCAAAATTCTGTTGATAACTTTTGTGAGGCTAGGTCTGAAGATCATCTCTGGTGATTTTGATGAAGATTTGCCAAAAATTGTAGGAGGAGTAGGCTTTCAAAGGTTTTTGATAAAACCGGAAATAGCGGAAAATCTATATAACCGGAAATTGACGCCATGGGGTGGTTTTAATTCGTCTTGATCCAGGGAATCCAATGGTACCTAATTTATGAAAATCGGTCATACGGTTCAAAAGTTGCGTGTGTTGCAAAAGTCCAACTTTGACCTGTTGGTGGCGCTAGAGTGGTCTATTGAGAGCCATGAAACTTGGTGTGAATGAAGAAGGGACTGTCCTTAATGAGTGTGCCAAATTTCACAAAAAGTTACCATATGGTTCTAGGGGCTGCCATTGACTCCCATTGCAGCAACATAATAAGAAAGCCTACAAATATAGCTGCAAGCAGCGATGGCGGTTTCCTCCTCCAGACATTGCGAACCAGGGAAAAATGTATTTTTGTGACAATTTGTCACTGTATAGAAAAATCCAAGCTGCAGACTTGCCAATGGGATATTACATTTCAAATGCATTACTTTGAAGATCCTCAAGGGCCATGGCTTCAAGCTAAGAGTGAGAAGGGGTGTGGTCATCCCTACATTTCCTTAAATGTTGTGTGTGTGCTTGCGCGTGTCAAAGGAGCCTGTCCCTGTGTGTGTGTGTGTGTGTGTGTGTGAGAGAGAATCTGGAGCGCACACGCGCGCAAGACCAGAGGGGCAGAGGCAGACCGTCTATTGAGAAACACCCTAGCAATTAGCCAAGCATGCGTATTTCAAATATTCACCAAAAATCTACTTTTCATCTTACAGTCAATTTCTTTTCAGATTTGTGTTCTAAACATTTTCAAGTGTCTTCACATGAACTTGTGATTCAATCAGAGAATCACTTTTTGACCTGTTGATGTGTAAAGCATTGTTTTAGCATTAACAATCTATCCAATTTGCTTTATATCAATCATTTTTGAAGATATTAAGTTGCCTTTGCACATGGCAACATGTTGTAGTGTCTTCCAGTGACATATCAAGTTTGGTGTTGATTTGTCAAAGATTTGCCAAGATATGACTTCACTTCCTGTTTGGCGGCTTTTCTGCTGAGTTTGAGTGGCTGTACCGGACAAACAGTTGTGAGGATCAAAATTCTTTTGATAAATTTTGTGAGGCATGGTCTGAAGATTACCTTTGGTGATTCTGAAGAAGATTTGACAAAAATTGTAGGAGGAGTAGGCTTTCAAAGGTTTTTCATAAAACCGGAAATTGCTGAAAATCTATATAACCGGAAATTGACGCCATAGGGTCTGTTAAATTTGTCTTGATCCAGGGAATCCAATGGTACCTCATTTTTGAAAATCGGTCATACGGTTCAAAAGTTGCGTGTGTTACAAAAGTCCAACTTTGACCTGTTGGTGGCGGTAGAGTGGTCTATTGAGAGCCATGAAAATTGGTGTGAATGAAGAAGGGACTGTCCTTAATGAGTGTGCCACATTTCACAAAAAGTTACCATATGGTTCTAGGGGCTGCCATTGACTCCCATGGCAGGAGAATAATAATAATACTAACAGAAACAATAGGTTACCTCCTACCGGAGGAAACCTAAATATAGCTGCAAGCAGCGATGTTAGTTTCCTCCTCCAAACATTGCGAACCAGGGAAAAATTTATTTTTGTGACAATTTGTCACTGTATAGAAAAATCCATGCTGCAGACTTGCCAATGGGATATTACATTTCAAATCCAACATTAACAATGCTTTTGCCTTGAAGTTTAGACTGAGTGGAGGTTGTGTGTGTGCGCTTACTCTGTGTGTCTGTGAGAATGTATGTGTGTGACACCAAGCTGTGTGTCTGTGAGAATGTGTGTGCGTAAAACCAAGACTGCGCGTGTGTTAAGGGAAGACTGCGTGTGTGAGATTTAGGAGCCGCGCGGATGAGGAGACAGAGAGACAATCTATAGAGAACCACCCTAGCAAGTAGTCAAGGATGCATGTTTCAAATATCCACCAAAAATCTACTTTTCATCTTACAGTCAACTTTTTTTCAGATTTGTGTACTAAACATTCTCAAGTGTCTTCATATGAACTTGTGATTGAATCAGAGTTTCACTTTTTGACCTGCAGATGTGTAAAGCCGTATTTTAGCGTTAACAATGTATCCAATTTGCTTTATATCAATCATTTTTCAAGATATGAAGTTGCCTTAGCACATGGGAACATGTTGTAGTATCTTCCAAGTGACATACCAGTTTGGTGTTGATATCTCAAAGATTAGCTGAGATATGACTTCACTTCCTGTTTGGCCGCTTTTCTGCTGAATTTGAGTGGCTGTACCGGACAAACCATATGGTAACTTTTTGTGAAATTTGGCACAATCATTAAGGACATATTCATACAAAGTTTCATGTCACTCTAGCGCCAACAACGGGTCAAAGTTGGACTTCTGTTAACACAAGCAACTTTTGAACCGTATGACCGATTTTCAAAAATGAGGTACCATTGGATTTCCTGGATCAGAAGAATTAAACACACCCTGTGGCAAATATTTGCTGACATATGACTTCACTTCCTGTTTGGACGCTTTTCTGCTGAATTTGAGTGGCTGTACCGGACAAACAGTTGTGAGGATCAAAATTCTAAATCGTAACTTTTGTGAGGCTAGGTCTGAAGATCATCTCTGGTTAATTTGAAGAAGATTTGCCAAAAATTGTAGGAGGAGTCTATATAACCGGAAAATCTACATAACCGGAAATTGACGCCATAGGGTGTGTGTTCAATTCGTCCTGATCCAGGGAATCCAATGGTACCTCATTTTTGAAAATCGGTCATACGGTTCAAAAGTTGTGTGCGTTACAAAAGTCCAACTTTGCCCTGTTGGTGGCGCTAGAGTGGTCTAATGAGAGCCATGAAACTTGGTGTGAATGAAGAAGGGACTGTCCTTAATGAGTGTGCCAAATTTCACAAAAAGTTACCATATGGTTCTAGGGGCTGCCATTGACTCCCATGGTACTAACATAATAAGAAAGCCTACAATAACAAAAGGTTACCTCCTACCGGAGGAAACCTAAAAAACCGAGATAACCTCAAATAATTATCTACAAACTGTTTATACTGAGACCTGTGCATTGACCAGGGCAAAGTAGGCCCCCTGTTTGGCCATGAGCTCAGTATGTGTGCCTTTTTCAGACACCCTGCCATTCTGAATGACAGCAATAATGTCTGCATTCTGGATGGTGGACAAGCGGTGAGCAATGACAATGCAGGTGCGGCCTGGCGGGCATCATCAAGTGCTTGTTGAACGATCTATTTGGACAGAGAGGAATGTTTGCATTTGCAGTTGGACATCAGCTGGAAACAATGTACATACATTTCTATTTCTATTAAAATAATTTAGGAGATCTACATTTAATTAACAGTGTTTTAAAGGAGGCAAGAGCAACCTGGTTTCATAAATGCTACAAGAAATGTATTGATACATAATAGCCCAGTCCGAGTCTCACCAGACGATAAACACAGAGACGTACCCTCTCACTCTCTGTGTCCAGGGCAGATGTGGCCTCATCCAGTAGCAAAACTTTGGGTTGTCGGATGAGCAATGGCAATCCTCTGCTTCTGACCTCCAGACAATTGTGTGCCTTTGTCTCCCACGCGTGTGTTGTATAGGGTTAGGGTTAGGGTTGCCGCTGTGTGAATGTAATTGCAGGCATAGACTGAACACTATCTCAGGCATAGACTGAACACCATCACAGGCATAGACTGAACACCATCACAGGCATAGACTGAACACTATCACAGGCATAGACTGAACACCATCACAGGCATAGACTGAACACTATCACAGGCATAGACTGAACACCATCACAGGCGTAGACTGAACACTATCACAGGCATAGACTGAACACGATCAAAGGCATAGACTGAACACGATCACAGGCATAGACTGAACACTATCACAGGCATAGACTGAACACTATCACAGGCATAGACTGAACACTATCACAGGCGTAGACTGAACACTATCACAGGCGTAGACTGAACACTATCACAGGCGTAGACTGAACACTATCACAGGCATAGACTGAACACTATCACAGGCATAGACTGAACACTATCACAGGCATAGACTGAACACGATCACAGGCATAGACTGAACACTATCACAGGCATAGACTGAACACTATCACAGGCATAGACTGAACACTATCACAGGCCAGCCTGACTCCTCTGACCTGTGTGACCTGTGTTGCCCGCAGGTGGGGGGGGGGCTCCCACATTCAAAGTTAGGAAAACGAAGTTGTAGCTGGTATTAGCCAATCAAATACATGGGGGTTTTCCGTTCCTGCCTGGTAACTAATCTTAACCAATCAATAATCTAGAATAACATCAACCCATCGTTTTTGAGTCAACCCATCGTTTACCGACAGGCTCCAGCAAACACCTAATGGCCAGTAGTGGAATAGTAGCCTACATCTAATCTATCTTTATAGATGAGAGAATAATTACAACTAGAATGCGTTTCGTGAACGAACTGCGAGAGTGTGCTTGCTCTGCAGTGCAGTGGCCGAGTGCGCATATGTTGTTGAGGGGCCTCACAGACTGATATCTGAGAACAAAATCTGTATAGTACTGTGTTTTCTGTGGTCATAGTCATAATAGTTCCAGAGTTTCGTTATACTGACTTACTGAGCTAAGTGAATTGTTGAAATTGTTATCTTGGTAAAAGGAAACATCTCTGCAACAATGTTGGAATGAATGCGGTTACATAGTCAGCTTTACTTAAAGTGTATTGTAAGATATAGCTTGTTAGACTTAATGCACTAAGAGTTAGACTGTAGGTCTAGTATCTAACGTAAGCAACACTTTTACTGTATAGATAGAGAGCACGTGTATCACATTGGTTTATAGTCTGTCAAATTAGTTCTAGTTATTGGTGTTCGTTGGCATAAAGAGTTAGTCTTCTCTTATAAGCCTAGGTAGTACATCTGATTAGAGCTAGCAACCATGAATTGCAGATTAAGGGGTCCCCTATCTCAGTGTTCATTTTGGCAGCTATTTTTAGATTCAGTCTTAAGACAAAAATGCATATTAGTTTTAGTCACATTTAGTCATAGTTATCCTTCTTAGTTTCAGTCTAGTTTTCGAAAACTCATTACAATTTAGTCTAGTTTTAGGCACATTCAAAATTCCATATTATAGCCACATTAAACTCCTTCCCTTCCCTTCTCAGGCCCAGGGACCTCCTGTGTTGTGTCAACTGCAGTAGTCAACTGCAGTAGTCTAGCTTGCAGTACTTAAATTGTGGATGCAATTAGTCTCCAAGATACAGATCTCATGCCTACAGCTGAATTCGAATTTGTTTGTAATAAATAATCGAATGTGATGATGAAGTACGGTACGCAGCGTCTTAACTGAAGCTCAACTCAACTATTAAAGCAGCTAGCTTGCCGCTAACACTAACTGAAAACACATTGGAACACATAGTGGCTAGCTAGGTAGCTAGCTGCTAATAAGTAACATATATAAGTAACACAGCAGTAATGAATCAAGTGTACTGATATTAAATGTACTACTAAATGTACTACTAACATGCCATTCTTAAATTAAAGCCAGTGACATGATGGTTAACGATTAACGAGTTAACGATGGATACCGACAGTTAGCATACCTAGCTAGGTAGCATTACCATTGGATTTCAATGGCAGTTATGCTAGCTCTGGCTATCCAGACAAAGGAGCCTTGTTTCTGGACACGTATCACTTGACGAGCGGGGGCAATACAGTCATCTGGAAAGTTTAAAATGATACTAAACGAAGGGAAATCTACTGTATGGAGATATTTCTGCTCAGTAGACAATGCAGATTCTAATTAGGCTGGTGGATATGTCCAATGTAAGAAGTGTGAAGTTTTAATGAAATATGATTGATGCAACTCTCGTTCTCCGCAACAACATGGATTAACCTGGATGGCTGTATGTAGTTTCAGAACGAACGTCAAAGATCTTCAATGGTAAGACTTGTCGGTTGTGCCTCTGTTGGTGTCTCGTAAAACGTGAGTTTTATTAAAGCATAGCGTGTGTATTTTGTAGCTATTTCATTCCGAGATGGCAGGGGAGTGAAATGCTCCGCTCTGCTGCTGGTACAGACAGCCGGAAAGGTTAACAAACGGAATGAAATAGCTACACATTACACAAGCTATGCCTTAATAAAACCCACGTTACTCACATACTGGTTAACACTGTTAGAGCGGGTGTATAAACTGTACCTGAAACTGTTGCCACTACATTCGTTTTAATATTTTGCACTCTCTATCTAACCACTTATGGCATTTAAGAGAGCTTCGCCTTCTCCTATCTCAACTGATCTAATTTCAGTTGGCTAGAGTGTGTGACGTCACAATGGCTCAACCTTCCACCATGTTAGTCAATGAGAGAAAAAGGTGATGAAAAAGAGGAATAAAAAAGGAGTGGCAAGGAGTACCGCCACGAAAAGTCATAGCAGCTTGCACCGGATCGGGCCGGACGTTTTGGTGTTTGAATGGCGTCTCTATCTCAATCGGGCGATGAGTAGTTAGCTGCAAGAAAAACGTACTGAATAAATAAATAAACTAGAATGCGTTTCGTGAACGAACTGCGAGAGTGTGCTTGCTCTGTGACAGAGAGAACAAGTGCCTATGAAGTAACATGTATTTACATCTACTCAGTCAGTATAGTGGGGCCTTCTTCCAATATATTTTAGCAAGCAACCAAGCTCAACCATTATATTTTGGCTCCACTGACGTTTAGACATATGAGGGTATCTTTGTTGTTCTGTTTTTGTTTGTTTGTTTGCTTGTTTATTGTGAAAGGGTGTTACATTTGGTCATAGCCTAATAGTTCCAGAGTTTCGTTATACTGACTTACTGAGCTAAGTGAATTGTTGAAATTGTTATCTTGGTAAAAGGAAACATCTGTGCAACAATATTGGAATGAATGCGGTTACATAGCCAGCTTTACTTAAAGTTTATTGTAAGATAGGCCTATGTTAGACTTAATCAGTGGCGGTCCGTGCATTTCACGACTAGGCCTTCAGCGATGTCCTACAGTGTACCTACACGATGTTAAACTGAGTGAATCCACCTCCTAATACCATCATTATGACGCCATGGCTCTCGAACCAGTATATTTTATACAGAAAGGCAGTATAAGTGAGCATTGCATCACCTTAACATAGTCGAGTACAACAGACTTTATTAATATTTCCGGAGCATTTCAAATCAATACACCCGTATTAACAATACATTAAGAGTAGTAAACTCTAAGTTATATGATCGCTTGGATATTACTGTCACAACTTAAAAATAAAAGGCGATTTTCAGGGATTAGTCTACAAAGTTTTATTAAGTCCACCAAAAGTAGCCTATGTGACTCAATGTTAAGTTTAACAAGTTTAACAAGTAACATCGCATTGTCCCACCTGCAAAGCAGTTTCATTAAACTTCCCATCCTCACGATATCCAGTTTTTCTTGAAAGTTCCGTCTTGAAAATGGCGTTGTAATTGTATCAAAAACTGGAATTATCAAGTTTGTGTAAACTAATTTATTTGAGTTGGTTAATGTAATTATATTTAGTCTTACCAATTGAAACAACTAGAAGAATAAGCATTGAAACCGATGTACGTCGTTTTAGCCAGCTAAACTGAGCACTGAAGCACTGCACCGGTCTGCCTCAGTATCCAATCAAAGGACGTTTACGTGTCACGTTCAACGCGAGGAAATAAATCTTCCGGGCCTTCTAGAAGGCCCAGTGTCGCCAACTCGAAATCTGATTGGTTGTCACAACTGTCTGTTTCAGTTCATTCAACTTAAATGAACTGAAACAGCAAGTTGTGATAGCCAATCAGATGTACACGGGCCTTCAATGTGAATTCTGAAGGCCTCAGGGAAGATTTCTGTTCTCGGGGAAGATTTCAAGGAGCGTGGCAACACATGATAGCGGAAATATGATTGGATGAAAGCTCTAACATAAATGAACAACGCTGGAAGCATGAAATGAAGATAATGGACTATGGGGAATCATTTAATACATATTTATGAAAAGAAAATATCAAAATTAAATTTATTTTATTACATTTATTTTCTGATGATGTTTAGGCCAGCAGAGAAGGCCTTGAAGGCCCTGACGGACCGCCACTGGACTTAATGCAGTTAGAGTTAGACTGTAGGTCTAGTATCAAACGTAAGCAACACTTTTACTGTATAGATAGAGAGCACGTGTATCACATTGGTTTATAGTCTGTCAAATTAGTTCTAGTTATTGGTGTTCGTTGGCATAAAAAGTTTGTCTTCTCTTATAAGCCTAGGTAGTACATCTGATTAGAGCTAGCAACCATGAATTGCAGATTAAGGGGTCCCCTATCTCAGTGTTCAGTTTGGCAGCTATTTTTAGATTCAGTCTAAAGACAAAAATGCATATAAGTTTTAGTCACATTTAGTCATAGTTATCCTTCTTAGTTTCAGTCTAGTTTTCGAAAACTCATTACAATTTAGTCTAGTTTTAGGCACATTTAAAATTCCATATTATAGCCACATTAAACTCCTTACCTTACCTTCCCTTCTCAGGCCCAGGGACCTCCTGTGTTGTGTCAACTGTAGTAGTCTAGCTTGCAGTACTTAAATTGTGGATGCAATTAGTCTCCAAGATACAGATCTCATGCCTACAGCTGAATTCGAATTTGTTTGTAATAAATAATCGAATGTGATGATGAAGTACGGTACGCAGCGTCTTAACTGAAGCTCAACTCAACTATTACAGCAGCTAGCTTAGCTTGCCGCTAACACTAACTGAAAACACATTGGAACTCATAGTGGCTAGCTAGGTAGCTAGCTGCTAATAAGTAACATATATAAGTAACACATCAGCAGTAATGAATCAAGTGTACTGATATTATATGTACTACTAAATGTACTACTAACATGCCATTCTTAAATTAAAGCCAGTGACATGATGGTTAACGATTAACGAGTTAACGATGGATACCGACAATTAGCATACCTAGCTAGGTAGCATTACCATTGGATTTCAATGGCAGTTATGCTAGCTATGGCTATCCAGTCAAAGGGCCTTGTTTCTGGACACGTATCACTTGACGAGCAATACAGTCATCTGGAAAGTTTAAAATGATACTAAACGAAGGGAAATCTACTGTATGGAGATATTTCTGCTCAGTAGACAATGCAGATTCTAATTAGGCTGGTGGATATGTCCAATGTAATAAGTGTGAAGTTTTAATGAAATGATTGATGCAACTGTCGTTCTCCACAATAACTTGGATTAACCTGGATGGCTGGTTGTAGTTTCAGACCGAACGTCAAAGATCTTCAATGGTAAGACTTGTCGATTGTGCCTCTGTTGGTGTCTCGTAAAACGTGAGTTTTATTAAAGCATAGCGTGTGTATTGTGTAGCTATTTCATTTCGAGATGGCAGGGGAGTGAAATGCTCCGCTCTGCTGCTGGTATACAGACAGCCGGAAAGGTTAACAAACGGAATGAAATAGCTAAACATTACACACGCTATGCCTTAATAAAACCCACGTTACTCACATACTGGTTAACACTGTTAGAGCGGGTGTATAAACTGTACCTGAAACTGTTGCCACTACATTCGTTTTAATATTTTGCACTCTCTATCTAACCACTCGTTCAGGTGTTTTCTTGAGTTGGTACAGCCAACTACTGCATACGTAGTTCCCGAACCACTTTTCCTCGTTAAGTTTTCCATCCTTTTTCACACTGTGTCTCTGCGTCGATATCGGAGATACCTAGCAAAATAAACCTGAGCCTGGGTGAAGGCTAAATAGCTCGCTAGCTATCATCACTCTATTCACGATAGTATCAATAGTATATCTAGGTTTTCTTTGGTGACTGTTGTCGGGCCTTTTTAACTGTCTGAGGGTTGTGAACGTAAACAACTCGCTAGCTATACCTACTACTGTATCATGATATAAAGCTTAATGGTGGTTTTCGATTTACATGATTTGTATGGCATTTAAGAGGTATAAACCTTGATGGTGGTTTTCGATTAGCATGATTGTTATGGCATTTAAGAGAGCTTCTCCTATCTCAGAGTGTGTGACGTCACAATGGCTCAACCTTCCACCATGTTAGTCAATGAGAGGAAAAGGGGATGAAAAAGAGGGATAAAAAAGGAGTGGCAAGTTGTACCGCCACGAAAAGTCATAGCAGCTTGCACCGGATCGGGCCGGACGTTTTGGTGTTTGAATGGCGTCTCTAGCTCAATCGGGCGAGGAGTAGTTAGCTGCAAGAAAAACGTACGGAATAAATAAATAAAGAAAACTTGACGATAACAATACTGTGCTTCCCTTCGGGCAAGCACACTAACTAGAATGCATTTCGTGAACGAACTGCGAGAGTGTGCTTGCTCTGTTGCGGCCATGACAGAGAGAACAAGTGCCTTGGAATTAGTCTCTTCCCCTCCTAGTCTCCTAGAAGAGTGAAGAAAGTAAAGAAGAGTGGAAGAAGGAAAGAAGAAAAGAAAGAAGAGTGGAAGAAAGAAAGAAGAGTGGAAAGAGTGAACAAGAGTGGCTCTGGATAAAGACAGTAAAGAGAGAGTGAAGAGGGAAAATATTGAAAGAAGGAGAAAAAAAAGTGAAGCAGAGAGATGGAGTGTGAGAGAAAGTAGAGTGAGAGGGATAGAGAGAAAGAAGGAGAGAGAAAAAAAGTAGAGTATTTGCAGGGCTCTACGCTAAGGTTTTTCCCAAGGAGCACATGTGCTCCTAAATGAAAACATTTAGGAGCACACAAAGAAATTTAGGAGCACAGCAGGTTTTTTTTACGCGGAAGCAAAGCATGTCATACTCATTTGCGACCTATAGTTACAAACATTGTATTTTCCAACGTTTAACCCCATTCATGTTCAGTTATTCCAAAGCAATTTAGCTGGTAAATTGATCAAATTACTGCATTTGTTCATACAACGCTTTGGTTGACCTCTTATTAATTGTTATTAGTAGTATCTTACATAGCCAGCTTTACTTAAAGTTTATTGTAAGATATAGCTTGTTTGACTTAATGCAGTTAGAGTTAGACTGTAGGTCTAGTATCTAACGTAAGCAACACTTTTACTGTATAGCTAGAGAGCACGTGTATCACATTGGCTTATAGTCTGTCAAATTAGTTCTAGTTATTGGTGTTCGTTGGCATAAAAAGTTAGTCTTCTCTTATAAGCCTATAGTACATCTGATTAGAGCTAGCAACCATGAAAAACCTCTTCTGAAACTAAGAAGGATAACTATGACTAAATGTGGCTAAAACTAATATGCATTTTTGTCTTAAGACTGAATCTAAAATAGCTGCCAAAATTAATACATCTCAGTGTTCATTTTGGCAGCTATTTTAGATTCAGTGCATATTAGTTTTAGTCACATTTAGTCATAGTTATCCTTCTTAGTTTCAGTCTAGTTTTCGAAAACTGAGCACACTACAACAGCTACGCTGTGTCCAGGTACATCCTCAAACGTTTTTCAGTTAACCTAATGATTCAAGGTCTCTCATGAATCATTACTCCCAGGACACGGCTTAATGTTAACTCACGCTATCGGCCACAACAAGTTAACCATTCTTTCAGTATAAGCAACTTTTGCATAGCCCCGCACAGCTAGGATAGCTCACGTTACCGTAGTAGGAATACAAGCCTTAGCTCACTATATCCACACAACTAAATTCATGAATTACTTCACAGGTTTACTTAACAACTTGAATTAAGGAAAATGATCCCCCGTTACGGCTAGCTGAAACTGCCAGTGGATACTCCCGTTACGTAGTGTTAGTTAGCCTTTAGCCCCGTACTCAGATGTTACAGCTGCTTAACACAGCTAGGATAGCTCTGCTTAACACAGCTAGGATAGCTAACGTTACCGTAGTGGGAATACAAGCCTTAGCTCACTATATCCACACAACTAAATTCATGAATTACTTCAAAGGTTTACTTCACAACTTGAATTAAGGAAAATGGCGTCTCCAACGTTAACGTAACGTTAATTTATATGTTAGCTGCTACGGCTAACACTATCAGTTTCCATTAAAATTTCAGTCAGTACACTGAAAATGCTGCCATTCAACTCACCTTAACGAAGTGGAAATACGGTAGCTAGGTTAGAAACTGTAGTTACTCTTATTCTTTCTCAAAGTTGAATTGAGAGGGACAGAGAAATACGGTTCCTCTTATTCTTTTTCAAAGTTGAATTGAGAGGGACAGAGAAAAAGCGGTTCCTTGGATTTGGCGGAGGTGTCAGTGAGAAGCACAGGTGCAAGCCAGTTTAATGAGCCTATTATGATGTCATAATGCACAGAGTTCTGCCATGCAAGTCTATGGAGAAAAAAGGGGATGAAAAAGAGGAATAAAAAAGGAGTGGCAAGGAGTACCGCCACGAAAAGTCATAGCGGCTTGCACCGGATCGAGCCGGACATTTCGGTGTTTGAATGGCGTCTCTATCTCAAACGGGCGAGGAGTAGTTAGCTGCAAGAAAAACGGGGAGAATAAATAAATAAAGAAAACTTGACGATAACAATACTGTGCTTCCCTTCGGGCAAGCACACTAATAAATAAATAAAGAAAACTTGACGATAACAATACTGTGCTTCCCTTCGGGCAAGCACACTAATTATTGGCCAAAATGGATATGTATTGTACTCAGTAGGCTGGACAATAATGACTGAAATAGCAAAGATCCCAGTAGATCTGAAAGAGCTATTGTACAAACACACCTGCCAATGTTATTTATGAAAGAATTCGTCATAGGCTATAACCTTAGTAGTTTTTTCATATGTCCATAACCAGGGACGTGCACAGGAGTGGGCTAAGGTTGCTCGCAGAGATGGGAGTAAGTCCCATACATGCAAGTCTCAAGTCAGTCTCAAGTCTTAGCCCTCAAGTCTCAAGTAAGTCCAAGTTGTCAGTAAGGAGGATCAAGCAAGTCAAGTACAAGCACAGCCTCAGTCAAGCAAGTCAAGTCAAGTCTCATCATCAAGCAAGTCAAGTCAAGTCAAGTCATTATCAAATTCGTTTTTTTCAAATGTCTGGGATGCAAACGCAATTAAGTTTTGATTCCGTATAACCTCATTAAAGGGCGTGCATGCATCGATATTTAGCAAATACGCTAGTCAGTTCTGGTGTTACAGCTAGCTAGCGCTGCGAGAATAGCAGCTACTTTTCACCAGATTTGCAATTTCAGATATATATATTTTAGCTTAAGTAAAAAAAATCATCAATAGCAAAAATGTTATCAAGCCACTAGCCTACTAGTAGTCTCACTAATGTCAGCAGCCAAGTAGCGAAATAACAATCAAGGACGTTAATCCATCTAGGTTTGCAACATGTTGCTCACCTTTCTTTATGTGGTGTCCTGATGTAATAGAATGGAGTATTTGCAGAGAAATACAATTTCACTACACATTTCAAAGATTGAATGGGAATATACTTTTCTACAGCTTTATGTTGTCCATTGAATGCTACAACAGTCCTGATGGCCACCAGGATATCCTCATCTACAGCTCCAGCCTTGGCATAAGCTGACAGTTCCTTACTTGTCAGACTTGCAAGAATCTTAAACAAGACACATGGGGGGAAAATCACACACTGAAATATAACCTACCCATATATTTGAGCTCTTGAACACACATGCAATACTTCAAAATACGTGTACGTGTACGAGTGCCCTAATGTTTTCTGAAATTGACATGTGGAGTGAGAACTTTGCCCTTTGGGTATCTTGAAAAGCACTTTATAAAAATAAAGTATTATTATTATTAGAAACAAGATATATTTAAAATCCTCAGACATACTTTGGACCACACCACAGCAGACCCCACCAGTAGAGGACTAACTGCCAAGATGACTAAAGTCAGCTTCCAACCAAATATCAATCCAATAATGAAGCCTGACTAAAACGTGCAGAAAAACTGAACAAACACACAAATCTTGTCTCCCAGTCCGTCATTGATGGTGTTAATGTCACTGTTCACAACAGAAGAGAAGGGAAAGCAAAAAAAATGACACTGAAATTAAACACATGGTCAAGTATATTAAAATCAACTTAAACTAGAAAATGCATTTCCTGAAGGAAATACCAGTGCATGAAATTCAAAAGTTAGGAAAGGAAGAAGAAAAGAAAGAAGAGTGAAAGAAGGAAAGAAGAAAGGATAGAAGAGTGAAGAAAGGAGAGAAGAGAGGATGAAGGAAAGAAGAGTGAAAGAAGGAAAGAAGAAAAGAAAGAAGAGTGAAGAAAGGAAAGAGGAGTGGAAGAAAAGAAAGAAGAGTGAAGAAAGGAAAGAAGAGTGAAAGAAGGAAAGAAGAAAGGAGAGTGAAGAAAGGAAAGAAAAGTGAAAGAAGGAAAGAAGAGTGAAAGAGAAAAAGAGTGAAAATATTGAAAAAAGGAGATAAAAATGGAGTGAAGAAGAGAGATTGAGTGAGAGAAAATAGACTGAGAGGGATAGAGAGAAAGATGGAGAGATGGAGAGAAAAAAAGTAGAGAATGGAAGGTGTCTTAATGTTCCTACACTGTAAAAAAAAAAAAAAAAAAAAAAGTTGGGTGAACTCAAAATTTTAAGGCAACAAACTTCAGTAAAATTTGAAGGCAACAAACTTCAGTAAAATTTTAAATTGGGCAATTAAACTCAATATTTTAAGTTTTGCTTTTGAGTTTGCTCAACTCTGAATTCTGATTTTGGTCAACTCAAGAGTAAGTTCTACTAACTCATAATTTTACATTGTAATAACATTTAATCCTTACTTGTGCCAACTCTCCCCTAAGTTGTACTTACTTATTATTTAACATTGTAATAACATTTAATCCTTACTTGTGCTAACTCTCCCCTAAGTTGTACTTACTTATTATTTAACATTGTAATAACTTTTAATCCTTACTTCTGCTAACTCTCCCCTAAATTGTACTAACTTATTATTTAGCGTTGTAATAACTTTAAATCCTCACTTCAGCTAACTGTCCTGTAAATTGTAGTAATTTATAATTTTACATTGTAATGAGTTCTTATACAGAATTCACTTTAAATGGGTTTAGCAGAATAATTTAAGAGGAATTTAAAATCGCACACTGCAATAGTTTATAATGTAACTCAACTTTATAATTTATAACCAGGAACTTCTAATCAAATGTATAGATAATTACAGACGCAACATATACATTCAAAACATTTGTTTTATTTATACTGTATCAAATCCCTTCCAAAAGGGGCAAGTAAATGCAAACTATCGAGACCATGTAACATGTTTCAGAAAAACCAACCAAAAAAAAAATGTTTACAAGGGAAGGCCCTTTAAAGCTGCAGTTTGTCTATGTGCAGAGATGTCAGATGTCTGAAACAAGAGTTGCATGAAACATTACAAGATGTAATTGACATATAAGAAGTAGAGTAAACATGCAGGCAGCTGTCCTTTTCAATATCCAAAGTGATTGCTACGATTACGATTGCTCACTGTGAAGGTATATCCACTGGAGGTGCTTTTTGTGTCACTGACAGGCTCATATCATTATCAGTGTCTGACAACATTATGAAAAGGCTCCCCACAGAGCAATGTCTTTTTGTTTTTAAGATTAAAATACCCTTTGTTTAACAAGAAAAAGCCGCTATATCACCTCGATTTGAAAACTGAATCAAAAACGTCTAAAAATGGCCTATATATTCCACAATTCACACTACATGGACAAAGATGTAAACAGTGTTGTTGGACTGCTCATTAACTTCACTGGAGCAATTCCAAGAACGCGATTGGATAACAACGTCAAAACGTCACGATTATCGGACCCAAAGTGTAGCTGCCCTCTCCATTTGCCTCGGGAATAAAGTTATCGATAACAACTTAATAAGCAATAACTGCAAGTGGCAACAATTTTTGTCTAAACGTGAATACAAACGTAGAACATATTTACAAAAACATGGCTTCTCCATATCCAGGGAACGTTAAAATGCACGAAATCGCACCTCGGCCCACCACCTATTAGGGGAAGCCAAGCTTTAAAGAAATCGCCACTGGTCGTAAGTGTGAACTAGCCAGGTAACAAACTACACACGATGGCAGACAATGCTAATATTTGTATGATGTACGCAAAAAATGAGCTCCCCCTCTTTGAAAGATCAGCAGCCGCCACTGGTGGGGCAGGCAGCACACTGACTGCAGAACCGAGCAGCAACCTGTCGCTGGCCCCGCGCTCTCTCTGTCCCTACTAAACCAGCCTGCTCACCTGCTACCTGGAGCAGAGACGGAGCATGACTACCACTGTGTAGTAACACTACACTTCTGAAAGATGGCATAAAATGTCAGCTAATGTTGCAACCACAATTTTGAGTTAGCATTAATACCCTAATGTCTTTTTTGTATCTGTAAGCTGGCAAACACGAATTAAAGCAGCACAACGGATCAATAGCTATACGCTAGCTATATGCTATCAGCTAAAACTGACGAAATCTCTTGAAATGTGCTGACTTTGACATTATTACAAACTAGTTACTCAACAACTGTCCTTACACAGTCAAGCAAGTGCAACACAAGACTAACAAGATGGCAAATAAGCTTACTAGTTCAGCAGACAGTGGAAAGTTGGGCGGCAAAACTACAGAACGAAGTTATGTGCCTATAGACCCTGCATAGCAATGGCGCGGATGCAATTCTCCATATTAAAAGTCATTGTAGCGCCCCAATTTTTTTCAAGCTGTTATTTTTAGGTTAAACTGATTATCCTAACCATAGTCCTGAAGTATAATTGTTGCATTGTGTTACTTTAACACAATACCAACAGTCAGAAGATAACATGCCTGTCCTGTTTGAATAGGTTGCCTGACTGATGCTAGCTTTCTCTAATGACTGAAAAGCTTTGTGTAAATGTCTAGGTCGCTTTCTTCATTAAACGACGTACAACATAGGCCTACTGCACAACACAACTCAGAATAAAATTCGTGCATCATTTTAATTTAATTAAAGGTTGATTTAAAACGTACCTGTTTGGACTCCAGCAAGAGGCAGCAGCACAGCCAGAATGAGACTTCAATTGTAAAGTGCCAACGGACAGTTGGCTTTTACCGCATTTCACAACAAAGAGGGCTTTTCCCCGCAATTCACAACACAAAAATAAGAGTTAGCAGAACTGTTGTCCCTCGTATTGAACCCCAACTTAAGGACTTAAGTATTAACAACTCACCAAATCGTTTTGGATCATACAACTTTCTTGCTTTGTTGTGCTAACTTACATTATTGCCTAAAATGTCACTAATTTATATTTTCAAGTTTTACCAACATAAAGTACTGTTTTAGGCCAACAAATACAAGTTGCTTTTTTTACAGTTACAGTTAAATTGAGAGGGACAACGAGGTTCCTTTGATTTGGCGCAGATGTCAGTAAAGCACAGGTGCAAGCCAGTTTAAAGACCCTATTATGACGTCATAATGGCCCAATGTAAGGGCCGTTCGTTTTCGTTTTTATTTAATATCTTAAAAAGTATAAAGTTTAGAAAAGTGAAAAATACATAGCATAAGTGTCGCTTACAAGACCTACGCGTCAAAGTTTGAATGAAGTTTCTACGTTAAGCGGTTCGGGCTGAATTAATCGCAGAAAAAGGTAACAAGAATAAGAAGAATAATAAGAAGAAGAAGCCTAGGAATAACAATACAGGGCATTTCATGCACTGTAATAATAAGTTGCTTATCTTGTGTTATTATTTGGTCTGTTGGTGTGCAAGAGAAAGATAATGCTGCATATTTTTCTTAAAAATAAGACTTACTCTGTCAATCTGGTGTTCAACTCTCCAATTTGATGGGTATTAAACCATGCCATTGACTGGTGGAGGATGGCATGAAAGTATTTTTCACGAATGCGTTTGGTCTGTTTGGCTGCTGTCAACAAAAATAGCATAACTTGGAAGGTCCCCAGCAGTAACACCGCGGCTCCAATTCCAACAAAATAATATGCATGCCTGCAATTGAACCAGGTACGCTTTATTAATATCACAAAATAAATAAGGGCTGCCAACACAAATACACTTTTAAGCATCACATGAGATCCAAACACATCTGCCATCATATATAAAGCCTTTCATAATTCCCTTGAATGGAATCATTTCATTTCCAATGTTTGTTTAACAAAACTTAATTGATAAAAAATGCAGGTGATGAAGATGCAGGTGAATTGAAAAATAGAGATGGATGTGAAATTAAGTGATGAATGATCAAGAGATTTGATTCACGTAAAGCCAATTATTGCAATTATTGCTTTGCAATTTTTGACCCAAGAAAATGCATTTTTATTTGTTTCCCTCCTGAATGTAAAAATGCATTTGTCTCAATGAGTCAGAAGGGTTTGGGGATCATGACGAAGTGTTCTAAATGTACAGTCCCGCTCAGCAGTATTGGCACCCCTAGGGAATATGAGCAAACAGGCTATGAAAAAATATGTCTTTGCTGTTTATCCTCTTGGTCTTCCACTCAAAATATTCATAAAAATCTTACCTTTTCATTGAGGTAAAATAATTGAGAGAAAAAGTTTTTTTTTTACATTAAATAAATATTATTCTTCAAAACATGTGTGCACAGGTATTGGCACCCCTTAATTAAATGTTTTGTGCAGCCTCCCTTTGCCAAGATAACAGCTCTGAGTCTTCTCCTATAATGCCTGATAAGGTTGGTGAACACATGGCACGGGATCTGACACCATTCTTACATACAGTATCTCTCCAGATCCTTCAGATTCTGAGGTCAACATTTGTAGACTCGGCTTCAGCTCATCCCACATATTTTCTTTGGGGTTTGGGTCGGGGGACTGTGATGGCCATGGCAAAACCTTTATTCTGCGGCCGGTGAACCTTTTTTGTGTTGATTTTGAGGTATGCTTCGGATCATTGTCCTGCTGGAAGGTCCAACCATGGCCCATTTTAAGCTTACTAGAGGGGGCTGTTAGGTTTTCATTTAATATCTGCTGGTATTTGATCGAGTCCATGATACCATGTATCTTAACAACATGTCCAGGGCCTTTGGAAGAAAAACAGCCCCACAACATATAAGATCGGCCACCATACTTCACAGTAGGTATGGGGTGCTTTTCTGTATGGCTATCTTTCTGTCTACGCCAAACCCACCTTTGTTGTTTTTGCCAAAAAGCTTTATTTTGGTCTCATCTGACCATTTAACTCAGTCCCATTGAAAGTCTGACTTCCATTTGGCAAACTGTAGGCACTCTAGTTTGTTGTTGATTGACAGCATTTCTGGCAACCCTTCAAAACAACCTGTGGTGATGTAGGTGGCGTCTGATGGTAGTTTTGGAGACTTTCTAACCCCAAGACTCAACTAATGTCTGCAATTCTCCAGCTGTGATCCTTGGAGATTATTTTGCCAGTTGAACCATCCTCCTCACGGTGCGTGGGGTCAATGTACACACACGTTGTCTTTCAGGCTGATTCTTAACATCGCCTGACGCTTTAAACTTCTTTATTATTTCCATGATAGTGGAAATGGGTTTTTTCAACTGGTACGAGATTTTCTTGTGTCCATTTCTTGATTTGTGCAGCTCAACAACTTTTTATTGCACATCGTCACTGTGTTCTTGGGTCTTTCCCATTGTGATGAATGACTAATGGAATTTGGCCTGTGTCATCTCATATTTGTACATCAGTAGAACAGGAAGTCATGGTTAACCTCTTAAGAGTTCATAATTAATAAGGTGAACTTAAAAATGTAAAACATGACTGAAAATATACTTCAGTTAGATTTCAATTATAAGATTTTTCTAGGGGTGCCAATAATAGTGGTACACATGTTTTTGTAAAAAATATGTATTTAATCTCAAATTTAAACCGTTGTTTTCTCTTGCAATAATTTTACTTCAATGTAAAGGTAAGATTTTTGTGAATATTTTGAGTGAAGCACCAAGAGGATAAACATCACAGACATATTTTTTCATACCCTGTTTGCTCATATTCACTAGGGGTGCCAATACTGCTGAGCGGGACTGTATGTAACTAACCACAGAGGGACAGGACATTATCATATTTGATGAAATCTTAAGAAATTTTTATAGATATTAGATATGATTGAAATGGCCTCCTCTGGTCTGCAAAAAGGGCGATTTGTGGACATTTTATATTTACAGATAACCATCAGTCTATCAGAACTAGAGAATAGCTAGCACAAGATGCTTTGAAAGACTTGCAGTGTATGAAATGTATTAAATCAAGACAGCAACTTTAAATTAGTGAAACTAACATGGAGTGACTACTTTAGTGACTTCCATATCTATCATCACCTGGCTAGCAAACATGATCATGCTAGCATAACAAATTGGCCCAAAAAAACCTAAAAAAACAGAGACAAGCTCTGTTATATTTGTATGTATTCCAACAGATTCGACTTTTACCAACAACAATTCAGACTTCTGATTCAAATCTTCTACAATCTTCAGTCTTCTACATCTGCAGGTGGTCCTGCAAGTTGACAACCGAAAACTTGTCAGTGGGTGGAAGTTACAAAAATGACTTGCTGTAAACAACAACTGAAAGTAACAAAAATGGCTTCATGTAGTGTAAAGGATAAATGTCACTCAGTTTTACAAAATCAATCTAGTTTATCACTCTATTTTTCAGTTCACAATCCATTTTCATCACCTCTATCTTTGTCAATAATTTTGTGTTACTTCCACCCTTGAGGCCCCTTTACTTAAGTGATAAATTGCAAGTTTGGGTTGTGAATGATGAATGAAAATGATTAAATACGTTTTCATCATATCAGGACTGTTCAATCAAATTGGCCTTAAATCAATCAAATCACTTGATAATTTATCAATCTCTTTTTCATTTCACATACATTTTTACCCCTTTATTTCTCAATTCACCTGCATAGTTTTTTTGTGACCTTCACCCTCAAAACTGATTGCTTATACTGTGTCATTCAAAAAGAGTGGGACAAGAGTAGACATAATGGGTAGAGAAACCTCTAAAATCTCCAAGCTCCACTGCATGAAATGTGGGATTTACGACAGTCACCGACCCTGTGAATTGCTGCGGAATCCCACATCGGTGTGAAAGCCCCATACATTTTCTGAATCCTTAGGGTCATGCCAGTATTTCAGTGTTTAGATTTTGTTTCTCTGATGCTCCCTGGTGCCACAGGATTAAAAGACATAAGATGACTTAGGCGGAAATGGCAGGAAAATGTGTGTGATTAAGAGTTTGAAGAGCTCCAGGGTTGGCTGTACCAAAATGTTCACAATAGGATTTAAATTAAAGCTCAGTTTCTCCTCTTTAAAATTATATCAAACATAACAAAATAAAATATTAGAATATGTCCAATATAGATTTTCAGCTATGTCAGTGTTCTGCTTGATTTATACGAATTATTTTCTCAACCTTAGTTTACATTATGTGTGATAACTCAAAACAGCTACTCATGTCAGATGGCCATCATACATCATTGAAAAGCTGAGATTCCAGGCTTTCAGACTTTTTCGGTAACGACCAACCCCAACGACCTGGCCAATTTCTCCCCCGGAACCAAATAAAGATTCCGCGTCTCCCGGCTGCACCCTTTTCTCAGGGACCGATGTATATACAGTCAGACTTCAGCTCAATCACGATGCTGCCGGTAAGTCTCTTGTATGTCTACCGTATGTCCGTTAAAATGTGTTGGCATTTGAATGTCCATGTACCGTGTATTTAGTGTATTGTGTATCGATGGCTACTTTGTGACGGAATGGGACCGTTTCTGTGCGGTTCTTAGTCGATAGAAGAAGCCATGTCGGTGTCCGGAGCGTCAAGCTACAGCTGTCCAGATCCGCCGAGGGGTGTGAAGGGCGCTTAATTCAAAAATCGCCGTAAGTCTATTTATTTTTAGGTGAGTTCTTCTTACAGTTATACAAGGCCTCATAATTTTGCTCGCAAGCAATGTCAATTATTGATGGAAATCATTGTGAAACATGCCCATGCCTGCTGCTTACCTCTGAAAATGTGTATTGCACTTTACAGGAGACTGTGCGGCGTTTACACAACAGCGAGCGAAACGCCATGCCATACGACCCAATGCAAGGGTGAGATTATTCGTGTTAATAAAAAGTGACGTTTTGCATCAGAAACGATGTCCTTTATAAACAAATGTACATTGCAGTCGTTAAACACATTTGATGGACGAACTATAGAAATATGCTTCATCGTTGTGTCAGCACAGCGGCACTTATTTGGTTTATGTTTACAGCTGCCATTGATAGAGAGACAGGTGTTTTCCACATTACCTGTATTTTTGATGGTGCGAAATATTATGTAGTTCGTTTTTTAAACATTTAGTGATAATTTATTGCACTTAAACCAAGTGTCCACCTTCAACAACTCCCTGATAGCAGTTTCCTGTAGGACACACAGATTTTTATGAGATAGGATCAGGTTGGTATCGTCTGCAAATAACACTTTATGGAAGGCATCAGATGCATAGACGAGGTCGTTGATATAAAGAATGAACAGGAGAGGCCCAAGGATGGATCCCTGGGGAACCCCAAGAGTGACAGTTTTTTCTTCTGACTTATGGTCATTTATACCTACAAACTGTTCTCTATTCTGGAGGTAACTTTTGAACCATCTCCATGCCGTGCCTCTGATCCCATAATGCTGCAACTTGTGAAGTAAGATATTAAAGTCAATGGTATTGAATGCTTTTGACAGATCCAGAAATATTCCAATCGCCAGTTGATTATTGTCAATGGCTTGGCTGATGTTTTCTAAGATATCTAGGATGTTGTATTTGTCTAAGAAACTACTCAACCTCTTATGCACTACCTTCTCAAATACCTTTGACAGTGTAGGCAGAATTGATATAGGTCTGTAGTTATTTATGTAATTTTTATCACCTGACTTATTGGGATGATTCTAGCTGTTTTGGTAAGTTTGGGAATTATCCCATAGAACAGGGAGAGGTTTACACAGTGAGTGGTTTAGTGATGATATTCCTGATAGCCTTAAGTAAGACACTACTATTTTCATCTATGCCTGATGTTTTAGAGCTTTTCATGCTCCCTATGATTGCACAAATCTCATGAGGATCAGTTGGGCGCATAAAAAGTGAGTTTGGATACTCCCCATGCAGATAATGAGTAAAGGATGCTCCTCTAGGTGGGATAATAGTTCTAGCTAGATTCTCCCCAGTAGAAACAAAGTGGTTATTGAAGCGGTTTGCTAGGTCGTCAGCAGCTGATCCAGTAGAGCCACCAATGTCAGGGAGAACAAGGTCTTTCCTGTCCCTACCCAGGGCATTGTTGAGAACCTGCCACATTTGTTTTGAATCCCCCCGCGATTTTTTGAGGCAGTCGGTGTAATGATCTCTTTTACTCTTCCTGATGATGTTTGTCAGTTTGTTCCTATATTTGGTGTAGATGTCCTTATTTGAATCATTGGGTTCCTTTATGTAACGTTTATACAGTTTATTTTTGTGACTGATGGATTTCAAGATGCCTCGTGTCAGCCATGGCTTATGGACTTCAGTACTGCTTACAACCACTTTTTCAGGTATGGTTTGGTGAATGGAGGCAGTTATGGCGTCTATAAGGGAATTGTATGCGGCATCGGGGTCATTAGAGTGATTCAATTCAATTCAATTCAATTTTATTTGTATAGCGCCATAACAATACAATTGCCTCTCGGCGCTTAACAGAGCCCAGAGCCTGAACCCCCTTAGTGCATGCACAACGGCAACAGGGGCAAGAAAAAACTCCCTGTTAGGCAGGAAGAAACCTTGAGCAGAACCACGGCACATAAGGGGGGACCCATCTGCTTGAGGTCGGCCGGGTGGAGACAGGAAGGTGGGACGGGGGGAAGGGGGGAAGGGGAAGGGTAGTGTGGCAGAAGGGGAAAGGAAGCAACAGGGGCAATACACAGCCAGCATTTGGTCACTGGACATATGTGTACATACATCTGGTGGTAAATACATGATACAGACAAGACCAGATTACTGTGGCAATAGGGTTACTGTTACAGGGGTAGGGGATGTAGGGACAGAGAAACATTTCGGTGGAGGCAATAATGTATATTGTACATAAATGCTAGCATAGGGTATTGGGTAGAGTAGGTGTACGGCAATGCAGTGGCAGTGGGTGCGGTTGGCCGAGGGTTTCTCTAGGTAGACCAGGTAGAGAGACTACGAGGGAAAGTTCCACATCCATCAGCGATTGGAACACGCCAGGCTCCGGGGAGGCAGTGGACCTTGCAGGGGCCGCTTGTTGAAGGGGGGGTGTGGACATCTCGGACCATGGAGCTGCCGATGACCAGGGTGGGGGTCGTCACATCCAGCGGGAGAAGTCGTCAAGGGGATGATGACTGAGTTGAGGGCCCAGGATGGGGAGCAGGGCGGCGTGGGCGATGCTGGTGTTGCTCTGGAGCCGGTCTGCAGGGGCGTTTCGGGGCGGGCTGAGGAGGGGAGTTGTCAGGCCCAGGAGGCTCCTCCTGATCCATCTAACAAAACAGGAAATGACGAATCAGTCTGCAGGTCTGTCAGTCGGGAATCAGCACGAACAAACACACAGATGAATCATTTCACCAACCAGGGACATGTCACCTGTGTGTCGGTTTGCCTGTTGCATATTGCAATACTTAGATATGTTTAGTTTTTCTGGCATTGAACATTTTTGTTTTTTGTTGTGATCTGTTTGCCGGGGCCGTACATGCATCCACTCGGCAAACAGGAAACACATTTGATGTTGCGGTACTAAATTGCAAGTAGAAATTTAATTCGTTTTTTGTTGTGATCTGTTTGCCGGGGCCGTACATGCATCCACTCGGCAAACAGGAAACACATTTGATGTTGCGGTACTAAATTACAAGTAGTAATTTAATTTGTTTTTTGTTGTGATCTGTTTGCCGGGGCCGTACATGCATCCACTCGGCAAACAGGAAACACATATGATGTTGCGGTACTAAATTACAAGTAGTAATTTAATTTGTTTTTTGTTGTGATCTGTTTGCCGGGGCCGTACATGCATCCACTCGGCAAACAGGAAACACATTTGATGTTGCGGTACTAAATGCAAGTAATATTTGAATTTGTGTTCGGATATGTCTGGGTGGCTGGTACAGCAGGTGATTGGTTTGTTGGCGCGGTTACTTTTGGCTATATGATGCACTAAAGAGGAATGTCTTAAGTCTTGATTTGAATATAGGCACGGTGTCTGCAGCTCTGATGGAGGCAGGGAGATTGTTCCAGAGGAGAGGGGCTTGGTAGCTAAATGCTCTCCCTCCTATTGTGGTCTTTGATATTCTTGGAATTACCAGGAGGCCTGCACTCTGGGAACGGAGCAGCCTTGGAGGGCAATAGGGGACGACTAATTCCTTGAGGTAGTTTGGAGCCAGATCGTTTAGGGCTTTATATGTTAGCAGGAGTACTTTGAAGTCGATTCTACTTTTAACGGGGAGCCAGTGCAAAGAAGCGAGTACCGGTGAGATGTGTTCATATTTTTTAGTTCTGGTGAGTGTACGAGCAGCAGCGTTCTGTATAAGTTGGAGGCTCTTTATTGTGTTGATGCTGCATCCGGACAGGAGAGCATTACAATAATCGAGGCGGGAAGTAATAAATGCGTGGATTAGTTTTTCTGCATCTTGGAGGGATAGGACCTTTCTAATTTTGGCAATATTGCGTAAATGAAAAAATGATGTCTTTGAGATCTGTTTTATGTGTGAGTCAAGTAGGAGGTCTTGGTTGATAGTTACACCAAGGTTTTTGATGTTAGTGTTGGGTGTTGGGAAGCCATTGAGTGTGGGTAAATGGGTAGATAGTGTAGTTCTCAGTTGATCGGGGCCTACAAGCATAACCTCAGTTTTATCAGAGTTGAGGAGCAGGAAGTTGCTAGTCATCCAAGATTTTACATCATGGAGGCAAGCTTCTATCTTGGGTAGATGTACAATTTCATCAGGTTTCATTGATAGGTAGAGTTGGGTGTCGTCAGCATAGCAATGGAAGTTAATGCCATGTTTCCTTATGACAGCACCTAAGGGTAGCATATAGAGGGAAAAAAGCAGTGGTCCAAGGACAGAGCCTTGTGGGACACCGTAGCTTACTCTGGTGTGATTTGACGACTTCTCATGGACATGAACAAATTGATGGCGATCAGAGAGGTAAGATCTAAACCAAGATAGGGCACAACCTTTGATGCCAACGTGATGTTCAAGTCTCTGTAACAGGATCAGATGATCTATAGTGTCGAAAGCAGCACTAAGGTCTAGGAGAACTAATATTGAGGTGCACCCATGATCAGATGCGATTAGTAGGTCATTTAAGACTTTGACTAAGGCCGTTTCAGTACTGTGGTGGGCCCTAAAACCGGATTGGAGGGTTTCTTCAATTTTATTTTGATGTAGAAAAGAAGTAAGTCGCTTAGCAACTAGTTTTTCAAGTATTTTTGACAAAAAAGGAAGGTTAGATATGGGTCTATAGTTAGCGAGATTATCGGGATCAAGGTTAGGTTTTTTAAGAGATGGTTTTATCACTGCTATTTTGAAAGATTGTGGGACGTAGCCTGAGATAAGTGAGTTATTCATTACATTGAGCAATGTCTCACTTAGTAAGGGAAGTGCATGTTTAAGTAATTTTGTGGGGATAGGATCTAGTAGGCACGTTGATGATTTAGATGAGAGGATCAAGGAATTTAATTCAGGGAGGTCGGTGGGTGCGAAGAATTCAAGGATAGCACCCGGTTGAAATGGTGTTACCTTGGCGCATGTTGGAAGGGGTGTAGGGTCACAGAGGGGGAGGAAGCTTTGGATTTGTTCTCTCATTTTAAGGATTTTATTATTGAAAAAGGTCATGAAATCATTACCACTAAAGATGATGGGAACCGAATGTTCGATTGTGTTGTGGTTTTTTGTTAGCCTAGAAATAGTGTTAAATAAGAACTTTGGGTTGTTTTTATTACTATCAATCAATGAAGAATAGTAAGCTGATTTCGCCTCAGAGAGTACACGTTTATATCTTAGGAGACTATCCTTCCACGCCATGAGAAATACCTCAAGTTTGGTGGAGTACCATTTTTTTTCTAGTTTTCGTGTGGTTCGTTTGAGTGCACGAGTCTGATCAGTGTACCATGGGGCTAGTTTTTTCAGTTTTCTTAATCTCTTTTTCAGTGGTGCAACAGCGTCGAGGGTTGATTGCAACGCATGCGTGACGCCTTCAGTAAATAGGTCGATATAAGGTGGGGAAGTGCATATGCCATTTACTTTGCCAGCGGTAGGAGCTGAAGTGAGGGCGACGGGTAGTTTTGATATAAATTCCGCAGTAGTCCTGTCGGATAGACAACGGCTGTAGAAGTGTGTAATTTCCGATGTTGGACGGAGTTCTAATTTCATATTAAATGTAATTAGGTGGTGGTCCGAGAGGGTAGTATTTTGGGGTAGAGCTATAGGGCGGTCAATTTCTAGGCCATGTGTTAATACAAGGTCAATGGTGTGATTATGGTAGTGAGTTGGTGTGTTTACATGCTGTGAGAACCCGATAGAGTCTATCAGTGATTGGAATGCAATTGTAAGGCTATTATTTTCATTATCCATGTGGATATTAAAATCTCCCACTATCAGGATTTTATCCGAATTAACAATCAGGGTGGATAGGAAATCGGAAAATTCGGATAAGAATTCAGTGTAGGGACCTGGTGGTCTATATAGTGTCACAAGAGTGACCGGGTTAGTGGCTTTTGAGTTGGGATGCATAAGATGAAGTACGAGGACTTCAAATGATGCAAATTTAAATTTAGGTCTTGGGGAAATGCATAGATTAGCGAGGGAAATTGTAGCAACTCCACCTCCACGTCCAGTGCTGCGGGGGATGTGGCAGTTAACATGGCTTGGAGGGGTAGATTCATTTAAGGCTATGAATTCATCTGGTTTTAGCCAGGTTTCAGTTAGGAAAAGTATTTGGATGTTGTTGTCTGTTATCAACTCATTGATAAGTGCACCTTTTGATGTTAGGGACCGAATGTTAATAAGGCCCAGCTTTAATATTGTGCAAGTTTCATTTTGTGCTGATAAGGTTTGTATCTTTATTAGGTTATCCTGATTAATGCTTCTTCTAGTGTGAGTTGCGCTGGGCTTATATATTCTGGGTATACATACCATTTGTATGTGGTGTAATATGGGCAGAGAATGTACTGGTGCAGCAGGAGTTAGTGTGGGCTAATAGGTCTGCCTTCTAGTTCTAGTTTTTGGTTGTCAGAAGTACGTTAAAAAGGGAGTCCCAGTTGTGATAAAGGGAGTCCCAGTTTTTATTTTGTAGGCTATGTCACAATAACCTCTGTCAGCGGGAGGTGAGAAGTAACACATCCCCCCCCCCCCCCCCCCGAGAAATTCCGTTCATATGAGGCAGACGGATATTTCGGGGAATGTCCGCGATCGAGTGTGTACGGGCCCGATAATCTTGTTTTTCGTGCAGTGCTCTTTGTACTAATGAGGGCCTCCTGTAAAGCTAACTGCAGTGCATGCTTACGAATACTGAGACGTACGCAGTGGTGGGTAGAGTACTGAAAATTGGTACTCAAGTAAAAGTACAATTACCTCCTTCAAAATCGACTTGAGTAAGATCTCATAGATCACACATGCATTTCTTTTATTTTCATTAAACCTTATTACACGCACACTTAAAGCTGAGCAAACCAGACAAGACTAGACTACATACTGTAGATCTGATATCAGATCAACTCCAGAGATGTATACACACACACGCAAATATCGAGACCGTTTTTTATTAACCATACCAGCGCTATTGATGTGATAAATAATTTTAACATACTGTAGCCTAGGTATAGCCTACTTGTTTGTGCCCTTGCATACTATAGCAAACGTGCATTCGGACGTTAGCTGGCAACTATGTCAGTCAGTCAAACAAACTGCTAACTTTAACGGTGGCCATCTAGTCGTTAAGCTAGCTGCTAACATTCTAACGTGACTGTCGCTGCCAAATGTGAGTCCGCTGCCTGATGTGAGTCCGCCGCTGCCTGATGTGAGTCCGCATGCGCAAACACAAACGGTTTACGGCAGAAGGCTCAGGAGCAAACTATCCAAGACGTGCATGCTCATACATGGTTTAATATCAACGTATCTGGCTTCTCTTAACGCATAATGTAGGTTTATTTAACATAGTGTTTTATAATTTTGTCAACGGTTTACAGCATAAGGCTCAGTGTCAACATATGGGGCTATGTTGTATTACTGTTACTAGTAGGCTAATGAATGCACTGCTTAACTAATAATTCAATAAACATGAAGCTTAACATCATAAACCTTGGTGGATTTCAAACGTAAACAAATGCGCTTGTCATTCCACTTCATGCTGTAGCCTACACCACCAGCATTACCTGGCTCGTTGTACTACAATAGTGTCGCAAAGTTTGCGCATGCGGACTCACATCAGGCGGGTCCTCACATTTGGCAGCGACAGTGACTACTGCAGCCAATGTAGCCTAACGTTAAATGGAAACGTCTTAGCAGTATAGAGTTTTATCAAAGAGTATAGAAGTACCTCTATACTCTTTGGTTTTATGTGCAAGAGTTTGCACTGCGCCTTGTGCATAGGATGTGAGTTTGTAAAATGGTAAAGGATGTAACATTTATCTCCAGGACTAACTGCAGCACAGATAAAACAAATGCAACTTACCTGAACATGTTTGCGAAGGTTCGATGTGGAGTTTTTGAACGCTATGAAATGACAACAATGCTGGACCTGTGGAGGGCGCGTCGATAACGCATAGCTAACTGACCTCTCCGTTTTTACCCTCTCTGGTTGCCGTTTATGCTTGTATTCCAGTAAAAGATATGTGTACTTTCATCACAATACTCATTTTAATGAAAGCACAATGGAAATGTAACGGGGTAAAGAGTAGAATTCTAGTTCAAATATTTACTCGAGTAAGAGTAAAAGTGCAGACTTTATAAAGGAACGCAAATAGTACTCGTTACCCGAAAAATTTACTTTTTTACTCATTTGCGTTCCTTGTAACGCGTTACTACGTACGTAGTCATTGCGTCCTCTATTCCAGATATGACAGCGCACTCCGATAAGTTCACTGTTCAGTGCATCAAGAGTAAAGTTATCTGGAACAGAGAAAAAACTTACATAATGCTCCCCATGTAAAGAAATCAGCAAATAAATGCAAACTATAAGGTACAAATGTGGATCTGTAACTTTTTGTAACCACCTCTACTTACAAGTTGCATTTAGCTGATGTCCGCTCAGCACAAAACTGTCAGTCATTTGTCCAAACACCACACACATAAAGGCAGAGCTATCCCATGCAGCGCAGCACATAGAAGGCCGATGAGCAAAAGCAGGCGCTCCAGGCAGGTAGCGTAGCGGAACTAAAATATTACAACATCAAAGCTTTGTTTTGGTCTGCCATTGCTCTGTGATGTTGTATGGTCCAAAGTCATAATAGGTTGTTATAATAGTTTTTCACATTCCTAAACCTCACATTATATTATATTATACAGCATTACACTGTTATCTTGAAAATAAGAACATAATTTTCTCACCAGTTGGAAGAATCCAACAGCTTTTGCACGTTCCTTTGACTTGCCTGACTTTTTCTTCTGACTGAAACGGAATTAAACAAATCATTTAAAAAATAAACTGTTTGATTATAATGGTGATTTATTAGTTATCTAACATAATAATTCAACAGTTGCATCTGCAGTTTCATGACAAGTCTATGGGTATACCCAAGGAATCCTCTGGCACTTTTTGGTTTTGGCGTGATGTCAACTTCAGGTGGCTTCTCTAAATCAGCTGTCTTCTCATCGTGCTCAAAGCTCAGGTTGAGATGTCCTTTATTAGAGGAATCTGAAAGTATAAGCACCACTGGTGATACACAGCATCGTCAGGTTGTTAATATTTTATGCCCCTTTTCTATGACATCATTGTTAAGTGAATGTTGATAAAATAATGACTCGGCGTTATTAAATGCAGGCATTTAATAGAGGACCCTTTTCACAAAATAGTTTAAAGAAACTCAGTTAAAACTGTATGACATTCAGGACTGCTCCAGCCAAAACGTGATTTGGTTGTCATGTTGTCGTTGCTTTGAGTCAATAGCCTAAACTCAGCCTTACGTTTTTATAAACACGTTTTCTTCCAATTATAGATTATTCAGATGACAGCTAGATAACTTGTCATCAATAATGAAGGGCAAGTATCCACTGATTTAAAAAGAAATTGGGGGAAAAAACGTCGATCAGATATCAGAATGTGTTTCTTAGTTGCTAGTTCATTATGTGCACCAACAGTAACCCGCCCCTTGTGTTATACGGTTAGCCTACCTTACAATGAAAGATTGACTCTCCTGCTCCCCGTTGCATCAAACCCCATCAAATCTCTCTCTGTATCAAAGTCTTTATGAATTCTCATTAGAACCCATCCTGTTATTAGAGTTAATGTCTGTCCTACTGTTCCTTAAACGCCTGAAGCAGCAGAATCTTTCAACCGAAGCAGTGGAGACAGACAGGTCAGTAGAACTTTAATTACATCGTGAATGTTTGGTAACATGCCCATTGTCTCTTTTAGGATGGTGCACAGATCAGAATCAGCTCCCTGCCTGCCTGGTTGTTTTGCACCAGTTTGAGTTCCAGCTCCACACCTGCTGCGTCCAGATTGGGCAACACTATGCTAACTCAGTGACTGCTCCACCACCTGCTTGGTTATTTTTTTGTTAAAAAGTTAAATTAAACTATATTGCTTTATTTTTGGTATTTTAAACATTCTTTTAACATTTTAAAACATCTTTTTAATCTTCTTTCAAGCTATTACATTTATTTTCCACCAAATTCTGCTTCAAGTTCACTACTGCCTTTAATATGCTACTGATAAAACTGCCACTGCCGGGTTACGCAGTGTGAGTATTTTATGTCCAGTTGGGGGCGCCACTGATGACATTCCCTGTAGCCTATTCTTTCAAGCACGTACCATAACCACACTTCCTTGACATGCAGAAAATAAACAAGAGCATACCAACTGAGTTCTGTGAGGACGAGTTGACAGGAGGTGATGAGCCCTCAGGTGTGTGCATATTCCTCAGCTGTGTATCCCCATTCATCCTCTCAGCACGTGATCCTGAAAGGATGAAATACTAAGTGGATAATGTTAGTAGACCTAACACAAAACAATAATCCACAGGTGCAGTGCAGTGCATATCTCTCCTACTTTCCTTGTATGTACCACAACCTCAGTACCAAGGTGCTCCACAATGACTATCATTGGGTTTTCAACAGTGTGAGTGGCTTCTCTTTTATGGTCCGGTGGATTCATTTAGGTAACATTCAACGCAGTTGTGTCTTTTGAAATGTACATATCATTGCTTTATCTTTTGTATAAGATGTATGTACATGTACATGCTATTGCAGCCTAGCTTAATTGCAGCCTTTTCACATTTTTCAGATTACTGCCGTTCCTGTAGGTCTTATAGTCTTCTCAGCGAAGGATGTCTGGAGGACAGGGTATAGTTGCTCATATCTGCTGCCTCAAAGTTCAAAAGTTCAAGTTCAAAGTACTTTATTGTCATTGCCACAAAGACAACGAGACAGTAGGCAGCAACAGACTTCTTCCACAGCTAAATAATAATAAATAACAATTCATAAATAGATTAATAAATATCATAAATAAAAAAAAAGCAATACATCTACATATTAAGGTGCATCAAGTGTTAGAGTGCAGTCCATGGGAGGCGGGGCGGGCTGTCTCCGGGGGAGATGGGGGGGGGTTGGGGGGGTTTAGAGCGCTGCAGGCAACGGGAGGAGGAGATGGAAAAGATGTCGGCAGTTCTGCTCCAATGATCCTTCCCGCTGTTTTAATCAGGATGGCTGCCTGCTCCGCCTTTGTGCAGCTATAGAACCATACATTCAGGCAGTATGTAAGCACACTCTCTATAGCGCAGCGGTAGAAGTTATACAGCAGCCTCTGAGGAAGGTGTTCTTTCTTCAACTTCCGGAGGTAAAAGAGGCGTTGCTGGGCCTTCCCCAAAACGGAAGCTGTGTTTTTGACCCAGGACAACTCTCAGGACAACTCCTCTGTCAGTGTCAGACCCAGAAACTTTAGAGAGGTGACTCGCTCAACCTCTTCACCGAGTGAGTGGGAGATGGTGATTGTGCTGGGCAGACTTCCGGAAGTCAATGGTCATCTCTTTCGTTTTCTTTATGTTGAGACAGGTTGTGCTCAGAACACCAGACTGCCAGGTTTCCCACTTCTTGCCTGTAGGCAGCCTCATCGTTGTTGGAGATTAGGCCAAGCACTGTTGTATCATCTGCAAATTTGAAGATGGATGGGCAGGAGGGAGTACAGTCATGGGTGTAGAGGGTGTATAATAGTGGGCTGAGCACGCAACCTTGTGGGTTGCCAGTGCTGATGGTCAGATTTGAAGAGTGATGCTTCCCCAGTTGTACACTCTGTGTGCGATTGGTCAGGAAGTCTAATACCCAGTTACACAGTGTAGCATTGAGGTTTAAGTCCTGAAGTTTGGAGATGAGTTTGCCTGAAAGGATCGTTTTGAATGCAGAACTGTTATCTATAAAGAGAATACGGAAGTGTTCTTTAACTCCAGGTGCTCCAGTGTTAAGCAGCAGGGCTACTGCATCCTCTATAGATCTGTCATCTGTCTGATATCTGCCTCGTCAGCAGGCAAGTCTTTCAATTGAGTTGAAAAATCGCTCATCTTCTAAAACATAATGATCATGATGTGTTCTCTTTATAGCTTTCTGTAGTAATATCTGTGGTCTAAACTAGCACAATGCGAGCTTTTCTCCATCTCATCCATTCTGCTTTTCACTTCCTGCCCCACATCTGGATTGTGTGCGTCATTAGAATCACATGACTGCAAACAACGTGATGAGGAAGTTGCTCACCCTTCTCTAATATGCTGTGACTCATTTTTCCATGCCACTCTCAGCTGAAGCCACCCCCACGCCAGAACAAGGCCAAAAGTCTGAAACTGAGCAAATACAGTCTGAAAGCTCCATATAGAGCTAGTTTAGACCATAGATATCTGAAAGCTCCATATTAAGATAGTTTACACCATAGATATCTGAAAGCTCCATATTGAGCTAGTTTAGACCATAGATATCTGAAAGCTCCATATTGAGCTAGTTTAGACCATAGATATCTGAAAGCTCCATATTAAGCTAGTTTAGACCATAGATATCTGAAAGCTCCATATTGCCATCTTATGGTTGGGTGTGTAGTTTCTAGGGATGAGAACCTTTACGATTTTAACGATTCCGGTTCCTTATCGATTCCTGCTTATCGATTCGATTCCTTAACGATTCTCTTGTCGATTCTTATTGGGTAAGGGGTGAAAAAAGAGCACAAACGGGTTTTTTACATTAATGTTCTTTTATATAAATTTCTAGAATGCTGCACACACCATAAACAGAATGTTTACATCAATAACCAAAAACTTTTATTAAAAAACAGACATTCTTGCCACTAAATATAAAACAACAATATTTAAATGCATATGTGGTGAGAGTGTCAACTCTAAAGCTATACATTGACATTGCAGAGCACTGTTGATTGCTATTTCACTCATCTATACTATAGATGAGTGTATGAGTGAATGAGTGAAATAGCAAACAACCCCTATACAACCCTTCCTCTGCTACCTACTGATCTTTCTTTTCCAGAGCAGATATACCTCAGGAAATGTCTCATAATTGTTGGAACATTACAATGCATCCAGGTTTAGTTTAAGTTAGTCCAATCTAAACCCCTCCCTCATTGCACTCTTGAGATAAACTAAATCTGGCAATAAAATGGCACTAACAAAATCGTTGAATTTTCTTATCTGACATGAAGCCCTTGTTATTGAGTAAACTAAAGGACTGTATATTTTCTTGTAGGTTGCTTGGTTGTATGGCTAATTGCGAACTATTATGCTTAACGCTTCTAATAGCAATGTAGAACCCACTACAAACACAATAACGTACTGAAACATACCTACTTGTATCATGCACACAATGCCTCACATACGTATTTGAACAAAGATGATTCGCAAACTAGGCACTCTAGTATATCTAAAACTTAACTATTGCTGCCACTGAATTGACCGATCGCCAGGGCTCCGCCCCCTAGTTATTGTTGCTACGTCAGACACAATTCACGGAACTGTCAACCTTAAAGCCATGGCAAGTACGGGTACGATCGCTATAACTGTCAGTATGAGTGATGATTTTTGGAGTAATACCTCCGCGGTATCCTCCAGATCAAGCCAAAAGGGACTGCAATATGTAGTGGAAGGATATATCCAAAATATTAAGATCAACAACGAAGTGGACACAACAATAATTGAAGCAAAGGCATAGCCTACAGGTCTCAATAAAAAAAAAAAAAATAGAAACCCTACGACCTCTTCATTGAAATGCAACCAGCACAACCTTGTAGACTAGTCATGTCATTTCACCACTGGGTAAGATCTGTATACAATATTTCAAGCTAGCTAATAACCTCCAAAGATTATTCATATTATTTATTCCGTCTCTGGCGAGAGACTCTGGAGGTGTGTATGGTGACTATCCTAGCTAGCAATGCTTATGTTACCGTCAGTAACCTTTTGTAAATGTGCACGCTGAGCTATCAAAGCTGGCGATTACTAACGCCAGCAGCATACATACAAAGTGTTCGTTTAAAGTTCTGTTCAATGTTGTATTAAGCATAAATACAAACTACAAAGTGTTCGTTAAAAGTTTTGTTCAATGCTGGCGTTTGCTGTCGATAGCTTCAACAGCTCTGCGAGCAATCATACAGACAGTAACAGTGACATTTAGACAGGCACATACATTAACATTTTTTTTTTTTAACATGAACACTTTGGTTGGATGGACTAGTTATGTTATTCTAGTGGTAATAATACAAGTATTCATGATCCATAACTGTTAGGGGATTTTCTCTCAATTAGATAGTTAGCCATCATACCTAGCGATAGCTAGCTGGCAGCGAGCAGCTTGATTTACTTTGGAGCAGACATATGTGTATTTTGCGATATATTTAGTTGGGTGTGGGGTGACCACACTATTTAATACACAGCTGGCACTTTTGCGCCTGTGTTTTGGGCTTTGGGGAAGCGGAAAAAAAAACGACGTATCCCTCTAATCTCTCAGGGTACCTCATGTCATACCTACAAGTCCCGTAGGCACACTGTTTAACCACGCTGCTCAGACCTCAAAGTTGTCGGACCTTCTTCTCTTAGTAGCCGTTGCTAAGGTATGATTGGACAAGGGCCGTTCTAGGGAGGAGTTTCGCGATCGGTCAATTGACCTATCGCTAAGCCCCGCCCCCCATTGTGACTGTTGCTAACTCGGACACGTTATCATAGCTGACTAGAGTTTACAATGGCAGCTATCAGCGACAAAAATATATCCCAAGAGGCTATAGACAACTTTTGGAGACAAAAGGACCTGATTTCGCCTAGAAGCCTTCAAAAGGGACTTAATTATGCAATGGAGGGATATGTATACAATTTAAAACTCGATATGGTGGATAACAAGCTTAAATTTGAGGCGAGAATTTACAGAGCTCAATGCAAGAGGGAGAAGATTCAACTCATGGTCATCGCGATTGCAGATAAATACATCCAATACCAGCATTGTTCATGCACCGCATGGGAAAGATACAATGAATTCACATTCAGTTAATTTAACTAATCTGGAAGGCATATGAATGTAGACCTACGTTTAGTAAATAGCATTAACCTACCTGCCCCTGACAGGACAGTGTCCTAACCATATGGTCCTAACTGTCTAGCTTGTTATTGTAACCTTGTTAATTACCGGCATGCGTGTGTTTCGTTCACGTTGTCATGTTAATCCTTTATTAAACCTATGTATACTTGTGCATATCGTCTGTTTAATAGAATGGCCGATTTTTAACAAACTGTCCCATAACTGACAAAGCTACGCTAGCGCAGCTAGTGAATCGTTAACGTTAGCTAGTTTGAACCAGAGATAACTTGCCTAAGCCTAGCATAACATCAGTGGTGAAAGTAAGCAGCTACTGTGAATAATGAGTATGCCTTTTATCATGTAGGCTTAGTTGATTGCTTTAGCAAAGGAAAATTCCAACCTAACAAGAGTATGGCAGAAAGCTAATGAACGTAGCGTTCACTGTGTGGTCTGCCACAGCTTAATCCACCTTGTTGTTTTCGTTTAGGAAATGAGATACAATATACCCCATTGCCTATCCTCTCATGATACCTCGTATCAGTGTTGTATCTACCCCATGCACATCGTTTGGCCATTTTTGTTGAACATACATTACCACAAACCTCATAAAACAACCGAAAAATCACGGCCTCTAATGCTATCCTATGGAGCTGTAAACTCACGATGTCCGAGTGCAACTGTTACTTAACTGCCATTGGCCCGTCTGCGTTCGAAAGGCGGGGCTTAGCGACAGGTCAATTGAAAGAGAAACGTATCCATAGGGAGCTGCACGCGTTGCTAGGCAACGCCATTATTAACGGAGTCTTTTGTGCTTCATCCCTGACTTACCAAGCCAAGGTAAAGTCCTCAAAATGTTTTATCATAACGGTGTTACTCGTGTGTTATAATCACAAACTTTCTAGAACCAACAGAGGGGAGGCAAGCACTGCCTCTGCCTCAAGCCAACGGCTGAAAATAGAAGATTCTACAGCTAAGCTAGCCTACGTTATATGACAATGTCCAACATCGCCCATTCTGTTAAGCAATTAAATGCTAAGTTTAGTTATGGTTAACACGACCACACGAGTAACACCGTTAAGATACAACATTTTGAGGAGTTTACCTTGGGAAGTTAGGGATGAAGCGCCGTCGTTAGTTGAGCTGCTGCAGGCATCAAAAACATGACAATCTTGTAATTTAATACCATGTTGTGTGCTCAAGTGCTTATTCATAATAGATGTACCTCCTCCCTTTGACGAAATACATGTTTTACAGACGTTACAAGTGACCATGTTTGCATTTGTTCGAGTGAAATAAAGCCACACTTTAGATCGCTTCTATCTAGTTGCCATTACTGCTGCGGTCTGATTTTTTAAAGAGTTCGCGCATGCGCAAACGGCACAGAGGTCCGTTTACAGACCCGGTTTTGAATTTGGCTAACGATTCCAAAGATTCGGCTCATTAGGAACCGGTTCTAAACAAGAACCCCATCCCTAGTAGTTTCCCTCGCTATTAAGAACTCTGATGTGATAGCAGTTGCATATTCATTGCTGCAGATGTTCAGTAAGAAAACCATTGCAGTCACCACAACTCCAGGCTTAACACTGCTTTTATGCAACAGTTGTGCAAGAATGTTATTGAGGAAATAATGTTGCAGCTCGCCTCTACCATTATTCAAAACTATGCTCTGTTGCTAAGCAACAGTAAAGAAAACCAGTAGCTTGATCTCGATGCAGTAATTAAACTGATAGATGACAAATACTACTACTACTAAATAATATTTGAATAAGATCCAGGTTAATAAGTGTTGAAAACTGATCTGGTTGATCTACAGATCACTTTTTGCCTTGTGTCTTGCACACCATATATCCCACATTATATCGCATCCCCATAGTAATAGTTGGACTGTAGGGTGGGCAACTTAATTTAACATGAATAAAGTATGTCCATATGTCTGTCAGTGTAGGTTGCAATTGAGACTTTGCAACACGATCATCCCCAAATCTTACTGATTATAATTTGATGCAATCAAAAACTATTAAACTTGCTTATCAACACTAGACGGTAAACCTCAAAAATGCTTTGAACTAAAGTAGTTATGGTTCCCTCAGGGGTGCGCCTTACAGTGTGCCTCCATGACAGGGTGCGGAAACGACAGCCGCATGTTTAGTCAGTAACTTCGTGACAACATAAATTGATTAAATGTAGAGATGGAGTAGTGTCAGAAGCACTTTACATTGACTGGGAGTTGATCTCATGTCGGATCCAAAGGTAGGGTTGGTTGCCACACTGATTTTGGGGCTGGTTGGCAACATGTGTTTTAAATGAGAAATTAAAGATCATAACTACTATTAAATTATTAGATATGATTTTCTTTAAATTATCATTAATTTAAAGGCCCATTACGAAAACTCTTGTTTATTTTTTCTGGTTCTGGTTTCAATTGGTCATAATGGAGGCGCCTAGCTGGCAGCCTGTTACGGTAGCTCCTTTACCTTTTTTACCTTTTTTACCTTTTTTCATTGTTTTCATAGTTTTTGTCCTTTAATCTCGGCTGCAGTACTTTGCTGGACTGAAAACCTATTTGGTCTTATACTTTTGGTTTTAAATTTTTCAGCGAATTTGATCATTATAGAGCGTTTAAATTACTTCTGCATTTTCGGATAAACGTCTTTTTTGAATAATGCAGTAGCTCCTTATCTTTTTTTCCCCGCTTCTTTAATGTTTTTCCCCCCTTTAACTCGGCTGTTGTACCTTGCTGGACTGTGAACGTATATCATCTGCTACTTTTGGTTTTAATTTTTCAGCAAATTTTGATCAGTATTGTACTTTGTATTTTTCTCGGTGACGCGTCTTTTTGAAAAATGCTGCGCTACACTAGAGAGATGCTCTTAAGATGCCAGACTGCGAGCGCTCCCCTGCTCAATATTCCAGTGGAGATCCGTAGGCACAGAAGAGGTACCAGAGCTGGAGTGAGAGTGAGACGCGGAAAAGTGACAGCGGCACCTAGTCGGGCCTTCAAAGAGTGACCCTAGACAGCAACGCCCCTCCGATACCGTCGCCAGGTTCAGAAAGCGGCCCTATCGCCCGCCCTTGCCAGCATTACTGCTCTCCAATGTTAGATCACTCCGAAATAAAATGGACAAGCTTTTACTTCTGACCCAAAGCAACTGGAACTACAAAGAATGCTCTGCCATCGGCCTGCCCGAGACCTGGCTGGATGAGGACACCCCGGATGCAGCGGTCACACCCACGGCTTTACATTACACCGGGCTGACAGGTCAGCTAACCTCTCTCTCAAGTCAAAAGGCGGTGGTGTATTAAGGTGACCAGACGTCCCCGGTTTTCGGAGACAGTCCCAGTTTTTGGTGGGCTGTCCCCGGAAATGTCCCCGGTTTTCACAGATATACCCGGGATACAAATTAAAAATTTAAAAAAGAAAACAATGACCAAACGTTTAGTTGCGTAGCCTACACGCCACAGGCTCGAGCAAGTCAGCCAGAAGCCAGGGCAGCAAGCTCTCACTCGGAGCTCAAAGATCTAGAATGCTCGTCTTTTTAGTATTTTGATTGGTGGAAATGCAGCGCGGTAGAATCTTTGCCATTGGCTTCTTTCTTTTTTTTTAAGAAAGAGATCGCGTTCACTCATTCATTCAGCCAGCCAGCTCTGACAATACGAGTACAACAAGATAGGATAGCATTGGGATAGGCGATTAGCGAACAAAGTGTGTGTTAAGCAGCAGCTATCTGTCGGTCAGGTGTCAGTCACATCTGTAGACTTGCTAACTCACTTTGTTAACTTTTAAACATTAGCAGTGATGCTAGCTACAGTACTATGATATTTCAGTTTCACTAGTCTGGGTTACTACTCAGAGGTAGTTGGCAACTTGACATGAAATGAAACCACTTGAAAGCTGAGGAGTACATTAATCACAAACCGTATGAGGTATGCTATCTCTGGCTGGGTGGCTCCGGGAATGTTGGTTTAAAAGCCGCGCAACCACTCTTCCCTGCCATTAATTGTGTTGTAGGCTTTAGATACAGCCTTGTTGAAAACAAACGTTTTCGTTTTATATTGTATCAACATACGTTTTCAAATAGCCCTGGGCCAGGCTGTCAGATGTCTATTTTATCACTATAACATTATACTCAAAATCGGAAGACTATTTTTTTCTTTGTCAAGTTTAGTCAAACTGCCGATGTTATGGCAGTGGGTTGCGTTCAAGATGAGGAAGCAAAAACAGTTTCATCAGTTCAATTTTAAGCAGGGGGTTAAAAAATGTGCTAATATATGAGTCATGTGCTTAGGCTACATATATTTTCATGTAGCCTAGAATAAGGGTAGGACTACATTACCTAAAAACTAAAGCAAAAAACGTATGTTCTTGTGTTGGTCTCTTAAAAGACAAAGAAATGAAATTTGTTTTTTTCCCACATTAACTTCACATATTCTGCATTAACAAAGATGTCAACTGGTAGTGTGCCACATAACTTGTTATTATTTTTTTTACTGAAATTGTATTTAGAATCTTTTTGTTTGTTTGTTTCTTAAATCACATTTGGTATAGTAATACCTAAAAAACAATTTCAAAGATCATGGAGTCTATGGGCCTAATCTGTATTTTCATTGTTCCAGCTGATTTTTACACAGAATATAGGAATACACTGCATTTAGTTTCCTCAATGGCCTTAACATTTTCTATGCTGGAAAAACATACACCCATTTGTGCAGACCAGTCACTTATCAGCCAAGCACAGAGGTTAGGCCTACTGCAAGGAAGCTTGACGTCAACGAGGTTCTTATCACTGAAATTGGTTCTAATTATCTGGCAAAAGGTTGTTACCTTTACTACTCTTCATTTTTCAGCCACTTTGTGATTAGTTTTAAGATAAATGCTCTTTGTTTGACACTTCCCCTTGCGATTTACAAGAACAAGGATAAGATAAACTGCTTTATGAAAAAGGGCCCATGTCAGTGTCCCCGTTTTTCTTTTACAAAGACAAAAACGTTACATGTTTTGGAGGTGTTAACGTATCTGAACTAAAATTGTCCCCGGATTTTGTCTCAGAAATCTGTTCACCTTATGGTGTATGCTTCCTTATAAATGATCGCTGGTGCTCCAATCCTTCCACTGTAACACGATTATGCTCCCCTGATCTCGAGTTTCTTATTGTCATATGTAGACCTTTTACCTACCAAGGGAGTTTGCATCCGTAGTGCTAATTGGTGTTTACATCCCTCCGCAAGCCAATGCTAACATTGCCACTAGTGAACTCGCACTTCACATAGCCTCAGCTGAAACAACTCATCCAGACTCTGCTGTCATAGTTCTAGGTGATTTCAACCAGTCAGTGCTGACACATGTGTCCAGTTTCCGAGCGTAGTCCGGTTTAAATCCAAGATCCGATTCATGTGACTCTCCAAATCTAGATTTCCTGTGTCCGACTAGAGTCCGACTGGACTCCAATGTACACCCCCGGATAAGTGATCGGATTATGCTGGAAATCGGACAACGCGCGCATGTGTCTCTCGAATCTAGATTTCAACTGGACAACAACAACTTTTACACATGCTTGAGATCCTGCCCATAGACATATACATGCATCATATATGTCTATGCAGTGTTGTGCACGGTCACACCTCTCATGAACTAGTTCAAAGTTCAGTTCATACAAGTAAATATGAATCGTTCACGTTCATAGTTCACCATTTAAATTCTGAACTCATCCATAGTTCAGTTCATTTTCATTTTTTTAAATAATTGCTAATTTTCCACGAGGACATAGTTTGCACAGAAACGTAGGATTGGATTTTTACTGACGGAAACTTTATCAGATACACAGCCCTGTTGTACCATTTCAATAATGAATTACACAGGGAACTAACGGTAAGAATGCAACCTCTTAAGCAATGATATGCTGGATTAATTAAGTGACAGTGCTTGTAACAATTATGAGCAAGCTAAACTATAACAAACACATAATGACTAGGTAGGCTACAAAGTCAAACTTACATTTAGGCTACATGGACGCACACAACTTCAACCAAGTGCTACGTTCAATTATGTGAAAATATTCCTGAGGTTAACTGCCACTCCATCTAAATAAGCCGTGAAGAGAAATCAAAACACTATCACATGACCAACGCAATTACCAAATATGGTCATTTACCGAAACATGCTCTGTTTTGGCAATAATTACTATGGCCTTTTTAAGGTACTGAGCAATGACAGGTTGCAAGCATTCGATTTAGACAGCGTCTTTCCTCAGTAGAAGGAAAATATTCCGTAACGTTTTAGCTAGACCTCAGTTGCACCGGACCCAGATAATATGAACGTGTTCACCGTTCAAATTCATTATTTCTAATTAATTTGCGTTCAGTTCATCGTTCTCGTAAAAATGAACATGTTCAATGAACGCATTCTTTTGAACGCGTTCATGCACAACACTGTGTCTATGATATGATAATCGCTGCTAGACGCTCAGTTCTTCTGCTCCCTCTCATTCACGTTGAAATACTGAAACCGAAACTGAAACTTTGAAACTGAAACGCAACTGTTTTGGACAGAACGCGCTAATTCAGTGAACAAATATTTTCATATTACTCTTCCACAACTTGTTAGCCTTGTAATCCATTCATATCGATGTGAATCAATCAATACTAATACAACTTTAACTGTGGTGTGTTTTTGTTTCATTTCACAACATATTTACTGTATAATCAACGGTAGCAGATGCCCGCTTGTAAACATTCCACATTTGATTTGATCTGACGCGGCCAAGATCTGGATTTGTCACTGCCATGTGCCGTGAGATAACGCAATTAACCCCCCATGCAGACCGCGTGGAGAGAGAAATCGGGGTTTGGCCGAAATCGGAGTACTGCCATCATGTGCACGCACTGAGTGTAATCTATCTGACGAGCTCTCGAATTACGTTCAACAAGTGACATGTCCAACAAGAGGAAACAACATCCTAGACCATTGCTACACCACAATCCCCTCAGTTTACCATGCATTCCCGAGTGCTCCGCTGGGAAAGTCGGACCATGTTATGCTTTTCCTTGTCCCGGAGTATCTTCAGAAACTCAGAACGGTGAAGCCAAAGTCCAACGTCGTGAAGGTATGGTCCACGGATGACATCTCTAAGCTTAAAGGCTGTTTTGAGTGCACTGATTGGGACATCTTTAAACACACGTGTGACAACCTGGACGAGTACACAGAGGCAGTGACGTCATACGTTCGGTTCTGCGTGGATGAATGCATTACGACGAAATGTGTGAAGTCATATGGAAATGGGAAGCCCTGGTTCAGCAAAGATGTTGCTGCACTCCAAAAAAACATTCTGCTTTTGTGAGGGGTGACACGGAGGTGTATAAGATTGCCAAATATAATCTACGTTCTGCAATTAGAAAAGCCAAGTCTGATTATGCTAAGACACTGGAGGTTCAACTCAATACAAACAACCCTCAGTCAGTGTGGAGAAATCTGAAGGATGACAACTCTCTCCTCCAGTTGAGGACCCTGATCTTCCTGACAAACTCAATGAGTTTTATGCCCGGTTTGAGGACAATCAGTCCCTGGCAGTCTTTCCCTCTCCCCCCTCTCCCTCCTCTCCTCCTTTTGTCATCCAGGAGGCTGAGGTGTGCAAGCTTTTTAAAAATCAGAAGGCTAGGAAAGCAGCAGGGCCAGATCAGCTTTCCCCAGCTGTTTTCAGACACTGTGCAGATCAACTGGCTTATGTATTCACAGACATTTTCAACTCCTCTTTGCAACAGTGTGCAGTCCCACAGTGTTTTAAATCCTCTGTCATCATCCCAGTCCCAAAGTCAGCCAAACCAACAGAGCTCAACGACTTCAGGCCAGTGGCCCTCACTTCATTGGCCATGAAGGTGTTTGAACGCTTGGTACTCTCCCACCTACAATCCAGTGTGTCACCGCTGATGGATCCCCATCAGTTTGCTTACCAGGCTAACAGATCTGTTGAAGATGCCATCAACCTAGCTTTTCACTCTACTCTGCAACATCTGGAGTCAAGTAACACCTATGCACGCATGCTGTTTATTGACTTTAGCTCAACCTTCAACACAATAGAGCCACTCATTCTCTTCTCCAGGCTGCAAGCCATGAACATCAACATAGCTCTGTGTCACTGGATACTGGACTTCCTGAGGAACAGAACTCAAACAGTCAAAGTCAATAACGCAACATCATGCCCTCTGACCCTCAACACTGGTGTGTGCTATCTCAAGGCAAGGCTGTGTGCTATCTCCTCTTCTGTTCTCAATCTACACAAATGACCTGAGATCTTACCACCATTCCGTCAAGATGCTCAAATATGCAGATGACACCACCATCATCGGCCTAATCAAAGATGAGGATGAGTCTCAGTACTTCAAGGAGGTGAATTGGGCCGTAGACTGGTGCAGGAAGAACAAGCTTCATCTTAACGCCTCAAAAACTAAAGAAATAGTTGTGGACTTGAGAAGGAGGCCTAACACCAAAGCCTTAGTTAATGTATTTGACCAGCCCATAACCCTTACTGAGTCCTTTACATTTCTGGGCTCCTACATCAGCCAAAATTTGAAATGGGATATCAACACCACCCACCTTATCAAAAAAGCCCAACAGAGACTGTATTTCCTCAGGCAACTGATCAAAAAGTTCAATGTCAACAAACACCTTTTGGTGCTTTTCTATAAAGCCATTGTAGAAAGTGTCATCACCTCATCAATAACTGTCTGGTATGGAAATACTGACAGTCGCACAAAAATGAAACTGGAGAGAGTGGTGACCAAAGCCTCCAACATTGTTGGTTGTGACCTTCCATCAGTCCTATCATTGTATGCTGAGCGTAGCTTAAATCGCGCAAATAACATTATCAGACTCCTCCCATCCAAGCCATGACTTTTTTGAACTTCTACCTTCTGGAAGACGCTACAGATCCATGCGAGCTGGAACGACACGCTTCAAGTCAGACTCCTGAACTCTCAATGCTGACCTGGAGTATTTTTTTTAATTTTAATTTTAATTTTTTTTCCCCCTACCCCCTTCTCTCCCCTCCTACTGGCCGGAGCTACCTATGACAAAGAATACCACCAACATTGTTGTGTGGAAATAAAGTTTTATCTTATCTTATCTTATCTTAATTAAAGGCTCAAGTTATGTACAGTATACTTGTCTCTTCATTGTGCCAGCTTGCTGGGGATGGTTGGCCCCAGTGCACAACATGAGAGATGAGATATCTTAATCTTTCAGGTGGTACTGGTAAGACTATTTTAACATAAGGCCCGACTGAGAAATATGACAATGTGAGAGTGAAAAGTGTGCCAACAGACCCACTCAAACTCTTCCATGCCGAAACAGACGCAGAAAGTTGACATCAAAATTCAGCATTTTGAGATAAAAAAAGCTGACAAGAGGAAACAAAGAAAAGATTGTCATTGAAAAAGCACATCTGAATAAACTTAGAAAAAATACAAAATCAAAGAAGATAATGAGATTGCAAATATTGTGGGCAAAAAGGAAAAGATGTGTCAAACCTCAAGTCTCTTTCTCTGTTTTTGCAAGCCTAAGTATGTGGCACATCCAAATACTAAACGTATGTGTACAGATTCTCATATCAGAAGTCAGCAAACCCGGCAGGTCAGGTAATCAAAGAGTCAAACTAATGCAGATGGGGTTACCAGCACAGCCAGGATACTGCTTGCTAAACCTAATATTTGTTTTGTCAGTATAAACAATCTAAGTCACTTACTACGTGCTCAATGAAGCATGCCCACCTGGATACAACTACATGGAGAAAGCCCGCAGCTCTGGTCGTGGCGGTGGACTGGCCATCATACACCGGGCTGAACTAAAACTATTCCCTCTGCAAATGCCTGACCTTTCCTCTATGGAATGTCTGGCCTTCAAATGCAAACATCCATAACCCATGGCAGTGCTTCTCATTTACCGTCCTCCAAAGCCAAACTCATCTTTTTTACCAGAGATAAGTGATCTGCTGACCTCACTCTGCAGTATCTCAACAAACATTGTCATTGTTGGTGATCTTAATATCCATGTCGACAACCCCTCCTGTCTGTTTGCAGCAGATTTCCTGAATGTGCTTGAGTGTCTTGGCCTGCAGCAGCATGTTGAGGTCCCTACTCACACCAAGGGGCACACTCTGGATCTGGTCATCACTGACACTGCCCTAATCAATAACATACAGGTCTACAATCTTGGTGTATCTGACCACAAGGTGGTTTCAATGGCCTTTACTTTTATGCTGCCTACCACTACACTTAGGCGTCAAATGTCTTTTCGCAACTGGAAAAGAATTGACACAGCCACTATGAGCATGGATCTCCAGCTCATCACCTGCCCAGCATCTGCATCAGCGGATGAATTAGTGGAGATCTATAATACCTCACTGAGCAGTGTTTTTGATCTCCATGCCCCGGTCAAATCACGTATTGTTAATTTCTCACGGTCTGCTCCATGGTTCACTCATGAACTGAGGAAAATGAAAACAGCTGGGCGTGTCTTGGAACGGCGATGCAGACACTCTGGGCTCACAGTCCATAAGCTGGCCTTCCGTGAGCATCAAAAGGCCTACTCAAATTCCCTTAAGGATGCTCGCTCACAGTTCTACTCCAGCCTAATAAATGAAAACCCTGGAAACTCTAAACAGCTTTTTTCCACCATAAAGCATCTCCTGAAACCACAGCCATCCTCCTCAACTGAGGCTACAGAAGAGCAATGTAACAGCTTCATCGACTTTTTCAGATCAAAGGTCGACAGCATTCGCTCTGAGATGTCCAGCTCTCCATCTCTGCTTCCCTCTGACGCCAACACCCTATCTGCAAGTGTGCTGTCTCCCCTGCATCTTGCTGAGGTTCAGGAGAGCCATGTTGAGGAAATCATCAGGAAAATGAAATCCTGTACCTGTACCCTGTACCCCATTCCCACTGCTCTGCTCAAGTCACACATCCCCACTCTCAGTCCTCTCATCACCAAAATTGTCAACCTTTCCCTTCAGTCAGGCTGTGTCTCACCGGCTCTCAAGGTCGCTGTCATCTGTCCCCTTCTCAAGAAGCCCACCCTGGACCCGGAGGTCCTAGCCAACTACCGGCCTATCTCCAACCTTGCCTTCCTGTCCAAAGTGCTAGAGAAGGTAGTTGCTTCTCAACTTCAGGACCACCTCAAACACAACAACCTGTTTGAAAAATTCCAGTCAGGATTCCGTTCAGCCCACAGCACTGAAACCGCCCTGCTCAGGGTGACGAATGACCTGCTGATGACAGCCGATGCAGTATCACCCTCACTCCTCATCCTCCTGGATCTGACTGCTGCATTCGACACAGTGGATCACACAATCCTCCTAGAGCGCCTCCACACCACCATTGGACTGTCAGGCTCTGCACTCAAGTGGTTCCAGTCCTACCTATCTGGCAGAACTGGGTATGTCTCATTGGGAAGATGCAATTCCAGACAGCTCCCTGTCTCCTGTGGTGTTCCACAAGGGTCTGTCCTCGGCCCCATCCTCTTTATTATCTACATGCTCCCCCTCGGCTGTGTTGTCAGCAGACATGGGATGTCCTTCCACTGCTATGCCGATGACACACAGCTGTAAATCAAAACTGCCCCAAGCCCCTCTGCTGCCATGTCATGTCTCACTGCCTGTCTTGGGGAGATAAAGGCATGGATGAGAAACAACTTCCTCCAGCTAAACAGCAGCAAAACCGAGGCCCTTCTTGTTGGCACTCCACACCAGGTTCAGTCATCCTCCATAACTCATCTCACCTTCGACAGTCAGGTCATACCCCTCTCCACCACAGTCACAAATCTAGGAGTTAGGTTTGACCCTCACCTCACCTTCAACGAACATATAAAGCATCTGTGCAAAATCTCCTTTTACCATCTCAAAAACATTGCCAAGCTCCGCCCCACTTTAACCCTGCCAGATGCTGAGAAGCTCGTCCACACCTTCATCTCCTCAAGACTGGACTACTGCAATTCACTGTTCACTGGGATCACTGGCAGGAACATCCAAAAGCTGCAGTACATCCAGAACAGCGCTGCCAGGATCCTGATGAGAGTCAGGAAATACAACCACATAACCCCCATTTTACACTCACTGCACTGGCTCCCTGTCTCATCCCGCATTGACTACAAAGTCCTCCTACTCACCCACCAATGCATAAATGGTCATGCCCCCCCTTACCTGCAAGAACTCATCACTCTCCAAACATCAACCCGCCCCCTCAGATCCAATAACAGTCTGTCCCTGCAGATCCCAAACACCAGGCTACGCACCATGGGCGACCGGGCCTTCGCCGCTGCAGCCCCTCGACTGTGGAACAGCCTCCCGGACCACTTAAGGGCAACACAGACACTAGACTGTTTTAAGACTGGCCTAAAAACCTTTTTATTCATAAAGGCATTTCCTACTTTTTAAATGTTTATATTTTCTTAAACTGTCCTTTTGTCTTTTAGCACTCTGAGATTCTGCTTAGAATGAAGAGTGCTTAACAAATAAAATGAATTATTATTATTTATTATTATTAACTATATTCTATATGCTATTACTGAAAGTATGATGTGCACGCACAAAAGGTATTTGGTCTGGTACATCAAGCCATCCACTCAGAACTAAATAAATCAAATTCAAATAATAATACCTTTTATAGACACTACCACCGGTACTTCTTCAAGGTATGGAGAAAATGCTGTTAAACAGTTTTGACATGCACTTTCAAAATGATATCTGCTATGACTCACATTTGAGATATTCTTTAATTGAACTTATTTGAAATTCAATGTACTCAATTCATGTGTCATATGGTTGATCACCATTGTTAAGATGAATTCCAGCACAATATAGTTGTACCATCTACTATATGCATACTATAAACATTTATTCAGTTTGTGAAAACTGAAATTATATATGTTTATGCTTGAGTTATATATACAAACATTACAGCACATTTTTCATTTGAATCTGAATCACTTTGTTTCCAATCCTGTAGTCTACCAAATACACTAAACTGGAAGATGGAAGTGATGTGGCGAGAATAGGATCTCACTACACATTTTCTTTCAATCAGAAGACCAGAGGCAGGATGTAGAAATCTGGAGGTTTATTATTGTAATCAATAAGCTACAATAAGGAGATGGTCCATGGATTAGCTCGATCTCATTGTATGAATGGTCTGCAGGTCATTTTAAGGCCTGTCAATTGTGGGGTGTGTTCTATCTGGTTGTCTGCCAAAACCAATCAGAAATAACTATTCCCTCTTCTCTAACTCCTCTGAAACCTCCTAGGTGTGTGTGTGTGTGTCGTGACAGGCACCCCCCGGGACCCCCTCCTTTCTTGGAATGTGCCTGTGTAGTAACTTTATTTCTCCCTCTAACATCAGTGAATCCTTTCTAAGGCTAAGTTACTATTTCCCCCTAGTCTGTCTTTCCTAAGTGAGACTTTCATACAGATGAGTTAATCCATGTTCATCTAAACATAAAATAGATCCTACAGAAGCTTCAGAGACTTACCAATGTAAAGGATCCAACATGAACATACAGTCTGAGCTCTCTTCTCAGATGGCCTTTATAGGATCCGCGAAAGACAAGCATGCAGTACAACTACATGCCTTCATGTGTCAGGAGTCAGTCGACCTTAACTGGTTTCCCAACAGCACAGCTGCAAGATGTGATTGATTCTCAGAAAACATTTGCTTTCGTGGAACAATTTCCTCTGTCAGCGCAAGCTACTACATTGAAGACAATTATTTAGGGCAACAGAAGTTTATTGGGCTGTCTACATAGATGTTAAATAAGATACCTGTGTTCCACTTCATGACACATGGCATTACACATTTATATTACATAGACATTCTGTCCGGGTTCTTCTTGGGGATTAAACCCAAGATGCTGGGTGTGGGGAACCAGCGCTTAAACCAGTGGGCTAGAGAGAGGACCCAATGGCAGGATGTTGTTTCTCAGCTTGATTTCTTTATTCACAAAGAGCAGCAAGCAGCAATGATCCAAAAACACAGAAGATCCAAAACAGGGCAAAAGGCCATAAACCTCTGAAGAGGAAATCAAGGGCGCAGTAGAAAAGCCTGGCAGATAAACAGTGACAAAAGCTTCCCTTTTCATCTGCTTTTATTTATGATGGGCTACGCCTGCCCAGGGGCCACTGTCCAGGGGCCACTGGGCCCTTATCAGATGAACAGATATCCCACTGATAGCCAGGTGTCCTCACCTTTGATGAAGTGGGCCGCACTTGACAAAGAAGATTTCCAGGTTGAATGACTTCAGTAATCCCCCTGAGAATCAGCAAAGAACAGGACTCTCGAAGAAGATACACCTTTTCATTTTTTCTCCAGTGTTTGGAGTGTGTGTGTGTGTGTGTGTGTTTGTGTGTGTGTGTGTGTGTGTGTGTGTGTGTGTGTGTGTTTTCATATCTGCATGCTTATGCACATGTTTTTGTGACTTTGGAAAGGAAAGCTAAACATCAGAACAGAGTCTCAATTTTCCTCTTTCTCAGACCAGCAATGTGCTCCTTTTCTTAGCTCACTCTGTTATTTGGTTAAATAACAAATATAACATTTAAAAAAAAATGATTACACTTTTGATTTAAATATCTTTATTTTTACTTACATTTCATTACATTTTAATTATTCATGTAAACCATTTACTGAAATGCTTTAAGCCAAAGTATTTGTGATCAGATTAATTAGTTTCAACAATGCCTGTAGGTGTGCTGATAAAATCATGTACCTTCAGTGGCGGTTCTACACGGAGGCCTAGGGTGGCCTGTGCCCCCGTAGACATGTCCCTGGCCACCCCTGCGGCCACCCCTTGCTGACCAAATAAAAAAAAATATGAATTTATTATGATTTTACACCCGAGCGCCAAAAGCGGGACTAATGTGACGCAACGTTCTACATGGGTAAATTAAAGCGGCGCACCAGATCACTGTAGTTTATTTGCCATGTGTGGTGCTTGTTGGAAAGAGGAGCTACGATTGAAATGTTTGGCTCGCTCTCTTTCATTAATGGATCGCTGGTTCTTAAGAGGAGCTGGTAGTCTGCCTGTGCCATAGTGATCATATACAACTGTCTACCGGCTGAGCTGTTGATTTTTCTGCCACATGAAGGCAGGGAAGAAGGACAAATAACCACAGCGCTATTTTCAAGAACCAAAAGATGGAAATATCCTATGCCTGTTGACTTTCCCAGATCTTATGTGTATTCAAACTGTCATAGACGAACTGAACAAATTTGATTTCATGACGACAAGAATTCGTGTGGGTCCTACAGTCTTTCACAATCCCTTTATTAATTCCAGGATAAAAAAGAGTCAGTTTTCGTGACATAGTCGCTGTTATCTGCCAGTAGGTAACATATCTACATCTCTAGCTTGCTTTAGATTCCTGCGCTAGCAAGAAGCCTTTGATTGCTTACTGTTGTAGCTAGCTCTTGCTGCTGAGTTTTCAAAGTTGACTTCAATGTTGTAATTGAATGTATCCCATGATCAGGGTGTTTTCACTGCTTTCAACACTGCAACCTACAACAGTTAGCAATACAAGCAAAGGCTTCTTGCTAGCGCAGGAATCTTAGATCAGCAGTAGGCTAGCTAGCAGCTACACAATAACATTTAATGATATGAGGGGCAGATAACATCGCCTGTCATGAGAACTGACTCTTTTTCCTGGAATTAATAAAGTGATCCTGGGTCAAATGCCACAATCAACACTAGTATTTAATCAAAACAGGTTTAATGGGTACCGTTACTTTGGTTCGTCATTAAATGGCAGTCTTCACCATAAAAACACATGTAGCTTAACGGAGTTTTGGTAAACAGTTGTCGTGAATATGAGACTCCTGCTGTCAAATCAGGACCAATCAGAGAAGAGCCCGTCCTGCTTTGGTTCCCGCCCACACAGTGTCAAAAGTTGAATTGATGCTCTGTATTTGCACCCTGTACTGTATTTTTCATTTTCATTTTTTATGGCCCTACCTCTCTTGCACCTGAACTCATTGTTATAATGTTAAGTTAAGTAATAAATGTTTATATGTTTTTAAAGTAATTCAAGTTTATAATCTTTAAATATCATTTGTTGCGGGTTTTTTATGTGCCCCCCTGGTTAAACACTGGCCCCTCCTTGGCCCCCCTAGTAGAAATGGTCTAGAACCGCCACTGTGTACCTTGCACAATATGTAATTATTAGGGCTGGGTAAGTTAATGCGTTAATCTCGCGTTAATTCATCAATTAATTAACAACAATTGCCGACAATTATTTTATCGTGCGTTAACGCAGGTTTTATTATTTATTTTATTATTGTAAAAATCTGTTGCCTACAGGCTTTTATTTCGTTAAAGTCTGCTGCTGACTGCTGCGCAACCAGAAAAGAAAAGAATGGGCGGATAAACAAACCTGGAAAAGGGCATAGACATATATACTTGGAAAGTTGACCACACGCAAGTTAACACAGATACACGAAAGCTAAACTTCTCGAAATAATGTGGCGATTCATTGCCTGTGCATCACCTCCAGCAAAGGCTAACGTCAGTGGGCGTTAACCGGTCAGCTGTTAGCTAGAATCTAGAAGTTCGTTGTCTCTGAATGATGTTAGCAGCAGCTGGCTATCCTAGCCTGTCACCCTAATGGAGCCATCATTAAGATCACATCAGGATGACAAGAGAATCAACTATCGAAAATATGATTTTGAGCTTGTTGATAATGATATCCCCTGTCCTCCCAGCTCCCGATAAGTTAAGCTAACTAATGTTAACGTGATAGCTATCGCTAGCTAGCATGGGGAGTTGCCACTAACTAGCAAGCTACAAACGTCAGCCAACAATGCAAAATCAAAAGAGATATGGCAGAAACAACGTCATAACCAGGCTGGTTAGGAGTTGTAATATTGTCAAAACAACTTTTTGGTGCTTCACCACACTCTAAACATTCATGCCCTGGCAGTGGCAATAAGCTTTAGTTTTGTATTTGTTTTGATAACATTGTTTAAGTTGAGCATTACACAGTATTTATTTTATTAAACTGCTACTATATAAAAATGCTGATGTTAAGTGTTTGCACAACAAATGTTGTGGCACTTTTGTTCATATGGCAGAACATTTAAAATTAAAGTGCGCTATACACTACTTTTGAATTGATTATCGTGCGATTTATCGTGATTAATCAGGGAAATCATGCGCTTAATCGCGATTCAATTTTAAAATCATTGCCGAGCCCTAATTCAAACCATTATTTAATCTTATTTAAAATGGATTTTGTATTTTTATTAAAGAGGTTAAGAAAAGGTGCATAGTCTAAGTCAGTTCATCAGATAACCAGTATGAGGGTTGACTGATTAACTGAGATGATAGCCTAAAGGTTTGAACTCTGTTCACCTTGATGAAAATGGTTTGAGGTCGAAATTCCTCAAAAGTACACCTGTGTATGTTGCATCAGAGATATTTTGTTGTGTGACATATATTTGTGTCTATATTAACCTTGTAAAAACACTGAGATAAAATAAAAGGCTCATGCTTGATTTCTGGTTGTGTTTCATAGTTGTCAAAATGAAATGAAGAATAGACTGACATGTCTCATAGCCTGCGGGTGAAAAGTAAAAAAGATCTTATCAGTACAAGTTTCAAGACGTTCCTGGACTGATTCAATTTGCTCGACTGTAAATATGTGAAGGAACATCTTCTTCAGATGCAATCATTGCACTGCTTGTAAACATGTTACACAATCATGTATGCATTATGCCTTTTAGTACATATTTCTGGAATACTGAAACATTAACACTGGACGTTATAATGAATCATTACAAAATACAAGTCACTATTGAACATTTGTACAGTTGAAAGTGTCAACTGATTTTAACATATTATGACAGTGCTTGTTGAGAGACGTCCATGTCAGTGGTTCTCAAACTGTGGTACGCGGCTCCCTTTTGGTGGTACTCCAAATTTTATATATGAAAAATCATTAAAACAACTAGAACATCCCTATAATTTAAAATTGTTATTTATCTGAGCCATGCTCATTCTCCTGATCAGGCATTACAGTGAGGTAATAACACTTAGTTCCTATAGCGCGGCATGCTACCGAAGGTCAATGATAGTTACAATGGTGGTACTTCGTAAGCCAAATATTTTCTGAGGTGGTACTCACGGTGAAACGTTTGAGACCCACTGGTCTATGTCAAACAAATGTGGTGTGATTTGCACCATTTCTGTTTGGCTAAAGCGAAGAATTGGCAACGATAACTTTAGATACACCACACATTTTCAACTTTTGACCAAACATTCACTGTCAGACTTCTCACCCAACACTTACATGAATTTGTGGTATTCTCTTTATCTACTGATATGGACTTAGATGATCAATTATCCTACGTCCTTATTAATATCTCACACACAACTGCAGAAATCAACAAAATGCTAGAATACAGTACTTTTTTTATTACCAATTGGTAATCTTTATTTTCATCCTTACATCCATTACATTGTTTGAAACATGTTATTAGATTAGCTCAGATCATGTTGTCTATACCAAAGATGGGCTGAATGAGTCCAGCAGAGGGCAGTCCATACCTAAATTATCCATTTTCAAGGAGCACCTGTTCACAAGTAATTAAGTTCCTCCCCTGCAGCCACCCAAGCTTATGTAAGTCGCTTCATGTGTAGTTATGGGGGTACTTTCACCAGAAACTGTGTTTGAAGTGATACAGCCACATGTTCCTTATCAGTGTAAATGTGATTGTATTGACCATTCAAACAGTTACTGGAATAAAGTTTGTACATCCTTTCCCACAAAAGATGGATATGATCCATGATCTCCTCAACTGCGCTTAGCTGCATTCAACATAGTTGGCTTCTTTCATAGTTCAAAGCACAACTCTTTCAAACAAATATTTCAAAGGCTGCTCTCAACTCAACTCAACTCAACTCTAATGGTTGTGTAAAGGCCACAATATTTCTGTAAATAAATACCATAGCTGTAATACAAATGTGTGTTGAACAGGTGTGTGTTTGTGTGAGTGTGCACACATGTGTTTGGTCTCGGTCAACTTCGTGAGTGATTCACAGCCGTCCAAATCATTTTACATGGGCAAAGTAAGCTATACTTTATGAGAAATCCCTGAGGATGTTTTGTAGCAAATACTCACTAGAGGGCCCATACTGCAGGTTGCTATCTTTATAGATCCATTGCCTGAAAATTATTAATTATTACCGCTGGTAGGTTTAGTCAGAGTTTTTTTCTGGTTATTTTTTATTTATTTTTTCTGTTTGCAGATTTTCTGTTAACGATTTCCGGGACAGGACACTGAAACATCGGGGTGCACGATTTTCGGTGGGCATGTAGCCTTACTAGATTAGTGTGGAACCACTGATTTTCGTTTTGATCCGTTGCACCACCGTCGGACTGGACCTCTTTTAAAGAGGGTGGGGCGATTCAGTTTTCTGTGAATAAGTCGAAAACCGTAGGGCTTAGGAGGACCACATTTTTTTTGTATGTTGGTCTTAAGAGGGCTAAAGGTCAACCATTCCACTACCACTTATTTCATGTATAGCACCACCTAGTTACAAATGAAAAAGCAAAAATGGAGTGTTGTAAAACATTTTAATTGTAAGTTGACAAGGTCAGAACTGCAAGAAATCGGAGGTGTGGGATCATTATGACACCTTCTGACTGCACGTTAAGTTCCTTGGAATTCCGTTCACGGGGGGGGGGGGGCATGCAATACATTGATTTATATGATTATACACCAACTGGCCTGTAGGTGGCGCGACACAGTTTTCTTCGAATATCCCAAGAACCGTAGGGCCTTGGAGGGCCAAATTGTTCTTGTATGTTTGTCTCAAGGGGCCATGTCAACCAATACCATAATCAGTCATTACATGTATAGCGCCACCTAGTTAAAAATGAAAAAGCAAAAATGAGGTGTTTTAATCGAATACATGTCAAAGTGCTTGAAAAATTACCAAATTTGCCAGGGACATCAAGCCTGTAACCGTCCATCTTCGGTACAGTTTTTGTCCATGGATGGAGCAAAATGGCTCTGTAGCGCCCCCTAGAACATTGCAAAAAACCCTGCGCATTGGGGTTATTTTGGCGTAGCTTGACGGAATTCGGTACACGTCTTCATCATGCTTGGACGCACCAAAAAGTCTCTCAACGCCATGGTGGCAGGCAAAGTTCCCTCTAATTTTTTTCAGCACTGAGCAAATATTTTTTATTCTGAGCGCACATTTCAGCACCGTGAGCAATTCGTAAACCACGCAACCTGACGAAAATGACCACGAGCCTGCGTTAGCCAAAGGTTTCCAAAGAGATGACAGCAAATGCATCAATATGTCTACAAAGTTGATATTTATTCAATATCCTTTATAATGGCTGGACGTTGGAACATTTTAATGATGGTGTTTTACCAGTCAGTTTAGTTGAACTTAAAGGATCTTTGGTTGAATATAAATAAGGTTTAGGGAGGTTATGACTGGTTCACTGGTTATGAATGATAATGATATATATATATATATATACACAAAATAAAAGTATCCAAGGTGTTTAATCATTTCTCAGCAGGTACAACATTTAAGTAGAACTTCATTGAAAGAAAAATGCTAATGCAGTGCTTTACATAGTAATTATGGTGTATTTTTTCCTAAAGGTAGCCTTTAAACAAAATGTAATAACTGGAGTGGTTTGCAACAAACTAAGCTACAAAACATGTCATTTGAATTACATTGAGGGAGCTAGGCCTATCTGGCTGTTTGGCTCATCTTGTCTGCAGGCCTATGGAAGACACACCTTTCTGACTTAACATATGTCAAAATGTTGTTGCAGTTATCAAGATCACTTTGAATAGGGCCTAATGGGTATAATTGAAAATATTGGAAATTTCTACCTCAAATCTTCTCGCCTCACGATTTTGTCTTAGTGTCATTCATTAAACTGAAACCGCGTTCACAGTCGGCGCTAGATGCTTTGAATGTGCCACAAATGTCGAAGTTGTACCAGATCTGGAAAATGCTCACTTTTCAGCGACCACCTTTTTTCAATAACTATGAACTTGAATTCGACAAATGCGCCCCGGGACCGCATATTATGCTTCCTCCAGAAGCGCTTCGAACCTTTTCGCCAGATTGGTCACGTCATTCAGCCCATGATCAAATTTACTAACTGCACGATCCAACCTGTCCGGCTCAAAGGCAGCCCACTCAGCTCAGGGAAGCGGGCATCCAAGTGCTCACAAACTTTAAGGATAAACAGAATAATGTCACTTTTGTTCACTGCATGTTTTCCCACGAGCGAACTCTTTTCGCGTTTGCCTCCGAGCATATGTAAATGGGCCATTCTACCGAATTGATGCAAAGTCATGTCGGATATATTTTGATTTTTTTTATGGTTGATTCCCAAAACTTTGTCCGTATGTATATTGTACCATATCTAAAGTACACATATCTAGTAAAAGAACAGTCAAGTTTTATATTGTATTTTCAGAATGTGTTGGAATGTTTTTCCTCTTCCAAAAATTGTCACTACCGAAACATCACATTTACTATAGTAAAAAAGTATTATTATTGACCTGTTCAGATTGTGTTTCCTTCCCTTCTCTGAAGAGTATTTTTACAAATATTTCTTGAAGGTTTTCACAACGAAATCCATAGAAATGAATTTTTTACCTAATTTTCAAGTCCAATTTATCTGTTTCGGTAGTGACTGCACTGTTTCGGTAGTGACTGCACTGTTGGATGGATGTTCATTTCTCTCCCAAAATCATCCAAAAGGTGCTCTGGGCCGCCCTTTAGTCCACACAACACATTTATTTAAAAATTATGGGATTGAACTACTTACCATTTCATTTTGTCACTACCAAAATCATCTGGTCACTACCATATGTTTCGGTAGTGACTGTTTCGGTAGTGACAATTCTAGCTAACTTTAAGCATACATAAAGAATTCTAGCAAGCACACAGCTTGCAAACACATCTTTGCAGAGGTGAACACACATACAAACATAAGATTTTCCATGAAACCCCAAAAGGTTTACTTAATTGAAGAAAACATGCGTTTCGGTAGTGACAATTCTTAAGGTTACACGTCGATTTTCAGACTTTGGAACACATTTATATAAAAACTATGGGATTAAGCTACTTACCATTCAATCATGAGGGACAGAGATGCAGTGTCACTGCATGGTCAAAAATGCAGAGTCGTGGCTAAAACACAGGCTCAGCCAATGGACTAAAACTCTTGTGTTTCGGTAGTGACATGAAAACTAGGGACATGATTTTTTGAGTGTAGTAAATTGATTTAAAAATTAAACCCACAATAAATCTAAATATTCCAAGTTCTGTTTCAACCCAATCATAAAGATCTTTGAAATTAAATCATTGAAAAAAATCTAAAAAAATAGAAAAGTGTTATTTAAAGGCATTGAAATTTAGGTGTCAGGGTTGGGGACAGCTACTTCCCAATAGAAAGTACCCTATAAATGATGATTTTGTACATATTTAGCTTATCACTATCTCATGTAATGCATTGGGTTTATATAGACCATAACTTTTTCTAATTAAATATATATGCCTAAATACCTAATTGTTTTGTAAATAGTTTTTATTGTTGAGGGACTGCATATTACACGAATTCGGTAGAATGGCCCAAATATGTCTGAAAGTTTTATCCTACCTGAGTCAGTTTGAACTATTTCATCTAGCCGCTCATGTTTAAACGTTAGGCAGACCTTTTTCTGAGGCACCTGCTCTGCCTTTCTTTTCGCCATGGTAGCCTATAACTGCTGGAGCAGAGACCGGCAAGAGAGCTAAAGGAAATTTTGTAAGTAAACATTCTAACGCACATCCGGCGTGGTTGTCAGATATGTCAGTATTTTAAATGTTTATTACCTAGCCTACATCCCCTTTGATGCTCAGATTTTTAAACCCTAAAAAAAAATCGTTTATGCGTCTGAAAAATGTGCGCGTCTGAAAAATCTATTGCGCGGCCTCTTCGACTGGCCTGCGCGGGCGTGCGCGCAGCTTAGAGGGAACATTCCACAGGAAGACGGCCATTTTGAGTGAAAGATGCGTTTTGACTGCGTTTGCACACCTCGCATCTGATCGAACTCCTCCGACAGCTTTAATGGTAACGCCTTGAAATGTGGTCCGGCTACTCTTCAGCCATGGGCGACTAAAAGTTGTATTGGATTTTCTCATTAGTTGGAAGGTGTGGGCGTGGCAGACCCTCAAACTTTGCCAACTTGTTAGTGCTTGCCACAAAACACAAAGTCTCTTATAACTGTTGCGTACATTGTTTGATCCAGAGACAATGTCTTAGGGTGGACGCTGGAGCCGGCCCGAACGCGTACAGATGCCTGACTGATATCACCTATAGTGCCACCTGTTGGTGGTTGGAAACTTCACTTTGTTTCCACACCTCGCATGTGATTGAACTCCTCCTACAGATTTAATGGTCATGCCTTCAAACGTGGTCAGGTTACTCTTCAGCAATGGGGAATTAAAAGTTATGAGAGTATTTTACAAAGTTTGAAGGGTGTGGGCGTGGCAGACCCTCAAATTGTCGAAAGTGCACGAAATTGAAAGTGGTGGATCATTATGAGACCCTCTGAATGCATGCCAAGTTTCGTGCAATTTTGTCCATGGGGGGCCATACAATATTTTTTTTTTATGTGACTGTACACCAACTGTACACCAACTGGCCTGACGGTGGGCTGACACAGTTTTCTATCCCGAGAACTGTAGGGCTTAGGAGGGCCACATGTTTTTTGTATGTTTGTCTAAAGGGGCCATGTCAACCCATCCCCTAACCACTCGTTTTATGTATAGCGCCACCTACTTAAAAATGAAAAAGCAAACATGAGGTGATGTAATTGCAGGTATCTCTGGCTGACATGGTCAAAACTGCACCATAATGCATGGTCAAAACTGCAACAGATACACACACATACACAGTAGACATTCATATGCACACATACACACACAGTAGACATATGTACGCATGCACAAATAATTCCTTTAATACATAAAAATGAAACACAAACCAATTTACACACACAAAACACATAAAAACATACAAACACACTGACAACCATGACTCATTCTGTGCCAAAACCTACTGAACAGTTTGGCGGTCATATTTTGTAACGCTTTGCGTTACGTCTAGTTTCATAATGAAGTTAAAGTTACAGTGGATTTAGACAAGTACATTTCTGGACCTAATCTCTGGATTTATCTTCAATAGACGTAGACAAATCAGTTTCATCAGAAACAAATCCAGGAACCAATGTATTCATTCCTCCTTTTGACTATTTATAGGTTTGCGTTCGGGTGTTTTACATTTACTCAATCCATAGTTGTATGAGAGCAGAAAATAGTTATCCATTCAGCTGTGTGATCCAACATATAATTTTAAGATTTTCACATAGCCTGTTTCAAAACAAGCTAATTGTTATTAAATAACTAAACATTACAGCTTCAGTTGTATGCATAGGAGTAGCACAAATCTTCTCCAAAAAAGCAGGGGCCTTGTATAGTTGCACACATTGCACACACTTAACCACCAGTTTATACATGTATACTGGAGGTAAGACCCTCTGTTAAGTCTACCAACAATTCTATTTTCAGTGGTTTATCATGTATTTGTGAAAACATCACATATTTGGCTTTGGCACAATAAAAAAACGTTCAGCAAGAGCAAGCTATTAGCTGCATCCTTTAAAACCAACTCAAATTAATAGCACTGAAAGCTGTGTTGCTGGCCTATTTTGAACACTTAACCATAGGCTATGCAGTGCTAAAAAGCAAACATTTAATCATAACACACGATCAGCAAATTATTTTATGGAGGCTACAACACTAATTTTATGAAGGCTACAACACTGACGCTACAACACTGATTAAAACCAACATTGTTCCACGACATTCTTGTTCACCCGAAACTACCTGTCTTAGTGTCTTTTGAGGTTTCAGGTGTTGCAACTCTCTTTGAGTAAATACTGTCTTGAATTGTGGGTATTGACGTTTTAACTTAGGAGGAGGCCAGTGGCTACAAATACAACTGTTTCGGACTTTTGAACTACCAGACCCACAATGCTCTGCTGAGCTGTGAAAACTAAGGCAGTAGATTTTGACTGTGAATTGCACTGTTTGTGACACTCCCTGTTCATAACGTCAGTATGAATCGTCGCGACCTCACTTTATAGTTGTGTCCCATACATTTCACGTTTGGAAACTTTTTAAATTTGCTCTTTGAGGTGAGTGGCCAGTCATTGACAATCATGCACCGGAAAATGTTATGGATTCATATTCTTGCAGTAGGCTTTGGGCACTAGCCTAGTTCGCTGAAACTTTTAACATGAACTCTTAGTCTCTTCGAAGGGCAATATCAACTTATCACACTTTGTGTGGATTTTTAAAGATATGTTGTTGAAATTGCTATGTCGTTATGTATTGTAGTTCTTTATTGTTGATGGGGTTCATTTATTAAAGCAATAGGCTATTTGTTGGTTCAGTGAGTTTGTAATCATGGTTTACGAGCATGGAATAATTTGTGTAGTAAAATGCATATATTGATTGAAGTGTTTAGTTAACCAACCGGAGTGTTGCTACAATGTCAACTCCATTAATTTCGCGTAGGTGTTCCAGAGGGTATCTCGTTTCCTATACGAACAGGTGCTCAGACTTGCTACTGTTGCGTGTGAAAGAAAAGCCATTTGAATAGTAGGCTCTGGCCCAGCAGCGGCATTCGGAGGGGCAGGCTTTTACAGATTCTTCTTGAATGCAAGACAAGAGTAACCTGTTTTTGTGCACTGGTCTAGGAAAAACACTGGTTATGGCTATGTCATAAGCTAACTCATTGGTCTGGTCCCAGCAACATCAGTAGACAGTTTGGATTTTGAGCCTTCCTCTTTGAAACGTAGCTGTGTAAAGTAGGCTTAGTTCACATCCATACCTCCAAAAAAATAGGTCTAATATGTGCTTTAAAAGTGTTGCCTGTGGAAATGGCCAATGGAAATATTTAATAGGTTTATTGGCCACATACAGGAAATAAAATGGAAAGGCTCAATGGCCTTTTGAAAGTCAAACCAAATGGGACACCCGGTTTACAATAATTTGTTTTGGACGAGCTGATTTGATACAAAAATGGGATTTAATAAGGAAAGGAATAATGTAGAATAATGTATTATATCAGCTAGATATCTAACGTTATTGCTGAAAAGAACATGTAAGTCATCCCTGAACCAAGTGAATACCTCTTGTTAATTTTTTTAATTAGCCAAGGGTAGTCATCTGCTGTAGTTTTACTGGTCACCTTGCTATTTTATAGTTGAATCAGCCAGATGTGCGACTTTACATTCTCCTATGTGCTGATTTACTAGCCCCGGAGCCATTGAAAGCATAGACATACAGTGCCCTCCACAAATATTGTCTTTGCTGTTAATCCTCTTGGTGTTTCACTCAAAATATTCACAAAAATCTTACCCTTTCATTGAAGTAAAATTATTGAAAAAAAAAAAATTGTTGACATTAAATAAATCATTTTCCCCAAAACATGTGTGCCACAATTATTGGCACCCCTAGAAAAATCTTTTATTAAAATCTAACTGAAGTATATTTCCAGTCATATTTTACATTTTTAAGTTCACCTGTTTGATAAGGAACTCTTATGAGGTCAACCATGACTTCCAGTTCCACTGGCTTACAAATATGAGGTGACACAGGGCAAATTCCATTAGTCATTCATCACTATGGGAAAGACCCAAATAACACAGTGACGATGTGCGACGAAAAGTTGTTGAGCTGCACAAATCAAGAAACGGACATAAGAAAATCTCTAAACAGTTGAAAATACCCATTTCCACTATCATGGAAATAATTAAGGAGTTTAAAGCGACAGGAGATGTTAAGAATCAGCCTGGAGGAGGACTATCTGTACATTGACCCCACGCACCGTGAGGGGGATGGTTGTACTGGCAAAATAATCTCCAAGGATCACAGCTGGAGAATTGTTGAGGTTAGTTGAGTCTTGGGGTCAGGAAGTCTCCAAAACTACCATCAGACGCCACCGACATCACCAAAAGTTGTTTTGGAGGGTTGCCAGAAAAAAGCCTCTGCTGTCAATCAACAACAAACTAAAGCGCCTACAGTTTGCCAAATGTAAGTCAGACTTTCAATGGGACCGAGTTATGTGGTCAGATGAGGCCAAAATAAAGCTTTTTGGCAACAAACATCAAAGGTGGGTTTGGCGTAGACAGAAAGATAGCCATATAGAAAAGCACCCCATACCCAATGTGGAGTATGGTGGCGGATCTTTGATGTTGTGGGGCTGTTTTTCTTCCAAAGGCCCTGGACATCTTGTTAGGATACATGGTATCATGGACTGCATCAAATACCAGCAGATATTAAATGAAAACCTAACAGCCCCCTCCAGTAAGCCTTAAAACGGGCCGTGGTTGGACCTTCCAGCAGGACAATGATCCTAGGCACACCTCAATATCAACCCAAAAATGACCACAGAATAAAGGTTTTGCCATGGCCATCACAGTCCCCTGACCTTAACCCCATAGAAAATCTGTGGGATGAGCTGTAGCCAAGTCTACAAATGTTGACCTCAGATTCTGAAGGATCTGAACAGATACTGCATGTAGGTATGGTCTCAGATCCTGTGCCATGTGTTCACTAACCTCATCACGCATTATTGGAGACGACTCAGAGCTATTATCTTGGCAAATGGAGGCTGCACAAAAAATTACATTAAGGGGTGCCAATAATTGTGCACACATGTTTTGGGGAAAAATATTTATTTAATGTCAATGTTTTTTTTTCTTTTAATAATTTTACTTTTTGTGTATATTTCGAGTGAAAGACTGAGAGGATAAACAGCAAAGACATATTTTTTTATAGCCTGTTTAGCTCATATTCACTAGGGGTGCCAATATTTGTGGAGGGCACTGTATGTCTATGGTTGGGTTTTGTAGTATGCAGTTCGGGACTACAAACACAAAAATGTATCTGCGAGTTCACTACTGTGGAAGCTTTTATATGTTTAAATGCTTCCACATGGTTTTAGTTGCATGTATGCACGCTCCACTTATAAAATGCAATTCAATGTGGAAGTAATCCAAGTATTCAAAATACATTACTCAGATTAGTTAATGTAACGGAATACGTTACAGCAGGGCAGGGTGGGAAATTGACGTATTTTTTAGGGGGCAATTTTTTGCCCCCACTTACTGAAATCCAGGGGCATTTCACAAAAAATTGGGGGCACTTTTAGAAACTTGTGAAAAACATTTAACCTTTGTTCAAAATAATAAACACACTTATTTAGGCTTAAAGCAGCAATACGGAATTCTGTTCCAAAACTAGTACGCCAACTACCTAAAAGGCATGCAAAAACCTTGTAACCACCACCAACAGCCCAGCTGACACAGATAGAAGCTTGCCACCACACTAACTGTATTTTTGCAGTACCTGGCATGTCATGCATGTGAAAGCTTTTCTTCCATTTTTGCAGGGTGTTCCAGCCCGTTACACAGAACTACATAGGGCATATCTTTGATGGCTAGTGGGAAAGATACAGGTCTTGATCGGTCCTTCACATGACCATATGCGATCAAAATGAATTAGAGGATGGTACCAAAACTAGTTGCCTATAAAACCATACCTCAAAAAGTGTTAAATTGTTGCATAGTGTTACTTTAAAGTACATGAACAATTGTCATTAAATGGCAATAATAAGACTATTAGGCATTAGTCAACATATTCAAAGTGTTTTCTTAGATTTTTTGAAGAAAAACCAAACAGACAACGTAAATTACACAATCATATTCACGTTTATTCTTATTTCTTTGTGGTTATTAGTTGTTATTATTATTATTCATTGTTATTTCATTATTCAACTATTAACAATCGTTTTTTTCTTTCTTTTTTTAATAATAATAACACATTATATTTATGGATTTTTGTATTACCTTTAATCATGTTATACCTACCATAGTAGGCCTACAGGAAATACAGATAAGACTAGTAAGCTAGCTTGCAAGCAAGCCTTTGTAGCTAACGCACAATCAGAGCTAGCTAACGTTAGCTAACTAACATTTAACTAGCTTAACCAAACTAAATAATTTCTAAAAGTATTATCACTAGTTATCATTCACCGTAGGCGATGGCGTGTTGCTTGGCGCCTGGTGACGAAAGGCCATGGATTTCTGTATGTTTTCGCTCCTCGTTGTCCACAAGTCCGACACGCCTTGAAAAAAAAATCTGGTCTTTTTCTCGTCGTCGTCGTCGTCATCCTCCACCCCTGGACAATCTAACTTAAAAATTTTGACAGTCGCTGGGTGTGTGAATTAATTTTATCTTAACCTGAGATGGTGACGGAGACTGCGCTGATCCTCATTTCTCCTCACGCAGTCACAGGTCTGATTAGGAAGCGCTCCAAATATTTTTAGTTAGAACGTTCGGTTCTTCACGCAACAATCAGTCAAGGCGAAAATCAAAACATTTAATGGCAACTGACCAGGTCATATAGGCTACGATGTTTTTGACACGTTCATTAAATTATTATTACACAAAATTATGGGGGCATTTTTTGCCCCTCTCCTAGTAATTTTAGGGGCAAAACTATATTTCTTAGGGGCAGTTTTGCCCTTTGCCCTCGCTAATTTCCGACGCTGCAGCAGGGGTTCCCAACCTTTTTGACTCCGAGGCCCAACTTTTTGTATTTGTTGTTGGGGCCCAACAGACACCCCGCTTATTTTAGCGAATCTATATTCCATTAGGGTAATTTAATCTATAATCCATTAATTCTAATTAATAAGCGATTTTTATGTGTGAGAAAAAGCAACATCAGCGCCTGCCACAGGTGGAAACCTAGAAATAAATAAAAGAAAATCTAACTCTAAAAATTGCATCAAAATTGTATTGTGCACCCAAAAACAACATAAATACACACAGAGAACTGAATTGCAGTAGGCCTGTGCACAACAAGCTAGTCAGGACCCAAAAGATAGCATGTACTCAAAACAAGTGATGGAACATGCAAACAAGACCACTCAGCTAGGCCTAATTAAAATAAGTGATGCTTCAGACATGCAAACAAATGGTAAAATAGGTCAATATAATGATTAGAATAATTTAAATAATGAATTAAATATGTGGCTGCAATCTATTATCAACATAAATAACACCAATCATTCCTGGGCAGTCGTTTGAGTTGGTAGCTGTCCACAGAAAAGCATATCCACTCCAATGATAACGCACAAAAACAACACTAATGCAACGTCCGTTGAATCCTATACATTTACGAGTAATCACTTCAGACAGCGTGTATTTTAGACACTGTTGTTTAATGGTATATTTTTCGTGCTCTCTAGCCGTCAAGCAAGGAATATGCGAAACACAATGTAGCCACTCGATGGTAAATCGTTAGAATAGTGTGGGTTGGCGACCATCTAACCTGGGGTTGCGTTCTGTCGGGTGCTTTGCATTAAGGTGATAACTTAAAGAGGAGTTGCTTCAATGACTAATGGCTAAATTCTGCTTGACAAATGCTACATACAACTTTAGATTTGTCGATTGTTCCGTCATTTTGCCTCTTAAACAGAAACTTTCCGCCAAACAATCCCTCAGCTCTCTCGCTCTTTCACTACCGTCTCGGTCGCTTCTGCCTAACTGACTGTAGGCACGCGCCGGTTTCATGTCAACGCACACCGGAAGTAAACAAAGTTGCGTTAACTGCATTAAAAATGTGTATCACATTTATCTCGGCCACAATAATATCATAGATGTATTAGTTAACTTTGACGTCCTTAATTCATATTGTTCTCAATTTTAAATCAGTTACTCGCTCCGCAGTCCACCAATAGGGGAAAAAAAAAATCTGAAACATTTTCGCGGCCCAATGATAGTGCTCCGCGGCCCACCAATGGGTTGAGAAACCCTGCAGATTACATTTTTGGGCATGTATTCTGTAACGGAATACGTTTTGAAAATATTCTTCTCAACACTGTCTCTAGCTTAGGGAGCCATATTAGTTGGTAGTTGTTAGCACGTGAAATAGAACTAATTTTAATATGAGGTGAATATGAAGTCCTCATTTACCTGGACATGTCCTCTTTTCGAGACCTAAAAAATTGATCCAGCAGGGATTCCAAAAACGTCCAGGATTTTGCCTCGTCGGATATTTGTGTTTCTCTGGGTTTTTCACAAACCAGTTATTATGTCCTTACAAGTTTTGGAAAGGGTATCTCCCTTACGTTCCACCTTCTTGCGTGAGCTCTGACTGTAGAGAGAACTGTCATTGGCCGACCGCCTTCCCAGCGTTGCCAGATAGGATAATTATCCTCCAAATGCGATAATTTTGTGCCTTTGATACTGTGATGAATGTAGTGTCAATTACGTGATAGCTTGCATTTGGTTGGTGACGTGATTGAGTGATTGAGGATGTGAGACACCTGGACAGAAACTACGATACGCCATTTCCAATCTGGCAACACTGAGCACCTTGCCGCCTCCACTCGTTGCGTTGCACAATAGTACATGACATCTGCATGTAAAAAAGATGTCAAAACTTCGTCGAGGGGGAGGTGCGGGGTCATCTGCATGTGAAAAAGATGGAGAGATGTCCAAAAACTCCGTTGCGGCGGAGGGGACAGGGTCCCGCGACAAAGTGTCCTCTTTTTCACAAACTGAAATCTGGTCTCCCTAGTAATCTGAAGCTGCTCAGGCACCCAGAGTGTTTCTACCAATCTTTTTAACCGTCCTATCTCTAGCTAAGGTAACCATCTTAGCAGTTGGCAGTTGTTAGCGTTTGATTAACTCAAGTTAATATGTGACATGTTAATATCAAGTTAAATCAAGGTGACTATGACATCAGCTAGATAACTAGTTATCATTTCATTCAAATTGAACTCTGCCATTAAAACCTTTTTAGGTTACCGTATTTTCTGCACTATAGGGCGCACTAGATTATAAGGCGCACTGTCAATGAATGGTCTATTTTCGATCTTTTTTCATATATAAAGCGCACCGGACTATAAGGCGCATTAGGCGAAACAAAACAGTCAGTCAGTCAAACTTTATTAAACGTATTCACAATTACTATCAACATTGTTCAAACGTTAATGAGCGTATTCACAATAACTCCCAACCTTGTTCAGTTGTAACACATAAAAAAAACAGTCTGATACCTCTAAATCAAACGTGAGCGTATTCACAACAACTCTAAAAATGTTGCAGAGTATTATAGGTCTTACCTGAAGCTTTGCTGCTAACGCTTAGACCAAAAATCCATTGAAACACATAGTAGCTAGCTTGCCTCGCTGCTAATGAGTATCACGTTAGCATGCTGATATAATCTCACACGCCCCCCTCATTGAGGCAGAAGTACTGTTTTACTCCAGTCTCTTGGCTCTTTCACTGCCGTTTTATGTAAGGTCAGCCATTCTAAATAGGTCCTAATTAATGGTTAGAGAGCAACGCTCCCAGCATTACTCTGTAGCAAATTACTTTAGATGTCATTTCAAGCTTGCTGAAGAAGGCACTTCCAACACCGAGCCACCAGCAGAGAGCAACAGTGGTCGGAAGCAATGTACTGTTCTAATACTAATATACACATTAAAATACGGTATCCGTAATGCTGCAAGCGGTGCGGCTTTGTAGTTACCAAAGTAGTGTACCAAAGTCGTGCTAAAACATTTTGACAGAGCGCCGTGTACCACTAGGGATGGGTATCGTTTGGGTTTTTTCCGATACCGGTACATAACCGATACTTTTAAAACGATACCGGTGCCTAAACGGTGCCAGAACCGATACTTTTTTTTTTTTTTTAATTAAAGACATTAGGCTTATTTATTGCCAAGGCAAATAGTTTTCTTCAAATTTAACAATATATTAACTGTTTAAGGTATACTATAAATAAAAATAAATACAAAACACTTGGCTTCAAACCTTTTAACTTCAACTATGAACAATATATTAACTTATAACAACTGTTTACAGTATACTTAAATAAATATAAATAAATACATAACACACTCTGTACACACACTTCACACTTCAGTAATACTTTTGCAGAAATATGAGCATGTTTGCCTTCAGAGTAAAAAAAATATGAATTAGTTTGCATTTATTTAAACCCACTGGTTTCGTGAATGTGTACTGCCCCTTTAAGAGTTTAGCTTCAGAGCCTCTTGAGTTCTCTCTCCCATATACACCAATTTTGTTGTTGCATAATGCTGCACGTCGCGTTGTTTGAATCTTTTTGTGCGAAATACAGCCACACTTTTGATCGTTTACCTTTCGACATTTTCTCCGTTATATTGATGGCTAGCTCTGTTTGTGCTTGCTCTGTGCAAGGCTGCCTGCTCTTCGCTGTCAGACTGTTGCAATGTTATTGTAGCGTCCGAGTGCTCTCTTAAGAACTCACATTGAGAAGGAATATCTTTGGATGAGACGGTAGCTCTCCGTTTAATAAAGCGTATCCAACTTCTGCTTAGAACAACCACACTTATCTTGAAACCGAAACCACACGCAAGTCAACCCATTACCATGGCAACTACTCAACACAAATCTCGTTTCCACTAGTCCCATACGGAATGCAGCGTGAGCGACACAGGCGAGAGTCTACATTGGGAGATGGAGCAGTTTTATATGTGCCCCACGAAATCTGTTAGCAACACAAAAAAGTATACAGATCGTACTCAGAAAGATCTACGCCACTAACGTTACATCTCGTTAGCTATCGCTAGTTTTATTAAATTATAAAAATTTAAATTAAAAAAAAAAAAAAAAAAAAATCTGCTCAGGCACCGAAAGGAAGCACCGAAATCTGCGTTGCATTTCGGTCCGGGTAGGTATCGGTTGTATGGAACCGGTGCCGTATTGGTACCGGTTCTCGGTACCCAACCCTATGTACCACACAAAATTGCTTCGAGGTCAGTAAGCACAACCAGAATGAATCCATATATAAGGCGCTCCGGATAATAAGGCGCACTGTCGTTTTTTGAGAAAATTCAAGGCTTTTAAGTAGGGTGACCAGACGTCCCCTTTTTCCCGGACATGTCCTCTTTTTGAGACCTAAAAAATGCGTCCAGCACCAAATCGTCCTGGATTTTGCATCGTCGAGTGTTTCTAGTTATAGTAATTTTCGCCAAGTGACCGGCTGTTGGAACTAACTGGAAACACACCAGCGATCAATGACTGGTTATATAGCTGTGGTAGTGTACTATATGCTATATATACCCTCGGAATGGTCAACCTATCTCGGTCATGGTGTGTATTATTTTGTAGAAAGGAAATAGTCAGTAGCAATCTATAACACAATTCTATGCTTATCCTACATAAACTATGGAAACTATTCAATTAAATGAATCATTTCTTATTTTCATTGGTATTGTTGTCATATACAGATACGCAATGATTTGTGGGTAATATTTTGTTGTCCAATGTCAAGTCTCTATTTGATCATGTGACGAGACGATCTAATTTAGACGCAAAATTTAAATGTCAAGACCTACACAGGCAAGCACCTTTCAAACATAAAGTTGGTGATGCATGATATGCTTTTTCAATGGAAAGGATAGCCAGCCAATTCAGCCTCTCCTGCTCCATGCGGCCCCTCAGGTAGGTCTTATTGAGTTTCAATTTGGAAAAAGATCACTCGGCTGTTGCCACTGTCACAGATGTCAGAAACAAAAGCAGAGCAGAGCAGTGCACACCTTACCGAAGGTGGATTTTACGGAATGATAATCCACAATCAGCATATTGGCAAATTGGGAGACTACGGACTGCTAGGCAATCTGCTCTAAAACAGGCCCTGAATGATAGGTCGCCGCCGAGCGCCTTTTTCATTGTATATGTGTTTTTCAGATGTTGGTAAAGCTGCTGTGCCGCCGCAACAAATCGTGCCTTTCATAAGTGTTTTTAAAGAACCTTTCAGCACTTTGACCGTTTGTTTACGTTAGTGTGTCAGAGTGCTATTGTTGATAGCTTTCTTTTTTACATGTCTACTTTCCCAATACAATAGCCGAAGTAACTAATTCGACTGTAGAATCCAACACATTGCTGGTAATATATATTGTTAGATACATTAATATTAAGACATTAATATTAATGAGAGGGAGGCCAGCTATCAGAGTTTGTTGTTGCTTTAACTTTTGCAAATGGAGAGATGACACAATGGATTATACATAATTACAACATAGGAAAGTTTAACTATTACATACGCCTAATGGTGTGTGTGTGTGCGCGCGCCTCTTAACTAGTAAATAGCGTGCACTAGGGCCCTTGATAATAGCATGCACGATGGCCTGTCGTAACTAGACTGCCCCCCCCCCCCCCCCCCCCGACGGTCACCGCTGAAGTGTCCTCTTTTTTCACCAACTCAAATCTGGTCACCCTATTTTAAGTGCGCCTTATAGTCTGGAAAATACGGTATTTAAAAGTTTCCTTAGCTTGCTAGCTGGTTAGCTGGCTAGCAAATAGACAACCATGGCAACCAGGAAACAAGTTAACAGCTTGGTCCACATAACTGAATCTCTGATGACAATTCATAATGCCTGTCTATTCCAGTTATGGCAGCTGCAAGAGCAAAGTCATTCCGTCGGACAGGGAGTCTGATGCGAAGCAAATCAGAGGGAACTTTGATTGATCTGGATGACAATGTTACCATAAACAACAACAACAACAGCATCTATGGTAATCTTGTGTATTTCATTTTCCCATCTCACTACACTATGTGCATTTCAGACACAACACTCTAGTTAATGTTTACCATATTGTGTCATTTAAAACGTAATTCATTAATTCATTATTGTTATTTGAATATAACTTATATTAATATATTAATTAGCAGAAATAGTTTGAAAACATTTGATAATAATAACATTGATTCATTCATATTTAGCCTAAATGTCTTCTTTTTCTTAGGCAGTGGCCTTTCCAATCAGATGACCAAACATTATGAATGGCCCATCCTGCAGCCAGAAGTCCAACACACAAACAAACAAACAACAAACCCCTTCTGGAGTAAACTCTCAGGCTCAAACCCTTTCTTAGATGACATTGTTCTCTCCAACAATGATGTGTCCGTTCTGAAAGAGGACCCTTCTGCTGATTTTGGTGGTGACAATGAGGATTCCATCAGTACATCTTCAGATGAAAATAATTTTGGTCATCTTTTAGAACCCAAACGGAAGTCCTTTAAACAATCTGCAAAGTGGCGAAGTGCTTCTGACATTCTCGATGGCTTGGAGAAGAAGCAACCTAGGAGAGAGGGAAAACTTGGGTCTTCTGGACCATTTCTCAACCCTGACTTTGAATGGCTGAAGAATGACCGAGAGGCTTATAAGATGGCCTGGCTGAGTCACAGACAGCTGACACGATCCTGCCTGGACCTGGGGGTGATGAGCCAAAGCCCAGGCTGGGCACAGACTCAGGCTGCAGACTCCCATATCTTGTTTAAGATTGGTCACAGTGGTGGCTCTGTACAGCTGCCAGACTCAGACATTAGTGTCCACATACCACAGGGTCATGTAGCGCCAGGGGAGATTCAGGAGATTGCTCTTAAAGCCAACATGGACCCACCCAAAGGCCTTAACAGCAACTATATGACCACTGTGACTCCGCTTTTTGAGTTAAGTCTCAGTAACCTCAACATGGAGGGAATCTCGTTAGAGATGAAGATGGCAGCAGAGGTGAAGAAAGATCCACTATGCCAGGTGATGACCACATTTGTGGGGCTTGTTGCACACAAGAAAGAGGGACCCTATCAGAAGGTCAGTGATTGTTATGTCTATGGAAATCTGTTGCAGATGAAGTTGCAAGACTTGAAGCCCCATCTTTACGTCATTGCAGCTGCAGAGGCCTCTGTTGTCCAGCCTCCTGCTACTTCAGTTTGGGACTACCTGAATCGTCAGGTCACAGTAGCAGTTTATGGACCCAAGCACATACATCCGTCTTTCAAAGTAATCATGGTCATCTCTTGTCACAAGAAGGTTCCACCAAGGCCTCCATATTCAGACATGACTAGAGGCAGTAAAAACTTGCCACCTCTTGTTCTGTACGTGTGGGGGAAACATGAGTTCAATCCAGATGGGTTTAAAGACTTGCTTATTCAAACCAGTGTCATTGAGTCAGAGTTTGGAGTCAAAGCCATGGATCAAATCAAGGAAGTAAAACAGGATCAGCTCAGACAAGGAAGAGTTATCCATTTGCCTCTAGAGCTTTCAAAGTCTGCCAGTGGTGAACTCAGACCATTTGTCCTCAACATCCAGGTGAAGAGCTCAGAAGGTGTATCTGTGGTGGACTTCACTGCCCATTCTCCTGCTCCTCTAAGGACTGAAAAGCAAGCCAACAGACGAGTGGACAAACAGCACGAAGTGCCACGTTCAGTACCTATCCCAGAGGAAGCAATTCCAGATTTGCCCGAGTTTCAGCACCGGTCAGTGAATGTGCAGTACTATGGTGTGGCACTGAAATCAGTGTTGCGACAGCCAAGGGTAGAATATCTCCTGGAGTACTTTAAAGGTGACACTGTAGCTCTCCTCTCAAGAGAGAAAGTAAGGTCTGTGGGCCAGTCCAAAGTTAAAGAGTGGTACATAGGGTTTCTGCGTGGCCGTCTCGGACTGGTGCACAGCAAGAACATGAAGGTCATCACCAGAGACCAGGTCATTGACCTCGCTGGGATCAAGATCACCACACAGAACTTGCTGGATAACATGACCCTTCCGTTCAAGAAGCTGACATACATGTACTCTGCTATTCAGACTGCGGTCACAGAGCAGATAACAAGCTGGAGGAAATTTGCTGAAGCTCTGGGCTACTCAGAGGAGACGCTGGAGACAATAGTGCGAAGGCATGCTGAGACCGAGGCTGAGAAAGTAGCCTGTGTGCTAGAGAAATTGAAGGAGGATTGCCACACAGATAAACATCGATTGAAATTTCAGTATGAGCTGATAAATGTAAGTTAAAGACTGTGTCTTTGGTTCATTGTGTGAAATGCACACATCTAATCTGCCATGCCACAATGCTGCCATATTATGGCTTCTCCTGAGGGTGTCCAGTCCTCATACTCACCTGTCAGTGTCTATGGATAAGTGATTGTGTCAGTGTTTATGGATAAGTGATTGTGTCAGTGTCTATTGATAAGGGTTTGTGTCAGTGACTATGGATAAGGGATTGTTCATTGTAAATTGAAATAGAGCTTGGAATGTATTCATTTTCAGGGGTTGTTAAAGATGGATGCCCAGGGCTTGGCGGCTAACCTCATTCAGAACACAGTGATTCTGTCTACTGCTGTGGAACTTGGGGTGAGATGGAGAGAGCTGGCAGAGCGGCTGGGACGTCTCTCTAGTGCCCAGATCGCTGCCTATGAGACGCCACACAGAGGCAAGGACGGAGAGGTCAGTGCCCAGGTGAGTCCTCCAAACAACTCACTTGAGGCACTTCCTGAAACATGCATCAGTTTTAAGGTTGATGATAAAGGTCCAATTTTGTGTTTTCTTGTCCAGAACTGGTGTCGGAATTGACCACCTTGTGAACATGTAGCGTATGGATCCTAATACAAATATAACCACAATGACATTTATAGCTGAAGCAATATTAATATCAAAATGGCACCTGCTTCACATAAAGTGAAATACTAAAACAATATGATCCAAATGTGAGTGGAGTTGGTAAAGGATTCGGCCGGTGGCTTAGTGCCTCAGGTAATCACAGCCGTGGATATCCTTAACCAACCCCATGAACATTTAGTTTTACACAACACCTCTGCTACCAACTAGTTAGGTTGGAACTCCACATTCTCCACCTACGTTTTTTAGTTTCAACAAGAGCATTCATTGCTAAGCAACCTCCGTAATGCAAATAATAGATTTAGATAATAGACTGGTAAGACGTCCTGACACTTTGCACTAGTAATACAAAATCTTTCTAGACAGTCCAGGAAATCTCATGATAGAGATAATGAAAGATAATTATGGCAATGGACTGTTTGGATTGGCCACAGTTCAGCTGTGGGGTTTTCATTTTATGATGTTTTTCTATTCATAAATGTACTTTTGTATGATTCTTTCCTCTCCTTTTGAGATCATGACTGCACATCACTACTTAATACCTTAATTACCTTAACCATAACACTTAATTAGGAAGTTGGAGAGGAGGGACAACAGTTTGTTTATCATTTGTGCTGTACTTACTCTTATCGACCATTCTTGCCTTGTTTTAGCTTTACAAAAGTCTTCATTGATTAGATTGGTCTTTTTTATCCTTAGCGCATAGCATCACTGTCTTCCTCTCTGCTGTCCTTTCTGGCATTACTCTTAACAGGAAGGTACCTGAGTAACTGTGGCAATGACAGAATAGAGTGGGATAATGTAAAACCGTTTGAAAGTGTGACTGAATTTCTTCTGAGATTTGTCTCAAAAATGTTTTCAAAATCATCTAAGAAAAATAAGCAATTTTGTCATTTTAAAAACACACTTCCTTGTCTTTTAGTCAATGTGGAAACCTGCGTATGACTTCCTACATTTGTGGAGCCTGCGGTATGGGGAGGGCTACAGAGATATGATCCAGGATCTCCATTTAGCTTTGGACAAGATGAAGAGTCCAGTGACCAAGCAATGGAGACACATCACCGGTACCCTCATCACTGTTAACTGTATGGACGTCTTGAGATCCTCTGCCTTCACAAAGCTGTAGGAGCTGGGGAAGTTCCTGTGGAAGTGGGGTTCCATATGTATGTCATAGCTGGGATAAGCAGAAGCGCTAAGTTGCCTGCATGTTGTATAATGTCAAATCTGGTTGGGGAACTCTTGTATAAATCTGAATGACATAACTGTACTATTAGAAGTTATCCAAGATATTTCAGTCATGGAATTCTATATTCTGTTACAGGGGTTTGGCTGAACAATGCATCCCACTCCCAAATCTGTTACCTATGAATGTATTTTAACATGTTAATGTATTTTACTTCTAATATTAACATATGAACATGTCCTTAACTTTTAATGTAGTTTATTTTTATTTCTTTGTTGCCCATTATTGTAGAAAATGCACTTGCATGATGTTACATTATTTTGTATAATAGAAAATATGACTTGCAGTAATACAGTGTGTTTTCTTATGCCCATTTGGTTTGATTGTCACCAGCGGAATTTAATGTTGCTCTTATCATTTTGATTCAACTTTATGCCATTTTGAGTAAAGAACACAATAAATATACCATTAATAATACCAAGTTAGTCCTCACCATTAATATTAGGAGGATATTTGTGTAATTTCTGTGTAAAACCACTGTGAGTTTATTTGAACATTTCCCAAATTACAGTGAGTCATTATCTAGCATGTTGTCTTCCTGCAAGGATTTTTGATATTCCTAACTGAAAGCCATTAAACAGGGTTAGTTAGCTGTTCAGGCTAACTCTTGAGAAACTCTGCACAGTGAAAGCATGAGTGCAGTGCTCTGGGGCCACAAGGCTGTCACTTCCTGTGAGTCACTGGTGCTGTTTGCACAGAAAGAGATCTGGCAGTGACCTTAATAGTGAACGTACCCAATTCACATTCACAGAACTCATGTTACACTCCTAATGCATATCCCTTTTCATTTAGGTCAATTTGGCCCTAGTCTATTAAACATTCCACAGCCACCGTCACTTTCACAGAGTGATTTAAACACGCCTGTAACTTTGCAGCAGGGACTTGCACAGGACTATTTACACTTTCCAGTCATGTTTACTCAAGCTGTTCTTACTGTTCGTTGTTATTCTCTGGCACTATTTGACTTGACTAAATTAACCCCGTTTTAGCTTTTGAAAGAACAAAGAATAAGTACATGAGACGTGGAAAAAAGTCTGCTCCGAAATGCTGTGTGTGTGTTGTAATCCCGCTGTGGCTTAATTGTGTTCTACTTCCTCGTGGAAGGTCTACCAATTTGTAGTTTTATTAAAATCATTTCAGCAAAATGTACATTTATTTGTGTTGCAACTGTCCCATGAAGATATTAAATTACATTTTGGAGGGAGATACAATTTAGTTGAAACATCCACCTCACTTTCCATTCATTAAAACACAGCCAGTAAAAAGCATGTCACTGGAGAGATCAGCCAGGCATAATCACTTGCATTAATGTGACTGATGGCTTAAACAGTCAAATTAATGGAGTGGTTAATTCAATTTCCCTTCAAGTCTAAGGCTGTTGAAGTCAGTTTGTCCTGATGTCACGCTTTAGAGAAGTACATATTCACCTCAATAAAGTTTATGGAAATGTGACAGTCAGCCTCACATTTGATGGTTTTATTTGTTGAGGCATGTGTGTTTCCACAGAACAGGAATCCATTTGGTCCTTCAGTCTTCAACTCAATTAGGGGCATTAACAGTGATGACAGAGAAGACAATGAACTCCTGTTTTATTCGGCAAATGGGAACTACAGTCACAGCGCGCATGTTCATAAACAGCCTTTGGGCTTAGAGAATGTTTTCTTACCCGCCTATGAAGCAAATTGCGTGGCCCATTGGCTCAATTGACAATGGTTGGCCCGATCATAGCTTACTGGGCCCCTTCCGCTTTGTGGCACAGCACTGAAATCTGCAAAACATGGTGTGTCAAAATATCCACACTCAAGCACCAAGGAGGTGAATTGTGTTTAGAAAAAGGCCAAACTGGCCAATGACTGGTTCACTCTAGTGATCTCAAATCTGTCTCAGATTTAAAAGAGACAGCCAAATGATACTTTCACAGATTTGTTCGACTTGTTCAATTTATATACAGTGCCCTCCACAAATATTGGCACCCCTAGTGAATATGAGCTAAACAGGCTATAAAAAAAATATGACTGCTGTTAATCCTCTTGGTTTTTCACTCAAAATATTCACAAAAATCTTACCTTTTCATTGAAGTAAAATTATTGAAAGAAAAAAAAACTGTTGACATTAAATAAATATTTTCCCCCAAAACATGTGTGCCATAATTATTGGCACCCCTAGAAAAATCTTTAATTAAAATCTAGCTGAAGTATATTTCCAGTCATATTTTACATTTTTAAGTTCACCTGTTTGATAAGGAACTTTTATGAGGTCAACCATTACTTCCAGTTCCACTGGCATACAAATATGAGGTGACACAGGCCAAATAGTCATTCATCACTATGGGAAAGACCCAAATAACACAGTGACGATGTGCGCCGAAAAGTTGTTGAGCTGCACAAATCAAGAAATGGACACAAGAAAATCTCTTGAAAATCTCAGTTGAAAATACCCATTTCCACTATCATGGAAATAATTAAGAAGTGTAAAGCGACAGGAGATGTTAAGAATCAGCCTGGAAGAGGAGGTGTCTGTACATTGACCCCACGCACCGTGAGGGGGATGGTTCTACTGGCAAAATCATCTCCAAGGATCATAGCTAGAGAATTGTAGAGGTTAGTTGAGTCTTGGGGTCAGAAAGTCTCCAAAACTACCATCAGACGCCACCTACATCACCACAAGTTGTTATTGAGGGTTGCCAGAAAAAAGCCTCTGCTGTCAATCAACAACAAACTAAAGCGCCTACAGTTTGCCAAATGTAAGTCAGACTTTCAATGGGACCAAGTTATATGGTCAGATGAGACCAAAATAAAGCTTTTTGGCAACAAACATCAAAGGTGGGTTTGGCGTAGACAGAAAGATAGCCATATAGAAAAGCACCCCATACCCAATGTGGAGTATGGTGGCGGATCTTTGATGTTGTGGGGCTGTTTTTCTTCCAAAGGCCCTGGACATCTTGTTAGGATACATGGTATCATTGACTGCATCAAATACCAGCAGATATTAAATGAAAACCTAACAGCCCCCTCCAGTAAGCCTTAAAACGGGCCGTGGTTGGACCTTCCAGCAGGACAATGATCCTAGGCACACCTCAAAATCAACACAAAAATGGTTCACCGACCACAGAATAAAGGTTTTGCCATGGCCATCACAGTCCCCTGACCTTATGGAGTTAGATTTGTCTCAAAAATAACTGCAAATGCACAGAGGGTGATCTACAAATATGCCTTGAGTTGCACACGTGTTTTGCAATCCACAAATACAAATTTCCGATTTGTAACTTGTGTATTGGTTTTTAATCCGTGTATCATTCGTTCATTTGTTTTTCCGATTTAGACGAGAATTGAAAAAATGAAAACAACGTTTGATTTCTCGTTTTTCCCTTTTCAAAACCAAAACCAGAAATCCGATTACGGTTCGTTTTCTCGTTTTTTCCATTCTGCACCCCCAAACGGAAAATGGAAAATGAAACATTCGAATAACAAATTCTGGTGAGAAAAAAAAGTTGAAAATATTCCATATAAAAGTCCAAACTGGTTAACCATGGGAACAGATGTCCGAGAATAGCACACCATCAGCGGACTGGCCCTGAGCAGCTACACCCCTGGTTCCATCCTCCAGAGGGACCAGGATGAGAGCAACAGGTGTCCGAGAATAGTACACCATCAGCGGACTGGCCCTGAGCAGCTACACCCCTGGTTCCATCCTCCACAGGCACCAGGATCTGAACATAATGTGTCCGAGGACAGTGCACCTTTAGCGGACTCGCTACGAGGTGTGTGACCCTGGTTATCATCATCCAGAGGCACCAGGATGTTAACATAATGTGTCCGAGGACAGTGCACCATCAAGGGACTCTCTACGAGCTTCTAGGCCCTTGTTTTCAACCTCCACAGGCACCGGGATGTCAAAAATATGTGTCCGAGAAAGATGCACCATCAACGGACTCTCTACGAGCTTCTAGGCCCACCCAGGTCGGACGACCGATTTGCACGTCAGGACCGCTACGGGCCTCCACCAGAGTTTCCTCTGGCTTCGCCCTGCCCAGGCATAGTTCACCATCTTTCGGGTCCTATCGCGCGCGCTCTTGCTCCAGCTCCCCGACAGAGCGGGTGAGACGGGCCGGTGGTGCGCGGGGATCCCACAAAAAAAGCAGCGTGGATTTGTTATTCAAATGTTTCATTTTCCATTTTTCGTTTGGGTGTGCAGAATGGAAAAAACGAGAAAACGAACCGTATTCGGATTTCTGGTTTTGGTTTTGAAAAGGGATAAACGAGAAATCAAACGTTGTTTTCATTTTTTCAATTCTCGTCTAAATCGGAAAAACAAATGAACGAATGATACACGGATTGTTTTTACAAATATATGTGTATTTGTAAATAAATCATTTTACATTTGTAAAACAAAAAGGGTCCGTGTATGATTCGTTCATTTGTATTTCGATTCAGAACCAAATGACAAAAAAACGAAAAACGTCTTGTTATTTGATTGTTTGTTTCTCAAAAGCAAACAAAAAATGAATAACGACTTATTTTTTGAACATTCAATGTCATGCTGAGGTCAAAAAATTAAACCTGTTCAAAACGATCAACACTGGTTTTGATTTCTATTATTTAATATGTCTGTTTTATATGCACCGGATGTTATTTCTGCACACGTACGCGGCAAGACAGTCGGGTATGCACCATGGCTGCTTTAGAGACCCACGCAGACTTGATAAAAGAATTGTTTGAATCAGGCAAGACTCACGCTGAGATTTCAAACGCGCTGCAACAAATAGGTGCTGAAAGATGCTCTGAAATGAGTGTCCGACGGTTTTGCACCAATCACAACCTCAAGCGTAAAAGGCACGTTACTGACATGGAGTTGGAGAGAGCTGTAACGGGCTCTATATTGGAGGTATAGGCCTTATGTTTATTTATACGTTACGTATACTACCTTTACCATGTTACATGTCATCTGCCTGTCTTTCAGAAATGATAGACCTAATGTAATTTTTTTTTATTATTATTATCAGACGGCCACATCGTATGGTCGTAAATTTATGACCGGGTACCTGGCTACACAGGGAGTGCGTGCAGCTGAGTGTCGAGTCGGAAATGTGTTGAGGGAAGCTCACCGGCCGTACCATGAATTACGGCAACAGGTTGGCCAATTAGGCCTGATCAGATGGGGTTGTCACCCGTTTTAGTATTAATGTTTGTAAGCTTGCATGTTGACAAAAGTTTATATCTTTGTAGGGTGCTCGAAATATAAATCCAGTCCCATACCACGCCGCATACATGGGCCATAAATTGCATATGGACCAGAACGAAAAGTTGGTTATGTTTGGCGTGACGCACGTTCTGGCCGTGGATGGCTTCAGCAGTAAAGTTGTCGCTCACTGCAGCATGCCAATCAAAAACAACCTTGTTATATACGAGGAAGTTTACAAGTAAGACCATCTGAACACACACACCCACACAGGGTATTAGGCCTAGCATACGCCCACATTGTATAGCCTATTAACCTTCCATGTGTTTACTGTTTACATCCAGATCTGCCGTGGCAAACAATGGAATGTGGGATCAAGTCAGGGTTGACCATGGCAGGGAATTCTACCTAACCCTTTACATGCAGGAGAAGCTGTCAGGACACAGGCACAATCGTAGCAGGCCACCATACCTCCAGACCACATCTACACTGGTGGACTAGACTTAGACATTTCACATCACGAATGTACACACATCATATATGATCACATCACCTGAAAGATTCTGGCTACTTTATTGACCCACATGTTTTCCTCTTTCACAATGATTTTTTTACTCCCACGCCTCAAGACATACGTATTGCGTCACATGGAATCTCTTTGCAACCTGCTTCCGGGTCGTGAATGGCACGTTATTTAAAAAACAAAAAGAAAAGCAAGCAAAACAAAATGCGCCAAGACTGTTTTTCAAATATATATATATATTTTTAAAACGAGTATGAAATGAAAAATGAAAAAACAAGTCGTTATTCGTTTTTTGTTCACCGTTAAAAAACAAATGAAGAGATAACAAGTCGTTTTTTCATGTTTGGTTTTTTAGTTCTTAATTGAAATGAAAATGAACGAATCATACACGGACCAAAAAGCCATTTGTGAAACTGAAAATTCAGTTTGTGAAAAAAAAAGCCATTTGTGAAACTGAAAATTCTGTTTGTGAATCGTGTCTCAGCATTTGTGCATCAACAATCACACGTTCGTATTTTTGAGACATTCTTTCCACAAATCCACAAACTTGTGAGCTCGTGATTCACGAGCACCATCCAGCAGATGGCACTGTTGTTCACTGATATATCTTTAGCTCGACTTAAGTGGGCCTTCATTTCTGGGGGAAAACCTTCGAAATCATGGCCGGACAAGAAGAGCAGCCACCTTCCTGTGTGAGTACAAAGAATTTTCCAACGAATTTTCCTTGTCCTTTATTAAGATACATCTAGTATCATTATTAATCAGTCAATCTTACATATTTCAGTGGAGGTGGTGTCTAGATAACGTTAAGTCTACTATTATGTTGGGCTTCGAGACCAACATTTGTATCGCTAACGCTTGGGTGTAACACATAGAAGTGACAGAGTAACTAACCGTTTAAAGTAGCCCACTTCAGCTTCAATAGCAAAATCTATTTTCAGGGTTTTCATGGACGCGTACTTACTGTTAATATTTCATGAACGTAGCGGAAACCTGTTAGCTCACGTTAGATGGTATTTGGTTGATATGCTTTGATCATTTGGTGGGAATGCTTTAACTTTCCTAGCTTGCTATCGATAGATATCCTAGCTAACATAGCGTTGCTGGTGAACGTTAGTTAACCATCTCCCTTAGTTGAGTCATTTAGCAGAGAAGTAATGTAATGTTCATTAACGTTTTTTTATTCAGTTGTCAGTGAGCCATGGTAAATGAGTAGGTTTGTTTTGGAGGATAAGACTCATGTACCATTAAAGTTAGCATTTTATCTAACATTGAAATACTGATAGCAAGGTGGTAGATGTCATTTTTTTAAGTTAATGTTAGCATGAGTTACCTTGCCAGATACAATATTATATATATAAGCCAAGATAAAAGTTTTCAAGAGTACAGCTGTCATTTGGGAGGGCTTCCTGTCATTCATTATAACAAAGAAACTGTTTTTAAGTCTGTTGGTTGCACAGACATGTACCAGTTGGCAACCAAGAGAACAGCTGATGTGTGTGTGTGTGTGTGTGTGGTGTGTAGTGTGGTTTGTGATCTTGTGTGCCTTTCTTGGGCATCTTTGCTGTTAAATGTGCTGTATGGCAGATAGGTTCTAGCCTGTAATATCTTGTACCACCTCCACCACTCTGCTTTTCATGATACTCCTGTGACTCTTAATTGTCAATGTTTTGTTGTGTTGCAGACAGGATATGTTGAAGAAGAGGCTGACTTTGCAGAGACTGTCTACAGATACACTCGTCGACATGCTACCTTATCCATCAGGAAACCATACAGTCAAGGGAGTTGAGCCAGACAGACAGCGAGACTGAAAATAGCGACAACTAAGTGCCAAACAACACAAGAGAATGCAAGGACACTATATACAGCAGTGTTGTTCTTAAAAAGACATCTTAGTGGCAAACTGTTGTTCCCCTTGCACTAAACAATCTAGTTAGCTGAATTATAGGCGCCAATGAGGAGCCAACACTGGATCATTATGTCAACATTGCTGATGACTTGCATTTGAAAGTTTTCTGTTTGTCAAGACATTGTGTACCTTGATTCCAAGGGCTGTAAGCAGACGAAGTAAGGGCTGAGTGGCCTTAATCGGTTATCCCTTTTTTCTGTTTTGTACACTTTTATGTATCATATTTCATATTTTTCATAAAGATTGTTTTTATGGTTCATCAGTGTTGTTTTCATTTGTGGAAGAATGAATGAATGAACGATTGAGCAAACAAATGGTCATTGGTGTAAGTGCAATAACTGCCTTTTATTGATACAAAGAAGGAGGTTTATTTGTCACATACATAGAAATACTAACATAAAGCATGTAGTGAAATTTCGTTTGCTGTTAAGCTTTTTCTGTGCGAGTGTGAAGAAAGAATGATCAATAAATATTTTTCATAAATAGTAAGAGGGAATATAAAATGAAGTGTGTACAGTCTATGTGCAAGTGTGAAAGAAAGTGTAATTGCAGTTTATGAAGTAATTTGTGTTCAGGATACAGAATGCTTGAGGAAAGTAGCTCGTCCTCATTCTCTGTTCTGATCTTGTAGCAACAGAGACTTTTGCCTGACCTCAGTATTTCGAAAAGTCCCTGGTCAGGATGTTAGGAGTCCTTTACAATACTTTAAGAAATGATAGAGGTTTCTTTGTTTCTGATGCAGCAATCTTTATTCCAATAATGTGCAGTGACGAAGCAGCCTTACTCCGGATTCAGCGGTGTAGGACTGAAATAACAAGCCACAATTCTAGGCATATATACTGTTTTAAGACCACTCCTAGGCCTCCAATGAGCTAGGCTTGTAATGCAAACAGGCCTGGCAACCTTTTGTGTTGTGTATGATAATCTGGTTTCTCTGTCTGAGATGGTTCTCAATGGCTTCCCCCATTCCCATACTATGATTAATTGCAGTCACTCACACCTCAGTTTGCTTCCTGACCCCAGGTGTCTGAGGAAATCTAGTGTGGGGCCTTTTCCTTTGTGACCATGATAAGATAACCATTTTGGGTATTACGCTGGCCAACTTCTGGTGGTCACAGCAGCTGCTTGATCATGAATCTTACAGTCCACCCCTTGACATAGTCTTCTCTTGTAGGTCTCCTGCAGAATAGGGAGAGATGCTCTGATGGTGCGGTACAGCAGTTACAGCCTTTACAGTTCCCATACCAAGTGATGATGCTGTCAGGACACTATTCACAGCTTCCTCAGCTGACGTACGAAGTACAGTCTTTGCCTTGATTTATTCAGTGTGTGCTGGGTGTTCAGTTTTCACAGTCCATGTTAGATCGTCAGTAAGGTGTATTCCCAGGTATGTCAAACTTAACATAAACATGACATTATCGTATATTTGCCTCATTGTTCTTCTTGGACGCGGCAATGTATACAGCACTATTTAGAATCAATTTAGTCCACTTTTGAGGATGTTCGGTTGTTTCCCTCTCTATCGGTAATGTTGAATCTAACCACGGGCGCAGTGTAGATTAGAATGATCACTTGTCGAACCGTGCCACCATTCGTGACCAATATCCTATTACGCTCTGAAGAAACTAGTTCTGAATAAAATAAAGCAGATCGTAGTATTGACTGAAAATTATGTTATGGTATGTTAGCACGACTCGTTCTTTTTTATGAGCTAAAGATTGTGTAGATGCCAGACAGTGGAGCGGGTTGAAACGAAACAGGGTTCACCTTATGGCCTAAAAGGCGAGGTAAAGATACATCAGAGAACAACAGCGCCATCTGCTGGATGGTGCTTGTGAATCACAAGCTCACGAGTTTGTGGATGTGTGTGGATTTGCGGAACGAATGTCTCAAAAATACGAACGTGTGATTGTTGATTCACAAATGCTGAGTCACGATTCACAAACAGAATTTTCAGTTTCACAAATGGCTTTTTTTTCACAAACTGAATTTTCAATTTTACAAATGTAAAATGATATATTTACAAATACACATATATTTGTAAAAACCAATACACAAGTTACAAATCGGAAATTTGTATTTGTGGATTGCAAAACACGTGTGCAACTCAAGGCATATTTGTAGATCACCCTCTGTGCATTTGCAGTTATTTTTGAGACAAATCTAACTCCATATGACCTAAACCCCATAGAAAATCTGTGGGATGAGCTGTAGCCAAGTCTACAAACGTTGACCTCAGATTCTGAAGGATCTGAAGAGATACTACACTGCAAAAACTGCTTTTCTAACCTTTTCTAGTGTTATTACTCTTATATTAAGATGAAAAATCTAGTTGGTCTTGTTTCTAGCTAAATTGTACTTACCTAGTGCTTTCTTGGTAAGGTTATTTTTACCTATTTCAAGCAAATATTACTTGAGCTGTCTTGATAAGCACATTTTCACTTAATTTGAGTTCTTTAAAACTAGATTTGAGAACTCTATCTTAAAAGAATCCACTTTAAGTGTGGGAGTCTTATTTTAAGTTGAAAACGTTTTATTTCAAGCATAAATTCGCTTGTTTTTTTCCATAATTCAAGTTATTTTCAAATAGATATGAGTTTTGACAACCACTTAATTGCACCATGTAGTAAAAGTGACCTAAATCACTTAAAAAACACAGTCAAATATACTTGAGATACTTGTGGATTACCACTGAGCACAAGTGTCGTCATAAACGTCTCCGTTACTTACGTAACCTCGGTTCCTTAAGCACGGAACAATTATAAACGGGACTTGACCTAGTGTCATGGAATGGTTCGAAGAACTTATTCATTCACGCCGCTAGGCAGGGAGAAGCGCGCCGTGCTCTGGCCCTGCCCCCACCGGAGCCTATAAAAACCACAGCGCGCTGCTCTATCATTCTTGGATCAACATCTGAGCGTTGAAACACCCACCCAAAGAAGAAAAAAAACACTGTATCACGCAACTATTATTATATCTTGTTCCGTGCTTAAGGAACCGAGGTAACGTAAGTAACCGAGACGTTCCTTATCGCAGGAACTGCGATATAATAAACGGGACAGTTTCCATTAGCGCGTGTAAATACAGTGATTGCCATATCACCCCAACTTTATTATGCTTTGCCCTCACGGAGGTTCATACAGCAGCTGGTGGTGAACGTTCATAGGGCCTTATTTGTGCTTGTGAACCCTTACTAGCACTTCACCGTGCACATATGTTGAGGGAATCACTATCCCCTTGTCCATAGATTCGACCCTTGGTCGGTTCGTTGCGTCGTGACCAGCAGAGGCAGATGAACCTATGTTTAATTAAACATTCTTACGTTTAGTACCTCGTTCATGCATTCTACCATGTAGAACCGATGAACGATTATCTCATTCTAATCCTCCTCAGGCTCTGGCGGTACCGCATTGCTTGCCCGCAGAACGCCTTGCAAGAAACTAGGCTGCGTCACATCTAACATATAGAACCTAATGAAAGTGTGGCGAGAGCTCCAGCTTGCTGCCTTGCATATATCTTCCACTGACACGCCTTTCAACAAGGCACAGGAAGAGGAGATCCCCCCCGCGTCGAATGCGCACGAAGCTTAGCGGGGGGGTCAAGAGACAAACTTGTATAAGACAACACTATAGCCTCCACTATCCACCGGGATAAGCTGGGTTTAGATAGAGGTCTGCCTTTTCCCTGCGCCCCGAAGCATACAAACAGCTGATCTGACCGTCGGAACGTTTTGGTGCGCTCTACGTAGCCACGAAGGGCGCGCACCGGGCACAATGTATTCAAGCGCTCCTCCTCTGCTGACGCAAACGGGGGAGGCGAGAACACTGCCAGCTCAATCACCTGATTGCGGAACGGGGTTGTTACCACCTTGGGTGTGTATGCAGCATTCGGTATCATCACTACCTTGTCCCCAGCTATTGAGAACTGAAGGCACGATGGACTGACAGACAGGGCTTGCATGTCACTAACGCGTTTTGCTGACACCAATGCCAACAACAGCGCCGTTTTCAATGAAACATATTTTATGTCCGCTGTCTCCAGGGGCTCAAATGGAGGCCCTGTCAGCGCACGTAATACAATCAGCAAATCCCATGACGGTATCAGGTGTCTGTCCGGCACTCTGAGACGTCTCACGCCTGCCATGAAGCGTGACGCTAATGGGTGACAGCCCGGGGATTTATTATTAATTCCTGCGTGGCAGGTGGAGATGGCTGCCAGGTAGACCTTGAGAGTGGAAGCCGCCTTCCCCTCATCAAATAACTGCTGGAGAAATTCTAGAATGACGCCCAGTGCGCAGTTGATAGGGTTCTGTTGACGCTCAACACACCACTTCTCGAACCTGCGCCACTTTAACGTATACAGCGATCGGGTCGAAGCTGCCAGCGCACTCTGTATAGTTGCCACCACCGAGTCAGACAAACCTGAGGCTAGGAGCTTGTGCCTTTCAGGTGCCAAACCCTGAGTCGCCACAGCTCTGGCTGAGGATGCCAGATCGACCTGTGCGCCTGCGTTAGGAGATCCCTCCTCAGAGGTAGTTCCCATGATGGCTGCACAGACATTCTGATTAGGTCCGCCAACCACGGGTGACTGGGCCAGTGGGGGGCCACTAATAATAATTCCTTGCCCTCGATCGATATTCTGCTTAACAGCGGTGGGAGAAGCGGGATCGGGGAAAAAGCATACAGACGCAAGTTCGGCCACTGGTGGCTCAGCGCGTCCACGCCCAACGGGGGACTGTCGCCCCCCAGTGAGAACCATAGGGGGTAACAGGTGAGAGCAGGCGATTCGCCCATTGATACAGTGACTGAGAACGCACCCTCTCTGGCGATTTATATATGCCATAGCAGAGGTGTTGTTTGTTCTCACCAGTATGTGATGACCATCTAATCTGGGTAGAAAATGCTGCAGGGCTAAAAACACTGTTTGTAGCTCTAACACATTGATGTGTGACTTGGCCTGCTCTGCAGTCCAGAGGCCGTTCACTGATCTCCCTTCGCAGACCGCCCCCCACCCTGTTGTGGAGGCGTCTGTGGTCACTACAATGCGGTGCGTCACCACGCCCATCGAGCCAGCTGTGGCGAAGAACCGGGGTGATTCCCAGATCGCCAGCGCCTTCATGCTTCTGGCGTTCACTGTCAGCTTGCGGTACCTGTCTCTGGTGGAGCTGAGCTTCATGGAGAGGTACCATATTTGAAATGGCCGCATGCGTAATAGCTCTTGGGGTAACGCAACCCCGGCTGACGCCATCATCAGCCTTTGGCAGCAGAGAGACGTCACCGTCCACCCCTGCCTGAACTGGCGAGCGCATGATTGAATGGCCCTTATCCTTGCTGGGGACAGAGACACCTTCATTGAGGTGGAATCCAGTACCATGCCTAGAAACGGGGCGCGCTGTTGGGGGACCAACGCACTTTTCTCCCTGTTTATAACAAAGCCTAGTCGATGCAGGTGTGCCACCACTAGATGGCAGTCCTGCTCTACCGCTGACTTTGATCGTGCGCATATCAGCCAATCGTCCAGATAAGTGAGGATACGTATTCCTCGCTGCCTTAATGGAGCGACTGCTGCGTCCACGCATTTCGTGAACACCCTCGGGGCTAAAGACAGGCCGAACGGGAGGGCACGAAATTGGCATGCTGTTCCTTTGAACGCGAACCTCAGAAACCTCTGGTGTCTGCGGCAAATTGGTATATGGAAATATGCATCCTTTAGATCTATCGAGACGAACCAATCGTTTGGCTGTATGCACTGAATGAGCCTTCGTGGAGTCAGCATTCTGAACTTTAACCTTTTTAATGCTTTGTTCAACGTGCGTAGATCTAGTATGGGTTGATAATTCCCATCCTTCTTTGGGATGAGAAAATATCGGCTGTATACCCCAGCGTTTGCCTCCTCGGGAGGGACCACTGTTATAGCTCCTTTCTTGAGCAGTGAGCTTATCTCTTCCAATAGGAACTTGTCTGCTCCAGAGGCACGACTGATTGGATCACACCGCTAAACCTCGAAGGGGGGCGGGCGAATTGCAGTGCGTAGCCGTCTGTAATCGTCCTTAGCACCCATGGTGGTGCTGCGCATGCGCACCAACCGTCCGCACAGTCCGCTAGGCTGGGCTTCAGGTTGAATCTGTCGGTTTCTAAACCGCTCATTGTCAATCTTTCTAAACCTAAACCTGTCCCCGCTCCGCATTAGGAGGTTGGGGGCTGCCCCCACATGGTTTGAATAAAAAAATAGTTTTGCAAATGCTGGGGCTGCGTTGCGGGGGGAGTTACACAAGCATGCCTTATGACTGGCCCCGAAGGGGCAGGGTCAATGACATGAACCTTTGAATGTTGTGCTTGTTGGGATACTTTTACCGTGCTTGTCATGATCTGTGCATGAGAGCGACTCAAAGTTTTCCTCGGTGGCCAGGGATCCACCACTCTCCCCTCCGTGGACAAGGACCCTGTCTCAGGACGACGGATTCTTGTTGTAGCCCCTGCCACGGCCACGCCGTCCCTGGTGGGTAGCGCCCTGTGCAGAGCGTGCTGGCTGTGGCTGTGCTTGCGGCTGTGCCGCGGGGCGGAACTGATGCCTGTTCCACCCTCGAGCTCCGGCTTGCATCTTTGCTGGAGGAGCGGGGGACTTAAACCCGCTCCTCTTCTGCCCAGCACTCTGTCCCGATGCAAACTGGGTGTAGGAGCTCCCTGAGCGAGGCATCCACGCCTGGAACGCCTCCTTGCTCTTCTGCTGTTCCATGAACTTAGCAGACATGCACGCTACAGCCTCACCAAACGCGCCCTGGACGCAGACTGGTGCGTCGAGAAGGGGCACCTTCTCCCTGTCTGTCATTTTGGACATAGTCAGCCACACTGACCGGTTGGTTGCCACGCTCGCTCTCATGACTCTCCCCAGAGCTTGGGAAGTGCACCGCGTCAGACGCAGCGTGAGATCCGTAGCTCGCCGGAGCTCCACTACGGTCTCGTTGCCCTCCCCCAGCGATGCTGCAAGCTCTGCCAGGAGCTTAGCCTGATAGCGCTGTAGCAGCGCGGCCGTGTTCGTAGAACACGCCACCTGCCCAGCCGTTAAATAGGCTTTCTCCGCCAGCGCCGCCTGATGCCTGGCCACCCCAGTAGGCAACTGGGGTCCATGACCGAGGCGCATCGTGGGGCTGGAAGGGGCTAGGTAGCCCGCCACCGCCTCCTCAACCGGAGGCAAAGTGAGGTAGCCAAACTCCTCCGCCTTGTCTACGTTCATGTAGCATCCAAAGCCTGGCACAGGGGCTCGCCCCAAGTAGGGCGTGCCCCACGTAGCCTTAACCTCCTCGTGCACCTCCTCGAAGACGGGGAGGGTGCACTGTGCCACCACTGGAGGGCCCCCATAAAACATCCCGTCCCGTCCTTGGGCGGAGGAGGGAGAGGGAGACTCAGAGCGTGCGCCGCTCTCATCGCCACCTCGTGGAGCTGCTGACCCAGCATTTTTGATGTGACCGGGTGAGCTAGCCCGTGGTAGCGCCACATCCATCTCCCCCTCCTCCTCCTCCTCTTCCTCCTCGCCCGAGGCATAAGAGTAGTCCACCAGACTCTCTGTATCTAGCCCAAAATCGAATTGCCCACCGGAGATAACAACAAATCCGGAGGGTAACTCCACCACCTCAGGGTCTGGGCTGACCAAGAGGGCAGGCGAGGCGAAAAGGGACTGACAGCCCCGCCCGGTTCCCGCCCCAGGGCGAAACGTCTCCTGGCCCTGGCTACTGTCATCGTAGCACATACATTGCACCCGGAGTCGGTGCCACCCACCGCCGCCTCCGCGTGCTCCCTACCAAGGCAGAGAACACAACGGCGGTGGCGGTCGCCACTCTCCTTGGCATGGCCACACCCCGGGTAGCTCTGTCGCGACATTTCTGTAAAAAAGGAGAAATATTAAGCACACAGAGAAATGATAAGCACACTATCACCAACACGAGGTTAGCAAACCCCGCTAGCAGGCTAGTCAGAGACTAGCTAGTCTAACACGTTGCTGACAGTGAACTTGACTTTCTAAAAGCAAGTTGTACTTGTAGCACTCTTGAGGTAGTGAAGGTTAAAATAACCCGAAACTCACCAGCTCGTAATGAGTATTAATCAGTTGTAAAAAATAGAAACAAGTATTATACGACCAGTTATAGCATAGAGAATAATCTCGAAGTCCAAATCTTACGCGAAGATTTTGAAAAGAATGATAGAGCAGCGCGCTGTGGTTTTTATAGGCTCCGGTGGGGGCGGGGCCAGAGCACGGCGCGCTTCTCCCTGCCTAGCGGCGTGAATGAATAAGTTCTTCGATCCAGTCCATGACACTAGGTCAAGTCCCGTTTATTATATCGCAGTTCCTGCGATAAGGAACCACAAACTTGGTGGCACGATCAGATTCACTCGAACACATCTCAAAATGTCTCTGAGGCTGCATGCCAGTGATGTGAACTGAAGCAAGTACAACAGCTGAAGAAAACATTGTGCCTTTCGACTAGGGTGACCATATCCTTAACACCAAAAAGGAGGACACTATGCGCAATTTCGGAACACGGAATTTCGTGGTGCTGTGAATCATTACATAGGGCTCTGGCGTGCTCCCCTCTACAATACAACTTTGTGTAATTGATATATGATGTATGTGAAGTCCGTATGCGTTACACTCTGGTTTGCCCTTATCTGACAACGTACTCCGGTCGGAGAGTAGCCACAACCTTCAGGTGTAGTAGAAACAGGTTTATTTGTGTTTAACCTCCAGCGGGTTGATCAAGTGCATTAAGTGCATGCAGTGGAATTCACACATTAAAAGAAGTATTTGTAAGTGTTTGTGTGGTTTCTGTAGAATAAAGAAATACAGAATATAACATAAATATACATAACTCGTAATCTGTACTAATATACGTAAATATATAAATATCTGAACAATATACACAATTACCTATCAGTTATGAATCACGTATAATATATAAAATTCATTATTATGCATATCAGTGTATCAGCAACACTGTAATTGCAATGCTGTTACATTACTATACCACAAGGTGGCACTCTAAGACCACAAATGGCCTGGCAGTCTGAACTCTAAGCTACGGTACCAGCAATATCAAAACAAATGGATCTCCGTATTAGCGTTGTATACAGGCTAGAACAAGTCTGCGAGAAATTACTAGTTATAGCAGCTAGTGCTTGTAAACATTAATATAAAGAAAGTAAAGCTAGCAGATGAATGAATTACACTTACATTGTCGGTAACGCACACGGCAACACAATGTTAATTGTATGCTAGCATGATACATTGAAAGCACGTCCACTCGTAGGCTATTAGCAGCTGGCACGAGAAAGAAGAGGAAAGTTTGTGCGCGTTTACTTTGACTGCTTACTTCAATGGCACAGCGACAGAAACTGCAGAAGCCATGCAAGGAGTCTCGACTGCTTTTTGATATAAAGTCGTGTTCTTTTGCCCACTCTCGATTGAAAGACGTCTGGCGCTTAGGCATGTTTCTTCTATGTGTGTTAACTGTCCTTATGTCAATGTGTTAACGGTGGTTCTGTCAATGTAGCCAGCATCATATGTATGTCGTAGTCAGCACATGGAGCCTTGTTTACGTTTTTAACCAATGATATAGGGTTATAATTTAATTTAAGCCTATCAGATATTAATCAGCCACCGCTTTAAGCCAATCATGTGTTAGACTGCGTTCCAGCAAAATATTCTAGAAAATATTCTGCAGTGCAACTCCAAAAAGGAGGACAAATACGCGTCCGGCTTGATGCTGCGCCGGACGCCGGACAGGGCATTGAAAATCCGGACTGTCCGGCCTAAATCCGGACATCTGGTCACCCTACTTTCGACTTCAAAAGCTAAAGGTAAGCTCACATAATTTAACTTCTGCCTACTTTGGTAATTCGTCAGCGATATTGAAAACCAAAATGTATGTAAATGACCAAGACCTCTGGTTGAAGTTATAAACTTTTTAGCAAACAAAGCTAGCACAGTTGGCGTCAGCTAAGACGGCTAACCTAGCACATGAAATTCAATTGAAGCACATTTCGACTGAGCTAACGTCTCTCATGTTTTAAACTAGTGCCAGGTAAAACAATGTCAGAAAGTGTCCCTATTAGTCTTGTCTGTGAAAAGTAAGCAAGTTCAGAGGACTAATTTAGACATGCTGGTGATATAATAGCTAGTAGCTGCAGTTAGCTCTTAGCTGGCTAGCTACTCTATAAGTTAAGGATCCCCCACACTGACTGAAGCTTTGACTTGAAGTTCAAGATTTTTTTCTTTCTGAAAGAGTAAGAACCCTTTTCTTTAAATTACAGATGGAGCAATTGGACAAGACAACACAGTCACTTCTGGAAGGTAAGTCTATGATAGTAGATATGATAGAAGATAGTTGTATAGATAAAGCCAAAGGTTGTGGCTAGACTGGCTATGCATGTAGTGAAAGATGGAGGGCTGAGGGATTGTTTGGCGGAAAGTTTCTGTTTAAGGGGCCAAATGACGGAACAATCGACAAATCTAAAGTTGTATGTAGCATTTATCAAGCTGAATTTAGCTGTCACGGAAGCAAGTTATCACCTTAATGCAAAAGCACCCGACAGAAAGAAACCCCAGGTTAGATGGTTGCCAACCCACACTCCACGACGGTTCTAGGAAAATAACTAGACCAGTCCGTAAAAAGGTTATCAACGCTGTATCAGTTTGGGTTGGTGGTGACTGTCGGCTCTTCAACATAGTTGAAGACGGTGGCCTGACTGACGCTGGGTGCCCACGGTAGATATGTCTTGCGTATAATCGGTACGCGAAAAGTCGGCTGGGGGGCGTGGTCAGATAGGGATAGCTTTTGAGCGCTCGTGGTTTTGGAAGCACCCAACTCAGTACGTGTTGTAGCCGAGGTTATAACCGCCTATTTTGTGCTGCCAATAAAGTCATCATTAAAATACATAATTAAAAACTCAAACTCCACGTAGTGACTTAGATCGCTAATATTGGAGTGGGTCATTCGCCCCAAAATCTGCTCATATGAAAAGTAAACAACAATCAATGTAATGTTATATGAAACTTATTAGCAGCCAGCTAGCTAGCCACTTTGTGTTCCAATGGGGTTTCGGTTAAAGTTGTAGCGGCAAGCTAACAGTAATAGTTCAGTAATAGTTCAGAGTTCAGTTTAGATGTTGTGCTGATTACTTTAATCTATAATTTGTGAATTTATTCTATCTAAACCATATCAGCCAGTTCAATCACAAAAACGTTGTATGTAACATATTTAGCAGCTAGCTAGCTACAATGCTACAATGTGTTTTCAATGGGTTTTCGCTCGTAGTATTAGCGACAAGCTAACTAAATGTTGAGAGCTTAATTTAAGACCTACAATATTTCAGTTTGACCTCACAGTATTCGTGTAGCATATAAACAACAAACCGAGTCGATTAGACGTATACAAGTCGTGTAGATAACCTTTATTCACATAAAATATGTCACGGTAAATGAGTCCCGATGTCCGCCATCTTGTTTCAAAATGTTTGATTACTCCCGCCCATAGACATGTATAGGTAGACACCGCCTCCACTGCTTCTCGGTGAAACGCGTCGCCGCCATTTTGGGAAAGGAGCTCTCTGCCGTCAGAGGTCTATCAGACGTGTCAAACTAGCGCAAGTTGCCAGGAGCTGCGGTTTATCTGGATAGAAATCACGATAACCTTTTACATTTCGCAACCAATTTCATAGAGTATTCAAGGGTTTATGCTCTACGTGAAGTGTGTGAAAAAGATTTGCCTCTACGTTACTTTGAATCTCGCTAGTTTAATCGCCAGTCATACATGTGCATGGGTCTATAATAAACGCTCGTGCATTTTGAAAATACTGAGAAGATCTATAAACTATCGAAATAGTGCTTCTTTAGTTACTACGTATTGTCCATCATTAAGAGAAAGAGCATACATCAAATAGTGAGAAACTGGCAGTCAGTGTGTTTTTCATAGTTTAATAGTTCCTTTTCAAGTATGTGCATTAAGAAACCTTGAACAGTGCAATTGGCAATACACAGTTATTTCACAAATCAACATTAGGCTACAAAAAAAATCTATATATTTCTATAGCAGTAAAAATATACACATCTCAATATATACATAGCCTACACATCTCAATAGTTGAACTGTAATATAAATAACATAGCATATATATAATACAATATAATATAATGACTCAGTATAATGTGCAATGGAATAACATATGATATATATTCATTATATATACACCGCGTTCCACATTATTATGCAAATTACACTTTGCTCAGATTGTCCTAAATAGTAATGCACATTCAGTCAGTATAATTTTCAAGTCATCAACTGTAAGAGTATAATTCAAATTTTATTGAACAAACCTCCCAATGATAACAGTATTTTTTCCTAAATTAAAAAACTCAAAATGCAGTGTTCCAAATTATTATGCAGAGTTTCGAAGTCTCAGAGTTTCAAGATATTTTATAGGTTGTAAAGAACTAAAAATTGTCATTTGTTGAATTTGCAGCATTAGGAGGCCATATTTACTGAAATCAAAAAAAGTTTTAATCAAAAACATCTTAACAGGTGAAGTTACATGTTAACATAGGACCCCTTCTTGATATCAACTTCACAATTCTGGCATCCATTGAACTCATGAGTTCTTTGATTGTTTCTGCTTTAATGTCTTATCAGGATGCAATAATAGACTCCCAGAGCACCTGATTGGATGTGTACTGCCTTCCACCCACATAGATCTTTTGCTTGATGATGCTCCAAAGGTTCTCAATGGGGTTAAGGTCAGGGTAAGATGGGGGCCACACCATGGGCCCTATCTTGCCGATCAGAAACGCAAGTAGGACGGCGCCAAGCGCAAGTAGCTGTGTGGGCGGCTCTATGGCGCAGTTGCTATTTTAACGGCGGAAAAAACACACTTGCGTCCAGCGCAAGTGTCAAAAGGGTTGGTCCAAAGGAGGTTACTCAGCCATAGGTGTGGTTTGGGCGTAATATGCAATAAACCAATCGGAGCGTCATTTCACATTCCCTTTAAGAGCGAGAAGCGCATAGTCCATAGCGGCTTGTTATTTTGATGGCGGAATTACCTGGTGGAAGACCGGAGAAGTTCACAGCCGAGGAGACCGACGTGAGATTTACACCAATTTTTTGGCAAGCCATATATAATTACAAGGAAAATAAAGTATTTACCACTTGAGGAAATCATTGTGAAATCCATATCCAAGATATTTTAAAAATAAGCATACATGTAGCCTACACATTGACCCAAATGATTCAGGTTAATTGAAGCTGCGTGACTTTGGCTTTGTAAAAAGCCGGGAGATATATATGTATGGGGATGCGAGAAACCCTCCAAAAGTAAGCAAAGTCAAGCAAGCATGTCAAGATATTGCCGTGATTGTTTCTGCAACGGGGCACCCGAAAACGTTGCCGAAAACGCTATAATGACGTCCGGAGACGTGGGACATCCAAGCTGGAAGGTAACACACGTTCTCGTGCCTTCACGGGAGGTGGGTATGCCTCGACCCAGGATCTGACGGCAGCAGAGGACATCGCCACGTCTACCCTCACGCCTGAGAGCGTGCAGGGATTTGGGGGCATGGAAATCGGCACCCAAGCCAGTGCACCAGCTGACCAAACCCAAGGTACATAAATAAAGTCCACATACACAGAGATGAGTTTACAAGATTTATAATAATACTGGCATTAAATAAATGCAACAAAGCCATACAATAAATCAAATGTCACGCAGCTTCAATTAACCTGAATCATTTGGGTCAATTGTGTACGCTAGATGTATGCCTAGTTTTTAAATGTCTTGGATACGGATATCAAAATTATTTCCTCGTGTGGTAAATACTTTATTTTCCTTGTAATTATATATGGCTTGCCAAACAATTGGTGTAAATCTCTCGTGAAGACGACAGAAGTAAAGTGTAGCCTACAGGTCCTATACTGTGCGGGCAAGCACATGCGCCCTTAAAATAGCGTTCTGAATACGCGTTACAGACTTTAGACATTGCGCCTCACATTAGACCAGCTTTTTTTTGGTCAATGGCGCACGGCGCACGGCGTTGTTTTGAAACTGCAAAATACCACTTGCGCCAGAGAAACGCCTTCTCTTTTCCGCCCCCGCCCATGTCGACGCAAGTTCATTTCGAAGCGCGCCTCTGGAGGGAAAATTGCGCTGTGCGCCGGGTGCAAGATAGGAATGATACATGCGTCGGTGACAATGTCAATTGCGCTGGGTGCAAGATAGGGCCCCATGAGTTTCTCTTCTTTTATGCAAAGAATACCTCTGGGCATTCTTTGCAGTATGATATGGTGCATTGTCATGCATAAATATGACTTTGCTATGGAAGGTGCGGCTCTTCTTTTTGTACCACGGAAGAAAGTGGTGAGTCAGAAACTCTACATACTTTGCCGAGGTCATTTTCACACCGTCGGGGACCCTAAAGGGGCCTACCAGCTCTCTCCCCATGATTCCCGCCCAAAACATGACTCCACCACCTCCTTGTTGACATCTTAGCCTTGTTGGGACATGGTGGCCATTCACCAACCATCCACTACTCCATCCATCAGGACCATCAAGGGTTGCACGGCACTCATCCGTAAACAAAACAGTTTGAAAGTTAGTCTTTATGTAGTCCTGAGCCCACTGCAACCATTTTTGCTTGTGAGCTGGGTTTAGCGGTGGCCGAATAAGGTTTAAGGACACTTGCAAACCTCTTGAGCATCCTACATCCTGAAGTTCGCGAAACTCCAGAGGCACCAGCGGCTTTAAACACCTGTTTGCTGCTATTCAATAGCAATTTAGTGGCTGCTCTCTTAACCCTACGCATTTGTTTGGCAGAAATCTTCCTTATCTTGCCTTTGTCTTAACGAACCCACTTGTGCTGTGAATCAGTGACAAATTTCTTCCCCGTCCGATGATCATGCGCAATTCTTTTCGAAATATCAAATGTTGTGATACCTTGACCAAGGTATTGCACTATTTGCCGCTTTTCAGCAGCAGAGAGATACCTTTTCTTCCCCATTTTGCCTGAAACATGTAGCTTGCGTAATAATGTGGAACATCCTTCTTAAGTAGTTTTCCTTTGATTGGGCTCACCTGGCAAACTAATTATCTCAGGTGTCTGAGATTGATTTCAATCATTCAATAAGCCCTGAGACACAATACCACCCATGACTTTAATTGAAAAACAAAAAAATAAATGTTTATGACCCTTAAATCCAATTTGCATAATAATGTGGAACGCGGTGTATATATATATGTACATTTGTACAATTTGACATAATATACAATCATGCTCTTAACATTTTCAGATCTATGCAGTGCAATTGACACAATATATAATTGTGAAATAACTGTGTATTGCCAATTGCACTGTTCAAGGTTTCTTAATGCACATACTTGAAAAGGAATTAAACTATGAAAAACACACTGACTGCCAGTTTCTCACTATTTGATGTATGCTCTTTCTCTTAATGATGGTCAATACTAGTAACTAAAGAAGCACTATTTCGATAGTTTATAGATCTTCTCAGTATTTTCAAAATGCACGAGTTTTGAAAGAAAAGTGAGCGTTTATCATAGACCCATGAACATGTATGACTGGCGATTTGACTAGCGAGATTCAAAGTAACGTAGAGGCAAATCTTTTTCACACACTTCACGTAGAGCATAAACCTTTGAATACTCCATGAAATTGGTTGCGAAATGTAAAAGGTTATCGTGATTTTTATCCAGAAAAACCGCAGCTCCTGGCAACTTGCGCTTGTTTGACACGTCTGACAGACCTCTGACGGCAGAGAGCTCCTTTCCCAAAATGGCGGCGACGCGTTTCGCCGAGGCAACGGGCTGATGCAGTGGAGGCGGTGTCTATCTATACATGTCTATGCTCCCGCCCCTATGAGCTACGTTGACTTCCAAATCACACACACGCCGAACTGATTGGCTCTCAGCAGGCAGCAAGTCGCCTTCATTTGCATAGAGTTAAAAAATCCCCAACTTTTAGCAGGCAGCAGAGCCGACTTTTTCCTCAGCAGGTGACAGCAGTCGACAAGTCGCCTCCATTCTATCCCAATGAGAGCGACACGAAGTCGTGTCCCGTGGGCATCCACCGTGAGGTGTTCCGAATTGCTTCAGGGGATAATTGTTACGATTTACCGTCGAGTGGCAGCATTGTGTGTCTAAAAAACACGCTGTCTGAAGTGATTACTCGTAAATGTATAGGATTCGACGGACGTAATATAAAGTTGCATTAGTGCGTTATCATTGGAGTGGTTATTCTTTTCTGTGGACAGCTACCAACTCAAACGACTGCCCAGGAATGGTTGTTGCTATTTATGTTGATTATAGATTGCAGCCACAGATTTAAATCATTATTTAAATTATTCTAATCATTAAATTGACCTATTTAACCTATTTGTTTGCATTTCTGAAGCATCACCTATTTTAATTAGGCCTAGCTGAGTGGTCTTGTTTGCATGTTCCATCACTTGTTTTGAGTACATGCTATCTTTTGGGTCTTTTCTGGTTTAATTACCTTGCTTGTTTGCTGTGCACAAATAGGCCTAGGCCTACTGCAATTAAGTTCTATGTGTCTATTTATGTTGTTTTATGGTGCACTATACAATTTTGATGCAATATCTAGAGTTAGATTTTCTTTTATTTATTTATAGGCTTCCACCTGTGGCAGGTGCTGATGTTGCTTTTTCTCACACATAACAATTGCTTATTAATTAGAATGAATGGATTATAGATTAAATTAGCCTAATGGAATATAGATTCGCTAAAATAAGCGGGGTGTCTGTTGGGCCCCGACCTGTTACAAATACGAAAAGGTCAAAAAGGTTGGGAACCCCTGAACTACATGGTTTGAAATAAGTAGAATTAGTCTTATTTCAGGACATTCTGTGCTTGAATTGTCTCTTATTTCAAGTACTAATGCCTCAGAAGTTCACTAGATTTGAGTGACATCCGGCTTATTTTGAGGTAACTACACGTCTTGAAATGAGTGGAATAAGTCTTATTTCAGGACATTCTGTGCTTTTGGAGTAATGGTGCAGCCTGTCTTATTTTTAAAAATCTTTACAAGCCTGATTTGCTTAACGCACTGGCAGCCAAATGTGCTTGTTTTATGCAGGATTTTGCTTAAAACAAGCAAATTTGGCTGCCAGTGCGTTAAGCAAATTTGGCTTGTTAAGATTTCTTAAAATAAGTAATATTTGCTTGAAATAGGCAAAAATAACCTTACCAAGAAAGCACTAGGTAAGTACAATTTAGCTAGAAACAAGACCAACTAGATTTTTTTCATCTCAATATAAGAGTAATAACACTAGGTTAGAAAAGCATTTTTGCAGTGTGTAGTAATGGTCTCAGATCCCGTGCCATGTGTTCACTAACCTCATCACGCATTATAGGAGAAGACTCAGAGCTATTATCTTGGCAAATGGAGGCTGCAAAAAAATACATTAAGGGGTGCCAATAATTGTGGCACACATGTTTTGGGGAAAAATATTTATTTAATGTCAATGTTTTTTTTTCTTTTAATAATTTTACTTAATGAAAAGGTAAGATTGTTGTGTATATTTCGAGTGAAAGACTGAGAGGATAAACAGCAAAGACATATTTTTTTATAGCCTGTTTAGCTCATATTCACTAGGGGTGCCAATATTTGTGGAGGGCACTGTAGATTGATTTTTCCAAATATCAAATTAGCTCATTGTACCAAGAGGTGCAGCTTTGGTATTAACTATCTTAACTTGCATATTTGCAGTCTTTTAAGTTTCAGCTGCCAGTACTCTCTTCTGCCCTCTCCATATCCGTTTCGGAGTGAGTCATGAGCCTGTATGAACTGCAATACCCGAGGGGTACTGTGTGACGCTCACCTGTTCCTGTTTTCTTGACAAGTCTTGGTAAGGTTTATACTAGTCTAAGTAACGTAACGTTAAGAAAATGCGTGAGTTAGACAATGACAGAACAACCCTTCAACCAAAAGCAATTATTTGTGTATTTATATTAGCTAATTTAAATAATCTTTGAAAAAAAAAACAATCAACAGTTGGACTTTAAAGTGTAAAAACTACATTTTACTCTCAATTTAGTTTTACAAAACACAGGCATGTTCATCAGTTTTCTGTGCAGACTAATATTATCTTTGACTATTGACTGAAGCATTTGGTGCATGGTTATCACTGCCATGTCTGCCATCTTGGATTTAGAGTGTTCCTGCTGTTACAATACTGCTATAGATCTACTGATACGGCCCCTAAGTGATTTGGACAACTCCATGCATGGAAGGCCTAAATGGAGTGAACATGGGATGAGTTTTGCTCTCAGAACAGATGACCATCGACCATATTGAAAATAAATGGTTAACGACATAATCCAAAACAGAGAAAAATTCTGGTGTTGATTGATAAAACCACCACAATCAATGAGAAGTCTGTGTTGGTGATCTGTTTCCAGGCAGCTATTGCCGAAGCATAGCCAGACAGGTAATGCTTGGCAGAATAGCAGGGGCTGCTCGACAGCTTTGGGCTTGATTCCCTGATTCCCAGACTTGTTTCTATTGGCACACAATCGCTCCAAAAGAGAGGCCCAATCGCTCCAAAAGAGAGGCCCAATCGCTCCAAAAGAGAGGCCCAATCGCTCCAAAAGAGAGGCACAATCGCTCCAAAAGAGAGGCACAATCGCTCCAAAAGAGAGGCCCAATCGCTCCAAAAGAGAGGCCCAATCGCTCCAAAAGAGAGGCCCAATCGCTCCAAAAGAGAGGCACAATAGCCCCTACACAAAAACTGTTCTTTAAGATCAGAGAAGTTTTTCAAGAATGTAGCCCTGTATGATAATCAAAAGATTGTGAAGATCAATGCAGGCCATTTCTTTAACAGCATTTCAAAGATATGAAATGCAGGTCAGCTCCAAAAAAATCCTCTCATATCAGCACTTAGGAAAGCTCCTCACATAGAGGTGACAACCAACTGAAGACAGCCACGAAAGTTCTTCAACTAGACACTTGGCCTGAGGGGAAACTGGACATACAGCACAGGTGATTTGCTTATGTAACACATTTAAATAAGAGTCTACCAGTAAATGTGAGCAGGCCTTCAGTCAAAAGGAACTCCCTTGCTATGAGCAGACTGTCTAAACTGTCAACTGTTTAACTATAATACACTAAGCAAGCCTGCCTTGTTTGATTGCTTGTGAAAGATCGGGCTGGGTCAGTGGCAAGGCATGGCGAGCCAGAAACAAGACAACCAGACACAACTACTGCCTGTGGTATTAGTCTCATGAATCCTGTATGATGGTCTATACAGAGGTATTTTTATTTTGTCCATTAATATGCTATTTGTTAGCAGTTCAAATACATTAGAATAGCTTACTGCATCTTATGTTGATGTGGTGTGAGGCAATCTACAAGTATGAAATATGTCACCTAAGCGCAAAGTGGTTGGACTGTGAGTTGCTTCTTGCTGTGCATGCAGCCCTGGCCCAGGAGGCTTTCATGTCCATGGGGCCCCTGATTTCATAATCCGTCAATCAGGATAAAGCACTGCAAAAATAATGTTTAATAATGGCCGTGTTTTTAATTCTACGTTTTATTAAGGATTAATAATAGAATGAAATGTATTTAATACAATTGTATTTAGTCATTAGCATATCTAATGTGTGACTCCTAATAACCTACACTACAGCCAAAACAATGTCAACACAGAGAAGGGTTTCACTGGAAAAAGACATCTCAGGCCAAAGCAGTGCCATCTTAATCACCATTGAGGATAATTGCAATTGAAGGTAATTAAGAAAACTAGGCTGTGCGTACCTCATATACCCCTGTGTAAATTAATTTAGTGTTCTACTTTCTCTTTTTTCTAAACAAGTCATTGTGCTGTTGTAGTTATTTGTTGACTAGTTGATTTGTGTTGAGGTATCATTATATCCATTTCTCTATGGTTTGCAACTGAGAAATGGCAATTCTTTAAAAAAAATTAAAAATTAAAAAAAAAGACTGCCCTAGACTTATTTTTAGGAATTTAGTACCTAATTGTTTAGGTCTAGAGAAATGAGAAATCACTCAATGCTAAATCTGTAGCTGAGAACACCTATTATTCACACAAGCTTTAGGCAAATCAAGGGAAGTGTGTAATTTTCTGTTAATATGTATTAAAACAGGAGAGGGGAAACTGCTTGAGGGAAGAACAGCACTTGTGTGGGTGCTAAGTGTGAAGCAATCCCTCTTCAGAGGCACTGAGGCAAATTTGATTAATTGAATATGACCGCTTTTGTTGTGAGAGCCTTTCACCAAATCCAGGGCATTGGATGGCAGGCAATTGTCTGTTCATTGAAGAATCAGAATGGATCCCTGTGAGTATGCAGGCATATATGGGAAAGCGCTCTGTGTAATAAGGGAGCAGTGACTATAACTAGATATGCTATTTAAGAGTAGGACCTTCTCTTGTGGATGTTAAAAAAATATCTCACGAGTTCCCACCAAACACTAATCTTACTGTACTGCTTAATGATATGTAGCCATGATAAAATGTTCAAAGTATGGCTTTTGAAGCAAACAAATACACACTAATGTTTCCTATCCAAGGCCACTTAGTGTATGCATCGAACCAACATTTTAGGATTTCTTTAATCACTTCCAACACTTCATTACTGGGGGCAACAGGGGGTCAAAGGAGACACGTGACTCATACTGCCACATCCTGAAGACCTCAACAGTTTAGATACGTTGAAAAAAAATCAGCAATAAAAAGCTTTAGTAGATTATCATCCGAGGCAAATCGACCTATTGTACCACTGCTCTTGGCCGTTTGCGTGCAGACCGAGAGTCGGTCGGAGCGTCTCACTGAACACATTTTCACGGACAATATCAAAACGACACTTGTAACTACAACAAATACTTTGGATGGCGAAGGACACTTTCCAAGATACATAACCATACCTGTTCCAACATATCAACATGCTATCATCGCAAATATAGCAGATTGCGGATTGAGAAAGAGATGCAGAAGTGAAGTTCCTGGTAAATTGCAACTTCTGAAGGAATGACAGTCGAGAAAGGATGTGCAGCAGTCGGAACCTCGCATGGAGTCTTGCGGTGCTCTCGTTTGCTGAGATTGGATTCGGAGTGTCCAGCATCACGGTGGGAATATTGGAGAACAGGACAACCCGAGCTGCGCTTAAAATGCCCCATGAGGAGGGAGCGCCGGTGTGGAGCGGCGTGGCAGTAGGTTGCGTTTTCATGTGACTTCCATGAAAATGCACTTTCAAATGATTTTACTGCTGACCTTGTTTTTTGGCCAAATTTTTATTTGGATTGTATTGTATTGATATTGTTTGAATATAACCTACCTAAACTGGATTATATTTACACCGCGATTGAAATTTCATTAGTGTGGAGTGATAATAAGATCTTTAACTTAAAAAAACAAAAAACGTATTGTATGACGGGCTATGTGCTTTCTCACTTCATCCCTGGTAATTTACACATAATAGCTCATTAGTCTTTATTGAAGAGGGGGGAAAGTCTTTAAAGCAGTGACACGTTTTAGTTGCTAAATGAGAACGCTTCCATACAGGCTACTTTATGATAATGCAGCTCTGGCATTTAAATAAACAGAGATTCCTCTGTTTCAGCCTTTTAATGTAGCCTATTTGTTGATGTATCCGCCCTTCTAAATTGTCAACGAAGCATGAAAAACACCTCAAACAAAGTATCAGCACGCACAGCAAATACAAGCATCAAAACCCAAATATTATCCCGATATCTTCAGACCTTCAGAATATAAAGTATTATTGTAGGTGGAAGCTTTTTAATTATTTCACAACAAAAGGTGGTAGGCCTAAGTCTTAACAGGTGAGAGAGATATTTTACATAATATTATACAACTGCTTTCATTTCAGCAGTGTTACGTGATACGATTGTATTTGTGCTTTCGTTGAACTTGGGCAAAACTTTTTTTTTCAAACCACTTCGAAATATGATATCTAGTCACGGTAACATCAGGTTTTTTATGCGGTAAAATGCTGATCATAGTAGGATCACAGAGAATGGATGACAGTTCTAGTGGTGCACATATTTACTTGTGGTGTAATATATAGTGAATCATTTATTTGTATTGATTTTCAGTCACATCAATCCGATCAACGACATCCTTTATCAGGTTTGATATCATGACGGCGCCTCGACCACTCACACATCTGGGCCTCGTTTCCCGATAACGGCCTACGTGGATTTTCGCGACATCGTACACTAAGTAGCACTTTGTATTTACGTGCGTTTCCCAACCATCAACTTAAAGTCAGGTGCACGAGCGCAACGTGCACGAGTTCTTAAGTAGCTCTTAGGAGCTGTTTACGTCAGGTTAACCTGTTTACGTTAATTGCTGTGAAATTAGCTAGCCTATGCGTGCATCGAACGTGCAATGTGCACTAAATTCGGGGCGGGGATAGTAACGCCATCTCCAGCAGAGAAGCCTATTTAAACTGTGTTCCCATTGTAAGGACATTTATTACGATCTGTCTGAGAGTGGGCTGTCAAAGCTAGCATCATCAAAGTCATACAGTACAGTAGGCTACATACATTCAATAAAATTAACCTACATTTGAGTCCAACTGCATGACCATTCTTGCCCTACACTTACCCTTACAATAAAGAAGTGATCCTATTTCAACCATAACTTCATTTTAAATAATGTCTTTCTTTATGACATTTAGTTTATAGTTTAGACAGCAACGTTGACATCTACAGTATACTGCATCCACTACATAATCTCAAACTTTATTTGTTGGTAACTCTCCAAAAAGGCTACCATTAACACATTTCTTAATGAAAAGGAAACATGCATCACAATAATACTTCAGTGTAACCTGTACCTATGTGGAGTGCAAATATGTCTTGCCATTACACTACCCAACAGCCCTACGTCTGCTAACACTACAGAATGCATAATTCCTGGCAATGCACTAGTTTTGTATAGCCTAATCTTTATTTTCAAATACTCAATATTCTTTATTTCTATTTTGATGGGAATAGGCAGGTGAAACAATGACATTCTCATGATGTGCTATACACAGAAACATCGTTTGGATTTCTTCTACATAATATACAACCATCTAGCTAGAAGCTACCATATAAGCCAATGGAGTGGTGGCATAAGCGCTAAATGTGCCATCAAACTACTGTTTGAAAGCTTCAGTCAAGACCTAAATACTCTGCATTGGTTGCGTAGCACATTTCCGATCAAACCGAGTCATTATAAACATATAAAAAGTTGTGTAGATAGCTTTATTCATGTAAAATATTCCTCGCTTCAAGTAGCCATGTTTTTTTTTTTTAATTCCCGTTTCTTCCGAACGACGGTCGAACGACGCCCCTGGTGGATTACATCGCTAAAGGCTGATTCATGCTTCCTTACGTAAGCGTAAGCGCAAGCGCAAGAGGCCGCGCAAGCCCCTTGCGCGACCCTTGCGCGACTTCTTACGTCTTGCGTGCGTCGGCCCCTTTTTCTAGACTTGCGTCATTTTTTACGTAAGCCCTTACGCGAGCCTCGCAGCCTGCATTCTATCAACGAATGATACGAGATGAGGTTACTAAAATATTCTGCATGTCTACTCAGTTTTACAGTGCTTCCCAAGTAAAGGTTTGAAAATAACTTCAAGCTTCAGACTTTCTGTTAGGGAACCTGTTATCTATCTGCAGAGCAAATGTCAGGCTCATACAAAAACATTAACGTGAATTACTTGATGCTAATACCTAGCGCGGTGTCTATAGGATTTTCCATATACGTTAGCATTAAGCTAACGTATTTTCTACCACAGTTAAACATGCAATACTATGTGATTGTTTTTAGAAAACGAATGTTACGTGATGAGATTACTCAAATGTAGTCTGCATGTCTGCTCAGTTTAACAGTGCTACCCAAGCAAAGGTTTGAAAAGAACTTCAAGCTTCAGACTTTCTGTTAGGGACACAGCTTTCTATCTGCCAGGCAAATGGCAGGCTCATGACAACACGCGCAACCTTTGGGAGCATGAACTGCACCGAGTAAATTTTGCGCAACCGTTAACCCCCAACGCTGTAGCATGCAGCCGCCTTAAGTGTGAAGTTACTACTGGTCCTGTCCACACGTAGAATTCCTCTCAATGAAAGATACACTTAAGCTAAGTGTGGCGTTGGGAAACCCGTCTGCAACGTAGGAATCCTCTTACGAGCGATTTCAAGTGCTTTTTAGGCTAAGTGCGCGTTCGGGAAACGAGGCCCAGACCAATTCAACTTTCAAATGATCAGATTTACAGTAGTTACTCAGAATAGCCAGTGCTTAAGTTGTGTTCATTTAAAGATTTCCTTATAACTGATTATATGTTCTGAGATAACAGCACAGTAAGTCTGAGATAACAACTGAGTAAATAACAATACAAAATACAAAGTAATGCCTTAGAATGTAGCCTACTAAGGTATTGGTGCGGTACTAGGATTAAGGATTTTATTAGGATCCCCATTAGCTGATGCAGAAGACATCAGCTACTCTTCCTTGGGTCCACACAAAACATATAACAAAGAAGAAATCAACATACCAAACAACAGATAAAAAAGGAAAAGCATATAACAAAGAAGAAATCAACATACAAAGCAACAGATAAAAGAAAAGGAAAAGGCATAACAAAGAAGAAATCAACATACAAACACCAGATAAAAAAAGGAAAAAGACAAAATAACTAAACCATCAACACACAAAACAACGAATGACAAAGAGGAAAAAGGATAGATGAGTAGATAAGTAAAATGTAGTAATACATACTAGGATCCAGTGCAAACAGCCATGAGGTGTTGCTTCACCTGTTTTTTGAAGCTAGCTTTGTTCTGGGTTTTTGAAATGTGATCTGGAAGGGAGTTCCATTCAGCCATAGCCCTACATAGTACTGCACCTTGTTTTGAGTTTGTTTTGATTATTGAAATTGTGTAGTTACCACTGGTGGCATGTCTGGTGGGGTATGTGTGTAGTAGTTAGGGAGTGTGAGCTCCCTAAACAAACAGTCAGGGTTTTTTAATGTGTTAATGTTTTTTATGAAAGACAGTAAGTGATGCTTTTAACCTCTCATCAACTTTCAGCCAGGAGAAACTGTCATGCATGCTGTTTATGTTTGCTGTTGGTATGCACATAAGGGCAAGCCTATCTGCTCTGTTTAGTACCTGTTGAAGCTTCCCTAGATTCATTTTTGTGGTACCTGACCAGACCACCGAGCAATAATCTACGTGTGACAATGCCAGGGTCTGCAGGACCTGTTTGGTCAGATGAGGTGTTAAAAAAGAAGAGCATCTTTTGACCACAGATATGTTTCTACCCATCTTTTGTACCAGTAGATCTATATGTCTTGACCATGATAATTTACAGTCTAAAGTTACACCCAGAAGCTTTGTTTCCTGTACTTGCTCAACAGCAACATTGTTCAGTACCAGGTTCAGCTCGGGTTTAGAGCTTAATGAGTGCTTTGTTCCAAATACAATGCTCTTAGGGCCTGATTTACTAACAGGATTGCGCCCATTTCTGACGTAAAATAGCGGTCGTAAACATAAAACGGTATTTACTAATGGGCCGCAGCGCATATTAACGCCTGTGGGTGTGAACAGGGGAGGTAACTTGGAGGTGGGTGGTAACGTAGGCGTGAGGCGCAATTTACATGGGTGGAGACAAGGTAAGTGCGCCTAATGATGTCATGCGTGGTATTTACTAAACTGCCTGTGGAGCGCACGTCTCCAATTTGCAGGCTAATTCTCCGCCTCATAAAAGCACGTCTTAACCAAGCGCAATTTCATTGAGTCTGAAAACGTTGATATGGCAGCAGTGATAAGAGAAAGGCGAAGAAAGAAGACAGAGACAGCGCACAGAAATAATTTTTTCAACTCGCATAACACATTTTCAGTTAAATGAACCACAAATCATTAGACGGTACAGGTTAACCAGCCACGCAATACTTAAATTACTGAACCAGATCAGAGATGACATCTAACCCTCCAACCGGAGATCACATTCCATTCAATCAGTTGGTAAACATTGCAAATATTGGCACCGGATCATTTCAAACAGTTATACTATCAGCAGTTGATATATCTCAGCCTTCACAAATATTCACACAGGTACTCGAAGCATTGCTATGGCGCACTGGTCAATACATTTCCCCACTGCCACAGCCGAAATTTTAGACATCAAACAGGACTTTTTTTGAAATCGCAAACTTTCCGAACGTAATTGAAACCATTGATTGCACCCACGTCCATATATATTGTAGTGAACCCATGTCCCTTGTAGAAATTATTAATCTCGCCATGTACACATCTATATTGTTATAATAGACAGTTTATGCATTAATGCCACCAATAGCATATTCTTTATAATCGTGTTCTTTTAAACATCTCGCTGTAGGTGATGACAGGCAGAACAACAATATAGCAGCGCACACATTGAATCAGGTTCAGTGATTGAGCGAACGTGAACCAATACATATACCTCCACTTCGCTGAACCTTCATTTTCTCTTCCTAAATAAATACCACGGAAAATGCGCAAAAACACCGTGCGTTAATGTGCGACAGCATTTTAAGCAGCGGTCGCAATGTTAGTAAATCAGGCCCTATATAGGGCGGAGTAAACACAGATTGCCCAGCGCGGATCTGGTTTGATAAATACCACGGAAAATGCGCAAAAACACCGTGCGTTAATGTGCGACCGCAGATTAAGCAGCGGTCGCATGTTAGTAAATCAGGCCCTTAGTCTTAGATATGTTCAGGACAAGTTTGTTATCAGAGACCCATTTAAATACCATCTGCAACTCTTTGGTGAGGGCTGAGGTGATTTCCTTAACTGTGGTGATTTCCTTAACTAGTGTAACAAACTGCACATGTACTTACATATCATGTTTATATGAATATGACGATATGATCAGCTCAGCTTGTTAAAAGGTTTCCTATCAGCTGAGGTGAACCAAGTTCCAAGTAGTGTATCACCTACCTACCAGCAACCTGCTCAGGGTCCTTCTCTCTGCCACTGTTGTGAGACACTCCAGTTCAGTGCCAACAACAGCTTACGCGTTCGTCACCAGCCTGTATCCCAGCCTCCCTCTTCTTTATGCTGCCTCCCCAGCACACCACAGCATAAGAGAGGACACTGGCAACAACAGACTGGTAAATGCACAGAAGTTTGTTGCAGACATTAAAGGATCCCAACCTCCTGAGGAATTAGAGCCGGCTCTGACCCTAGAGTGCATCAGTGTAGGCTGACCAGTCCAGTTTATGTCTAGATGAACACCTAATTACCTGTAGGTGTTGACCACCTCCACATTGACCCCCTCAATGGAGACTGGTAGCAGAGAAGGCTGAGACCTGAAATCCACTACGATCTCCTTAAGACCAATGGCCTCTAGGAGCTTTACAGAGCCCATAGCCTGAACCCCCTTAGTGCAAGCACAATGGCAACAGGGGCAATTGTAACATGCCATAATGGAGAGACAACATTTTTGTTAGTAGACATCAATTTCAGAAACAGATAGGGAGATACCTTTGGGTAGTAGATTTAACAGTAGGCAATATGGCTATTTTATTAGTGTTATTATAGGCATAAGCAATATGGTATGAAAGGAGAGAGAGAGAGAAAGAGAAAGGGAGAAGATATGTTTAGTAATGCTGGCATTTAGCATTTTGTTTGGTATTGTACATATGGAGTAAGCTTTAGGGTTGCATGGTACACAGCAGTGCCCAATTGGCTGGTGACAGTCGCAACACAGTATGCTGTACCCGGGATCCGTAAAGGCCCTCCTTCACCGTACAACATACGCTGTCTGTAGCCCAGTTTAGTTGATTAGGGGGGTATTGAATGTGTTTAGTAATGCTGGACATCCCACAATAGCCGTGTCGTCAGAAAACCTCTGGATGTGGCATGACTGTGTTGGAGGTGAAGTCAGACGTGTACAAGGTGAACTGGACTGGTGAGAGCACAGTCCCCTGTGGAGCGCCGGTGCTGCAGACCACAGTCTCGGAGAGGCGGTCTTCCAGCCTGACAAACTGTGGTCTCTCGGTCAGGTAGTCTGTTATCCAGAACAGCAGGTGGACATTCACACCCATCTGCAAGAGCTTGTCACTCAGTCAGAGAGGCTGGATGGTGTTCAATCAAAGAACATGATTCCTACAGCACCTTTCCCCTTGTCCAGATAAGAGAGTGCCCTGTGCAGTAGGTAGATGATGGCATCTTCCACGGCCACCTTCTCATGGTAGGCAAACTGCAGAAGGTCGATCGATGGCGTACCTGGGGTCTGAGGATGTAGTAGCAGTCGTTCCATGGTCTTTGATAAGTGTGATGTTAAAGCGACTGGCCTGAAGTTATTCACTGGGGTGTGGCTTCTTTGGCAGGGGGGTGAGGCAGAATGTTTTCAACAGTGCAGGGACCTTCCCCAGTTGGAGGCGCAGATTGAAGATATTGTTTGACATGCTATCTTACGTTAGCTTAAATGAGCTTGTGTTCGCTTAAACTGCGGTTAGATTTTTGTAGTATGCGGTTTGGGACTACAAACAAAAAATGTTCACATTCAGCCAGTTGGAACAGAAGAACACACAAGAAAAGGCCTGTTTAGTAAGCAGGATTTGATGGCCGCATTCCTACACTTATAAAATGCAATTCAATGTGGAAGTAATCCAAGTATTCAGAATACGTTACTCGGATTAGTTAATGTAACGGAATACGTTACATATTACATTTTTGGGCATGTATTATGTATTCTGTAACGGAATACGTTTTGAAAGTATCCTTCCCAACACTGTTGACAGTCACATGTCCTGGGTTGCACCACCTGATGTTAACATAAAGTGCAAGACCCCCACCTATTCGTTTGCCACTTAGCTTTGGAATTCTGTTCGCTCTTACCGTTGTAATGCCAGGTAGCTCAATGTTGTAGTCCGGGATGTTTCCAGTTAGCCAGGTTTGTCCATAAAGCACATTAGGCTGCACTCTCTGTTCAACTTCATGTTCTTCGCCAAGGCAGCCAGCTCATCCGTCTTGTTGGCAAATTAGCTAACGTTCCCCATCACCTTCTCCTGGTTACCTAGCCTTCACCATCGCACAAGCTCTGCTTCCAGAGTCTCACCAGCTCCTCTGGTATGCAATATCAAATGAGCTTGCCCATCTCTTACATCTATCAGTACTGCTATTCTTGTACATTCTCTGATTACACATCGTATTGACTACTGTAAATCTATCCTCTCTGGTCTTCCTCACAAACTCCTCCATAAACTTCAACTGGGTCAGAATTCAGCTGCCCGTTTCATAACCAGAACCCATTCCATACAACTTCATTGGCTCCCTGTAAAATGTCTAACCTCACCCCTCTGTGTGTCTCAGATCTACTTCACATCTTCACACTATCCCGTACCCTTAGATTCTCTTCCATCAATCTCACTATACCTCCTGCCCACTTGACAACCATGGGGTTGAGAGTTAGCCATGTTTTGCCTGACCTCTGAAGCCCCAAATAACATCTGTAATATTGAGACTCTCCCTACCTTAAGAGCCACCTCTTCAAACTCGCACTTCAGACACACCTCTTAAAACTTGTCCATTCTGTCTGATTCTAACCCTTTTTTATATATTTTATTTTATATTGTTGCCTTGTCTGAATGTGGATTGTTTGCTACTATGTGTTGATTTTTTTATTGTTTGTTTTGTAAGGTGTCCTTGAGTGCCTTTAAAGGCACCTATCAAGTACGATGTATTATTATAATTTATTTTGGGGGAATATAAACCTTAAGGAATAATCCACAATGAGGTGTGCATTTATAGGATAACAATGTACATCCATTGTAGGCAAAAGGTGCCCAATTTGAACCTGGAAAAGTATCAGATGTTGTGAGACCAGGCTAGAACAGCTACATCATAACTGTTTGCGTCAGCCTATCCCTACATTATCAAGTCCCCCAAGATATTTTTCCACCTCTGATCTTCTCATGCTATTTCTAAACTGTCAAAAGTTGAGTAATGTAGTCTTCTTCTTTCCTAAATAGAAATGCAATGGTTAGAATTTCCCATGTGAATATAATAAAGATGGGCACAGGAGAAATAGTGGCAACACCAATCCCATTATAGGAAGCTATCTAGACAGCCATGGAGATTTTTTTTTACCGATTTCAATAATTCTGCAATGTTTGAATATAGCTTACTATCACTTAAGGACAATAGTGCTATGTCAGAGGCAGCAACCAGGGGCACTTTCAGCCCTGACAAAATATAGCAAAATGTTCATGTAAATGAAAATGGTGGAGCGTAACACCCTATTGTGTTACCCAAGTATTGCCACTGTGGCAGCTCGGAAGGCAATTCTTTGCATTCTTTTCAAATCATTTTTGAGTTGAGCCTAATGAAATTTATATTGTTTTCAACTATTGCCTCTTTTGCTAGGGGTGTACAAACATGGCGAATACTAACCCCTATTTGTTTGGAGTGTGGTTTAAATAATAATTTGTCTTGCCAGCCAACGGCTCCTGCATATAGCACTTTTAAAATAGCCAACAATAGAACCCAGAGAAGATCATTCTTTTGAAGTGTCAAGAGGAAGATTTGTCTGACTGGGATTTTAGTGCTAGAAGGTAACAGGGAACAAATATTGTACAATGACAGTTTTAAACCGTTTTAAAACATAGATCATATAAATCTTAAAATTAGTTCTATAACTTATGGTTTCCATATATAACTGTTGTTACATTGTAGACAAACCAAGGTCGTGCACAGGAGGGGACTAAGGTTGATCGCGCAACTGCCCGTTTGCCCTCCTCGACTGAAGTTGCCCCTCCAAAGGAAATATATATTTTTAAAATAGTATTACGCCAGCAGAACTTCATCTAGGCCTAGATAAAATAATCGCGGAATAAGCGTTGTAACAGTTTCAAGTGATAGCTATAGGCAGAATATGCGTCCAGGGGGAGGGGGCGTCGCGGTCGCAGTGACAAAAATTAACGTGTTGCCCCTTTTTTCTAGGGCAGAGCAATCAAAATTCCTGTGCACGTCCCTGAGACACACCATAAAGTATAGGCTACTGTACAGTGCAATAATGTACAATGCAACTAATTATCAATGTGTGCACAGCCCTAACCCAAATCCTGGTTTAAATCCTGACCCTAGTCATATGCAATACAAAGGAAGCCTATTGATGTGCTGTTACACTTTTTAGTCATTGTATGTCAGTTATTCTGTATGTAGAGATGCAATGAAGAATCCTTGATTTTCATCTTTTTCTCTGACAGTTTCTCATCTGTGGGCTCTGTGGAATGCTTTGTGCTAGGAGGAGAACAGGGCTAATGGTACGTTTCGAATGAGGAGATTATATTGTATTATGTAGCATGTAATTTATCTCTGTTGAAACTGTGCGTAGACGACCAACCAAATACCTGTGTATGTTTGTGTGTATATGTGTCGGGGGAGAGAGAGTTAGGAGCACATTATCAATATACAACATGATATAATTAAGGACAACAGATAAGGAACTGTCCTATCTACTCATACCTGTGCATGTTTCTTTTGATATATATATAGATTGCCTGTTGATTATTCCAGTGTACAGATCCCATATCTCCATATCAGTCATTATTCCAGTTAGTAATCTGTGCCCATGGTCTGGTCTTGGTGTCATTGATCTGGGCTACAGTGGTGTGGACTATGTTTGGTGTCTGTCACTATGGTGACGCTATTGTCTCTATGGTGACCGACTGACAATGTTTGTGTTCCTGCAGATGATCCTTTTCTGCGCCTGCTGTATCTGCGGACTGATAGGTGGCATTCTGAATGTCCAGTTTGTGCTTGCAGCAGCCAGGCGTGCGGACTTCATGTCATCTCTGCAGATAGCGTCCATCTCAGTGGCATGCTTTGGAATGGTTGGCTGCATCCTCAGCTCCTGGCTTACCTGTCGCTTGGCTAGTGCTGAGCAACAGCGCATGTTCCTCGACCGGGAGCTTTCCCTCCACCAATCTGTAGAGATGACAGAAAAGAGCAAGTCAGGGCGCAGCAGCAGCAAATGAGATTCCTTTGGCTCTGAACAGCTTGATGGGGCATCAGGAGCTGCTAGGAGGGCCACAACTGTCCAACAATATGTCAAAGCAATTCAGGAAAACAGAAACCTTTTCCTGAAAATGAACTTGGACATTATATCCCTAGACCAAAACTGCATGTTTGAACATTCCAATGCATCATGGGACTGCAAAATAGGACTTGGACAACTGCATGCAAAATACATCCTGTTATATGTTCTTAGTAACCAATAAAAAACATATAAAATATGTACTAAGTTTATACTTAAACGGGGAGGCAGGGGGGATTTCTGAACATTTTCTTATTTACAATGCAAGTCTGGAAATGAGTGAACAGCCCTTTGAGAAGGAGTGGAGGCCAAAGGCTGGAAGATAAAAGCATAAACATCACTTTCACATCAAACATAGTGACATGGCAATACAACAGGTGTACTTGTGCCCAATGGACCTATTTAGGATGCTGTGGGTGTTGGTTTTGGGGATTTCTTTCACTGGTTAAATCAATCAAACCTTAAATACAGACTCAGGGATAAAAGTCAAAAAATCACATTGAATAAATGACATTCAATTCAATTCAATTCAATTCAATTTTATTTGTATAGCGCCATAACAATACAATTGCCTCTCGGCGCTTAACAGAGCCAAGAGCCTGAACCCCCTTAGTGCATGCACAACGGCAACAGGGGCAAGAAAAAACTCCCTGTTAGGCAGGAAGAAACCTTAAGCAGAACTACGGCACATAAGGGGGGACCCATCTGCTTGAGGTCAGCCGGGTGGAGACAGGAAGGTGGGACGGGGGGAAGGGGGGAAGGGGAAGGGTTGTGTGGCAGAAGGGGAAAGGAAGCAACAGGGGCAATACACAGCCAGCATTTGGTCACTGGACATATGTATACATACATCTGGTGGTAAATACATGATACAGACAAGACCAGATTACTGTGCCAATAGGGTTACTGTTACAGGGGTAAGGGATGTAGGGACAGAGAAACATTTCGGTGGAGGCGATAATGTATATTGTATATAAAGGCTAGCATAGGGTATTGGGTAGAGAAGGTGTACGGCAAAGCAGTGGCGGTGGGTGCGGTTGGCCAAGGGTTTCTCTAGGTAGACCAGGTAGAGAGACTACGTGCAGAGTGGTGGGGGTGGGGAGGGGTCCATTACATACAAAATTACATTTTACAGAGAACACGATCTAGTTCTCTTAAGTAATATTCTCAAAGCATCATTATAAAGTACTTGATGTCTCTGTAAGCTTGTTTTTCTATAGTTTGAAATCAAGCATTCTGAATGTGAGTCACGGGGTGTGATTTAAGTAAGGGATAATGTATTGTCCGGAGGTCATTATCCAAAAATAAATCCCGACGGGGCGAACAACACCCCGACGCATTCCTCCAACATACCTCTTTTTAATGATTAAGTTGCCGTTTCATGAGAAAAAAATTGTTCTTCAAGCAAATAGAACTTTGAAGTTTCAGGTGTTGCATAGCAACCCATTACTTGCTGACTTGAAATTACCATGAGTCTGTTACGTAAAAATGACCGGACTTCTTGCGGAATGATATGAAAGATGTGAATTAGAGGCACAAAACCCGTTGCCAAGGACAGCGGTCATTATCTTTTCGCAGCGGTCTGTTAGCAGGAAAGAGTGTAGGGTAGAGCGTTGGGATGGCCCATTCAAGTCAACGGTACTTTTTGGAACATTCTAAAGAGCCGTATAATACGACAATTCAGCATGACGTCACAATAACAAATATCTTACTTCCGGGTGGCAAACTTCGCCCCTGCCCATAGTAAACCTTAACAAACCAAAAGGATTTTCCATGTAATTTAACCAAGGTACAAACACGTTTAATCATAATTATGAATATGATTACAACAGGTTTTATGAGGATGATCTTGTCAACTGAAAAACTAGACGTTCCTGATTTCGTTGCTGTTGATATTTGTTAGCGAATAACGGTAATATTGCAACGACCAAGTCATTGAAGAACATTGAAGTATCAAACTCGTAGTGACGTAGTTAGATCGCTACAATATCCAACTTAACATGAACGATTTTCAGGACTATTTGTAGCTTTCCAGCTATTTGTGTGGACACAAGAATGTGTCCATACATATATAAATAAAGTACCTATCTATCGATCTTATTGAAAGTATTGAAAACTTAGTCATTTTATTGTACATGATCAGTTTTGAGGATTTATGATGTCTTGGCAGATGTGGTTGGGCTGGAGGTAGCTCAGGTTTCAGGTGTTGTGATGGGGCAAAATCAGTGTGGCCAGAATCAGGGTTTGGCCGACCTGCATTATGAAAAAAAGCTTAAGCAACCGTATCATACCTAAGCCAGATCACGCCACTGTGTGTGGTTTGTTTATTTATAACAAAGGGACTAGCACTTTCACGCTAGCAAGCTAGCACGATATGCTACCCAAAGTTATTTCCTATTATCCTATTTGTATAAACTTACACAAGCTTTTGAGACATATCCTGCAGGTAACATTGTGGCGAGTTGATGGCTTTGATTTACTAACTTTAGACATCCTAGCTTGTTAACATCTGCTAGGGGAAGAAAGTTGACATAACTTTATGTTAGCTCAGCTTTCAGCGTGCGCAGGCAGAATGGGATAATAAGCATTGATATGAGTTGCCCGCTTGTGTTAACGATTGAAATCTAGAATTTGCTAAAATAGTGCTTTAATAATTATATATAGTCATCCTTTACGTGGCTGGGTACATTTGGCATTACAACCCCAAACACAATACGATTTCGCCATAACATTCGTGTTAATGAACTACTTCAGCTGTTGACAGGATGACAGTTTGCCACCCGGAAGTACCTTGGCAACCTTTGTTTACCAACATTCTGATTTGGTCTATAATCAGCGATAAAGTAACTATACGACCTGTTTACATTTACCTGAGCCTTCCATATCAGTGCGCACTCCTAGACGGCGGCGTGTTGGGAGCCTGTTAGTGGGAAATATTTTATTTGAATTAAGCTTTCTACACCACTTTGTATATGTCTACATTGACTCGGTTAGTTGTTTATGTGCTACACGAATGTTGCAGAGTATTGTATGTCTTAACTTAACTTGTTACTGCTTTAACGCCCCCTAATGGACCCGCGGGCGGGCCCGTACTGGATAAATCGCCAAAACAAATCCTGAAAATTCTATTTCTGAAAATATGATTCAAACTCCCATTTAATATTTTTTTGTGGTAATCCAACTATATGTAAACCGATTTTCAGTTGTCTACATGCATCCGTTACAAATAAATAAAATTTTAAACACACCATGACACATCCTCATTTTTTACATATGGAGCAGCCTCCTCCCATAACTAAGCCATTTAAATGTGTTTCTGCATTATCCGTACCTTAAATAACGTTATAGAACATTCATTTACCTTCAAAACATCTAAAAAAACAGACTTGAACTGCATGGTTATGTCCATAAAGTTGTTTATTCACTTGCTCACGACATTGAGAAAAAACGTTCACTTTCTTGTATGTTTCTGATGGCGATCTCCTCGCTCTCTTCCTGACAACACTACACGAAGTTATCACGTGATGTTATATATAGTTACAAAGCTTAAGACCCCCTCTTTCAGAATCTTTGGATTTTATTGGCTGTTAAATACATGTTTGTCATGAGTGACAGGCATTACCACCAATGGCATCAGCTCTCAATCATGCAGCTGCTCAGGCATGTCCTATCATATCACTTTACACTTCTTGTAAGACTTCTCAGTAGTGATTGACACCTGTTTTACCGAATAATAGAGATTCTAACAAAAAAGTAGGTAGGTCATTTGCCCTGATTGCTCAGTCCTGGAGTTTAGATTTTTGAAAGCGCAACTCAAGAGTCTCAGCTGCGCTCCCGGTGCGTAAATGGGCCATTTTGTTTACCTTCAAATGCGCACAGCAAGTGGTTTGGTCCACACGATCCTGAGGGCTTGTTTGTGCATATTTTTGGCTGCAATTTGTCTCCCTTGTACTCATCCATCATGGCAAGACGAGGATTGCAGATGAGTGAAATATATGGGATGATTTTTGATGAAGACGTCGACGGAAGCCAGTGGACTCAGCATGGACTAGCATGCTAGCATGGACTCAGCATGGACTCAGCATGGACTAGCATGGACTCGGAAGAGTGAATGGAATCGATGCCATCCTCGATGCGTAAGTAATTTAAATCAACTACTTTTTAGTGCATACCAGTAAGCTATGCATATGCCTTATTCTCTTTAGTGCTTTATTTTTTTTTTATCATTGTGGGATGTAGTTTGTTAGTAATGGATATTGGTTAGCATGCTGCTGCTGTATTCACGTAGCTGCAATGTAGGTTACAACATACTAACATAGCACAACCTGCTTCTTGCCTCAAATCGCATAGAAATGTTTTATTTACATCTGCTAAATGCATGCTGAATGCATAATGCCTATGTTATTATCACACTTCAACTTGACTATGGTGTTTTTTACATATGTTTACATTTTACATATTTGTGCATTAGCTTAGTAAATAACATGAAGCAACATTCAATTGTAAGGCATGACCCAGTCAAAATATTGATATTGTCCAACGTTTTTATCTTGCAGTGACCCAGCTCCAGCTTCAGTATCACCCTCACCCCCACGCCCACCCCTGTCGCCACCACCACCACCACCACCCCTGTCGCCACCACTACTACCAGCTGCACAGTCTCCAACAGTGACACAATCCAATCTCAAAAGAAATGATAATATTAGTCTAAAATGGAGTTATATATGTCTGTACAACGAAAAAAAACAATGATATACAATGAGAACATTTTTTATGCATTTGGAGAGCTTGGAGAGGTTTTGGACACTTGGAGACGCCTGAATGCACCATTTAGATATTGCTGTGCAACACCTGGACATTTTTAGATATCTGCTCCAAACTTTGTACTTTGTTTCTCAGGAACATGTTGAATCAGGAAATATAGGACATGACAGTTTTTTTTTCCCTTGAAACCATCCACACACTGTCAAACATAAAAATGAAAGGCGTTTTTTACATTTTTTACATTTTGTTCTGTATATGATGCTTTGAAATTGATACTTAATGATGAAAATAAAAGTCAGGAGGTGAATGCATGTCTTGGCCCATTTGTCTTCTTCAATTTAAGATATGAATGATCTTTGTATCTTGTGTACAACTTCAGATATTGAGTGTTATTATGTGTAAGTACAAATCGTTCCAAATTAAGGCGAAATATCCCACTGCAGTAACAGGTTAAGCTCTCGAATATTAATTGTAGGTTGCTGCTAACGCTTAGACCAAAAATCAATTGAAATACATTGTAGCTAGCTAGCCTCACTGCTCATAAGTATATCGTTGCTCTCACACGCCTCCCTCAGGCAGAGTTAGTGGCGATATCCAAATCAATATAAACAAATATTAACAAAGTTGACAGTGTCCCATTGTCGTTTTTGTTATTTTAATGGCACATTTATAAAATGAGCAATGTGAATGAATAAAATGGTGCAAGATCAATGTCAATCTCCTAGCTAATCATCAACAAACTGTTGGTTCTAGGCTAACAGACGTGAAGTTCCCAATGCTGTTTGTCTGTTGCATAGCAACAGCCACACAAAGGGGGACTATTTTCTCTAGGCTACTGAAATGCGATACACAATGTTTGGTGGCTACAACTTTTTTGTGCTGAAAGGCAGCTTACTATGTATAATTGAATTGTACTTAATATTTATAATGTCGCTGGCAACCGTGTTATGAAAGCAATAAGGTACTCGAGTCAGTACTGTATCGTCTCGGCTGCGCGTCGGGCCTAACAACACCCTCGAACAAGTACATTATTGACGATACAGTACTGCCTCTCGAACCTTATTGCTTAATTAAGGCATATAGGTACAGGTCATTGCCATGTTTAGATATTAAGATATGCCATGTTCAGATATAACGGTACACAGTTGCTACATTCCATTGTAGGTGAAACCGGGGTTGTTACATTAGTTAAATTAAATTAGTCTCATAAAATGTAATAATCATTACATTTAGTATTTAATAGTGCTGTCAAACGATTTAAATATTTAATCGCGATTAATCTCATTTTTGTCATAGTTAACTCAAAATGAATCGCGATTAATCGTAAATGTATTAATCGCATGTTTTATTTTATTGAAAAACAACATTGCCAAACAGGACGGTACAAAAGAAAATAATAAAATGCACATTTCAGATAAACAAGGACTCAGCCTATAGTGGCAAAAAAAAAAAAAAAATAGTTTATGTATTTACAACGCGTTAATCGCGCGATAAAAAAATTAACGGCGTAAAAATGGGCTTGCGTTAACGCCGTTAATAACGCGTTAAACTGACAGCACTAGTATTTAATATTTTATAATTAAATTACAAAAATAATGGAAAGCTCTAGTTGTACCACTATGCTACAGTCTAAGTATGGTATCACAATACTATCATACTACAATATCACTACAAAGCCTATAACACTACATGGAACGACCAGAGAAGTGAAGGCAATTGGAGTACTTGGTTGGCGGAAAATGGCTTTTAGTGGAATATTGGAACAACAGACAAGACAGTTGTTTAAGTCTAAATAAACTATTTATTAAAGGTAACAGACAGTAGTTAATGGCTAATACTAATCATATAAACAACTGAGTATAATAATGAAACAAGGCACGAAGTGAATTTGGTATTACAGAGGAGGGGCATGAGAGCCTGCTCGTCCGTCTGTCCGTGTGTGTGTGTGTGTGTGTGTGTGTGTGTGCGTGCGTGCGTGCGCAGGTATGGGCTGTTATGCGCTAAGTGGAGAGAGGGGGAGTGAGAGAAGTGCTATGTGCAAGCGCACAGGTGATAAAGGCTGTGAGCGTGAAGTGAAGAGTGCGCAAACCCTAAATTTAGTAGATAAGGCTGCGGGTCCGAGACCTGAACTTGTTTGTTTCTTATAGGGGCACCTCTCTGGGTAAAGAATGCCTGAACAAAGGGATTCTTGTCCTAAGGACTAAATCCAAGCTGCCTTTATTCAAAACAAGATATTGAACAACACTTAACTCGCGATGTGGACGTGTATATGTTCAGATGGTGATTGAGGGAGTTACAGAGAGAGAGAGATTTGATCTAACAAGTTAGCGAAGTAAAACAAACGCAAGATCTAGCACGGTTACAGACCGTGCACTGTGAATTACAAAGTAAGCATTTAAATCATGAATGAAATAAAACAACAATACTTTCACACATTAATTAACACACATATAAGACTAATATCTGCCCAGATGTCAGCCTTACTGTGAAGAACGCTCTTGCTTAGCATTCAACTGTGTTTTCGGAATTCCTCGTGAGCAATGCGGTACGAAGGTTCACTGAATGTCCGTCTGTCCTTCTTTCTGCGCCTCGTCAGGCGAACTCGCGGAGGCCTTGTTGGAGGTCTGATGTAAACCATTACACCATTCAATTGCTACATCAGATACACAGAGGGGTGGATTGAATTTAGGGAAGTGAGTTGAATTGAATGTGTAGTGCTTGGGTTGGTAAGAGTGATTCCTTGCAAGGAGTTCTCAAGAACAGGACACTCAAGAAGTAATGCTTCTGGCTGAGTTTGATCATCATGTTCTAGACTGTTCCAAATGAAACGTGACCATCTCTTGTTTTATATGAATTGAGACATGTCATAATGTAGGGATGAGTCTACTACCATGTCATTTTCATTTAACTGACCAGACCCATATAGTCCATCTGTACATGGTGAAATGTGGACAAAATGTGGGTAGTAACAGTAACAGCATAAATGGTATTTGAAACTTCGAACCAAACCCAAACCCAACCTGAATGCAGCCCTCCAAGGAGGATTGAAAAGCTTTGGCAATGGAGAAGTGTTCAAGTTAGGGGGCTGACCAGATAATTGGTCTTTTCACTGTGCTTCCCCATAGATGTACTCTCAAGTTTGTAGGCCAGATATTGATATCAGTGTACTTTTTGTTCATTTCATAAGACCCTAAAAGCTGCATCCAGTATTGATGATCCATTTGAAAGTGAAGTGAAGTGCCTAAGCAGCTATCAGGTAACACTTTCAAATCAAACAGCTCAATCATACATACAAGGTTCACCTTCATGATTAATACGAAATTTTTGACTTGACATGGAAGAGCAATGTAGGTTTGGTTACAATCTGCATTATTGTGTCAAACATGTCACCATCATGAATATAACTTTTTAATTTCACTGTCCTAGTCCCGAGAGTGATGAAATTGTTCTGAAATGAATCTAGGATCATCTTTGATCAAGGATGGTGTTCATTCTGAGTGTTCTAAAATTCAGATACCGTATAACTCTGCTTAATATAATCAGAAAGCAGATACCCTCTCCTATTTACCTAAATCCTGATTTGTGGTGATAATATGCAGTTGTTTCCGTAGTAGTCATGTTTTTTATTATGACAAATTGTAAGTAATTCCTCCGATTTTACAGATCAGCTGATATCAAGTAAATATTCATGACATTCCTAACCTCTCCACAGCCTTGTTTTGTAAATCTACCAAATTAGTTCTATGTCTAAATCTCTACAATAACTACAATATTTACTCAAATGGACTCAACATCATACACATACCTACCCATGGCTCAACCTAGAACAATCCCTATGCTCTCCGGTTATTACCACAGACCTCTCCTTCCTACCAGTCAATAAAAAAAATTGATTTCTATCACAACATTACAATATCCTCAAATCTGACAGCTTGGTGGAAAGCCAACAAAATCATCAAATCTACCCTAGCACCATGCAGACTCACCCCCAGTGCAGCTCATGCTCCCAAAGGTTGCGCGTGATGTCATGCAGAGATGGGCAGTATTTCAATTACTTGTATTTGAAATACTAGTTAATTTGCTTTTGAGTATTTTGTAATTTGTATTTGATAGGGCCGATAAAAAATCGAATGTAATTTGTATCAAAATACTTTAGAGTGGAGTAATTTTGTATTTAAAATACTCAAATTACTTTCCAGTGTTTAGGCAGAAGGAGATTTTTTTTCTGCCAGATTCTACCACGAGACCATCTGATCTGCCTCTGAATGTCATTGTCGAATCAGTCAATTTGCCAAAAGTGTTGCTTCTTATGGCCCGCCCTTTTTTGGGGCGAAAAGGAAATCACCCCAGATCTCTCTCATTGACTCTCATGTTAAATCAATTTTTTTTCACAAAACAGGGTTGTGGTCGTAAACTTAGAAAGCTGTCTTGATCCTTGTCAATTTATCTTCATTAGTACACTGACTTAAAGGAGGTTCTTTCAAAGAACGAATCCAGTTGTTGCACTGAACGTTAGCCATCTTGATACAATGTGACTTGATGAAAGCTGTGTGATGTCCTTATACGTAATTAGAGCTAAGGTCCGGGACGCAATCTGGCACTCCGCGCCTGGGCGAGACTCTCCACTTTGTGAATGAGGCGCACCTCACCTAGGACGCGATCTGGCACTCCGCGCCTGGGCGAGACGCTCCACTTTGTGAATGAGGCGCGCCTCACCTAGGACGCGATCTGGCACTCCGCGCCGCATTGCATAGAGTCAGGGGCTCAGGCGCACATGAGACTCTTATTAAAGATCTTAGCCTACTATAAACGTTGTTGAGACTCTTACTAAAGATCTTACTCATTCTCACAGAGACAAAACAAATAGCTACACGGTCATTTATCTGTGTGATGTCACATGTGTGCACCAGTGTTGTCAATCACATGCGGTCGCCAATGTTGTCAAAGATAATCTGTAACTTGTGGAAGTTGTATTGTTAAACGGTGAGTACTTTGGTAGATTAAAGTGTAAACTTTGAATACAAATGCAAGTACAACTTCTATACGTTATCTGTAAGGTTGTGAGTGTGCAGTGGTAATGTAAGGTAGATTCGTAAAACGTATTTTAGGAAATAAATGACAATAAATAAATAACATGAAAAAAAGAATACGGAACCACTGACATTGGCCCGTCATAATAGCCTGCACCTGGCCCCGTGGTTACTACGTTACGCCACTGATTAGCCCAAACCTGAATGTTCTGCTATAACAAATTGTGAGAACTGCAAAATCAGAAAAAGTATTTCCTGTATTTTAAAAATACAAAATACATGTATTGTATTTTGTTACATTTTCTGGCAACAGTATTTTGTATTTTATTTTGATACATTTATTTGAGGGGTATTTTGTATTTTGTATCAAAATACATTTTGATGTATTTTTGCCCATCTCTGATGTCATGAGCCTGCCATTTGCTTGGCAGATAGAAAGCTGTTTCCCTGACAGAAAGTCTGAAGCTTGAAGTTCTTTTCAAACCTTTGCTTGGGTAGCACTGTTAAACTGAGCAGACATGCAGACTACATTTTAGTAATCTCATCACGTAACATTCGTTTTCTAAAAACAATCACATCGTATTGCATGTTTTACTGTGGTAGAAAATACGTTAGCTTAATGCTTACGTAAATGGGAAATTCACGTTAATGTTTTTGTATGAGCCTGACATTTGCTCTGCAGATAGATAACAGGTTCCTTAACAGAAAGTCTGAAGCTTGAAGTTCTTTTCAAACCTTTACTTGGGAAGCACTGTAAAACTGAGTAGACATGCAAAATATTTTAGTAATCTCATCACGTAACATTCGCGCAAGGGTCGCGCAAGGGGCTTGCGCGGCCTCTTGCGCTTGCGCTTACGTCTCTGAGCATAAATCATTAGTCCAAACAGGGCACCTTGCCAGCCCACACCACCCATACTAACGGATGGGCAACCCGGAAGCAAAACAAGGTCCGGAGAAAGTTCCTCCCGGTGACCTAAGCTGGACTTATCTCAAAATACAACCCGCCCCGTAATCAGTGTTCCTAATAACACTTGCGGGATGGACAGTGGAGGCGTAGCTCACTCTGCCACACCCTGTTGACTCTTGTATACAACAATCCCACCGCAACTGGATAATGTCCTGTCTGCTTGCCTGTCTGTTGGTCTGTCTACTTGTCTGTCTTTTGTTCTGTCTGTTGGGCTGTCTACTTGTCTGTCTTTTGGTCTGTCTACTTGTCTGTCTTTTGTTCTGTCTTTTGGTCTGTCTGTCTGTCTGTCTTTTTAATTTTTTCTCTTTCTCACAAAAAAAAGTACACTGTAAGGAAGTCTGTAAACACGTCTGTAAATACGTCTGTAAGTACACTGTAAGCAAGTCGGTAAGCACCTCTGTAAGTACGTCAGTAAAAAATGTTTGGAGTAATGTTTTTGTTATGTTGATCTGTCACTTGAAGATGTCACAAGAAAAACGAGGGGGGAGGGGGTGAAGTTCAGAGGATGGGAATGAATTTTATTTTGAGTGTAATTTAAAACAGAGAGCAAAGGATACATACAAAAAGAAATAAACATAAAGTTTCCATGCTCCCTATTAACATCCCCAAAGAAAGATGAACTGCTGATACTTATACATACATTTTGAAATGTGTAATATGAAGAAATAAATTAAAACATACGCAGTACATATGAACGAATGACACGAATGATCATCAACAAACACATGACACTGGACCAGACACCGGAGGATGGATGGAAGACATGGAGGAGCATTTACATCATGAGTGGAAACAGGAGAAGTGGAAGAGTGGAAACAGGAGAGACTGCATCATTCCCTCCACCCCACCTCCCCCCTCTCTTGGGTGGAAACTCCTTTGTTGCCGACTACATTTGAACTGGAAACATAATGAGTAGGGTTTCACCTGTCAGCCTAAGGAGAACATCACCTGAGCAATAGCATGACTATTGCAGGAACAAATACGTATTTCTTTTTACATTGAAACATTAAGACATATTACATGATGATCATTGTCAAGTTATCAAGTTATTACAATTTTTTTTTTTATAAGAACTGAAAGAGACAAGCAGAAATACCATACATTACATATCCTAAAGCTGCCATGTATCTCTCATCTTTAAATGTTGACATTTATTCAAACAAAGAAAGCCACGATAGTCTTGACTGAACAAGCAGTCAACATTGTTTTCACAGTATGTACATAGAATCAACATCTAGATTGTACGACTGAAAAGAGAAGTCCAGGCTAGGGGTGGCCATAGAGAGGCCGTGTTTCCTAGCTGCTTCATACCCTCTCTCCCATAGACAGAAGACTCAGATGATGGCTTGGATGACCAACCTCCCTTTCAGTTCAGGGTGGTAGGTAGGACCCTCCTCATCACTGTTGGTATGCTCCTCTTTGACCTGTATGATCTCATGGATCAGGGCAGGGTTGGGGCTTCCATGAGAGTCTTTGAGCTGTTGATCTGTGAAGACGGTGCTGTTTGATCTGCTGTGTTTCCGGATGACACCACCAGAGGGCGATCTCTCCTCTAGCATAGACTGATCCCTTGGCTCTTTCTCCTGCTGCTCATCCTCTGACACCAGCAAGTGAAAGCTGGGTTGCCTTGGCTGCTCAATGGGTTGACACAGCAGCTGCATTAAATAGAGAAGAAAGTGACAGGACTTGATGACTGACAGAATGAAAGCAGGAAAGTAACGACGGCATTTACTGTGCAGTACGAGGGAACATGCACAACAGTCTGTGAAAAGATGTGTCTCTGGTGAGGTATAATAATATGAATCAGTCAGTCTGAATCAGGTATAGGACCCTAAAGCAGGGGTTTTCAACCGGGGGTCCGCGGCGGTATTGCAGGGGGTCCGCGATTAAAAAAACCAATGCTTTGATATTTCAACCCATTTCCAGATTACTCTTGAAAATGTCTGAAATAAGAAAAATATGTCTAAAATAATATAAAGGCGATTCACGCTGACAGAATGTAGCCTTGCACCTATCCAGTCTATGGTAGCCTGTACTTTGCTGATGTTAATGCATTACGTTCGTAACGTCACGCCATACCGGATAATTCATAACGTACAGTCTCGCGTGCGAAGTTGACAAGCATCTGTAGTTAAGCATAGCCTACGAGTACTTTTGAAGTTTAGTTGAAAAAGTAAAACTTTTGGTGAACGACTGAAGTTATCTACTGTCCTTAGCTAACATTTCGTTCTACCGTGGAGTTAGCTGGTCAGAAGCACCAATGGATCGGTGTTTAGTGAGGAGAGAGACAGGCTGCCACGACAAAGATACACCTTCACAGGATACAGGGAAACAAAGTCAACTAAGAAAAAGAAAAAACAATGAGGAATACATCAAATACGGATTTACAGTGATGATAGCCAGGGCTAGGTACCACTGTGTTTCGTGTGTTCAACATTACTGTCAACTGAAGCTATGAAGCCGTCGAAACTATTGCGGCATATGGAGACGCATTACGTTTTCTTGAATGCTTATTGCATTACGTTTTCTTGAATGCTTTCTTGAATGCTTATTGAGTACATGATTTTTGTGATTTTCATATGACTTAAGTTCTGGGTAAGTTGCCAGACCGAATTTCCAGAGCTTGCTGCAAAAGCAATGAGGTGTATTTTGCAAACTTTCAAACTACCTGTGTGAGAGCATTTTTTTTTCTTGAAGAATAACTACAGGGCAAGAGAATGATATGAGACTGTCGCTGTCTACCATTTCGCCACGAATAGACAGGCTGTGTGGACTTCACCATGCCCAGATATTACATTGACAGGTCTCCCCTCTCCCCACACATGCACGAACGAACGCACACAAGCACGGGCTCAGGCACATCAGTGGGCCGCGGATTACTTTCTAGTCAGAATGGTGGTCCCTGGGACAAAACCAGTTGAAAACCCCTGCCCTAAAGGATCGTAATAGAACCATGTTTACCCTGGAGAGTGTGTTCCGGACAGTGTTAGTGAAAGGATAAGTCAGCACAGGAGAGACTATGCAAGATCAGACCTTAATTCTCACAGGAAATCTGTGTTACTGGCGAGACGGAGCTAAATGACCTTACAACAGCTACTATTCCCCAAGATTGACCTCAATTCAAGACAGCTTTGTGTTACTGACCCTGAACAATAATGGTGGAGTATAATTGAGCTTGTTGGACTGTGTCTTAAGCGAGATTGATTATCCTGGATTATCAAACTGTTAAAGCCTACATTCTCAGAAGCCTTCTTCCACAATCCGTGGGGCAACAGTTGTATGCAATTACTTGTTGACAATTAGCAGAGCAGCAAAACAATGTTACCTTAACAACCCTGAATTGTATTTCTAGGAATGTGAGTTAGTCGTTCCCAAAAAGCTTTCACAAACATATCTGGATTCAAGGTAATATAAGGTACTGGTTCGTGTCCTGAGTCAGCTAACCAAAGTACATTAGCAGCATACCTTGCTGAAGGGGACCTGCTGTTGGTAATGTTTCTGTTTTTCCAGGAAGTGCTGTTGCTGAATCACAAGCTGGGCCAGTGTACACTGGGGGAGTGGTGCCGACTGCGTGCGGTTGAGGGGACGGTGGCGGGGCACCTTGGGCCGTCCAGTGGAAGGAGAGCACTCCTTTGAGGCAAGAGGGGACAGGGACTGCGGAGAAGCAGAGCGCTGACCTGTATGCAAAAATGACAGAACCATTTTAGACACGGAAGAGAATGATAAAGACAGAAGGAAAATGCATTGATGAAACAGCAATCGTATCTCAAAAAGTGCCTTAAAAAAAAACATATAGCACACAACATATAGCACACATCATATAGCACACATCATATAGCACACACCATATAGCACACATCATATAGCACACACCATATAGCACACAACATATAGCACACAACATATAGCACACATCATATAGCACACATCATATAGCACACACCATATAGCACACAACATATAGCACACACCATATAGCACACATCATATAGCACACATCATATAGCACACACCATATAGCACACACCATATAGCACACATCATATAGCACACATCATATAGCACACATCATATAGCACACACCATATAGCACACATCATATAGCACACATCATATAGCACACACCATATAGCACACATCATATAGCACACATCATATAGCACACATCATATAGCACACACCATATAGCACACATCATATAGCACACATCATATAGCACACATCATATAGCACACATCATATAGCACACATCATATAGCACACATCATATAGCACACAACATATAGCACACAACATATAGCACACACCATATAGCACACAACATATAGCACACACCATATAGCACACATCATATAGCACACACCATATAGCACACATCATATAGCACACAACATATAGCACACACCATATAGCACACACCTGCGGAGATGATCTTCTGTTGGCGGATGTGCTCTCGCTGCAGGAGGTGCTGAAGAAGAGCTTGTTGGCTGCTGCCTGCTTTGCTCTCCAGAGAGACAGGCATAGGCACAGGGCCCAGCATCTGGGTGGGGAGACCCTGCCCAAGCAGAGACACACCAGCCCCTGGTGCAGCCTGTGGGAGAGAAACATCCATTACTGCTCCAGGCAAAGACTGATTGTAAAGGGTCTACAAGCTTGCAAGTATGAGTCTCAAAGCTGTAACTCCAAGAGATGAAATATCCATGCCACCAAACCATTATTCCTCCCTGTAGACATATTCTTTGCCTCCTCATACGCTGAGAAGGCAGGATCGTTTGGGCAGCAGTTACGACACAGGAGCAAGGCAGAATCAAAAGAGCATTCCAAAGTGAGCTGTGAGCTTACGCTGATAGGAGAGGAGGATGCTAGGCCCAGAGTGATGTTGGGAAGTGAAGGAGATGTGTACAGACTCAGCACAGACACCGATCCATCAGGTCCGTATAATCTCGACTGTGAAGGCCAACGCTTAAGAGATATGAGAGAAAGAGGATGATCAGTGGAGTAGCAGAAGCAATAGCATACATTAACAATGATGTAGAGATGAATCACATAGGTGGCTAATGAAGACATTGGAGGAGTGAGTAGCTCTTAGAACTGAAAAAGAAATCAAACTCACACTGGCATAGTCAGCAGCCAGTTCAACAGCAGCGTAACAACATTTAGGTGCAGTGGGGGGACTGAGTCACTACTGCAGACACTCTTATCCAGATGGCCAGATCTACTACATTTGGCAATGATGCAGACTCATTTTTTACCTTAAAAGACTTCGTGTTTAAGCAAAATGGATGTGCAGGAGTCAGGAGAGGACGTTAAGGCGTTTTGACACTGTAGGAACTTGTGGGCCAGCATTTTTGGGCAGCCAGCCCCTTAAGGACGCTTTCCACTGCAGGAACCACCCTTGTAGGACCTCTTTCAGGGGTGAATTAAGAACCTACTCTGGTATTGCTGGGTGGCACTTGCAGTGATGGTTGATGCTAATTGGTTAAAACACAACGTGAGTGGAAGACAACAAGTGCCAATTCAAATAAAACCAGCAAGACTTACCAGAGGTTACGCCGTGAATACAGCTAAATAAATGATAGCTTAAATAGTTAGCTTGTGGAGGATACAGTCACTAAATGAACACAAGTAAAACATCAGTTGAAATATAGGCTTTAATTCATTATAGTTGTGCTGGTTTATTTGTTTAATTACAGCTGCCATTAAGCCAATGCATTGTGAAGATGGTTCCCTAAGATAGAGATAGCTAGGATAGTTCATAGCCAGGTTAACTGGCATGAGACCTTGACACACCCCTTGTGGAGGTTCATGCTCCATTGCATCCCATTAAATACAGTCTTGTGGGAATACACGACACCCCTTACTTCATCGTAATGGAAGACTGAATGTGACTGAATCAAATCAAATAGGTTGAACACAATAGTGTGAGGAGAATGGATGTTCACCTCAGTACGTGTGGTGGTTGGGAGTGAGGAGGGTTAGGGTTAGGGTTAGGGCTGGGTTAGGGTTAGACAATAGTGTGAGGAGAATGGATGTTCACCTCAGTGCGTGTGGTAGTTGGGAGGGAGGAGGGCCCATTCTCAGCTCCTATTGCACTGTGAGCTCCATTGGGCGAGCCGGGACCAGAACCACGGAGATTGATCTCTGCTTTCTGCTCCTCTGGGAATTACAGAGAGCAAAACACTGTAAGTGAACTGACTACATGCCCAGTCATGAGGCAGCAATGGGGACAAAGCCATAAAGCGAGAGAGGTAAATGAGAGGTGTATGGCCCCATCAGCTAGAAGAAGATGCAACCCATACCCAGGAGCTCCAGGGCTCTCTTCTTAAAGGGAGTGGCCATAGTTACCCAGGAGCTCCAGGGCTCTCTTCTTAAAGGGAGTGGCCATAGTTACCCAGGAGCTCCAGGGCTCTCTTCTTAAAGGGAGTGGCCATAGTTACCCAGGAGCTCCAGGGCTCTCTTCTTAAAGGGAGTGGCCATAGTCCCCTCATTCCTCTTCAGCAGGGGGCTACTTCTTCTCTCCACAACCTTCTGCTTCAGCCGTGAGCGGATCTTCAGGTTGGGCTCTGATGCTGAATTATAGGCATAAGCAATATGATATGGAAGGAGAGAGAGAGAGAGAAAGAGAAAGGGAAAAGATAAGTTTAGTAATGCTGGCAATTTGTCATTTAGTTTAGTAATGTACTTATGGAGATATCAGTCGTAAGCTTTAGGGTCGCAGGGTATACAGCAGTGCCCACTTGGCTGGTGACAGTCGCAACACGCGCCGTATGCTGTACCCGGGATCCGTAAAGGCCCTCCTACACGGTACAACATACGCTGTCTGTAGCCCAGTTTTGTTGATTAGGGGGGTATTGCATGTGTTTAGATATGTTTTAGTTTTGCTGGCATTGAGCATTTAGTTTAGTTTGGTATATGTGGAGATTTAAGTCGTAAGCTTTATTAGGGTTGCAGGGCAGCAGTGCCCATTTGGCTGGTGACAGTCGCAACACGTGCCGTATGCTGTACCCGGGAACCGTAAAGGCCTTCCTACACGCTACAACATGCGCTGTCTGTAGCACATATTTTAATTTTGATTTTTACATTTGAACAATATTTGTGTTCGGATATGTCTGGGTGGCTGGCACAGCAGGTAATGGGTTTGTTGACGCGATTACTTTTGGCTATAGGATGCACTAAAGAGGAATGTCTTAAGTCTTGATTTGAATATAGGCACAGTGTCTGCATCTCTGATGGAGGCAGGGAGATTGTTCCAGAGGAGAGGGGCTCGGTAGCTAAAGGCTCGGCCTCCTATTGTGGTTTTTGATATTCTTGGAATTACCAGGAGGCCTGCACTCTGGGAACGGAGCAGCCTTGGAGGGCAATAGGGGACGACTAATTCCTTGAGGTAGTTTGGAGCCAGGTCGTTTATGGCTTTATATGTTAGCAGGAGTACTTTGAAATCGATTCTACTTTTGACGGGGAGCCAGTGCAAAGAGGCGAGTACCGGTGTGATGTGTTCATATTTTTTAGTTCTGGTGAGTGTACGAGCAGCAGCGTTCTGTATAAGTTGGAGGCTCTTTATTGTGTTGATGCTGCATCCGGACAGGAGAGCATTACAATAATCGAGGCGGGAAGTAATAAATGCGTGGATTAGTTTTCTGCATCTTGGAGGGATAGGACCTTTCTAATTTTGGCAATATTGTGTAAATGAAAAAATGATGTCTTTGAGATCTGTTTTATGTGTGGGTCAAGTAGGAGGTCTTGGTTGATAGTTACACCAAGGTTTTTGATGTTAGTGTTGGGTGTTGGGAAGCCATCGAGTGTGGGTAGAAGGGTAGATAGTGAAGTTCTCAGTTGATCGGGGCCTACAAGCATAACCTCAGTTTTATCAGAGTTGAGGAGCAGGAAGTTGTTAGCCATCCAAGATTTTACATCATGGAGGAAAGCTTCTATCTTGGGTAAATGTAAAATTTCATCAGGTTTCATAGATAGGTAGAGTTGGGTGTCATCAGCATAGCAATGGAAGTTAATGCCATGTTTCCTTATGACAGCACCTAAGGGTAGCATATAAAGGGAAAAAAGCAGTGGTCCAAGGACAGAGCCTTGTGGAACACCGTAGCTTACTCTGGTGTGATTGGACGACTTCTAATGGACATGAACAAATTGATGGCGATCAGAGAGGTAAGATCTAAACCAAGATAGGGCACAGCCTTTGATGCCAACGTGATGTTCAAGTCTCTGCAACAGGATATGATGATCTATAGTGTCGAAAGCAGCACTTAGGTCTAGGAGAACTAATATTGAGGTGCACCCATGATCAGATGCGATTAGTAGGTCATTGAAGACTTTGACTAAGGCCGTTTCAGTGCTGTGGTGGGCCCTAAAAACGGATTGTAAGGTTCCTTCAATTTTATTTTGTTGTTGAAAGGAAGTAAGTTGCTTAGCTACTAGTTTTTCAAGTATTTTTGACAAGAAAGGGAGGTTAGGTATGGGTCTATAGTTAGCGAGATTATCGGGATCAAGGTTAGGTTTTTTAAGAGATGGTTTTGTCACTGCTATTTTGAATGATTGTGGGTCGTATCCTGAAATTAGAGAATTATTAATTACAATAAGTAATGTCTCACTTAATAAGGAAAGTGCATGTTTAAGTAATTTTGTGGGGATAGGGCCTAGTAAGCACGTTGATGATTTAGATGAGAGGATCAAGGAGTTTAGTTCAGGGAGGTCGGTGGGTGCGAAGAATTCAAGGAGAGCACCCGGTTGAGGGGGTGCTGCAATGGCGCATTTTGGAAGGGGTGTAGGGTCACAGAGGGGGAGGAAACTATGAATTTGTTCTCTTATTTTAAGGATTTTATTATTGAAAAAGGTCATGAAAATCATTACCACTAAAGATTATGGGAACCGAATGTTCGATTGTATTGTGTTTTTTTGTTAGCCTAGAAATAGTGTTAAATAGGAACTTTGGGTTGTTTTTATTACTATCAATCAATGAAAAATAGTAAGCTGATTTCGCCTCAGAGAGTACTCGTTTATGCAAACTAACTGTGTGTTTTATTCATTTTCTACAATATTAGTTTTTATAATGTGTGTTGTGTGCAATTCTACAGGTAAGGCAGCCAAATCACTGAAAACAAATCCACTTCATAAACATGTCCATGTTCAGGTGGTGTTCTGCACTCTGTGCTTTTTAATGCTCACACATAAACACACACTCAATCGCCCACTAGAAAACTGCACCAAACCCACAGCTGATGCAACTCTCCTGAAGATTCCATCTGACTTTTCACTTTCAGCTGGTATCCAGTCATTAAATCTCCTCTGTGCCATGGAACTACACTGTAGGTTATGAAACTGTGTCCACACAATTAAGCCATCCAAAGGGAATGATGAAGCCTCAAGGGACTAGTGTGCTTTCTGGGGGAACTGAAACCACATCAGCTGCATAAAGCACAGCCAATCCAATTCCTCTGATGTCCAGCACACCTGCTCCTAACCCAAGGGTTATCCCAAAGATAGTTTTCTTAACTTCATCCCTTTGGTGTGTGTGTGTGTTTGTGTTTGTGTTAGGGGGTTTGATGGTTTGGTATATAAGTTCAAGCATATTAATCGTTCTTTCCGAGCCCTGCACCATAATCTGATCCCACCTACATTGTTTGGGCCTAACATCATTACATTTAAAGAGAAAACTAAAGCCATGCAAATATGGTTATTTTGGTTGTATGTCAAAGCAAAACAATGCAGCAATTTGCCACTCTTTGAGGTATGTTTATATAGGCAACTAGTTTGGGTATCATCTTTAATTCATCATGGCGGTATATGGTCATCTCAAGGGCGGAGAAACACTTTGGTCTGTTGGAGATGCACATGTGTCAAAATGGAGTCTGTTGAATTGCGCCTGGTACTATTGGGTCCTATTGAGTTCCTCCACTGTTATTTGATCACATTGATCCAGTCCTCCCAGCAGTATAGCTGATGCTTAACAATATCCATATGTTGCATAATGTCTTCTCTTATGAACCTTGTGTTCTCTTGTGATAATCTAATAAAATATGTGTGATAGCTAGTTGAACCTTGACAGCTGTGAGTCATGAGTCTTGAAAAGATCTCCCTCTCTCAAATTATATATCATACGGCATCTTGCACATCAATGCACTGTTTCGTATATGGGCCATTCTACCGAATTGGTGCAAAGTCACGTCGGAAATATTTTGAATTTTTTTATGTTTTATTCCCAAAACTTTGTCCGTATGTATATTGTACCATATCTAGTAAAAGAACAGTCAATTTTTATATTGTATTTTCAGAATGTGTTGGAATGTTTTTCCTCTTCCAAAAATTGTCACTACCGAAACATCACATTTACTTTAGTAAAAAAGTATTATTATTGACCTGTTCAGATTGTGTTCCCTTCCCTTATCTGAAGAGTATATTTACAAATATTTCTTGAAGGTTTTCACAATGAAATCCATAAAAATGAATTTTTTACCCAATGTTCAAGTTCAATTTATCTGTTTCGGTAGTGACTGCACTGTTTCGGTAGTGACTGCACTGTTGGATGGATGTTCATTTCTCTCCCAAAATCTTCCAAAAGGTGCTCTGGGCCGCCCTTTAGTCCACACAACACATTTATTTAAAAATTATGGGATTGAACTATTTACCATTTCATTTTGTCACTACCGAAATCATCTGGTCACTACCATATGTTTCGGTAGTGACTGTTTCGGTAGTGACAATTATAGCTAACACGGCTTGCAAACAAATCTTTGAAGAGGTGTACACACATACAAACATAAGATTTTGCATGAAACCCCAAAAGGTTTACTTAATTGAAAAAAACATGGGTTTCGGTAGTGACAATTCTTAAGGTTACACGTCGATTTTCAGACTTTGGAACACATTTATATAAAAACTATGGGATTTAGCTACTTACCATTCAACCATGAGGGACAGGGATGTCACTGCATGGTCAAAAATGCAGGGTCGTGGCTAAAACACAGGCTCAGCCAATGGACTAAAACTCTTGTGTTTCGGTAGTGACATGAAAACTAGGGACATGATTTTTTGAGTATAGTTAATTGATTTAAAAATTAAACCCACAAGAAATCTAAGTAGTCCAAGTTCTGTTTCAACCCAATCATAAAGATCTTTGAAATTAAATAATTGAAAAAAAATCTAAAAAAATTGAAAAGTGTTATTTAAAGGCATTGAAATTTAGATGTCAGGGTTGGGGACAGCTACTTCCCAATAGAAAGTACCCTATAAATGATGATTTTGTATATATTAAGCTTATCACTATCTCATTTAATGCATTGGGTTTATATAGACCATAACATTTTCTTAGTAAATATCTATGCCTAAATACCTAATTGTTTTGTAAATAGTTTAATTGTTGAGGGACTAAATATTACACGAATTCGGTAGAATGGCCCATATAATACCCTACGCCGAATGACTAAACATGGCAAAAGGTTGGGATATCAACACCAGTTGGGATATAGCCTGGGAGCGACCCAATGTTGTGCATGTTAGGAGAGTTCCAGAGCTCTTTTGCACATACCTGTCTTACGCAGAGGGAAATCATCCCTGCCGTCCTGAGAGAGGGGCAGGATGAACTTGGAGGGAGGTAATGTGTCTCCAAGAGGAGGAGAGCTCGGATCCAGAGACGTATGATGGCACGCGCTGAAAACGGAAATGACAGTTAAACACAAACAGAGCCAACAGCAACAGGTAAACACATACAGAACTATCAGTTTGAACTTTACACATACACTAACACTTACATATACCACTGTTTAGGGCTGAGGCTGAGAGACTTTTGGGATCCAGTAGACAAGGCATCCTTTGTAGTTTTGCTCAACAGAAACTCTTGGAGTTTTTGCTTCACCTGGGTGCTGGCAACTGCACCTGCTAGAAAAAACAATGTCATACAAAGAGGAGATATTTTTATATGGATTAGATCGGAACAGTTTCACATAGACACATTTACACACACATAAACACACACACACATAGATACACACACAAACACACACACAAACACACAGACACAGACACACACACACACACATTTACACACACACACATGGATACACACACACAGACACACATACACACACACACACACACACACATAGATACACACACACACACAAACACACACACACACATACATTTACACACTCACACACACACATGGATACACACACACAGACACACATACACACACACACACACACACATAGATACACACACACACGCACACACACACACACATTTACACACACACAGACACACAAACACACACACACACACACACACACACACGGATACACACACACACACACACACACACACACACACACATTTACACACACACACACACACACACACAGACACACAAAGACACACACACACACACACACCAGAGTGAAGCACAATGTCCACATTACCATCACCCTGCCACCAGTAGCTTGTCTGGGAATTCCCCGCCCCTTCACTGCATTTCATTTGCTCAGTTAGTCTGGCCAACTCCTCAATGGAGGTCCACTTCACTCACGTAATTGGACACGCCTTTAACCAATCAGACTAACGATACTATACAACGATACAACGATCGGTAATAAAGCAAACACATCTTTTTTCTGTATGAATTGTTCCAGAGCAGGTTTCTGTTCTATTTTCAAAGAAAACTTGCCTTTGAAATCATCCAAGACAGCCGCGAGAGCAGTATATAGTTTACTGTGCTTTTCTCTTAAGTTTCGCTTTTGTTACGGTAGACGTGGTTATTTTAAATCCGCCAATGGCGCGCCAGGTAGCCAAAAGCCAGTTTGTGATTGGCTCCAAGGATTCTGGAAATCTTGAAGTGACCTGCTATCCTAAGTTTGCCAGACCCCCTTCAGAGGCTAAATCAAATTGGCCGGAGAAGAGGGGCGGGACTTCCCAGACTAACCAGTAGCACCATGCTGATTCAAATTCCAAAGGCATCAAATGTCAGTCTGAAGCTATACTGACTCACACACTCTTTCAATGCAAATATTGCGAAAAAGAGCACTGGTTTTAAACCATCCTTTTGTCATTTAGCATTTGCCGGGATGACATGCTGTGGTTTATTAATGGAGATAATACAGACTAGCAGCTTAGGTTTAGGATATGAGGGGAATGAGAGGGAAGTCAAACAAAGAGCAGACATAACAAGGTTTAGGGTGAGGATTGGTGTCTAGACAGTTTACATTTAGACATATAGCAGACTAGCAGTCTAGGGTGATGATCATGAAACAATTGAATGTGTTAGGGCAGGGGTCTCTAACCGGGGGTCCAGAACTGCATTGCAGGGGGTCCGCAACAAGAGCCTATGTTGATCAACTCACCACTGAACTTTTTAATTTTTATAATTTCGCTTTCGATATTTCAACACATTTCCAGATTACTCTTGAATATCGTGACAAATAGCCAAGAAGTTACACTGACAAGTGCTAAAGGAGGATGTGTGCGGAGGGAGAGGGTGTGGTGACGGTGGTTAGTGATCTACCCTGATAACTGCACATATTTAAGTGTTCTAGGCAGAATATCTGTGCGAGAGGAGGGGGCGTGGTGGCGGTTACAAACATGCAGGCGCGTGCAGGCACATCAGTGGGCGGCAAATTACTTTCTAGTCGGAATGGGGGACCCTGGGACGAAACCGGTTGAAAACCCATGTGTTATGGGTAATGAGTTTGTTCCTACCTTCCCGGAAGCGTTCCGTGCTCTTCAAGGGGGCGCTCTGCCGCTCATGAAGGGGACTATCCTGCTCCCTCTCGTGATTGGGCTCTTCCTGCTGCTTTTCTTTCTGCAGCAGCAGCTTCTGCTTCTGCTTCATAGTCTGCAACTCCTGCTGGAGCTGACATACACACAAACAAAGCCAAGGGTTGGTCACTTGGCCTTCAATACAGTAGAAGGTCTTGGCATGAACCACAACTCCACTTCCTTTCAACTCAGTTCTCCAGCATGCTCCCAGCACTACAGGACTAGTGGTGTGAGAGGAGGAGACGGCTGTGGTGTGAGATGAGGCTTGAAGGTTTGAAGGTGTTCAATGAGTTGATAGCCTGAGGGAAGTGAGTCTAGAGGGGTGTAGTTGGGTAATGTGGGAGTTGGATGGGGCGTTGTGTGAGTGGCTGTGCATGGATGTTAGTGGTGTGGTGTAATATGTATGGATGGCGTAGGGAGTCTTCTAACTGTGTCTACTGAGCAGATGGGATTGGCTACCTTGAGATGCTCCTGTAGTTGTGCTTGGTGTTGACGCAGCAGGTTCTCATGCTGCTTCTGGAACTGGCTGATGAGCAGCTGCTTCTGGAGCTGCTGTTGCTGCTGGATGAGGAGGAGCTCGTCCTGCAGCTGCCTCTCCCACAGTGCACTCTCTGGCCCTGGCCCTGGCAACCTCACGTCAGTGCGCAGGTCCAGCGGTGACACAGGGTCCACTGACAGCACTCCCTCCTGCTTCATGTTCACTGAGACAGAGAGAGGAAGAGAGAGAAATAAGCTTCACAAAGAGTCCCATAATACTTAGCGCCTGGCTTTGAGAGTGGGGATGATACCGATTGTTCAGAGAAGTAGAGGCACAACATGGAACCCATACCAAGGACATAAATACCAACATTATTCCATCTATTTCATCCTCATCCCCTTCTTGTACATTCAGCCTTCTATTCCTCCATGTTGCTATCAGATATTGCTGCTAGCTTAATAAAATGAGATCTGGACCTGAGATCATTTGCACCTATAGTGGTGGAGAACAGAAGCCTGGCATATGAGGCCCATTCAAATACAGGATAAACCTACGGTCTTGTGGTTTGGGTGTTTGTTCACTAGCTTCTCTATTCCTGTAGTTTACCCCCTATGATATCTTAAACCTAACCGCAGAGCCAAGATGAAGTCACACATCCTGCTGGTGTACATGGAACCCATGACAGTCGGAAGGGGAAATGCAGAGCAAAGGCACAACATCATTGCTTAATCATTTATGATATTGGAGCATCAGATTTTTCATGATACATATGTAAAATAACACTTCTTTCAGTTTTTTGGATTCTCTGTTTGCATTTATGTTCACCAACTGGTCAACACTTTTGGTAGCTCCTTTTGGATGACCATACCAATTATACCAACTTGAAGCTAAATAAATTGCAGCACTGATTTCATTATACAAGTTTTAAAAGTGCTTTCAATTATGTTGCTCTGTTGTACTCAGAAAAAGTCTGTAGGCCTATGCGGCAGTGGCATTTATAAATAGAACCATAAAAGCTAGCAGAGCAATCTAGGGCTATGACAACTCCCTATCCACCATCCCAACTGGCTGCTATAGCAACGGTGGCGACATAATTATGACTCCTCTTTCTGCAGATTCTATGTCGTGTTTCTTTATTATTTTGGCCTTCAGTCACGCAGAAACACACACATACATGCACACACATGCATGCGCGCACACACACAGAAGTTACACCTTAAAATACTGTATAGACACACTACTAATGCCCCATCAATTCTACCACAATTGTATTTCAATATTTTCATTAGACAAGTCTCTTCCTCTTCAAATTAGATTCAGGTTAATTTTCTCTAGAACAGCAGGGAATCAGTTTGTGTGGCAGAGACAAATAGGTAATGTTCTCTCACTGTTCAGTGTGGCAGGTGGGCTATGCTCCCTCAGCACTGCTAAAGCTGGCCAATGAAACAGCCTGCTTCTCGAATGGCCCTAAAAATAGCATCAAAACACCTGCTGGTTCACACTCTATTCTCCTATGGCATCTCTTGTATCTCTCCTTTGCTCTTGCACCCCCGCTACCACTATCAGAAATGCACTGATCTGCTAAGTCAGACAAGGTGTGATTGCCAAGTTTCCACCTGTGCATTTAGCAAGTGACCAGTAGCACCTGGGAATGTCATGGGCCCAGCCTAATCAATATTTTTGTGGAAGGTCCATGCTTGATACACTGATTTGTGAGATTAGAGGTTGAGCTAGAAAAATGCAAATGGTCCCTTCCCAAAGGTTTAAATTCAAACTAGAATACATGATTGTTGTTGTTTAATGCTACGGATATAGTGAATGTATATAAGTGCTGGGATTACTTTAGTAGTTCCCTGATCAAAATAATGACCACATCAGTATGTTCTGATCATTAGTCATTGATAATCTTGCAAAAGTAAGAGCTTAAAGACTGACCCATGCACTACTAGCTTGAACACATTCAAAGAAGGATACATCTTACTATACAAGGTAAGGAACCAGCCACCATGACTTCTGATGACTTCTGATATTAGCATTATGTTGCACTGTGAATGTGAATGTCTAGGCAATGATTTCAGACCCCAGCTTCCTATTAGCAGACAACCAAGACAGCAAGAACGTGTCTACAATGGAACCAGCAGAATTGTCTTCCCCCAGAAAACAACATGATCATTATTCAGAATACCTTTCAAGGATTTGCTAGGCACTACTCAGTAACTCAATAGTAGTTGGCCATCCAAAACATGTAGATAGCAAATATAAATAGCTTCTTCAACACATCTCTTGTGTTCTTTGATTACATCAAATTATAGGGGGGACATAATTGAAACTGCTGTTGATGTCACTGAGATAAACATTAGCAGAAATAAACATGTTCAACTCCAGCTAGTTACACTAAGAACATTGTAACTTGAAATTAAACACAAGAACCAATCACCTCTACTGGTTCATTTTTATTTACATTACAGAACAGAATTGTTGAAGTTCTAATCCTTGAGAACTTAAGAGTTAAATATAAAGCTTTAAGATAAAATATTTTAAGTCACTTTTACAGCAAAAACCTATATATTTGAGACAAAGGGCCTTTGTTAATGCTAGTGAGAAACCAAGAGGAGCTGCTTCATCTTGAACATCAGCAACAGCAAAGGCAGATATGCAAAGACTCCTCATGTGTTCAGCAGGAGGAGTCTACTGCAAACAAATGTGTAAGGCATTCATATGTGGGTATGTGTCTCAGGGAGGGACAAACAGAACCAAGAGATGTAACAGATACACTAGAGCCGTCTGCATCTGTACCCAATCAGAATATTAGTTTAACCATCACTTCCAAAACGCAGATATATCCCAAGCATTCACATATGTAAGCATAAATCTGAATTCGTCTTGATTTTAAGAGAAAGAGAATAAAGAGAAAATCTAACAGTCATTAATATGCATGCAAATAAAATGTTTGATAATAAAATGTATCAAAACCCTTGGCACGGGGTCATGGAATTCTTGTCACCCAACTATCCCTTCCCTAACTCCTAACTTCCAAAAGTTAAAATAGTAGCATTTTCAGTTGAAGCTGGAGCACCAAAATACCTTATCTTAACACCCTAATGCCATAACTTGAAAATAGCCAGACTAAGAATAGCTGACCTACAGGATCGTCAGTGAGTCTGAATTGTGCAAACACCAATGGGCTTGTCTCCAATGGGTGAACAGCAACTAGCGCGTCTTCTGACCACATACACACTCGAATGTTTTACAAACACAGAAACACTGCATGTCCCTATTTTCCAGGCTGAGCTGTTTGAATTGCCACAGCTCTTTTGAAGTCTCACATTGTGTCTAAAAGTCTCATGCAGTCTTGCCTATTGTCATTGGTTCACCTGTATTCTCATTGAGTCTTCGCAGCCTACTGACCTGTTTTGTGTGTCCTAGTGCCTAAGGGCTCAGATACACATACGCGTTTTTGTAAAAACGCGACGCTAGGAAATGCATTGATTCCTATGGTACGGGGCGCTTTGCGTGAAAGCTTTCACGCAAAGCGCCCCGTACCATAGGAATCAATGCATTTCCTAGCGTCGCGTTTTTACAAAAACGCGTATGTGTATCTGAGCCCTAAGAGTGTAAGCCCAGGTTTAAGGCAGAGCGCTAGCTCATTATGACTCCATCAATCTAAATAAAGCATTTTTTTCTTAAACGGACATCTATCACAGTTATGTATACAAATATTTTGTTGTATATTTGTGACACAATGTAATTTGTGATAAGGGGGAAAATACACTTTACATTTTTTTCTCTTCATCCTTTGGTTTTCTCTTTATCTCAGTAATTCATCCTTTGGTTTTCAAAGAGAGGAAAACTGAGACTCACAAGCTCATAATTTCCAGAAATTATAAATGGTAACCTGACTGCAGAACTCCTTTCAAAAAAGTATTTTGAACATGAAAATAAAAATCCCCTAAATAGTGACGTCAGCTATGTTCACTTACTGACAACTCAAAAATAGAAGCATTGTTTTGGGAAAATAACAGAAGTGACAGATAGTTTGGTCTCTAAATGTCCTGATTTTAAAATATACTAAAGAGCTGAACAGAAATCTTCGACTAGAAACAAAGGATATGAGACAGCAGCCAATAAAACAATGCTGCCAGACTGAAGTGAGTTAAATAACTTCATTAGATGACAGTCAAACCAAAAAGTTCTTCAGTCACCACAACTAGTCAGAAAGAAAATAATTCACACACACACATAGTCAAAAAGATGGACAAGAAGTGAGAGACTGTACTGACTCTCGCAAACTACAACCACAGACCATGTCATCTGGTGAACATCCTTTGAATAGCGTTCACTTGCAATAATTCCAAATAACTATACCACACTTATTAATCCACAATTCTACCATAATACGGTGTCAAAATGTCAGCACATAGTTAAAGAGATGGTAAGGGCAATACATGAAATGGGGAGCAAGAGAAAGGCCAGTATTATTCACCTGAATCATTTACGTTGTGCATGTTATGCTGTGAAGCGAGTTGTTGTTGCTGGTAGGTGCTGTCCGTGGAGAAACACAAGTTGCCCTCATAAATGGTCTGCAGCATACTTCCCTCGGCACAGTCTGCTCATCAGCTAACGTTAGCGCTTCCTGTCACAGTCAGCCCACTCCGTGCCACACTGCGCCTCCTCTCATGAGACTCTCTCTCTCCTGCTCACTCCTCAGGGAGGCTGCTCTCAACACCGACAAACCCACAGCGCGGGTTGCTTCCTCACTCCTCCTCCTGAGAGAAAAACAACTCTACTTGACTTGCTTATTTCCTTATATTTCACTCCCACTTCTAGCAGAGAGCTGATAGCTGGGTTGTGGAATCACTGCTGTGTGCTGAAAGAGAAAGACAGCTCAGTTTGTTGGGCTGCTCTCGTCAGGCTAGCCGCAAAGTGAAGAGTGTGCAGACTAAGTCATTTGCATGTGCATCAACAACAGTGTGCCCCACAGGTGACAGAAATAGAACAATGGCTGGCCCAGCTAAAAATAGGTCAGGCATGGCGAGGGGATTGGAGCAGCATTTGATGCGTTTAAAAATACCACACCAAACACAGCTGCCCATTTCAGCTACTGCCAGCAGCCATGTCTCTTGACTTGCATTCATACAGACTGAGGCTTACTCGTTACTCGTTACTTCTATTTTTCTCTCCCCCTCTCTCTGTTTTGTTAAATGGTAAAGGAGTCCTCTTCTCCCTCTGAACCTCTCAGTTTCCTTTAGTTTCTCAACACACCTATATGGAAAAGGTCTGGTAAAAACATATAGGAATCACACTTGTCATGTACAATACTTGATAGCATGATTCTGGTTAATTCTGGGAAGAGCTTAATTTACATTTCATACAAAAATGGCATAATGCCCCTCAACATGCAAGGTAGGTCTTAGATAAACATATCATTTGTCTATGTTACTGTACATGAAAGGGGCTATAAATATTTGTCTACACACACTGTTATTGTGTGTGTGTGTGTGTATATAATATATATATATATATATACACACACACACACACACACACACACATTATGCCACACATATGATTCTTCTTTTTCAACATGAGCACAACCCATCTGGTTTGTTAAAATGCTAAACAAATGCTTCATAAATATTCCATTTCCAAGTGTTTCGCATCGTGTTGTATTTCCCGGGGCTGTGTACCTAATTTGATTTCAATTTTCTGATGCCAGGAGAAAAAAATGCTCTTTCAGGTCAGTTAAGCAGAGTATGAGCTTGTTTTATTTGATAACATGAAAGGCTTTTTCATGCCAAGTAAATTAAAACTAACATTTAATTTGCTCCACACAAAGCCACATAGTCACAGGGCCCGTGAGCTCAGAGTTCGAATGTGTTGAAGCTGTGCCTTTAAATGTTTCATCTTCCTCCATAATGTGACCTGTCCCCCAGCCACAGGCATGCAGCCATCCTATTTATAGGGGCTGAGCTCTAGGGCATGGTAGATAGAGAGGACGGGCTGGAAGACATAGGGGGGGTTGTGCTTGTGCTTCAGCACACTGTTGCTACAGCTGGACAAATAATGAACTCTTCAATCAGTTTATTGCCACAGAGTCATAGTGAAGCAGCTGTGCATTAGTGCTTTTTCAATGCATGATAAAGGACGAACGTAGTTGAATGTATTTGCAAAGAGTTTCTGACATGATGACCCACTCATGTCATGCATCTTGACCTAGCTGTTCATCATGAAATGTAAAATGCATTTCAGTTCTCTCTTCTAACACTAACAACTGCAAATTCACTGAATAGACATACGACTAACCAAAAGGACTCAAACAGCATAATCCTGGTTAATCATGGCAAGGTGACAGATGTCTTTCCTGGAGAGGATTTGGAGCTCATTGGCATGTGGTGCTCAATGCACGTCATCCAAATGTTAACGCTAAACAAGTATGCAAATCACTATATTTATAAAAGTGTTAGTTGTTAAATAGAATGCACTTAGGCCTACACAAGTAACCTTTAGTGTTTGTTAAGAAGGCTCCAGCATTCATGCTCTGTTATACGCTCTGTGTTTATGCACTCTTTACACTCTTCAAGTTCTTTAATACCTTATATACCAGATAGGCAGTCTTCATGACCCTCCCACACTAAGTGGTCCCAGGGGTTTCTTTTATACGTTTAGGATTACTCTTTATTTTTGTGATTTATGCCTAATAAAATTATTCTCATTTAAACTATTTTGATATTTAGTCTTATTCTTGACATAAAACATTACATCTTAATTAGAAATGTGCTAGGGGATATACTTGCATTGACCTGCCCTACCTTACAGAGAAATAATGGAATGTAGCAAATCAACATATTTCAGAATAATAATACAAAAAATTATAATAATAAATAGAGAGGTGGTAATCGGTTCTTGTTTGTATGAACCTTGTGTGTTATAGCTTGTTATCCTTGATTTAGGATGCAATTGGACATTGATGCCTTTTGCACCTAATGCTTCTAGTGCTGTCAGTTTAACGCGTTATTAAAGGCGTTAACGCAAGCCCATTTTAACGCCGTTATTTTTTATTTTTTTGATTAACTTTCTTTTTGCTCTCCCAAACTGTGTAGTAGGCTAACGTTACGTTTGAGTGAATGGTGAGCGCGATACGGCGAAATGGATTATTAAAAGCTTCTGAATAGAAAGTTTACCTTTAAAAGTTGTGTTGTGCTTAAAAAGCGAGCTTCACTGTTGTCTGAAAATGTCAACATTTTGGCTGAAAGCACAGAAGTAGTAGGCTTACCTTTTATTGGTAACCTAACTGTTACGGTTCATTGTTTTTGAAATAAGAGGCCTGACTTCTATGTTCACAGCAAACTTGAAAAAAAGAAAAGAGAATTAAAAAAAAAAATGATTGAAGGGACATTTAGAATAGATACAAATTTGCGATTAATACATTTACGATTAAATATTTTAATCGTTTGACAGCACTACTTGTAACACCTAATGCTGCGAGCAAAGACACAGATTCTGGATAACAAATATTGTGAAAAAGAGATTTGTAAAATGCCCTAAAAGAAAATATCCAGTGAAGATTACACACACAAAGTGTATTGAGTGTTTTTTGTTTTAGAATGATTTTCAAGAACATGTGTAATGCACAATTCAATTGTTTATTTGATTTTATTAAGTATTACTTCAGTTTGAGAATCTCTGGAAATGTTCAAATGGCGACTAGACAATTGCAAGTCATTGTGTAGTATATGCAATGCGAACGCTGTAAAGTTGATCTCAGAATAATACAATTTAAATCAGTGAGTATGAATGAAACCATCATCAATAGCTGTAATCTAACTGAGAAGGAGGGTAGATCTGGTAGATCTGTCTCAGACAGCCTACCCATCCACAATCCAATGTTTGGCAAGTATGTGGCATCACTCAAGAACAGACACCTTGCCCTACTGCTCCGCATCTCCAAATACACAGCTTTGGTTCACTGTGGTGAGCTGAGATTAACCTCATGTCTGATACCTGATATTTATATCAGGCTCATTGACCAGGATGACTGGATGGTGAGCAAGAGAGAAATAGCCTTCAAAGACAATCTGCCAGGGCAAAGAGGAGTCAAGGCGGTCATGGCTCCTGCGTCACTAGCAGCCTCTCTGCTCTAGTCCTATTAAAGTGTTTAAGTGTGAACGTCAGAGCACTGGCTTCAGTTCCTGCTCACAGGTCATTTCATTCATCCTACTGGCCTACATTGGAATTCAACCCACATATCAAAGTCATAGGAATTTTGCACATTAGACACCAAAAGAAAGTGAAGGTCAAGTGTCAAGTGCAATCCACATTCACTGTTCAGGTGAAGCATCGGAAAGCAGCATTGCAGGCTTAATACTTTCTTAAGACTTTCTGAACTGTCACTCAGTGTGGACACATGCGTCCAATTTCCGATTTCAGTCCGATTTAAATTGGATATTGGACACATGTGACTCCCCAGAACTAGATTCATTGTGTCCAGCTTGAGTCCGACTGGACTCCGATGTAAACCCCTGGACACACGATTCGATTCCGCTGGGAATTGGACTGGGCGCGCATGTGTCTCTCGAAACTAGATTGAAATTGGACAACAACAACTTTTGCACGTGCTTGAGATCGTGCCCACAGACATATACATGCATCATATATGTCTATGATATGATAATCGCTGCTAGACGCTCAGTTCTTGTGCTCCCTCTCATTCACGTTGAAATACTGAAAGCGAAACTGAAACTTATAAACTGCAACGCAACTGTTTGGGACAGAATGCGCTAATTCAGTGAACAAATATTTTCATATTACTTTTTCACCAGTTGTTAGTCATGTAATCCTTTCATATCGATGTGAATCAATCAATACTAATACAAATTTAACTGTGGTGTGTTTTTGTTTCATTTCACAACGTATTTACTGTATAATCAACGGTAGCAGATGTAAACATTCCGCATTTGATTTGAACTGACACGGCCAAGAACTAGTTGTGTCACTGCCATGTGCTTAGAGATAGAGCAGTTAACCCCCCATGGAGACCCCATGGAGAGAATTGAATGGGATCGAAGTGCTGCCATCATGTGCCCGCACTGAATGAAGCCCTCATAACAATTGTAGGGGAACGGATCATCCAGTTCACATCAAGGTATTATTACCAGTACGGAAGCCAATATTAAATAGTATTTTACTGCAATGTTAGAATTTCGCAATATAATGCAAACTTAATACTTCCGAACATTCCGTTCTTGTTGAGAGAATTGTTCTTTCAGCAGTTTCCTGCAGAGGTGAGATCTGCTCTAGCTTTCTCATGTAACAGGGAATCAAGTGAATAAACTAAGGAGGCAGATACTGTTTTCTCATTCCAAGTTCTTGGTCAGAATTCCAACCAGACGAACCAACTCCAGAATCCAAGATGGCTGCCCCCGCACATTAACTTTATTAGCACTATTATTTGTATCAATCAGTCCTACACACAGTACTGTCTAACTTCTACTGTTTTGGTACAGTATTTGTATGCTTGTGTGTTTGTATGATTGTATCAACTGGTATTGCTAACATGTGGTATCAATTGCTAACAGCAACAATTAGTATTGCATTTGGAATGTGGTTAACTTGGGTGTGATGTCATTCCCAGCTCTGAATTCGTACTTTTAGGGTACATGATACACACAATTGGTGATGTTCACGAGCACTGTTTACCTATTTCAGCTGCGTTCTTCCGAGAGGAAGTTCCATGCATGGGCAGCAGATACAGAAGTCTGCAGTGACCAAAAAACATAATTTTCTAGGGTTCTAGCGGAACTATTGCCTAGAATCCTTAGAGATGATCTCAAGTTTTACACTAGCTCTTGCACGCACTAAGTGTTCATTAAGAGCCCTTGGTAAACAAGAGACACCAGAAATCAATTTGTTGTGAAGGGAGCGGCTATTTGAGATTCATAGTTGATAACTATATGCCATAGTCAATAATTAAATGTATCTTATAAACCAGTTATAACTATTACTTTTATTTGGATTTAACTAGCATGGAAGCATTCCTGGGTAACTACTTGGTTTTGACCTGGGGAGGGAGGTGTGACATTACTCTTACCTTCCCCCCCCAGGTCGAAATAAAGAACCCTGTCTCCATGGCCTATTTGAATAGATAGTAACACCCCTTAATATCAGTGTATTTAACACCCTGTCCCTTAAAGGATAATCAGATATGCTGAGGTGAAGCACTGAGGGACTGTGGATCTTCAAGTCTCTGTCTCATAATGGTGGCCATCATTGTACAAGATTAAAACCTGGATCGATAAAATTATATCCTATAAGTTGGAACGTCTTTGATAAAACTGATGATTTCCACCTTGACCAGATGAATGAACCAAAGGTTAATGTGGCGCCTACATTATTGTCATATGTTATATGAATATTGTTTTTTTTTCATATACTTTCTACGTATTGCAACTTGTGTAAATTCCTTCCCACAAGAATGTATCATATGTGTGCCATGTTCATTGACAAGCAAATGGTCAGCCAGACCTTTCCCGTCTGCACACATTTCCCACATTTGATATCAAGGTAGACCCAATACTGTTCCCCTTCCTAGCACACCCCACATCGTATATGGTATCAAATTAGAGTCAATAATATATTGAGCTTGTGAATTGTTGTTCATGAATAATTCCATATCCTGCAGTTGTATATCACCTTTAGTGTGCACCTATGTTAATGTATGAAGTTATTTTCTGTACCAATGGAAGTGCACCACCACCAGCTTGCAAAGACTATAAGACTAGAAAACTATAGTCTTTAAGTAGGTCCTCTTTTCTAGTAATATGACAAGGAAAGGACCGCACCTTCTATCTGTTGCTAGCCTCAACATCGGGATATTGGATGCGAATTTGGTTGGTTAGATACACGTATTTCTTCCAAACTGTTATGTTAACCCTTGGCAGATGGCCCATTCCATTTCAGTACCTGAATCCCAATTATGTTCATTCATCTATTTATGCCGTCCAGCCACTGATTTGATCGATGAAACCGTCCTTGTAAATATCACATGATAAGCTAAGGTGATATCATAGGTGAAGTGGTTTGTGGTGCAAAAGTTTTTTTTACAATTTGAAGTCAAAAGGCAGATTTTACAAGTCACTCGCATACTGTTTGACTTGAGGGAAAAACAACTTAATATGTTATTAATACCGTTGATCCAGCTAATTACTTGAAAAGCAGTGTTATTTAGTTATCTACACCAGTAGATGGACTGTGTGAGTTCGACCATATAGCATTTTCACTTCAGTAGAGCAGGTAACTTTCCAAATTATAAGTTGTCATAACTCTTCTATGAATTTTATACATATTGTATAATTATATGTTATACATATATTTAGGTTACCAGGGCTGTATTGGTAAAATAAGAGGTGGGTAAACTATGAATTTTGTGATCAGACAGACCTCGACGCGAAGCAACGCACCACAAAGCGTCGCAACTCTGTAAGGCTGTCCTGGCTGTATTCCATTATGTTATCAGTTAAAGTCCTATTAAATTAATGACAGTGAACAAAGGTGTTTGTAGTTTATTACATTTCAAGAAAACAGTAATGAAAAGTTTGGAGGGGGAGACACAAGAAAGGACCTCTGGAAACAGGCCCTGGGTGTTACAGCTGAAAAGTCTAATGTAAAAAGAAACCATGCTGCAACACTTCCCCTGTTCTTTAACCATTGGAGAAACCTCCAATGTCAACACAACAACGCAATTGCTAGATTAAGACGTGCGGGCAGGGCAGGCAGAGTTATAAATGTATTTCCTGTATTTCCTCCAAACTCTCCAAACATCTTACGCTTTCTGTGGAGGCAAATAAAGGTGACGTGGACGAAGCAAACCATCCCAAAAGCGTGGCGGAGAGCAGGAGGAGTGGTAATCCCAAAGAAGAAGGATGCCTCAAACATCGATCAATTCCGGCAGATCAACCTGTTGAACGTGGAAGGGAAGGTCTTCTTTAGCATTGTTGCTAAAAGAATGACAACGTACCTGAAGCAAAACAACTTCATTGACACATCTGTGCAGAAAGCCGGAATACCTGGTTTCTCAGGATGCTTGGAGCACACAAGCATGATATGGCACCAGATCCAATCTGCCAAAAGGGAAGGAAGAGACCTGCACGTCTTATTCCTGGACCTAGCCAACGCTTTCGGATCCGTCCCCCATTCTCTCATCTGGGCAGCCTTCAACTTCTTCCACATCCCAAATACCATCACAAACCTGGTGAGAAACTACTTCCAAGATCTACAATTCTGTATCCAAACAACAGAATATACATTATGGCAATCTTTGGAAGTGGGTATAATGGCTGGATGTACCATCTAGCCTTCACCATGGCAATGGAGGTTATCATTCGCGCTTCCAAGTGGGTTGTGGGAGGAGAACGTCTGCAATCTGGACAGCGTCTACCTCCTATTCGTGCCTACATGGATGACATGACCACCTTGACCTCAACCATCGCATGCACCAAACATCTACTGGGAGAGCTTCAGGCCAACATTGCATGGGCACGGATGAAGTTCAAACCCAGGAAATCCAGGAGCATATCCATCATGAAAGGAAAACTCGTGGACCAGAGGTTCTACATCAAGGATACACCCATTCCTTTGGTGTCAGAGCTGCCAGTCAAGAGCCTTGGGCGCTGGTACAACGCGAGCCTCAAAGACTCAGACAAGAGTGATCAGCTGAGGGAAGAAACCATCAAAGGCCTTGTCAGCATTGACAAGACCTTGCTTCCTGGCAAGTTGAAACTATGGTGCCTGCAGTTTGGATTGCTCCCCCGCCTGATGTGGCCACTAACGGTCTATGAGATCCCCATGACCAAAGTCGAGAAGCTGGAGAGGACAGTTAGTTCTTTCATCAAGAAATGGCTTGGCCTCCCACGCTGCCTCAGCAACATCGGCTTGTATGGACACGGTGCCCTGGAATTGCCTGTCTCTAGCCTCACAGAGGAGTTTAAATATGATGAAAATATCCGAGAGGCTGCTCCCAGACTGGCAACTGGGAGGAAATGGATCCCATCTGAAGCCGTACAGCAAGCAAAATCTGCTCTCAGGCATGGAGACATTGTAGGACAGGTGCAGCATGGAAGAGGTGGGTTTGGACTGGGGACAAGTCAACCCACATGGCACAAGGCAACATCAACCCAGAGAAGATAGCTGGTGGTTGCTCAGGTGCGGCAACAAGAGGAGGCAGACAGATGCGCAAAGGCAGTCTCGCAGTCCAAACAGGGCCAATGGACTAGCTGGGAAAACCTGGAGCATCGAAAGCTCACATGGAAGAATCTTTGGGAGATGGAAGAAAGCCAGATCAGCTTCATCATCAGAGCCACCTATGATGTTCTTCCCACACCCAAGAACCTAAACCAATGGTTTGGAGAAGATTCTTCTTGTGCGCTTTGTAAAACCACCGCAACACTGAGGCACATCCTCACTGGCTGCAAAACCAGTTTGTCCCAAGGCCGCTATACCTGGAGACACAATCAGGTCCTACGACAACTGGCGATCACCCTGGATACCTGGGAGATAAGACTGAACTTAGTTCCATTTAGAGCACTGGTCAGCAGCGGGGGCTCGAGTACACGAAGACTGACTCCAAGCTTCCTCACCAAGGCAGTCTGGATGAAGTTATGATCAGCACCTGAATCAACAAGGGCCTTGACAGAATGAAGTTGATTATTGATCAACAGGTTAACAGAAAACACAGACCTCTCAACAGGGGGAAACCTCTCCACCACACCCACCCGTACCCCTGCAACTACGGGTGGGCGGAGCCTATTAAAGGGCATCGTGGGAAAAATGACCTGGCTTGCCACAGTAGAAGCACGAGTTGGTCTCTCTCCGACGTCTCCGCTCATCATCAGTGATATGAGTTCGCCCAATTTGAATTGGTTCTGGGTCAGTGAGAGGGGCAATGACCTCCAGGCAAAGTCGTTCTGGCAAAAGGTCTTCTGGCTTTACACTGGATGCGGTCTCGCAGACGGGCATCCACTCTGCCGGCCAGATCGATGAGGCCTTCCAGGTTACTAGGCAACTCGTGGGGGACAATCTCATCCAATATGTTGCTATTGAGACCATGAAAAAAAGCATCAAACAAAGCACTAGAATTCCAGTCTGTACAGGCTGCCAGTGTACGGAACTCTATAGCAAAATCATAAACAGAACGAAAAACCTTGAGCATCTCATCTGTGAAATCCTTAATGCTAGAACAGTAGGAGGCGTTAGAATCCCAGACCACTGTGGCCCATTCCCGTGCTCTGCCAGTGAGGAGGGTAATAAGTAACATAGGCGACCCTGGAGCGCCTGGTTGGGTAACAACATAGCCTGTAGCTCCATAGAGAGGGAGCACTGTGACAGGAAGGAGCGGCAGGAACCAGGCTCACCTGCATACGGCTGTGGAGGTGGCAGGCGTGGTTCCTTATCGCAGGAAGCTGCGATATAATAAACGGGACTTGACCTAGTGTCAAGGACTGGTTCGAAGAACTTATTCATTCACGCCGCTAGGCAGGGAGAAGTGCGCCGCGCTCTGGCCCCGCCCCCACCGGAGCCTATAAATACCACGGCGCGCCTCTCCATCTTCCTTTTCAAAATCTTCGCGTAAGATTTGGACTCCAAGAATTTTTCTCAACGCTTATTACTGGTCGTATACTACTTGTTTCTAATTTCCAACAGATTTAATACTCATTACGAGCTGGTGAGTTTCGGGTTATTTTAACCTTCACTACCTCAAGAGTGCTACAAGTACGACTTGCTTTTAGAAAGTCAAGTTCACTGTCAGCAACGTGTTGGACTAGCTAGCTCTGACTAGCCTGCTAGCGGGGTTTGCTAACCTCGTGTTGGTGATAGTGTGCTTAATATTTTCATCTGTGTGCTTAATATTTCTCTTTTTTTACAGAATTGTCACGACAGAGTTACCCCGGGTGTGGCCATGCCAAAGAGAAAGGCGACCGCCACCGCCGTTGTGTTCTCTGCCTCGGTAGGGAGCACGCGGAGGCTGCGTTGGGTGGCGCCGACTCCGGGTGCAACGTATGCGCGGCTATGACAATAGCCAGGGCCAGGAGACGTTTCGCGCTATGGGAGCGCGATGACACAGCGACTGCAGTGCCAGCCGGGGAGCAGTCCCCGGTCGGGCTGGTCGCCTCCTCGGCCCCAGGCAGTTCAGTGCCCGGTGCCCGCCATGGGGCTGGAACCGGGCCGGGCTGCCTGTCCCCTTTCGCCTCGCCTGCCCTCTTGGTCAGCCCAGACCCTGAGGTTTTTGAGTTACCCTCCGGATTTGCGGTTATCTCCGGTGGAAACTACGATTTTGGGCTGGAGACAGAGAGTCTGGTTGACTACTATGATGCCTCGGGCGAGGAGGAGGAGGAGGGGGAGATGGATGTGGATGTGGCGCTACCACGGGCTAGCTCGCCCCCGGTCACATCAAAAATGCTGGGTCAGCAGCTCCACGTTGTGGCGATGAGAGCGGCGCACGCTCTAAGTCTCCCTCTCCCTCCTCCACCCAAGGAACGATCATCCCTGCTGGATGGGATGTTCTATGGTAGCCCTTCAGTGGTGGCACAGTGCACCCTCCCCGTCTTCGAGGAGGTGCACAAGGAGGTTAAGGCTACGTGGGGCACACCCTACTCGGGGCGAGCCCCTGTCCCAGGCTTTGGATGCTACATGAATGTAGACAAAGCGGAGGAGTTCGGCTACCTCTCTTTCCCTTCGGTTGAGGAGGCGGTTGCGGGCTACCTAGCCCCTTCCACCCCCACGATGCGCCTCGGTCATGGACCCCAGTTGAAAGGCACAAGCTCCTAGCCTCAGGTTTGTCTGACCCGGTGGTGGCAACGATACAGAGTGCGCGGGCAGATCGCTGTATACGTTAAAGTGGCGCAGGTTCGAGAAGTGGTGTGTTGAGCGTCAACAGGACCCTATTAACTGCGCACTGGGCGTCATTCTAGAATTTCTCCAGCAGTTATTTGATGAGGGGAAGGCGGCTTCCACTCTCAAGGTCTACCTGGCAGCCATCACCGCCTGCCACGCAGGAATTAATAATAAATCCCCGGGCTGTCACCCATTAGCGTCACGCTTCATGGCAGGCGTGAGACGTCTCAGAGTGCCGGAAAGACACCTGATACCGTCATGGGATTTACTGATTGTATTGCGTGCGCTGACAGGGCCTCCATTCGAGCCCCTGGAGACAGCGGACATAAAATATGTTTCATTGAAAACGGCGCTGTTGTTGGCATTGGTGTCAGCAAAACGCGTTAGTGAAATGCAAGCCCTGCCTGTCAGTCCGTCGTGCCTTCAGTTCTCGATAGCTGGGAACAAGGTAGTGATGAGACCGAATGCTGCATACACACCCAAGGTGGTAACAACCCCGTTCCGCAATCAGATGATTGAGCTGGCAGTGTTCTCGCCTCCCCCGTTTGCGTCAGCAGAGGAGGAGCGCTTGAATACATTGTGCCTGGTGCGCGCCCTTCGTGGCTACGTAGAGCGCACCAAAACGTTCCGACGGTCAGATCAGCTGTTTGTATGCTTCGGGGCGCAGACCTCTATCTAAACCCAGCATATCCCGGTGGATAGTGGAGGCTATAGTGTTGTCTTATACAAGTTTGTCTCTTGACCCCCCCGCTAAGCTTTGTGCGCATTCGACGCGGGGGGTCTCCTCTTCCTGGGCCTTGTTGAAAGGCGTGTCAGTGGAAGATATATGCAAGGCAGCAAGCTGGAGCTCTCGCCACACTTTCATTAGGTTCTATATGTTAGATGTGATGCAGCCTAGTTTCTTGCAAGGCGTTCTGCGGGCCAGCAATGCTGTACCGCCAGAACCTGAGGAGGATTAGAATGAGACACTCGTTCATCGGTTCTACGTGGTAGAATGCATGAACGAGGTACTAAACGTAAGAATGTTTAGTTAAACATAGGTTCATCTGCCTCTGCTTGTGGAAACTGTCCCGTTATTATATCGCAGTTTCCTGCGATAAGGAATGTCTCGGTTACTTACGTAACCTTGGTTCCTTAAGCACGGAACAAGATATAATAATAGTTGCGTGATACAGTGTTTTTTCTTCTTTTGGGTGGGTGTTTCAACGCTCAGATTTTGATCCAAGGAAGATGGAGAGGCGCGCCGTGGTATTTATAGGCTCCAGTGGGGGCGGGGCCAGAGCGCGGCGCACTTCTCCCTGCCTAGCGGCGTGAATGAATAAGTTCTTCGAACCAGTCCTTGACACTAGGTCAAGTCCCGTTATTATATCTTGTTCGGTGCTTAAGGAACCGAGGTTACGTAAGTAACCGAGACGTTCCCTGAAGGGAGATGTCGCTGGAGGAACTGGTGCTGGAGGATTTAACTGCAGCCGTTGAAGTTGGCCGGTGACGTCCTGCAGCGTGCTTCCCAGGGTAGAGAGGTTATGGTGAACCTGGGCGAGCTCCTGCTGGTGATGCCCTAGAAGAGCGTCCTGTGCCTCAACGGCTGCCCTAACAGGATCACTGTCTGCTGGTTCCATTTTGCTGGCTGAATTATTCTGTCATGGCATGGAGTAAAATAGGTTTGGAACCAAAAACAGACAAAGGCAACAAAGTCTCTTCAAAGGAGAAATTTAATAAACCTTTTAGCAGTATGAATGCCTTTCAAAAAACAGAGGCAGGGGATCCAACAGAAAATAACAACAAAGCTCAGAAGATATAAAACATGGGGATCTCAATGAGGCAAGGCAGGCAGCAAAAGACAGAAACATAAAAACTCACAGGCCAGGCCAGGGCAGGGCAAGATGCACAGTCCAAAAAACCCACAAAGGGTTAAATCCAAAATCCAAAATCCAAAGGAATCCAGGTAAAACAGACAGGCAGGAGGCTTGCAACACGAAGACGAGGCAAGAGAGTTCTCCAGGCAGGGTCCAGGCAAGCGAAAAGATAATTCAGCACTGAATGATCTTCAAAGCACGGTTTAACTCGTTTAAATTGACAAGGTCCAATTAGTCACAGGTGTGAGACCAGGCACAGGGAAGAGATGAGGTCCAATTAGTCACAGGTGTGTGACCAGGCACAGGGAAGAGATGAGGTCCAATTAGTCACAGGTGTGTGACCAGGCACAGGGAAGAGATGAGGTCCAATTAGCCACAGGTGTGTTACCGGTCAGTCACATTGATGCATTAGAATGCGTTGATCCAACGGATGGCGGAGGAGGAGTCTGGCGCGTGGGGTTCTGTTGATACCAGCGACGTTATACCGAGATTGACAGGTCAACAAACCAATCACGTCACTAGCAAGCTTTTACCCTGTGAGTAGTAGCATGCTATCATTAGATATGTGCTCAGACACCTCGCAAATCCTATGAGAGGTATTTTTCAGTTACAATAAACAGGTTTTTACATTTTACAGTGTCTATTTCTCGGTAACTTTTAAAAAATCCAACCAAATAAAAGTAAAACAACCAACTTGTAGGTACAAATACGACCATCTACACTGCAAAAAAAATCAGGTTTCAAAAACAAGAAAAAAAAGTAAGAAAATGGTGCAAATATTGCTTAAAAAAAGCTAAATTATCTGGCAACAGAACCGGAAGATTTGACTTACTAAGAGTTTCAAAAAACAAGTTAAAATAGCTAGCCTCAAAGAACCCAAATATATCTTAAAACTAGTGTGGCCAGACTAAAAACAAGTACGTTTGTCAAAACAAGTAAGAATTATTTTCTCAAAATGTAGGAAATTGTGCTGAAATTTGGCAAATGTTAGCACCATACTCTTGAAATGAGGCTATATAAGGCAATTTATCTTGAAATCAGTACTACACCTAAAACAAGTATACATGCCTAAATTAAAAAAAATTAGAAAAATTAGCTTGTATTCAGCAAATGACAGCAACATCATCTTGAATTGAGGCTATATGCTAGGCAATTTATCTTGATTAAGTTCAGCTTCTCTAAAAACAAGTGCATTTGCCTAAAAACAAAGAAATGTAAGAATTATTTTCTCGAAATGTAGAAAAATGTGTCTGTATTCAGCAAATGATAGCAAATTCATCTTGAATTGAGGCTATATGCTAGGCAATTTATCTTGAAATAAGTTCAGCTTCTCTAAAAACAAGTGCATTTGCCTAAAAACTAAAAAAATTAAGAATTATTTTCTCGAAACGTAGAAAAATGTGCCTATATTCAGCAAATAATAGCACCATCATCTTCGAATAAGGCTGTATGTTAGACAATTTATCTTGAAATCAGTAAAGCTATACTAAAAACAAGTACATTTGCCTAGATACTAGGGGTGTAAAAAATATCCGATACGTATCGATATCCGTTTTTAGCGTGTAAGATACGACTACATCGATGCGTGAAGTCACGTATCAGTTTAAAAATGTCATGAACCGGTCTTTGCCCGATTTAGAAGTCATGAATCGGTTCACAAGGGTTTGTCCCTCCGTTTTTTTTAAACACAAAACACTCGCTGGCCTGTTGCATTTTTATCTCAGTCAGAACAATGACAGCTTGTCATTGGGCAAAGCCCGCATAGCATAAACCAATCAGGCTGTATTCTCAGTATTAACGCCTGAGAGAACCTGGAGAGAATGACAGATTACAACTCTCAACAATGCTATGCTAGCTACACTATTCATTTTCAATGGCTGATGCTATGCTAGCTACTTCAGCCAAGGAAGGTACATCGTTGTTGATTACGTGTTTCTACAGACATACTCGGATTTAAATAATTATAAAATAATAAAGAGGAGAATATTTGTATCATTAACAATTATGTTTAACATTAATAGTCATGATTCCGAGACCGAGCCATCATGATGTCCTAACATTTAAAGCACTGTATGAACAGTGCAAATGGCAGTGCAGACATCCCGAGTCTCCTGAAAGTACCCGCAAATTACTTAAAATCTCTCAGAATCAAGAGCAAGCGAGCAAGACCGCGCACACGAGACAGACGTGCTCCAAACCGTGTTAGCATCTGTGTAGCGCGCGCACGAAAGAGAGGGAGAGGGACCTAACAGACTGTGCGTGTGTGTGTGAGGCAGTGTGCGTGTGTGCCTCAGGAGACTATACAAAGGTGTACCCCTGTCTTGTAAAAGTAAATCACAACGACCGTCTTGCACGCTGTACTATCTGTTACAGTGATTTCAGCATTGCCCATGGTGGGTTAAATTACTGTAATAGACATGTTGAGGTGAGTTCAACAAGATTAATTTCATGTGCCTATTATTCATGCCAGCTAGTGGCCAGGGCTACATGAAAACAACAAGCTCCTTAGACTTGTTTAAAGTTGCAATGGAATACAAATAAAAGCAGTTAACATAAATAGGATAGTATTAGCAGCATATAATAAATAGTAAAAGTAATCTACATATTTAAACATAATTAACAAATAATTGCATAGGACTATAGCCTATAGAATGATATTATGCTTTTATAACTTTTAGAGACCACAACAGAAATATGTAGGCCTAGGGGGGAATACCTTCCTGAATTTATTTTTTTGCAGGTTGGGATGTCTGACTTAGTGTTTTCAATTATTGAACGGCATCGAATCGAATCAAATCGAATCGAATCGTATCGTACTGAATCGTTTTTTTTATCAACATGCATCTTTTCTTTTATCGTATCGTGCCCATGTATCGAGATACGAACCGAATCGTTTTTGTCATGAGAGATTTGCACCCCTACTAGATACCATAAGAATTATTTTCTCAATATCTAGGACAATTTGCTTAAATTCAGCCATTTTGTTTTTAATCAGATAGGACAGTAGTGTGAGACAGGATGCTAGCTGGAGGGAGGGATTGAGAAATCACCGCAAGTCGGACTCGAACCTGAACTCTTACCTGTATCCCCATCAGACCCGTTCATGGTGCAGGGTTGCTACTGCGTGTGCCACAGCTCCTTCCCTAAAACAGTCATCTGTTGAGGATATTGGCATATTTTTGGAGAGTTTTGAAGTCAATGCAAATGTGCAATTGATCATTGAAATAATATAGATTTTGCAGATAGCACAAAGAATGCTTCAAATCATTTTTAATTAGTAACTTCAACCTAGACACAGTTGCTATGGTAAAAAAAAGCTGCGAATGCTATCTGCACAATCTCTATTATCTCAATGATCAATTGCACATATGCATTGACTTCAAAACTCTCCAAAACAAATACCAATATCCTCAAGAGATGACTGCTTTAAGGTTGGAGCTGTGGCGCAAGCAGCAGCAACCCTGCACCATGAATGGGTCTGATGGGGACACAGGTAAGAATTCAGGTTTGAGACTGACTTGCAGTTGTTTCTCAATCTCTCACTCCAGCTCGCTTCCTGTTTCTCTCTACTGTCCTATCCGATTAAACGCAAAAAGCCCAAAAATTAAGCTTGAAAAATATTAATGAAAAAATGAATTTGTCCTAAATATTGAGAAAATATTTCTTACGGTATCTAGGCAAATGTTTTTGTTTTTAGTGTAGCTTTACTGATTTCAAGATAAATTGCCTAGCATGCAGACTCATTTCAAAGGATGTTTCTAGCATTTTCTAAATATAAGCACCTTTCCCTACATATTGAGATAATACTTCTTAAATATTTTTGGCATCTAGGCCAATGTTCTTGTTATTAGTGTAGCTTGACTGATTTCAAGATGAATTGCCTAGCATGCACACTCATTTCAAAAGGATGTTGCTAGCATTTACTGAATATAAGCGCCTTCCCCTCTAGATTGAGATAATAATTCTTAAATATTTTTTGGCATCTAGGCCAATGTTCTTGTTTTTAGTCTAGCTTGACTGATTTCAAGATAAATTGCCTAGCATGCAGACTCATTTCAAAAGGATGCTTCTAGCATTTTCTAAATATAAGCTCCTTCCCCTCTAGATTGAGATAATAATTCTTAAATATTTTTGGCATTTAGGCCAATGTTCTTGTTTTTAGTGTAGCTTGACTGATTTCAAGATGAATTGCTGTCAAGTCTCGCCCTGTTAGATAGTTTATGTTCCCCCATTGTTGTCATTATCTATGCTCTGTGTTGTGTTTGTTTACTCATCTCTCCTCTCGTTTCAGACACGTCACGCCCTACCCTTGTGTGTGCTCCGCTCTGTTGATTGTCTGTCTCGTCATGATTGTTGTCACCTGTCCCTCATCACCTTGTGTGTATATAGTCTGTGTGTCCCTGTCTCTCGTTGCCAGTTCGTCTTAGTTTCTTTATGTCTCTAGAGTTCCAGCGTTTTTCAGTGTTCTTTGTTCTCTTGTTGCCGACCTTGGATTGCCTAACGGAATACGTCTCTGCCTTTCCCCTTTCCGGATACCCTGCCTCATCTTGGACTGACTACCCGTGTACCGAACTCTACCGTACGTTCAACGGATCACGCCTCTGCCTTTCCCCTGTCTGGATACTGTGCCTCAACATCGACTGCCTGCCTGTGTACCGACCCTGGACTGTTATAACTACGAACTCTGATTGTGTACTTGTTTATGGACTGCCGTTACGTGTACAAATCTCAGTAAAATAATTATATTGCACATACCTCTGTCTTGTCGTGCGTTTGGATCCACAGTCGCAACTGAAAGCATTACAATTGCCTAGCATGCACACTCATTTTAAAAGGATGTTGCTAGCATTTGCTGAATATAAGCTCCTTCCCCTCTATATTGAGATAATAATTCTTAAATATATTTGGCATCTAGGCCAATGTTCTTGTTTTTAATGTAGCTTGACTGATTTCAAGATGAATTGCATAGCATGCACAAATGTATATTGAGATAATAATTCTTAAATATTTTTGGCATCTAGGCCAATGTTCTTGTTTTTAGTGTAGCTTGACTGAGAAGGATAAAATGCTTGAAATAAGAAACTCTGACTTTGACAAAGCAGTTATGTACTTGTAAGTGGGGACAAACTGCCTTATAATAATGGCAATTCTAGTTTCAAGCATTAACATGCTCAGAACCAGTAATAAAACCTCAGTAACAAGTAATTAACCCTTATTCAGATAAGTAAGGACTGAAACGCTTGAAGCAAGTGAAATGTTCTATCACAAAAAATGCCTGTAAGAAGTAATAACTTGTCAGACAAAAACAAGCACACATTGCCTCGATTAAAGATATTTTATCTTACTAAGATCTCACTTTTTGCAGTGTACAGAGTTTGGTCAGCCATCTTTTTTTTTTGAGCATGCCGCTCTGTAGACGTGAACACATACGGGATATTATTGGCTAGCGCCTGTGCTGTCAGTTATGCATGAAAGGCAATATGATTGCCTGACGCATGCATTGCCTCTCGAAAAGTTGAACATTCTTCAACTCTTGCCGCAACCAAAGCATGAAACGCAACCCCCGCGAACCAAACGGAGCCACAATTCAGTTCGGCAAAGGATGACGTCACCCCATTCAAAGTGAATAGGAATGCGTTAACCCTGACGCATCAACGCATTCCAACGCAACAATGTGACCGACCCGTTAGACCAGGCACCTAGAAGAGTCAGTGAGTTAAGGGCATGGCAAACCTGAAGCACGCACGCGCGCACGAGGGAGAGGGAGAGAGAGAGAGCACAAGACATGGATCAGATCATGACACCTTTGATCTGAACAGAATATTCAGTATGGAATGGATATAGATCAGAGCAGTATCTTTTATGGCGTTTGGCACGTATGCCCTGATTGCTGTGTGCAGGTGAAGTTTCCTGTGAAAATGGGGTAGTATTTCTCTCCATTCATTTGCGGCCATCTGAACAGTGGCAGTTCTAGACCATTTCTACTAGGGGGGCCAAGGAGGGGCCAGGGTTTAACCAGGGGGGCACATAAAAAAAAAAAAAAAAAATGATATTTAAATATTATAAACTTGAATTACTTTAAAACATATATACATGTAAAACTTAACTTTACATTATAACAATGAGTGCAGGTGCAAGAGTAAGGGCCATAAAAAATGAAAATGAAAAATACAGTACAGGGTGCAAATACAGAGCGTCAATTCAACTTTTGATACTGTGTGGGCGGGAACCAAAGTTGGGCTCTTCTCTGATTGGTCCTGATTTGACAGCAGGAGAGTCTCATAAACTCCGTTAAGTACATATGTCTTTGTATGTTGAAGACTGATATTTAATGTCAAACCGAAGTAACGGTACCGATTAAACCTGTTTTGGTTATACTAGTGGTGATTGTGGCTTTTAAATAGTTAGTTCTCATGACAGTCGATGTTATCTGCCCCTCATGTTATTATGTTATTGTTTAACTGCTAGCTAGTCTACTGCTGATCTAAGATTCCTGCACTAGAAAGAAAGCCTTTGCTTGCAAACTGTTGTAGCTATCAGTGTTGAAAGCAGTGAAAACACCCTGATCATGGGAAACATGAAAACTCAGCAGCAAGAGCTAGCTACATCAGTTAGCAATCAAAGGCTTCTTGCTAGCGCAGGAATATAAAGCAAGCTAGTAGCTAGATATGATAGCTATGTTACCTACTGGCAGATATCAGCGACTTTGTCACAAGAACTGACTCTTTTTTATCCTGGAATTAACAAAGTGATTGTGAAACACTGTATGACCCACACACATTCTTGTCGTCGTGAAATCAAATTTGTTCAGTTCGTCTATGACAATTTGTATACACATAAGATCTGGGAAAGTCAACAGGCATAGGATATTTCCATCTTTTGGTTCTTGAATAAAACGCTGTGGTTATTTGCCCTTCTTCTCTGCCTTCATGTGGCAGAAAAATCACTAGCTCAGCCGGTAGTTATTTATGATTACTATGGTTACCACTACAGGCATAGGCAGACTACCAGCTCCTCTTAAGAACCAGCGATCCATTAATGAAAGAGAGCGAGCCAAACATTTCAATCGTAGCTCCTCTCTCCAGAAAGCACCACACAATGGCAAACTACAGTGATTTACCCGTGTAGAACGTTGCATCGCATTAGTACCGCTTTTGGCGCTCGGGTGCAAAATCATAATAAATTCATATTTTTTTTATTTGGTCAGCAGGGGGTGGCCGCAGGGGTGGCCAGGGACATGTCTACGGGGGCACGGGCCACCCCAGGCCTCCGTGTAGAACTGCCACTGCATCTGAACGTCCTTATATGTGTATAAGGAGGGGTTGTAAAGGTGCTCATATCTATTCAGGTCTCTTGTTTGTTCATAATCAACAAGAATCAGCTTGTGAGACAGTCTGCAGGATATTCGTAAAAAAAACGTGCCATTAGTATGAACAGTTGAGACCATAGACATATCTCTGGTTGAGACAAACTTTTCTGTTAGCCATTTCTGATATGCAGTTGCTATTTAGATACTAATGCTAGCTTTGTTTATTGTTTCCATGGTAATAGGAGCCGTCAGAATAATTTGCTTTTCTGTTGGCCATGTCTGATATGCAGCACATGAGGGGAAAGAAAATGGTGCATGGTCTTGATCATTTACATTTTGTTTCAGTATTTTCAAAGTGAGATGTGGGAGCACAAGAACAGTGAGCATCTAGCAGCGATTATCATATCATAGACATGATGCATGTATGTATGTCTATTGACGGGATCTCAAGCATGCGCAAAGACGTTATCTCCAGTTGTTATCTAGTTTCAAAAGTTACAAGCGCGCATTCTCCAATATACAACCAAATCCGATCTTGTTATCTGGGGGTGAAAAAATCGGACTTCATTCGGACACAACACATCTAGATTTGTGGAGTTACATGAAATGGATCTTCGATTTAAACCGGACAAAGCCAGAAATCTGGACACATGTAACCGCAGTTAGGGTTGACTGAGTACAGTTGGATACACGTTTACTTTTACCAGCTTCCTCACACAAATTAGACTATTAAAAGACACCAAAAAAGAAATTATTTTAGACTTAACATATTTTCAGGGTGTGTGCCAATATATAACCAAGGATTTATATCTTGAAGGTGTCTAATTTTTTATACAATCAATCAAATAAAAAAGTGCACTTTTGTCTCAACTGTACCCTCGCTGAAAAATGGTAGGGTACAGTTGAGACAGTCGCGGGTACAGTTGAAAACAATGGAAATGTGACATGCCAGTCTTTGCAGTCTTTGTCTTTGTATTTAAATCATTGAAATAATTATGTTTCATGTGTTTTTCTAATGTATTAGGTTAAAATACCATAGACTACAACCCATAAGTCTATAAACAATGTAATTTACATCACACCATCTATTAATATTTATTTTAAATTTAAACTTTGAAGTTTTGGCAACATTCATACAAGTAAAATGCACAGATATACAGGTGAAATATATATATATATATATATATATATACAGCCGCGGAAAAAATTAAGAGACCACTTCAAAATTATCAGTTTCTCTGGTTTTACTATTTATTGGTATGTGTTAAAGTAAAATGTACATTTTTGTTTTATTCTATAACCTACTGGCAACATTCCTACCAAATTTCAAATAAAAATATTGTCATTTAGATCATTTATTTGCAGAAAAATGACAATTGGTCAAAATAGCAAAAAAGATGCAGTGTCTTCAGATCTCGAATAATGCAAAGAAAACAAGCTCATATTCATTTTTAAACTACACAATACTAATGCTTACACTTAGGAAGAGTTCAGAAATCAATTTTATGGTGGAATAACCTTGATTTAAAATCACAACTTTCATGTGTCTTGGCATGCTCTCCACCAGTCTTTCACATTGCCGTTGGGTGACTTTATGCTACTCCTGGCGCAAGAATTCAAGCAGCTCGGCTTCTTTTCATGGCTTGTGACCATCCATCTTCCTCTTGATCACATTTCAGAGGTTTTTTATGGGATTCAGGTCTCGAAATTGGGCTGGCCATGACAGGGTCCTGATCTGGTGGTACTCCATCCACACCTTTACTGGCCTGGCTGTGTGGCATGGAGCATTGCCCTGCTGGAAAAAACATTTCTCAGAGTTGGGGGACATTGTCAGAGCTAAAGGAAGCAAGTTTTTCTTCCGGGACAACGTTGTACTTTGCCTGGCTGAGGTTTGTAAAAGACCATAAGGATTGAAAAAAGCGGACTGGAGGGTCTTCTAGTTCGTCTTCTCTGATGAGTCCAATTTTCAGCTTTGCCCAACACATGGTCGTCTGATGGTTAGACGGAGACCTGGAGAGGCCTACAAGCCAGAGAGTCTTGCACCTACTGTGAAATCGGACTCATCAGAGAAGACGAACTTAGAAGAACCTCCAGTCTGCTTTTTCAATCCTTATGGTCTTTTACAAACCTCAGCCAGGCAAAGTACAACGTTGTCCCGGAAGAAAAACTTGCTTCCTTTTGCTCTGACAATGTTCCCCAACTCTGAGAAGTGTTTTTTCCAGCAGGGCAATGCTCCATGCCACACAGCCAGGCCAGTAAAGGTGTGGATGGAGTACCACCAGATCAGGACCCTGTCATGGCCAGCCCAATTTCGAGACCTGAATCCCATAAAAAACCTCTGAAATGTGATCAAGAGGAAGATGGATGGTCACAAGCCATGAAAAGAAGCCGAGCTGCTTGAATTCTTGCACCAGGAGTAGCATAAAGTCACCCAACGGCAATGTGAAAGACTGGTGGAGAGCATGCCAAGACACATGAAAGTTGTGATTTTAAATCAAGGTTATTCCACCAAATATTGATTTCTGAACTCTTCCTAAGTGTAAGCATTAGTATTGTGTAGTTTATGAGCTTGTTTTCTTTGCATTATTCGAGATCTGAAGACACTGCATCATTTTTGCTATTTTGACCAATTGTCATTTTTCTGCAAATAAATGATCTAAATGACAATATTTTTATTTGAAATTTGGTAGGAATGTTGCCAGTAGGTTATAGAATAAAACTAAAATGTACATTTTACTTTAACACATACCAATAAATAGTAAAACCAGAGAAACTGATAATTTTGAAGTGGTCTCTTAATTTTTTCCGCGGCTGTATATATATATATAGTATACAGGTGAAATATATATATATATATATATATATATATATATCAATATGAATTCACAAATGTCTTTAATTTGGTCTAATTGTGATTCAAACCCTGTTGTCATAAACGGGCAAGCGCTGCATGTAACGCAACGGAGTTCTAGGTCGGGTACAGTTGAGACAATGTGTCTCAACTGTCCCCCGATGACCTCCTCGCACATTACACAGTATTACTTAATGCCCTTCAATGCAACTATGCTATGCAATATATCTATTTTTAGAGCACAAACTAACGTTTACAAAAATGCAACATTACTTTTTGAGTCACGAAGGGGTAAGAAGGTATTCATTGCGAAATGGACATTGTGAAGTCAAAATCCTACCTGCAAAAACAGACTTTTGCCGATAACTTCGTAGTGGAGCCACACACACAGTTCAAATCTCCCACGCTGAAAGAGGACGTCTATACGCATGTGCAGAGCAAAAATCAGCGAAGAAGCATGTTTGCGCACTAAAGATATTACGGATGTCTCAACTGTACCCTGTACTCAACTGTACTCAGTCTACCCTACTGAATCACCATCCCCTTATCATATGAATAGCTGTCATTTGCTAATGGCAAGACATCAGTCTATTACCCTGACAAAGTGCTTATTTTTTTATTTTTGAACTGTATATATTTTAAAAGAAGAGGGTTCAATGTTTCTGTGGTTGTTCTTTTTATGTCTCTAAGATGAAAACTTAAAAAAAAAAAAAAAAAACCGGACACAGGGATATGGTCCTTATCAGTTTAAAACGTGAATTGATCTTCTTCAGTCTTACTTTGTACTTGAGGCCTTTTGCGGGCATCTGTGGGAGTGGGAGCACTCTATGTTCTCTTCAAAAATCGATATCCATAGCTAATGAATCCATTCCGAACAGGTAGACAGGCAGGCTTATCCACAACGTGTATGTGTTTAAATACTTCCTAGATCCTGATTGGTGTCGCCGTTGCAGCCAAGGCACTGATTGGAGGGTCACAGACCATAATAGAGTGCAGGTGAAAATAAAGACAAAAGCGTTAAATATGTTCAACAATTTGAAATTTAGATATTTTAAAATGTATTTCTGATTATTCCAACGGCAGAATAAAAGGACCAGGGAACTTTGAGGTGTGTAAACGGCACTTACAGGTGCGTAAACGATATTTAGAGGTGCGTTTAACGCTGTGTGTATTCTATTGTTAAATGTGTGTGCATGTGTGTATTCTATAGTTAAATGTGTGTGCATGTGTGTATTCTATAGTAAAAAGTGTGTGCATTTGTGTATTCTATAGTTACATGTGTGTGCATGTGTGTTCTATAGTTAAATGTGTGTATTATTTAGTTAAATGTATGTGCATGTGTGTATTCTATAGTTAAATGTGTGTATTATTTAGTTAAATGTGTGTGCTTGTGTGTATTCTATAGATAAATAAATGACAGCAGTATTACAGGGAAACAGTGTGCCACAGTGAGTTCAATCTCAGAGTTGACATGTGAGAGTAAACATTAGCATACTTTAATCAACAGCATAGCCAATTCAAAATTGATTTGGGCTTAAACCCTTGGCTCTCTTGTAGTTCATAATTTACAAAGACTGTAGTAAACTACATTTCTGTTGTACTTTGGGCTACCTCACTGGGGGGTTGTGGGTAGTGTCCAGAAGTTGGATAAATGAAGGATGACACACTCGATCATCTTCAACAATTTCTCAGTAAACCCGTTTTCATTCATTAGACATGTAACTGCCTCAGTTCTTTGCCTAAATGTTTCCTAAACAGTAGAAGCTTGTGAGTCAGCAGCATTAAAGCTTTCAAAACATTCATTTAGAACCTGTCTGGTTCATTACAAATCAGATCCCAATGAGGACATCTGCTGGTCAAGTTAGGCAAAGCACACCTTTTGAGTTATGGCTTTATAGGCAACTAGTTTTGGTACCATCCTCAAATTAATTTTGGTCGCATATGGTCATGTGCAGGACAGATAAACACCTGTGTCTTCCCCACTATCCATCCAGGATCTGCACTATGTAGTTTTGTGTACCGGGCTGGAATACCCTGCAAAAAGGGAAGAAAAGCTTTCGCTATACTGCCAAAAGACAACAGTTAGTGTGTTGGCAAACTATCAGTGTCAACTGGGCTGTTGGTGGTGTTTGCAAGGTTTTTACATGTATTTTATGTAGTTACCTTACTAGTTGTGGAACGGAACTCCGTATTGCTGCTTTAAACTGCAGTGTTTGATATTACTGGTGCTTTGTGCTGGGTACTGGTTCTTAAATATGGGACCAATGAAGAGCTTCTAAAGAGTTTGCAATGCAGCAAAACAGCCCAGGGGAGTGTCACAAGTACATGGTTAGTGACAAACCTGGGCCAGTTAACTCAGAGTAAGTGGTAAACCTCCTAATAGAAGAGCCATGTGGCTTCATTATCCTAGCAACACAAATCCATGGTTTTGCCATTCTATTAGATGGTTTACCACTTTACCACTCGTAGTTAACTTATTGAGGTTTGCCAGTGTAACAACATACCCCCCAGGAATGCATGCCTTGTTTTGAATTTTCAGAACTTACGTAGCAAAACATTTCTTCAAGCGGAAACATTTGTGGAAAGCTATGGAAGAAAGTTGCATCCAGGGGCCTTCATGAGCAAAAATTATGCGGCTCCACAATAAATGATCCCACTTATTCATTATTCACAATACTCAAATGTTGTATGATGTAAAATAGCTTAACAGGCCACATAATATGTCCAGTAACAGCATAGAGAAGGGGGCAACATACAAGTCATAACCAACAATATTTATTGATTGATCTTGTAAGTATTGGCTTACAAAAGCAAAACTAGAAAATGCATTTCCTGTAGGAAATACCAGTGCATGAAATGCAAAAGTTAAGAAAGGAAGAAGAAAAGAAAGAAGAGTGAAAGAAGGAAAAGAGAAAGGAAAGAAGAATGAAGAAAGGAAAGAAGAGTGGAAGAAGGAAAGAAGAAAAGAAAGACAGGTGAAGAAAGGAAAGAAGAATGGAAGAAGGGAATAAGAAAAGAAAGAAGGAAAGAAGAAAGGAAAGAAGAGTGAAAGAAGGATAGAAGAAGGGAAAGAAGAGTGGAAGAAGTGAACAAGAGTAGCTCTGTATAAAGACAGTGAGGAGGGAAAATATTGAAAGAATGAGAGAAAATGGAGTGAAGTCGAGGGATGGAGTGTGAGAGAAATTAGTAGAGGGATAGAGAGAAAGATGGAGAGAAAAAAAAATAGAGTATGGAAGGTGTCTCTTAAAGGGATAGTAGATTTTTGACATGAATCTGTATGGCATCCCCATGACCAGTGTCATGCAATCACGCTGACTTACCCCCGGCAGCGTCCTGTGAGCAGAGTTCTCGTCCAGTTTTGGTCAAGCCAAAAGTAGTCCGGCAGGTTTGCTAGACCCAGCAAAATAAAATGTTTCTCTTCCCAAAACATTATGTGTTCAAAAGAGTGATATATTTGCATCCCAAAAACATGGTAGTGGAAAAAGTCACACCTCGTTATCACTTGGCCCTATTTTCAGTACGCGCGATACCGCAACCTCACAGCTAGGGCCTACCTGTTTGATTCGCGAAAGTTGATTCGCCAAAGTTGCCTGAGAGAAACGTCCGTCACAGGAAAACGATGACGGACGTTTCTCTCAGGCAACTACGCGCGTACTGAAAATAGGGCCAAGTGATAACGAGGTGTGACTTTTTCCACTACCATGTTTTTTTTTTTCAAAAGGAGAGTGTAAGAAGGTAAGAAGAAAAGAAAGAAGAGTGAAAGAGGAAAAGAAGAGTGGAAGAAGGAAAGTAGAAAGGAAGAAAGAGTGAAAGAAGGAAAGAAGAAAGGAGGGAAGAGTGGAAGAAGAGAAGAGTGTTTGAAGGAAAGAAGAGTGGAAGAAGGGAAGAAGAAAGGAAAGAAGAGAGGAAAGAGAGGAAGAAGGAAATAAGAAAGGAAAGAAGAGTAGAAGAAGGAAAGAAGAGTAGAAAAATGAAAAAAGAAAGAAAAGAAGAGTGGAAAAGGGTGGCTTTGGATAAAGAGATAGAGAGTGAAGAGGGAAAATATCGAAAGAAGGAGAGAAAAAGGGACTGAAGCAGAGAGATGGAGTGTGAGAGAAAGTAGACTGGGACAGATAAAAAGAAAGACGGAGAGAAAAAAAGTAAAGTATGGAAGGTGTCTTACAGTAATACTTATACAGTTGAATGGAGAGGGACAGAGAGATGAGGAGACTTGGAACCTTGGCGCAGGTGCAAGCCAGTTTAATGACCCTATTATGATGTCATAATGGCCCAATGTAAGTCAATGGGAACATTTAGATTCGTTTTTCTTTAATATCTTAAAAAGTATAAAGTTTAGGAAAGTGAAAAATACATAGCATAAGTGTCGTTTACAAGACCTACGCAGCAAAGCTTGAATGAAGGTCCTACGTTAAGCGGTTCAAGCCGAATTAATCGAAGAAGTCGGTACAAAGAATAATAAGCATAAGAACTAGAAAATGCATTTCCTGAAGGAAATACCAGTGCATGAAATGCAAAAGTTAAGAAAGGAAGAAGAAAAGAAAGAAGAGTGAAAGAAGGAAATAAGAAAGGAAAAAAGAGTAAAAGATGGAAAGAAGGACAGAAAGGAGAGTGGAAGAAGGAAAGATGAAAGGAAAAAGGAGTGAAGAAAGGAAAGGAGTGGAAGAAGGAAAGAAGAGTGAAAGAAGAAACGGAGAGTGAAAGAAGGAAAAAAGAAAGGAAATAAGAGTGGAGAAAGAAAGAAGAAAGGAAAGAAGAGTGAGCAAGAGTGGCTCTGGATAAAGACAGTAAAGAGAGAGTGAAGTGGCAAAATACTAAAAGAAGGAGAAAAAAAGGAGTAAAGCAGAGAGATGCAGTGTGAGAGAAAGTGGATTGAGAGGGATAGAGAGAAAGATGGAGAGAGAAAAAAGTAGAGTATGGAAGGTGTCTCTTAATATTCCTAGTTATACAGTTGAATGGAGAGGGACAGAGAGAAGAGGAGCCTTGGAACCTTGGCACAGGTGGCAGTGAAGCACAGGTGCAAGCCAGTTTAATGACCCTATTATGATGTCATAATGGCCCATTATAAGTCAATGGGAAAATGTTATCTTAAAAAGTTTAGAAAAGTTAAAAATACATAGCATAATGGGAAATGGGAAAATGTTATCTTGTAAAGTTTAGAAAAGTGAAAAATACATAGCATAATTGTCCTTTACAAGACCTACCCGCTAACGTTTGAGTGAAGTTTCTAAGTTAAGCGGTTCCAACTGAATTAAGCGCAGACGTCTGTAAAAAGAATAATAAGAATAAGAAGCCTAGGAAAAACAATACAGGGCATTTCATGCACTGTAACTAGAAACTGCATTTCCTGAAGGAAATTCCAGTGCATGAAATGCAAAAGTTAAGAAAAGAAAGAAAAGTGAAATAAGGAAAGAAGAAAGGAAAGAAGAGTAAAAGAAGGAAAGAAGAGTGGAAGAAGGAAAGAAGAAAGGAAAGGAGAGTGAAGAAAGGAAAGAAGAGTGGAAGAAGGGAAGAAGTAAAGAAGGAAAGAAAGAAGAGTGAAAGAAAGGAAAGAAGAGTAAAAGAAGGAAAGAAGAGTGGAAGAAGGGAAGAAGAACGGAAAGAAGAGTGGAAGAAGAAAAGAAGAAAGGAAATAAGAGTGGAAGAAGGAAAGAAGAGGGAACAAGAGTGGCTCTGGATAAAGAGAGAGTGAAAATATTGGAAAAAGGAGATAAAATAGGAGTGAAGAAGAGAGATTGAGTGTGAGGCAAAGTAGACTGAGAGGGATAGAGAGAAGGAAGGAGAGATGGAGAGAAAAAAAATAGACCCTGGTGGTCCGCGGCGATATTGCAGGGGGTCCGCGATTAAAAAAAAAAAAAAAAAATGATATGCTTTGATATTTCAACACATTTCCAGATTACTCTTGAAAATGTCTGAAATAAGGAAAATATGTCTAAAATAATATAAAGGTGATTCACGCTGACAGAATGTAGCCTTGCACCTATCCAGTCTATGGTAGCCTGTGCTTTGCTGATGTTAATGCATTGCGTTCGTAACGTCACGCCATACCGGATAATTCATAACGTGCAGTGTCCCGTGCAAAGTTGACAAGCACCTGCAGTTAAGCATAGCCTACGAGTACTTTTGAAGTTTAGTCGAAAACGTAAAACTTTTGGTGAACGACTGAAGTTATCGACTGTCCTTAGCTAACATTTCGTTCTACGGTGGAGTTAGCTGGTCAGAAGCACCAATGGATTGGTGTTTAGTGAGGAGAGAGACAGGCTGCCACGACAAAGGTACACCTTCACAGGATACAGGGAAACAAAGTCAACTAAGAAAAAGAAAAAACAATGAGGAATACATCAATAACGGATTTACAGTGATGATAGCCAGAGCAGGAGAGGAAGTACCACTGTGTTTCGTGTGTTCAACATTACTGTCAACTGAAGCTATGAAGCCGTCGAAACTATTGCGGCATATGGAGACGCATTACGTTTTCTTCAATGCCAAGCTTATTGAGTACATGCAACAGATGTTGTGTGATTTTCATATGACTTAAGTTCCGGATAAGTTGCCAGACCAAATTTCCAGAGCTTGCTGCAAAAGCAATGAGGTGTATTTTGCAAACTTTCAAACTACCTGTGTGAGAGCATTTTGTTTTGCGTACTTAAAGAATAAGTACAGGCAAGAGAATGATTTGAGACTGTCGCTGTCTACCATTTCGCCACGAATAGACAGGCTGTGTGGACTTCACCATGCCCAGATATTACACTGACAGGTCTCCCCTCTCCCCACACATGCACGAACGAACGCACACACGCACGCACGCAGGCACATCAGTGGGCCGCGGATTACTTTCTAGTCAGAATGGTGGTCCCTGGGACAAAACCAGTTGAAAACCCCTGAAGTAGAGAATGGAAGGTGTCTTAATGTTCCTAGTTACAGTTAAATTGAGAGGGACAGAGAGAAGAGGTTCCTTGGATTTGGCGCAGGTGTCAGTGAAGCACAGGTGCAAGCCAGTTTAAAGACCCTATTATGATGTCATAATGGCCCAATGTAAGTCAATGCTATTAAAAGACAACAACTTGCGATCTCTATGGCTTCCGGGAGGGCTTGCCCCATCGTGCTTACGTCATACGTAATTGCGTATAAGGACGTCATACGGCTTTGATCAAGTCACAGTCCGTGTCTATTACCGCGCACTTGCAAACTTCAAACACCGACTTTCAGTGCTTATGGCATTCACACTGACAGAAGCAGCAGAATTCAGGACACTGAAAGTACCCGGATGGCGCACTACAAAGGGTCAAAAAATGCAGTTTGAAACGATGGACACTACTTGCCCTTAACAGGCGCCAGCTTGACTAGGTTGGGGAACAGGAGGAGCCTTTTCGGCAGCTTTTCAGTTTGGAAAGTTGGCTGACTGACGCTTCGCAAATCACTTCAACCATTATTGCTGGTTACAATAACTGTGCTATTTGATAGTACAGTGTCTATTTCTCTGTAACTTTTGAAAGATCTAAGCGAGAAAACGCCAAAAGATGTACATTTACATACAAAAAACTGCTGTCAGCGGAGTTTAGTCCGCCATCTTTGTTTTTAAATTTCCAGTTGGCCGGAGGAAGCTGGAGCACAGATTTATGGGTAAAAGGCTTGCACATTTGCGTCTCTCAGTGTTCCATCTGAGACAACACTCATCGGCGACAGAACGCTCTACAGATGTAAGTGCTTACGGTGCAGATCCATTCAAGCGATCTGGGCGACGCGATCTGGGCGACCCCATGCATTTCAACGGGAGCCAGCTCCATTGTGACGTAGACCAGCGATCTGAGCGACGCGCCTGATGAAAATTCGAACATGCTCAAACTTATGCAAATGAGGAGCGATATTTCACCGGCAGCGGCCAATCAGATTGTCTTTATAGCTAGTGTTCATTTCGCGCTCTATTTTGACCCTATTTGACCTGGCTGTCATTTTAGGAGCTTTAAAAATGGAGGAGAAGTTAATTATCGCTGTATCCAACCACCCGGTGTTGTATGACACATCTCTGTTCATTTACAGAGATAATTTAAAAAAAAAAAGATGCCTGGAAGAAGGTTTCCGATATTGTTGGTATTCCTGGTGGGTTTATTTTAATGTTATGTAAATTCATGCTTAAACGAAAAGGCAGCCCTGAAGTTAACGTTACTGGTTAGCACTCTTGCTATTTTCTGTTCTTCGAAAATGCATTGTATGTATGGATATATGTGCTGAAGATAAATTAAATGTTTTATATGTACAAATACCGTGTTCTGTGGTTGTCTGATCACAATAATAATTGTATTTGTATATCATCTTTCATACTACAAAACAATGCGGCTCTAATTGACCTAGCCACGGCAATAGTTACCTGGGCAGCGTATTGAACGCATATTGCATCATACACAATTGCGCTCTTTTAAAAAAAATCTAGATATCGATAATATTTCCAGTATTCGCATTCATCTATCTATGTCATATACGAATAAGTATGCATTTCCAATGTTTAATTTATGCAGAGGATCTCTGTAAAAAGAGATGGAAAAACCTGCGGGATGTCTACAAGCGCGAAAAAAATAAGGAGAAGGACCGCAGCAGGAGCGGTGCAGGGTATACCGCGGCGAAGCCCTGGAAGTTTATGGCCATTATGGGTTTCCTTGCCCCATTTATGGAGTTTGGAGAGACCTCAGGCAATATGACCCTCGCTCAACATGATGGGTCACAGGTGGCTGATCTGCCAGCCAGTCAGAGTCTGCTTGACCCCACTGCTGCCAGCCAGGAGCAGAGTGAGCTACGGGAGACCACCACCCCATCCACCCCACCCACATCAACACCATCCACATCCACACCGCAGGGCAGACCCGGGAGAAAGAGGGCAAGGGTGGACCCTTTCGAGGAGAGGATGCTGACCGCAATGGAGAGGTTCCAGCCCCCACCACCTGCTGCTGCTGCTGATGAGGATGAGGATGAGCTCTATTTCAAGAGCCTCATACCTGCACTGAAAAGGTTGCCCCCCCATAAGAGGGGGGAACTGAAATTTAAAATGTTTGGCATGGTGGTTGAGGCAGAGAGGGAGGAGGAAATGCGGCACAATCCCTGGGCTATGTCTGACAGCCAATACCAATAAATAGTGTTTTAAAACACAATGTCTCCCCCTTGGTTTCCTACCTATTTAGCTTACTAAAAATAATAAACACATTACATGCTCATATTTTGCTTTTAACAAATAGGTTTCCTACCTATTTAGCTTACTAAAAATAATAAACACATTACATGTTCATATTTTGCTTTTAACAAATAGGTTTCCTACCTATTTAGCTTACTAAAAATAATAAACACATTACATGTTCATATTTTGCTTTTAACAAATGGGTGGCTCTTAAAAGAGCCGTTGTTTTTGAAAAGCTGGCACTGCCTACACCACATTGCGCTGCCAGGGCACTTCTCCCTCTGCATTGGTTTAATAAGCCACTGACAACACATAACTTGTACATGTTTGCTTTTAACATAGGTGGCTCTTAAAAGAGCGGTTGGTTTAATTAGCCACTGACAACACATAACTTGTACATGTTTGCTTTTAACATAGGTGGCTCTTAAAAGAGCGGTTGGTTTAATTAGCCACTGACAACACATAACTGTACATGTAACTTGTACATATTTGCTTCTAAAATGATCAACATGGGTGGCTCTTAAAAGAGCCGTTGTTTTTGAAAAAGCTGCCACTGCCTACACCACATTGCGCTGCCAGGACACTTCACCCTCTCCATTGAAATACTTGGAGAAACTCTCCCTGGTGCGGATGGCTTCTCTGCTAGCATTGTTGCCGCTGGTCGTGGGAGCATCCAGCAATGCAGTGGTGGACTCCCCCTCTGTGGTAGGACTTGGGCGTGCTTGGTTGGTGGTGGTGGTGGTGGTGGACATCTGTAGGTGGACATCACAGGTGGCCTTCACACATACCTCAGCCTTTTTAGGGCCGACATTGATTACACGCCTGTACATTCGCCATTGGCTGGCGAGAATGCCGAATGCGCACTTCACCGTCAACCTGGCACGGCTGAGGCGATAGTTGAACATTCTCCTCTCCCTCGTCATGCCCCTCCCTGGAAAAGGACGCATCAGGTGTTTCTGCAAAGGGAAGGCCTCATCTCCTACAAACACATGTGCCATAGGTCCAAGGCCCTCAGCTGCAGGGATGGGGCAGTCCTCTGGGAGGTCCAGGGTGTTATTCTTCAAGGCATGACCAAGAGGAGAGTTGCCCAGGGTCCCACCATCACTTCTCCGCCCGCAGCTGCCAACATCGATGACCCTGAACCTGTACTGGGCATCGACCACTGCAAGGAGCACGATGGAATATGTTCCCTTGTAATTGCGGAAGAGGGATCCGCTGTTGGAGGGGGCCTGGATGACCACATGCTTGCCATCGATGGAGCCCAAGCAGTTCGGGAAGTTCCCCCGCTGTGAGAACCCCTTAGCGATGTCCCTCCAGTCCTGCTTGGTTGGCAATGGCCTGTAGTCTGCCACCAGGCTCTCCCAAATCGCACGGCTCACCTCCTCCACTATCCTGCCCACGGTGCATGAACCCACACGGTAACTAAAACCAATGGCTTGGAATGAGTCACCTGTGGCCAGGAACCTGCAAGAAACAGTGGAATCAGTCTAAATCTCATGACTCATTTTAGAGCTGACAATTAGGTTTAAACATTAAACATGAAATTAAAAATGAAATTAAAAAGTTGAAAAAACATTTACATGAAAAAAACAAAAAAAGGGGTATAGTAAAAATGCTTACTTGAGGCAGATAGCGAGTCGTTCGGCTGGACCAATTGATTCGCGGGACCATGTCACTTTAGAAATGAATGGACCCACTTTAGTTAGCAGTGTATCGAACTGCTCCCTGTTCAATCGGAAATACTGCTGAAATCGCGCATTATCCAGACGCAGCTCCATCACGAAACGGTGATACTCCCCGTAGTTCTTGCGGGCCTGGTATATGGGGTGCACCCAAAACCGGTGAGTCCGCTGCTGTCTCCTCCTCCTCCTCCGAATTTTTCAAGGACCTGAAAGAGAACTACGAGCGGGATATAATACGATTCACAAATCGAACGATAAACAAGTGGGAGATATTTACATTGGTTAATAAAAACAGATGAGAATTCCATTCTTTCAACTTTTTCTTAACTCACTGTAACAGGAAGTACTTTTCATGCGGACGTTCACACACACCATATTAGGAACCGTCACCCGCCATGTTTTGCACACGTCAGAGACATTTCAGAGAAAGTACACGGCCACTCAAAGCGATGGAATTTGATCGCGTCGCTCAGATCGCTTGTATGGATTTGCACCGTTAGTGTGCACTACGCACTGTATTGCAGTGTACTTCATAAAGTGCGCGGTAATAGCCACGGCCACATTCTGTCAAGATGGCTCAAGTTCAGCGCAACAACTCAATTCGCTCTTTGAAAGAAACTACTTTTAGGCGGCGTACTAATGGAGATACATTGACAAGGATCAAGACAGCTATCTAAGTTTTTGGAACACAGCCCTGTTTTGCGAAAAAAAAATGGATTTAACATGAGTCAATGAGAGAGATCTGGGGCGATTTCCATTTCGCCCCAAAAAGGGGGCGGTTCATTTGAAGCACCATTTTGGCCTGACTTTTGCCTGATTCGAAAATGACATTCAGAGACAGATAAGACGGTCTAATGGTAGAATCTAATGGTAGAATCTGCCTTAACAATGGAGAAAGTATTTTGAATATTTTAAATAATAAAATTACTCCACTCTAAAGTATTTTTACACAAATTACGTTAGATTTTTTATCAGCCCTACAAAATACAAGTTACAAAATACTCAAAGCAGTTGAAATGCGTATTTCAAATACAAGTAATTGAAATACTGCCCATGACTGGGAATAACAATACAGGGCATTTCATGCACTGTAATAATAAGTATAAGAAACGAAGGAATAACAATACAGGGCATTTTATGCTCTGTAATAAGTCATCACATAGAAAATAACTCAGTAAACATTCACACTGTGAAACCTATGAAAAGAGACAGTGGTATTAGAAATACAGACCGCGTTCACAGCCGGCTAGCCACAATTTTCTTTCGTACTAATTCTTGGGTTAGGATTTCCCTAATAGGTCCTTTATTAGTACGCAGACTAAAAGGAGTTTTTGTCAGAGAGCGAGTCCAGTTGCGGCACTGAATGTTAGCCATCTTGACAGAATGTGACTTGATCGTATGACGAAAGCACGGTGGGGTGAGCCCTCCAGGAAGCCATAGAGATTGCATTGAGAACCCTGTTTTGTGATTAAAATTGATGATGAATTACATGACAGTCTATGAGAAAGGTCTGTGGCGATTTTCATTTGGCACAAAATCACCCCAAATAGGGTCCATTTGAAGCACGACTTTAGCCTGATAGGACAATGATTTTCAGAGGCAGACCAGACAGAATGTCACGTTCCTGCTGAGCTCCGCTCAGGCATCACCCCCTTCAGCACTCAGGCTGCACTCAGAGGTGTCCGTCATCCTTTGCCGAACTGAATTGTAGCTCCGTTGGGTTCCGTTGCGTTTCATGCATTGCTTGCGGCAAGCAGTGGTGGACCTACCATTGAGGCGAACTAGGCAACTGCCTTAGGCCCCCACCCAGCAGAAAGCCCCAGACGAGTTGCCGACCCAGGCACCGATGGGCCGATGGGATGGCCCAAGTCTATAACCAACCGGCCTTCCCGCAGATGTCGTCGGTCGCGACAGTTTTCCTTGCTTCACAGAATACATTATACACCTCTAATGATAACAATTAGGAATCACTGTCTGCGATTTATACTACTCCTAGTGACCTGTATTCACACTCATGGTTACTATTTTCTTTACTAATCTAATCTCCTCCGTCAGTCTTACTATGTTTATTTGTTATTAAATGTCAATCACTCTAGCCTAATACTTGCGTGTCTCGCTCGTAGACACCTTTAACAACCCTACACACACACACACATAATCACACACCCAGCATGCAACACTACCATTACCACTGATGTGTACACCCCATCGTATGTTCTGTTCTGTTCATTTCTACAATAAAGTTCAAACCAGTGGCGGCGGACCTTAAGGGCGATTGTGGCGACGAACTGCCTTCAGGAAAATTAGATTTTTTTTCTCTGTCGGAAATTACCAAATGTCGAATCAGGCAACAGTTGTGCTTCAGAAGGCGGCGTCCCTATTTGGGGCTAAATGGAAATCGCCCCAGATCTCTCTCACTCTAATGTTAAATCCATTCTCTTTCATAAAAGAGGGCTCTCAATGCATTTCCCATGGCTTCCGGGAGGGCTCGCCATGCTCCATTCTTTCGTCATAAGTATAAGGACGAATGTGTTTAAAAAAGACGGTCAAGGCATATTCTGTCAAGATGTCTAACATTCAGTGCAACAACTGGAGTCACTCCTTGAAAGAAACTCATTTTTAGTCGGCGTACTAATTAAGATAAATTGACAACAAAACAATTAGGACTTCCTACACCAAACACCAAATCGATTCAACAGGTTTCTACAAAGGGTGGAATGATTCCTGGCTACATCCAAGAATTGGAACGAAAGAAAATCATGGCTAGCACGCTGTGAAGTGGCTAACGCGGTCTGTAGGCTATTCCTTTATTTGTAGGCTACCGCTGTCACTTTTCATAGGTTGTACAGTGTGAATGTTCGCTTTTTGCCCTAACACTGAGTTATTTTCTTTGTGAAGACTTATTTAGCTTTTGTAACCCAATACTTTCGAGATCAGTCAATAAATATAGTTGGTTTTGACTTATATGTTGCCCCCTTCTTTACGTTGTTACTGGATATATTTTATGTGTCCTGTAAAGCTATGTTGCATCATACAACATTTGAGACATGTGGATAATGAAAAAGTGGGATAATTTAATGTAGAGCCAAATCATGTTTGCTTATGAAGGCTCCTGAATGCAACTTTCTTCCATATAACTAGCTACTGTAGCTATGTAGATAGAGGGGAAATATTTTGATTGTGTGCTGCCATCTACTATAGCCTACAAAAAGGTATTGCTGTATGAGTTAATCAGCCTACAAAAAAATTGATATTGCTTAATGTAGGTCGCCCTAATCATTATCAAAAAAATTGTGTACTCTTTCTCTGCTGACATTTATTCCTAAAGGCTCTGTAGTTATACATATAATATAACCATCTGATACTAGCCCAGAGTTAAGCATATTCATCTAGCAAACTATACCTACCTTGGAGTGTTACAATAGCCAGTATCATTTTATTCCATGTGTCCATCCAGGCAAATTTGTGGATCCAAATGTTATTAAAAAACATATATAATGTTATTTCTTTGTAATCATCCAAAATTATGTTATGTGTATGGGTATTTTGCATACATTGAGTGGGCAACGCGCCGTATATTAAGTGGGCCGCTCTGACAGACAACTCCCGGGCCACTTTTTTCCCCCAGTCCGCCCCTGCTTTGAGGTGGCCCTTTTTTTTTTGCATTAAAAGGACGGATGAAGAGGGCCCCTGGCTATGTTCGCCTTAGGCCCCCAAATGACTAGGTCCGCCACTGGCGGCAAGAGTTGAACATTTTTCAACTTTTCGAGAGGCAACGCATGCATCGCAGGCACGAGCACTAGAGATGCGCAGATGGGCTATTATTTCATCCACAACCGAATCACAAAACGCATGATCCGTCCACCATCCATCTGCACCAATTATTTTTGACCAATTTTCAAAACCGCATCCGTCCGCCATCCGCCTGTTGTTTTTAGGTATAGGCGCTGCTGACGCGAGGCTAGAAAGTTCTTGCCTGTGCTTGAAAGGAGACTGATCTAATGCCGAAAAGATATTTAAAGAATAAAGTCCCTAGTATGATAGCCTATTGGCTATGTTGTAGCCTATCCCCAGAATATTATCAGTGAAGTGACGTCTGTCTCCGATCGATGCACAGGGAGAAAAAATAAATAAATGGCCAAGCACATCGGCAAACCTGACCTTAACATAGGCTAGTAGGCCTACAATTGTTTATCATTGTAATAAAAAGCAATTTGGTACACCATTTTAATATGGTAATATAGCCTACTGTTTTGTTTTTTTTCACTTTATCATCTCTTTGAAATTCCTTATTCCACAAATGGTAGGCTACAATGACTGGCTGTTTTAAAATATAACTAATAGCCTAACGAAACAAAATAACCAAGGCAGTTTCATCTACGCCCGAATTGAATTAAAATATTATTTTTTGTCACGTTGTCCGCCCGATCTGCGGTTTAACCGCGGAGTCCACGGCTGCGACCGCCAACCGCACATCTCTAACTTGCACAGATAGACCCCTAGTGGTGCTCAAGCACCTGCCCTTTTGCCCAGTTTGAGAAAAGTGCCCTTTCAGCTTGTTAGAGAAAATCTTGTATTCTCTGCGTGATGGTTTAGGACTTGGAAAATACGCCAGTATTAAGTTTGTTGTATCAAGAGACCTTTACTTGGTAAATTGTGGCACAAATATACAGCAATAGTCAACATATTTTGGAGTCAACCAATCGCTGGAGAACCTAGGATTCTGATGAGTCCTCAGAAAAAACTGTTCTTATAGTCCATCCTCACTGATCGTGGTAAACAGGTGGTCATGGGATCTACAGTGCCTTGCATAAGTATTCACCTCCTTGGATGTTTTACCCTTTTATTGGTTTTATAAATCAGTCATGGTCAATATAAGTTGGCTTTTTGGACACAACAAAAATCACAAAATAGCCCTCTTTAATGTCAAAGTGAAAACAAATTTCTACACAGATATGTTAATTAAATAAAAATATGTAATGAAAATAAGTGATTGCATAAGTATTCACCCCCTTTAAATAGACTGACCTATTTCAACAGAGGTCCAGCCAATTAGTGCTCGAAGTCTTACAATTAGTGAAATGGGGATCAGTGTGCAGTGAATGTGTCTCAAGTGATTGTAGTATAACGACACCTGTGTCTGGAAGGTCCATTCACTGGTCAGTATTCAGTATTATTATATGGCAACGACAGTACGAGCATTCTGATTGGCTAATGGGTAGTCATGCCAGCCGCGCATTGACGTTCTAGCCGGTCTGCGGTCTGATAAGTATTCTTATTGCACACCCCATCAATCTTAAAAATGAGTGATACCATGTACCAAGTACTAAACTTTACATCCTTAAAAATTAGCGATATATCAACAGTATTCCTGGCTATTGTTACACCATGAAGACCCAAGATCACTCTAAGCAACTCAGAGAAAAGGTTGTTGAAAAGTATAAGTCAGGGGAAGGATACAAAAAAATGTCCAAGGCACTTAAAATCCCCTGGAATTATTTTAAATCCATCATCAAGAAATGGATGGATTATGGCACATGTGTAAATCTGCCTAGATCAGGCCGTCCTCACAAACTGAGTGACCGTGCAAGAAGGAGACTAGCAAGAAAGGCCACCAATAGACCTATGACTACTCTGAAGGAGTTTCAAGCTTCAGCAGTTGAGATTGGAGAAACTCTACATACAACAACTGTTGCCTGGGTTATTCACCAACCAAAGCTTTATGGAAGAGAGCCACATGACCAAACTCCGTAGATTAGGGGTGGGGGGGAAAAAATCGATTAATCGATTTTTCTCTATTCTCTCTAAAACGATTCTGTCTCGATTCAGAAAAGTTTATTATCGATTTTGTAATAATAATAAAAAAAAAAAAAAGATTTAAGTTTATAATCGATTTTGTAATTTTGTAATTTAAAAAAATTGTATTTATTTGTAAATATTTTTACACATCCGGCAGTGCTTTGTGCCCAAATCTAACCAACCACGGAAGGCACCACGCAATATAAAGCAATCAGAAGCAACGTAAAGCGGGTCTTGACACAGGGGTGCAAACTTGACACCTTTAGGCGAAATTCAACGTTTTTAACTTTTCCCATTATAGTTTTATGAGTTAAATCGCAGAGACTATAACATCAGCTAGATCACTAGCTATCATTTAATGCAAATTGAACTCTTCTATTTAGCAACCAGAAAACACAACTTAAGCTGCAATTTAAGTTTAATTTCTCAAAATCAGCTCACCAATAAAAAGAGGGCTTGTGTGTTTTTAAATTGACATAAAAAAATACAGCTTCCAAACATTTTCGAAGGAATTTGACCTTGAATGTGAGTAGTTGATCGAGTTATCATCTGCCCCGTCTTTTGATGCAATCATTTTAGCTCGGGCATTGGTCGCCCATTATGTATTTATCACTTCAATGGATTGGAAGTCCACTTTCCAGGCTCTCGCACGCCCCCTTCAGTGAGGCAGAGGTTACGTTTGCCTACCCTATGTGCTTTTTCACTGCGGTTTTATGACAGATCAGCAAGACTAAATAGGTTCTACACCGCAGTGAAAAAGCACATAGGGTAGGCAAACGTCTGGTTGCTAAATAGAAGAGTTCAATTTGCATTAAATGATAGCTAGTCATCTAGCTGACGCTATAGTCTCTGCGATTTAACTCATAAAACTATAATGGGGAAAGTAAGAAACCCCTCAGGGTGCTGTCATCAATGTGCAAGCTGCCAATTTAATGGTTATTTAAGATACTGCATCTGTAACTTATTAGCAACACTGGTAACTTTCGCATAGGATCATGGGGGTGGGCAGGTAAGGCCAAAGCTGGGAATAGGCACAATTCGCGTGGGCGAGAGTCGCCATTTCGCTTCACGCGAATCAGGCAAAATTCGAGTGGGCGAGAGTCGCCACTTCGCTTCACGCGATTTGGCACTCCGCGAGTGGGCGAGACTCGCCACTTTGTGAATGAAGCGCGCTTCACTTGACGCAATCTGAATTGCACAGAGACGGGCGCATATGAGACATATACGTTGTTGACAATTCTCACAAAGACACGCAATCTGAATTGCACAGAGACGGGCGCATATGAGACATATATGTTGTTGACTCACAAAGACAAAACAAATAGCTACACGTAGCCTATAAACGTTGTTGAGACTCTTATTGAAGATTTTACTCATTCTCGTGGTTGAAAGTCGGTAACAAAACAGAGACAAATAGCTTCACGGTCAAGCAATGTCATTTCATGTCATTTATTTCAAAAACAAACAATCAGAGTGTAATAGCTCTGGTTCCAAGACACAAAAAAGCCAGGAACCAGGTCTGATGGCCCATCAACCTAGACAAAAGGCCAGGAGCCGCCTTGATGGTTTTTGTTCAGCCACTTAACATTTTATAGTGTATTCATATCTATATCTACTTATTTAAAATTGTTGTCCCTATTCATTGTATTTATGTCATATCATGCCTCTTACCTCATATTCATTGTACTTATATCATATCATGACTCTTACCTCATATTCATTGTACTTATATATCTTATCATGTCTCTTACCTCATTCATAACCTCTATTGCTACCTTCACCTGTACCTGTATCATATCTGCACTAATGACCAACTATTGCTGCCAATGTTACTACTGCTCATACCCCATATATCTTGTACTGTCATATCATACTGTATACATCCCATCTATTTATTTTTATATTACCACTATGCAGAATACTCTGCACTCTTCTGCTATGGTTCTTCTGGTTAGATTCCGTTGCATTGTACTTATACCATATCATTTATTTAAAATTGTTGTCCCTATTCATTGTATTTATGTCATATCATGCCTCTTACCTCATATTCATTGTACTTATATCATATCATGACTCTTACCTCATATTCATTGTACTTATATATCTTATCATGTCTCTTACCTCATTCATAACCTCTATTGCTACCTTCACCTGTACCTGTATCATATCTGCACTAATGACCAACTATTGCTGCCAATGTTATACTGCTCATACCCCATATATCTTGTACTGTCATATCATACTGTATACATCCCATCTATTTATTTTTATATTACCACTATGCAGAATACTCTGCACTCTTCTGCTATGGTTTTTCTGGTTAGATTCCGTTGCATTGTACTTATATCATATCATGACTCTTACCTCATGTTCATTGTACTTATATCTTATCATGTCTCTTAACTCATTCATAACTTCTATTGCTACCTATCATATCTGCACTAATGACCAACTATTGCTGCCAATGTTACAACTGCTCAAACCCCATATATCTTGCGCTGTCATATCACACTGAATAAAAATGCTATACAATACATTATCTGTAAGGTTGTGAGTGTGCAGTGGTAATGTAAGTTGATATTCATATATTGATATATGTTTTTATTCAGTCACACACAGTATCAACAAACAAGTTCAACACAAATAATAATACATTCAAAGTGACTGAAAAGGCACAAGCTGAAGCATAATGCTTGTATTTAAGCCTGTTTGACCAATTTTAAGCTACCCATCAACATATGCATTTTTTTTTTTTTTTACAAGTAATACATGTAATGGAAATAAAAAAACAAACAAAAGAATTGCCTCCAAAAGGTTAGTCACAAGAAGAGCAATGAAGCAAGATCCCAAATAAACAGCACAAAATCCTGCATTATGGACACTCGTAGCCCTCAAAAATGGCTTTAGCTACCATCCCCTTTGAAAACAAAAAATGTCTTACACTTTCTTAAGATTATGTTAGCATCATTCCATAATGAAATTCCAACAACAGATATACATCTCCTTTTAATTTATTTTTTGGCATTTGGTACAGTAAATGTACAGACATCTCTGAGATTATATTTTGTCTCTTGAAATGAGAAAAACCTTTGTATGCTGACTGGGAGTTGGTTTGATTTAGCTCGATTCATTATTTTCATTATTTTATAATATACCAGATCATTAAATTTCATAACAAATGACTTCATAAACAATGGGTTAGTGGGTGCATAATGATCAACCTTATTTATTATCCTTATGGCTCGTTTTTGTAAAATAATGATTTCATTGACAGTTGTTTTATATGTCAATCCCCAGACTTCCACACAATATGATATGTAGGGAAGAATAAGTGAACAGTAAATAATTATGTAAGGTCTTATAGTTAACATGCTTCTTGATTTGTACAAAATTGCTATCATCTTAGAGATCTTTCCTTTGATATAATAAACATGTGGTTTCCATGTTAATTTATAGTCAATGACCACTCCTAGAAATGTTATCTCGGTCACTCGTTCAGCATCACTTATGTCCTTACCTATTTCTTTTCGATTTCCAAAGACCATGAATCAGTTTTTTTTTCTATTGAGTGACAATCTATTAACATCAAACCATGTTTTGAGGATTTCTAAATCTCTTTCAATAGAAGTCAAGAGTTGCTGTAAATTATTACCCGAACAGTAGGCTACATGTTTGTATCAGTTGGATTCGTAGAACGTAATAAATTACATTGCTTGACCGTGTGGCTATTTGTCTATGTTTTGTTATTGTTGTTGTTACCGACCACGAGAATGAATAAGATCTTTAATAAGAGTCTCAACAACGTTAATAGGTTACATGTAGCTATTTGGTTTGTATTTGAATGAGCAGTTGTCTCTATAGATTGCGTGCTAAGTGAAGCGCGCGAAATGGCGACTCTCGCCCAGGCGAATTGACCCTTCCGCAAACTCCGCCCCCCTTAGCAACGTTTGGTATATCAGTCAAGCGTTCACGTTTCCCAGGTTCTCAGCATTGGTATGAATGGGGTGGCAACATGTTTTCAACCGTGTCAATTTCAGCTCTACCCAAAGAAATCATAAGCATTTTTTGGAAAAACAGCAAGATCTCAGATCGAAGCAGGCAAAGGGGTCTGCAATATGCTTATATAGGCTACAACCACGACATTACATGCCGTGTTTGTAGACAGACAAATGCTAAGGCTAACAGGTTCATTTCAGCTATGTTTATTTGTTCTATTATCTACACAGTCACCGCTACGCAAACATGTAAGGTGGTAAAACTGAATCGTATTTTAAGCAAGGGTTTTCTCACGTTTTCGATGCAGTGGGCAGATTTTAGCGACATAGCTTCTTGGAACAAAGTAGGTGCTTCTGTTTACGTTGCTGACATTCAGCTGATGGGGGGGGGTCGTCTACATTGTTTGATCCACAGCAGGCATTTCTCTCTCTGGGTCTTGGGTTTCGGGAAGGGATAAAATGTTACCCCTCCCTCCAGCCTTTTTGGATATCGACTGTCAGAATTACACACTCCATAAGCACAACGTTTCATTTTCTCTTCTCGAGCAGACGTCTCTCTCATTGACTTCCATTCATCAAAATGGCTCGCTTGACTGAGGTCCCGAGCTTAGTAACCGTTGCTATGCTATGATTGATCAGTTACCGTTTTGGGGAGTGGTCGCGGAAAGGTCAATTGTGCCTGATCGCGTACTGGACCTTAGCTCGGTGTGGGGAAACAGAAAAACAATAATCATAAATTACAGGCATTATTTCGTTTTGGTTTCCCTCTTTATTATTTGTTCTGTTTTGTGTTGAAAAAAAGGAAAACAAACACGGTCCGTGTATCATCCGATCATTCAAGTATTTCATTCAATCTGGCAAACGGAAAACGAAATAACGACTCAATGTTTTGTTTTCCCGTTTTTCAGTATGACCAAATAAATGGGAATTGGTGTTTGTTTTCCTTTTTTTCAACACAAAACAGAACAAATAATAAAGAGGGAAACCAAAACGAAATAATGCTTGTAATTTATGATTATTGTTTTTCTGTTTCCCCACACCCCCATGTTCCTATGCGAAAGTTACCAGTGTTCGTCTAGGGAAGGCCTGTTGTTATAATGCAGAGCTGCCAAGCGCCACGCTTTGAGTGTGACAGTCATGCAATTTGACCCATTCTCACACCACACGCTACACTTGACATTTCTCACGCTTATTTACCCATTCAATAGTCTATATTTTTATTTTCATGATAATAAACTTTGGTCCTCGTGGCTTCGAGTAACTCTGATTGACTGACCGAGATAACCAATCCGGCAGTCCTTTTTGCCCAAATCCAACCAACCACGGAAGGCACCACGCAATATAAACCAATCAGAAGCAACGCAAGGCGGGTCTTGACACAGGGGTGCAAACTTGTCGTTTTTAAGCCAAAATAGGTTACAATAACGGTGTTAACGGATAGTACAGTGTCTATTTCTCGGTCCCTTTGGAAAAATCTTAGCGCGAAAACGCCGAAAAATGTACATAAAAGACACGGTCGTCAGCGGAGTTTAGTTGGTAGCCTACTTTACAGATGCAGTATCTTAAATAACCATTAAATTGGCAGCTTGCACATTGATGACAGCGACCTGAGCGGTTTCTAACTTTCCCCATTATAGTTTTATGAGTTAAATCGCAGAGACTATAACGTCAGCTAGATGACTAGCTATCATTTAATGCAAATTGAACTCTTCTATTTAGCAACCAGACGTTTGCCTACCCTATGTGCTTTTTCACTGCGGTGTAGAACCTATTTAGTCTTGCTGATCTGTCATAAAACCGCAGTGAAAAAGCACATAGGGTAGGCAAACGTAACCTCGGCCTCACTGAAGGGGGCTTGCGAGAGCCTGGAAAGTGGACTTCCAATCCATTGAAGTGATAAATACATAATGGGCGACCAATGTCCGAGCTAAAATGATTGCATCAAAAGACGGGGCAGATGATCAACTACTCACATTCAAGGTCAAATTGCTTTGAAAATGTTTGGAAGCTGTATTTTTTTTATGTCAATTTAAAAACACACAAGCCCTCTTTTTATTGGTGAGCTGATTTGGAGAAATTAAACTTAAATTGCAGCTTAAGTTGTGTTTTCTGGTTGCTAAATAGAAGACTTCAATTTGCATTAAATGATAGCTAGTGATCTAGCTGATGTTATAGTCTCTGCGATTTAACTCATAAAACTATAATGGGAAAAAAACGACGAATTTCGCCGAAAGGTGACAAGTTTGCACCCCTGTGTCAAGACCCGCCTTACGTTGCTTCTGATTGGTTTATATTGCGTGGTGCTTTCCGTGGTTGGTTAATAATAATAATAATAATAATTCATTTTATTTGTTATGCACTCTTCATTCTAGGCAGAATCTCAGAGTGCAAAAGGACAAAAGGACAGTTTAAGAAAATATATACATTTTTTAAAAAGTAGGAAATGCCTTTATGAATAAAAAGGTTTTTAGGCCAGTCTTAAAACAGTCTAGTGTCTGTGTTGCCCTTAAGTGGTCCGGGAGGCTGTTCCACAGTCGAGGGGCTGCAGCGGCGAAGGCCCGGTCGCCCATGGTGCGTAGCCTGGTGTTTGGGATCTGCAGGGACAGACTGTTATTGGATCTGAGGGGGCGGGTTGATGTTTGGGGGGTGATGAGTTCTTGCAGGTAAGGGGGGGCATGACCATTTATGCATTGGTGGGTGAGTAGGAGGACTTTGTAGTCAATGCGGGATGAGACAGGGAGCCAGTGCAGTGAGTGTAAAATGGGGGTTATGTGGTTGTATTTCCTGACTCTCATCAGGATCCTGGCAGCGCTGTTCTGGATGTACTGCAGCTTTTGGATGTTCCTGCCAGTGATCCCAGTGAACAGTGAATTGCAGTAGTCCAGTCTTGAGGACATGAAGGCGTGGACGAGCTTCTCAGCATCTGGCAGGGTTAAAGTGGGGCGGAGCTTGGCGATGTTTTTGAGATGGTAGAAGGAGATTTTGCACAGATGCTTTATATGTTCGTTGAAGGTGAGGTGAGGGTCAAACCTAACTCCTAGATTTGTGACTGTGGTGGAGAGGGGTATGACCTGACTGTCGAAGGTGAGATGAGTTATGGAGGATGACTGAACCTGGTGTGGAGTGCCAACAAGAAGGGCCTCGGTTTTGCTGCTGTTTAGCTGGAGGAAGTTGTTTCTCATCCATGCCTTTATCTCCCCAAGACAGGCAGTGAGACATGACATGGCAGCAGAGGGGCTTGGGGCAGTTTTGATGTACAGCTGTGTGTCATCGGCATAGCAGTGGAAGGACATCCCATGTCTGCTGACAACACAGCCGAGGGGGAGCATGTAGATAATAAAGAGGATGGGGCCGAGGACAGACCCTTGTGGAACACCACAGGAGACAGGGAGCTGTCTGGAATTGCATCTTCCCAGTGAGACATACTCAGTTCTGCCAGATAGGTAGGACTGGAACCACTTGAGTGCAGAGCCTGACAGTCCAATGGTGGTGTGGAGGCGCTCTAGGAGGATTGTGTGATCCACTGTGTCGAATGCAGCAGTCAGATCCAGGAGGATGAGGAGTGAGGGTGATCCTGCATCGGCTGTCATCAGCAGGTCATTCGTCACCCTGAGCAAGGCGGTTGCAGTGCTGTGGGCTGAACGGAATCCTGACTGGAATTTTTCAAACAGGTTGTTGTGTTTGAGGTGGTCCTGAAGTTGAGAAGCAACTACCTTCTCTAGCACTTTGGACAGGAAGGCAGGGTTGGAGATAGGCCGGTAGTTGGCTAGGACCTCCGGGTCCAGGGTGGGCTTCTTGAGAAGGGGACGGATGACAGCGACCTTGAGAGCCGGTGAGACACAGCCTGACTGAAGGGAAAGGTTGACAATTTTGGTGATGAGAGGACTGAGAGTGGGGATGTGTGACTTGAGCAGAGCAGTGGGAATGGGGTCCAGGGTACAGGTACAGGGTTTCATTTTCCTGATGATTTCCTCAACATGGCTCTCCTGAACCTCAGCAAGATGCAGGGGAGACAGCACACTTGCAGATAGGGTGTTGGCGTCAGAGGGAAGCAGAGATGGAGAGCTGGACATCTCAGAGCGAATGCTGTCGACCTTTGATCTGAAAAAGTCGATGAAGCTGTTACATTGCTCTTCTGTAGCTTCAGTTGAGGAGGATGGTTGTGGTTTCAGGAGATGCTTTATGGTGGAAAAAAGCTGTTTAGAGTTTCCAGGGTTTTCATTTATTAGGCTGGAGTAGAACTGTGAGCGAGCATCTTTAAGGGAATTTGAGTAGGCCTTTTGATGCTCACGGAAGGCCAGCTTATGGACTGTGAGCCCAGAGTGTCTGCATCGCCTTTCCAAGACACGCCCAGCTGTTTTCATTTTCCTCAGTTCATGAGTGAACCATGGAGCAGACCGTGAGAAATTAACAATACGTGATTTGACCGGGGCATTGACCGGGGCATGGGCATGGTTAGATTTGGGCACAAAGGACTGCCGGATTGGTTATCTCGGTCAGTCAATCAGAGTTACTCGAAGCCACGAGGACCAAAGTTTATTTTCATGGAAATAAAATATAGACTATTGAATGGGTAAATAACATGAGAAATGTCAAGTGTAGCGTGTGGTGTGAGAATGGGTCAAATTGCGTGACTGTCACACTCAAAGCGTGACGCTTGGCAGCTCTGCATTATAACAACAGGCCTTCCCTAGACGAACACTGATAACTTTCGCATAGGATCATGGGGGTGTGGGGAAACAGAAAAACAATAATAATAAATTACAGGCATTATTTCGTTTTGGTTTCCCTCTTTATTAATTGTTCTGTTTTGTTTTGAAAAAAAGGAAAACAAACACCAATTCCCATGTATTTGGTCATACAGAAAAACGGGAAAACAAAACATTGAGTCGTTATTTCGTTTTCCGTTTGCCAGATTGAATGGAATAGCCTACTTGAATGATCGGATGATACACGGACCGAAGTGATTTTAGACTCTGAGTAGCAAACTCAAATGATTTAAAAGTCGAAATGCATCGATAATTGTTTTATTGGTTTAGAATTGATAATCGATAATTGGTACCGAGAAATACACACTGTACAATGTAAAAACTCAGTTATTGTAACTGAAAAATAGGTCTGATAGGATTTGCGGGGTGTCTGAGACACCTATCTAATGTTAGCATGCTCCTACCCACAAGGTAAACAGCTTGCTAGTGGCGTGATTGGTTTGTTGACCTGTCAATCTCACTATTACGTCTCTGTTATCAACACAACCCCATGCACAACACTCCTCCTCCCTCACACACCAGTCACACCTATGCGTTGAAATGCGTTGATGCGTCAGGGTTAACGGATCCCCAATCAAAGTGAAAGCTCTCTGTCCGCTGGTGTCCAGCCCAGCAATCGCCCTGTCCGCTGTCTTCCGCGTCAGCCAGTTCCATGACTCCAGACTTCCAGGACTGCATTATGCCGTGCATACGACACCGGGATTAACGTGACTGTGTTGTTGGGCACACTAGCCGTGTACCTTTGTTCTGCGTCATAATGCATATTAGCCAGAGTGAGACTCTGTGAGATATTTAGTTTATGTTCCCAGTTCTTTGTCTTAGTTTAGGTGCTAGACTTCATTTTGAATTTTTCAGTCTAGTCTGTAGGACAGCCACTGGATCAGCACCTGCCAATTTAAATGCTACTGGTGCAGTGCCAGTAGGAATTATGCATTCTGTAGTGTTGGCAGACGTCGGTCGCTGTTATTGATGGTTCAATTCACACTGGTCAAGGTTATCATCTTACTTGGTAGGCTAACAATCTAAATGGTTGGATGAGTTCTGTATCTAGGCTATTACTACGTTCTTAAGTGTATTTTCAAGGATTGTCAGTCACAAACTAATTCCAAGTGTCTGACTAAAACATGGGTGGTTGCGTGCGTGTGTTTGGGGCATGGGTGAAAAAAATGAGTGGTATGTGAGATTGACAGAGAGAAAGTGAAGCGGTGTAGTGGTGTAGTACTCCACTCTTGCGTTGTGATTTTGATTGGCACCCAGCCGTTTATTCATACACTCTGACAGGTTTAATGAGCACAGAGCAAAGGCGATCACACACAGTATCTTCGGAATGACAGCCTCTCCCAGCCAGGGTAAATGCAGACTGAGGTTTATAATATTGCAATAATGAGAAAACAAAGTACACACGAATTATAACAGATACATCGGGACACTAATACATCGGAAAACCTCTCTCATTGCATCAGTAGATGCATGCCATGGACACATGGTCACTGGTCTAACCGGCAACGTTGAATAGAAAGCTAACTCTTATACAAATACATAAAACTACAATATACTACTTAACATGGTTATGAGAGTTGGTTACATGCCAGGCCCATACGCATCAGCTGGGGTAACATCTATGACGACGACTGTTCTATGACTATGACATAATTCACGTCGCTAAAATTCATGCGTTTTGCATATGCCATGAATAAGTGCTATAATCACAGTTACATTTCAACCATGCTTATGAAATGAGTTTGCCAAGTTGTAAGTCGAATAAGTGCAGCAATGTACTGTAAAAATACGCTATACTAATAAACAATATGAATATTTTGATGGATAATTATTCCCTGTCTGTTAGATGACTGTAACTCTAGACATTACTTTGAAACTTAATATAAAGAAGCTTAAAAATAAACAAATAGATAAAATCAATCACTGTCTTAAGATTACCTGAGCAAAAGTCTGTATCTGTTCACCAAGAAGAATTTGAATGCGGACCTCCTTATCGTATCCAAAGCTATTCTGAACTTTGAGTGAAGGCAGGATAGTTTTGATACCGCTACGCGTTTATGTTCGATTGTGACGTCATTTCGGTGCACAGTGGGACTTGCTAAGGGAAACGATAACCCATTAGTCCCTACGGGAAACGGTAAAATACAAATATCTCGCAACTATGATTTCAAAAATCTTCAAAATCAAGGATGCACAGGTTCATGACATGCGTAAGCTATATGCGAAATCTCATAACTAACGTAACTACCGTCAGGGAGACACGCCCTAGACAGACTGACACACAGAGATTCCTGGATTTATAGATAGATGATTCAGCTCTGCTCTCCCTTTCAAACACTTCTCGCTTCCGATGTTCCGTTGTTTTTGTCTCCTCTCAGCTGCAAGAAAGTGCAGACAAGACTGCGTGATACCTCATGGATCGTGGGAACACAAAGACCAATAACCTGAGTAAGAACATGGAGAACACATAATAGAAGGAATTCATGTAATTCCATAGTAAATGAAGGGATGACTAATCATATTTTTCCTTTACCCTTTCTGCAGCCTGCAGAGGCAAACCAGAAATGGCAAGATTCGGTCCTGGAAGGGATACCAGTGGTCCAGGACAACATGGGGAAGCGTAAGTGAAATAGAGAATACACAAATCTGCCATAAATTTCCTGACAGACAGGAACTTCCTGACAGACAGGAAGCAGCAGGTAAGGCTGGGAGAAATAACATCCAGCACCAGGACAGTCAGCACTGGTGCTCCCCAGGGTTGCGTGCTCTCCCCGCTGCTCTTTTCCCTGTACACAAATGACTGCACCTCAGGAGACCCGTCTGTTCAGCTCCTGAAATTTGCAGACGACACAACAATCATCGGCCTCATCCGAGATGGAGATGAGTCTGCATACCGGAGGGAAGTTGAACAGCTCGCCCTGTGGTGCAGTCGCTACAACCTGGAGTTGAACTCGCTCAAAACTGTTGAAATGATAGTGGACTTCAGGAGGAACCCCCCATCACTGCCCCCCCTCACCATACTGAACTGCACTGTGTCTGCCGTGGAATCCTTCAGGTTTCTGGGTTCCACAATCTCCCAGAACCTGAAGTGGGAGCCAAACATTAGATCAGTCACCAAAAAGGCCCAGCAGCGGATGTTCTTCCTGCGCCAGCTCAGGAAGTACAACCTGCCTCAGGAGCTGCTGATCCAGTTTTACACTGCAGTCATTGAGTCTGTTCTCTGCTCATCTATCACTGTCTGGTTTGGATCGGCCACTAAACTGGACAGGAACAGACTACAACGGACAGTCAAATCAGCAGAAATCATCATTGGTGCCGACCTGCCCACCATCCAGGACATGTACACCACCAGAGCCAGGAAACGGGCAGGGAAAATTATTGCAGACCCCTCACACCCTGGACATAATCTGTTTCAGCTCCTCCCCTCTGGCAGGCGCTCCAGATCCCTGCACACCAAAACCACCAGACACAGGAACAGTTTTTTTCCCCTTGTCGTCACCTTAATGAACACTTGAAAATGTATTATATTTATTATTATATTTATATTACATTATATTTATTTATTTGATCCTAAACTGTTGTGATATATTGCACATTTTCAGTTAAAGTACATTGAGAGCAACTAAACACCACAACAAATTCCTTGTATATGAAAATGTACTTGGCCAATAAACATGATTCTGATCTGATTCTGATTCTGATAAATAGTTTCTTATTTTAGTTACATGATAATGTTTACCAGTTATCAAATCAATCTACACTTCTCAGCCCTCTATATATGATTAAACCATTATTTATCATTTTGGAGGATTAACACTAGTACATTCATTTTAGATGACTGCTCCGATAATGAAATTGTTAAAGGTAGGGATAGCGTTACAGTCTTGAGCAAGATGTCTCATTGGAGGACTCAGGAGATGTAGTTAATAGAAAAGATGGGGCATTTTATTCCATCCAAAGACGGCCAATAAGGCAGTAAAACAATGAAAATACAAAATAAATAAATAATATAAACTTTGTAATAATCACATATAATGGACAACCTAGCCACATCGCTACCCTAGAATAATAAGGTTCTATCTGACATTTTTGTCAAAATTGAGTTTTTTTGCATATTCCTATTCTGGCATAATGTATGAACATTTATGAACATTATTTAAGAAGTTTTTTTTTTAAATATATACATTTTGAGTGTTTTATTCTGAAAACAAAAAGGTTCTATCTACAAAGTTATTCTCAGACTTGGTGTTATAAGGTTCTATGTGTGGCCCAATCATCTTTTGGAAACGCAGATGGAACCTTATTATTCTAAGGTAGCGACATATACAAAAGCACATTAACAGTGGTCTAAGTAATAAAAGGACCACATAAACTAGTCCATGATGAGAGCTCCAAAGACTTACGTCTTTATCAAACGGCAACTCTCCCGAAACAAACAAAAAGCTTGTTTAAATAGCCTAGGCACTAACCTGCAATTGGCTCATGCCAATCATTACCTGCAGGTGTATCATCAGCAGGCACCAACACCTGTGGCTCAAATCAGCCCTATTTAAACACTTGGCTACTAGCCTAACAGTCCCATACCTGGGAAAACACACTACTCAAATCGTAGTCAACAATGTCCTGGTGACGGCACAGCCGACACATGATACAGCAGCCTAAATATTTTCATAAAAACTCGGGTTAACTCACACAAGCAAAAAATTCGGTAAATAAACAAAGTCATGTACATTTAACATAGGCCTACTACACACACATAAGATAAACACTAGCATCCCGTTCCTTAATGAAGGCAGCTCATATGCTGCCGTGGCGGTCACATACTGTATGTGCACCGTCACAGAAATATTTGACATTCATCAGAGAGCTCTGACTGTCTGTGATGTTGAGGAAGAACCTATGGAGAAGATGGAGCATGAGACGAGCCTGGCTGAACAAGAGAAACCTCCCGCCCCTGTGGAAATAAGTTAGTTCTCCGTTACCGTGGTAACAGCAGTATACATCCCACCAGATGCCAACGCTAATGCAGCACTTGGCTATCTACTAGCAGCTATAAACTATGGAGGATTATCGGGGCCAAAACTAAATAAATAAATAACTAAATAAATAAATAAATGAATGGTTAAATACTTGGATAAATACATAATTAGATAACAAAATGAATAAATTAGATACTCGTGTGTGTATATATATATATTTACGTTTTCATGTGTTCACATTTATTTATTTATACGTACATTTATTTATTTATACTTACATATATTTATTTATACCTACATTTATCCACGGTGTAACTTGCTTGCAGCAAAATAAATCCGTCATCCCCCGTCACCAAGTCAGGGGGCGGGTTAAAGCCTCTGATTGGTGGTTCAACTTGAATTGACTGCTTTTGACTAATTCAAGATGGCAGCACCAGGTGTGGATTCAATAAATTGAATATTGCATGCTACAGTAGTCGAAATGTTGGCTGTAGCTGAGGAGATGGAGGCAACTGACAATTCACATTGTTTTTTAAATCATATTGAGGGCTTCGCTGAGATTATATCAACGATATCGGCCCTGACTGACACAGACATCTTATGAAAATGTGTTCACGATCCTCAGCGAGATGGTAGCAGATGAGGCTGAGTGATACAGGCGATAAACCCTGGAGTAGGCTCTGTTTGATCTTCGGCCCGCACAATTGAACACTTCGCACTCTCTGGCCTGAAAATACAAGATATTGCGAACCTTTTTCGAGTGTCCAAGCGCACTATCAAGCGACAAATGCGGCAGAGTGGTATCAGGTATTAATAAGAATAGACTGTGTCTGTGTCAGGGGTATAGATGTTCGGGGTCTGGAGAATGTAATGGGTAAACGTCCCTTGTCATGACTAAAAGGAGAGCTCCAACTATTCTCTAGTCTGAACGTTGTCATGTGTTGGGGAGCTGTGAGTCTCTTTCTCTGAGACTGTTGTAACGTCATTACTGCTTGACTGTCACTGTCTATGTTTACATTATTGTGCCCTATAAAAGATGGTCCTCCGGCCTTCAGAACGGAGAGAGACATGATTGAGACCTAAGCCTGGTGTTGTGTTGTTTTTTATTGTTAGAGGTCTGGGTTTCTCTCCCAATCTACAGATTGATAAACGTATTAAAATCCAGAACTCAACTGAACTTAGACCCCGTTTATACGGTGGGAAAACGTATTTTCATGCGGGTTTGGCCTTTCATTTACGAGAAAAAACTGAGGTTTTATCAGGGAAAACGATCATTTCTAAAAACTCCGGCCAAAGTGGAGATTTCAGGAAAACTCAGTTTTTGCGTGTGCACTGGGTCAAACGGAGTTTTAGGTTATCAAACGTCACATATGCGCCTAAAAATGCATTCGTCATGTGAGCGTCCTATGTTTACAGTTAGTTTGCAATCATGGATGCTGTTAAGGTAGTGCTCATTTATACGTTAATGCAAACGCAGAATTGCATTCTTTCAACCCTATAACTGAATCTCTCAACCCTTCCCCAGTGTGTGACTATTGGCTTTAACAATGGTATCCCCTGCACTTCCACCAGTGGACTACGAGTTTTACATTCCATCTTGTCTACCTGTTGTAGCCAAATAAACGTAAAGGATCCACATATCTAGGATTCATAGCCAATTTAATGGAGTAGCAGCCTACTTATGCAAACCTACAGGTTTGGCATAGTTATGATGGCGCTTGGGGGCGTATGCGGGTTCATGTAAACAGAAACTTTGAAAACGAATTTGTGTGTACGACGTTATTTTTGAACGGAGGGGCAGAAATATTCTCTATTCTGTAATTACCCGGCTATGTGTAAATGTGGTCTTACTCTTAGTCACTCCGTTTATGAAGAGACGGACAAAACACTTTCTTCATCACTGGTGATTCAAAAACTGAGGACATAAGAACCATGCTACAGCGTAACATCCTAATAGCAGCCTGATGCAAACTATGGAAGAAGAGATAGACGTGATGGGGTAACGACAGCGCTACGACTACTACTCGATCGGCCAGTGCACCCATGGGTAAGGCCACATTAAACCCAACATTTCATCACACTACTAGAAATACTACTACTAGTACTAGTTGTAGATGAGTTGAGGGCCTCTTCAATTAAGGATGCAGCCTCACGCAGCAGCTGAGGGAATGTCTTCTGGGACATTCTGGTATCTTGATTTATTTAAATAATGCTCAATAACTTTCATTAAACTAAATCTGGCGCTTGGCATCCATAAACGCCAAAATTCGGGATCGAATAGAGCCTGATCGACTGGTTGAGCCTGCCTGGTGTGTAATACTGTTCATTCACCAATCAGAGGCTTTAACCCGCCCCCTGATTTGGTGACGGAGGATGACGGATTTATTTTGCTGCAAGCAAGTTACACCGTGGATAAATGTAAGTATAAATAAATATATGTAAGTATAAATAAATAAATGTAGGTATAAATAAATAAATGTGAACACATGAAAACGTAAATATATATATATATACACACACGAGTACATGTACCATTTATATATTTAGTGTCTCATTTATTCATTTTGTTATCTAATTATGTATTTATCCAAGTATTTAACCATTTATTTATTTATTTATTTATTTAGTTTTGGCCCCGATAATCCTCCATAATAAACAACTCCACTACATTTCAAAATGAAAATTCGTACCTTTTACTCCATTACATTCTCTGATTGTGTGGAACTTGTTCCTGCAGTGGTGGAATGTAACGAAGTATTTTTACTTCGTTACTGTACTTTTTGACATTTTTACGTATCTGTACTTTACTTAAGTAAAAATAATAGTGCATACTCTTTACTTTTACTTCGTTACATTTTGCAGCTATTATCTATACATTTACTCCGCTACATTTCTACAATATGTGTCGTTATTCGTTACATTTTATGAACACAGTTTCGCCAAACTGTTGCCTACACAAAAATATGGATTGCGTTGATTTAGGACGTTTCAACCAATCAGGTGGCTCTATCAGCTCCAATGACAGCAGAGTGTGTATTTGGCAGCAGCACTACGGTAGCCTTGCCTGTTTTGCTTAAACATTCGACAAACAGCCTGACTAACAAACAACTTTTCAGCATGGATTCAGAGTCAGCCTCATCTGAGGACATGTTCAAGTTCAGAGGCCCCAAGAATAACTCGTGGAGGTTTCACTGCGTTTCCTGTCTACCTCAAAAAAGGAGTTGCTAGACTTCAAAATTCGCCTTCAAATTTGGAGAAACAGGTCGAGTTATGCAGAGTTCTTGCTATGCTAAGGTAATGTCTATACTTTTGCATATCGTATGCGGTTACTGACATGTTTTTATACTGTTATCTAGCAAAATACATGTTGACATACAGCAATAGCATAAAAAAAACGCGATTGTACCTTGATTATTTATTTAACGTAGTGGTAAGATAAAGCTGGTAGTTTAGCAATGTCAAGCTAATGTAAAGATTTGCCTTTTTTATTGACTGGTTATTGCCTGGCATGCAAACTTAATGCCTATAGTCTTGGGTTACTCAATATGCTTTTTTTCCTTTTCTGCAATCAATAGAGCATAAAACTCTGCCTTGACCAGTTAAGAACTCCATTTGTTTACCATGTTTCATATTTCCATTTTTTACACATTTACAATTAAATAAAAGATTAAAAGATATAAATTTGTGTCTGTTTGGCTTAATGGTATTAACTTTGCAAATAATCCCTGGTAGATAAATTGTCATCTGCAGAATTGTAAGATAGAGTGTGAACAGTATTACAGACAATAGGCCCAATAAGTACATCAACCTTTCCAATTAACAAATGTTGTTGCTTATAATTATTACTAGTAGTGACATATGTAGAGGCCTTTATTACCAGTCGCTATTTCTTTATCAAAATGGCACAGCCTAGACATTGAGAGACAACCCATTGCGTGAGTACTTTTACTTTTACTTTTAAAGTAAATTTAAAAGTGAGTACTTTTTACTTTTTACTTAAGTAGGATTGTTGATGTAGTACTTTTACTTTCATTTTCCTGGGTACTTGTACTTTTACTTAAGTACTTAACGTTAGTCCTTCTTCCACCACTGTGTTCCTGTAATGGTATTAGGATATATGAGTTTAAGGATAACACAGACATACAGATGTGACATTTACTGGAATAATATTTTACACATGCTATACTTTCACTTAAGAACGTAGTTTGTTTACTTCGTCCACCACTGTGGCCAACCCGAAGATTTCCATTGAAGATAATGCATTTTCGCCTGTCTGATCGCCATTGTTTAAAGTATTGTGGAGCATTCAGAGACGTAAATCACAACTACTTCACACATTTTATTTAATGTTTGGAGTGTCCTGAACATATCCCACCCCACTTTTACTGAGACACAATCTTTAGTTTCATCAGCAAAGTGTGATACGTGTTTACGCCTTTGTTTAAAGTATTGTGGAGCATTCAGGGACGTAAATCACAACTACTTCACACATTTTATTTAATGTTTGGAGTGTCCTGAACATATTCCACCCCACTGTTATTGCCACACAATCTTTAGTTTCACCAGCAAAGTGTGATACGTGTCATATGGTCCTGCTATTGAAGATAATGCATTTTCGCCTGTGTTTAAAGTATTGTTGAGCACTCAGGGACGTAAATCACAACTACCTCACACATTTTATTTAATGTTTGGAATGCCCTGAAAATATTCCAGCCCCCTTTCATTGAGATACAATCTTTAGTTTCATCAGCAAAGTGTGATACGTGTCATATGGCCCTGCCATTGAAGATAATGCATTTTTCGCCTGTGTGTAGGCCTATGTTTAAAATATTGTGGAGCATTCAGGGACGTAAATCACAACTACTTCACACATTGTATTTAAGGTTTGGAGTGTCTTGAACATATTCCAGTCCACTTTTATTGAGACACAATCTTTAGTTTCATCAGCAAAGTGTGCTACATGTCACATGGCAATACCCTGGCATTGGAGATACTCCTTTTTCACCTATGTGATCTGTGTGTCAAGTGTTTTCTCACAGTGAATGACCAGAATAATTACTGCTAAACATGTTTTACATTTTCTTTACAGGGTTCTGAACATGTTCAACCAACTTTAATGAAGACATAATCCTTTTATCAGCAGATTGTGGTGTGTTTTTTTCCTTATATTTAAATAAGAAAATCATAATTTTGTAACATCAGTGAATGGTTTTTAACCCATTTTGATGTTACTAAGGAATTCATATTTCTGACTGTTAAAGAGACACGGGGATAATAAGGGACTTTTATTTTGAATAATCGTAACCGGAAGTTGCTCGAGCTCATTTGACTATCGTTGCTCACTGAACGCTGTTAGCTAGCAAGCCAGATACTTACACCTCGTGGATATCCTGTATAAACAACGTTCCTGGACGCCCTTCTCGGATATTCGTGCTGTCTTGTAGCCTCATATTACGGCCCATCAGGTAACTATAATTCCAGTTTACGCCCTAGTGATAACCGCCTTGACAGGAGGAAAATAAAGTATAACTAATTTTTCTCTTACTGTAGTCCACTCATTCTGGTAAAGCAGTGGCCTAATTATGGTTGCAGGTTTGGTTATATTCATTTCTTATGTTTGTTTTTGAACACTAAATAATGGCGCACTCCCTCACATCGGTAGGGGGGACAAGGGGGTATTCCAGTAATTAGAGGCGCGTACTGAGAAGACGGTCTGTCCAAACGTACTGTGTCTCCCCTGGTGACTGCCCTTGTTGCCAAGCCATCTTCTTCTTCTTCTGTTAGGTTTTATGGCGGTTTACAATCAAGGTGTATTACCGCCACCTACTGGACTGAGGTGCAGATCATTGGGGTCGTTAAAGAAAACTTAACGAAATCATAAAAATAAAAAATAAAACAAAACAATTAAAACTAAACTAAATTCTAAAAACAAAAATTCTAAATCCTGTTTGCTAATTGTGTTTCTTTGATATATGATATAACAGAACTTGTAATATTTCCTGTTCTAGGCTCACCCAATAACGTCTCCAATGAAAAGACTTGCTTTGCTGCACTAACAGCCCTTTTCATTTTTTCCCTCTGTCTAGAGAATCTCTCACAACTTAACAAAACATGTTTAACATCCTCTTTTACTCCACAACCCTCACAGTTTCCTGATGTATGTTTGTTAATGATATATAGATTGCTGTTCAGAGCAGTGTGTCCTATTCTCAGTCTGTTAAACCAGACCTCCTCCTGTCTGCTTATGTAACTGTTCTTTTTCCATACAATCTCTTTTTGAATGTTGTAAAGATGTCTCCCCTTTTCATCCTTATCCCATTCAGCCTGCCACATTGAATTCATTTTTTGTTTGATGAGTACCTTAATCTCTGCTTTACTGAGTGTAATGCTTAATTGAACCTCCTCTTCTTTCGTTGCCTCTTTTGCCAGCTTGTCTGCTTCCTCATTTCCTTTCACACCTTTATGAGCAGGAACCCACACAAACTGGACTGTCCTTCCTTTTTGACTGATTGAAAATATGGTTTGATTGACCTAATTCAATAGATCCTGTCTAGGCTACATGCTGAATCTCCATTTTGTATAGCTGTGAGAGATGACATGGAATCAGAACAGATGATTGCCTTAGGGAGCCTAGCCTCTTCTAGCCACTGTAACGCAATGATGATGGCTGCCATTTCAGCTGGAAAAATGGATAAATGATCCGTAGTCCTCTTTTTAATGTATATTTCGGTTTCTGGTATAAATACCCCAATGCCAGACTTACCCTCACCATCTTTTGATGCATCTGTATAAATGTCTGTAGTGTCGTAGCACATATTCCCTAGATACTGCCCTACATTGTCTTTTGTTTCTATTATCACCCTAGGGGAACCAAATAGCCAAGGTGAGGTTGTTGACAGAGGCAAGGTCTTACTGCATGCTATTTCCTCTATCCCCAACTGGCTAGCTAATCTGTTAGCATCCCATCCAAAACTACAGATCTGAGACCTGCCATATTCCCAACATTCTTTAAGGACCTCTTTCGTAGGATGAGATAGACTATGTCCTTTTAAATTGACCCAATAACCCAAACTCAGTTTCAGACGCCTGAGGTGTAATGGCATTTCCCCTGTCTCTACTTGCAGTGCTGGTACAGGAGACGTTCTGAATGCACCACAACATACTCTGAGACTTTTGGCCTGCATTCTGTCCAGTACTTTAAGGTGTGTCTTTTATGTGGATCTGTACACAATACATCCATAGTCAAAGACTGATCTTATCAGAGCTATATAAATTCTTTTTACAGATGTCCCTGACGCTCCCCAGTTGTACCCCGCTAAACATTTAATTACATTCACCCCCTTCTGACTCCCAGGTACCTAATTGTGTCGACTTGTTTCAACACTTGACCGTAGAGCTTAATTTGTACATTAGGCTTAATTCTTTTCTTTGAAAAACAGATGATTTGTGTTTTTTCGACCGATAAAAGAAAACCCCACTCACGTGCCCATTTCTCCACCTTGTTTATTGCTTGTTGCATTTTATCAGTAATGTTTCCGATGTTTCTCCCTCTTATCCACAGAGCTCCATCATCAGCATATAAATCTTTGTTGACTTTTACATCCTTTATTTGTTCAAAAATATCACTGATCATTAGATTGAATAGCACTGGACTACATACGCTTCCTTGAGGTGTACCATTTTCTATAGGATAAGTCTTGGAAAAATCAACCCCAACTCTTTCCTTTTAGGAAATCCCTGATCCAATTGAACATCTTCCCACCAATGCTCATCCTATTCAACTTAATTAACAACCCCTCCTTCCATAGCATATCATATGCTTTTTCTATGTCAAATAGTGTGGCCAATTACCTCCTTGTTATTTTGTGCTTTCCTCATTATATTTTCCATGCATACGAACCTGCTCTGATGGTTGGAGAATAAACCTTTCTTTTCTCCCTCGTACATTAACCTTCTCATAATCATTGTTTCCATTAGCTTACATAAATTAAATGTTAATGCAATTGGCCTATAGCTTTTCACTTCAGTTCTGTCCTTTCCTGGTTTTCCAATTGGAATCACTACAGAGTGTTTCCAACTCAAAGGCAATTTCCCTTGTTCCCAAATCATATTATACAGTTTTAAAATTACATACTTAGCCACGTCATCTATCTCCTTAATCATTTTGTAGCATACACCATCTTTCCCTGGTGAAGTATTCTTGGCCCCATTTAATGCTCTCCTTAGCTCATATAAGGTAAACTCTTTATCGAGTATGCTCTCACTAGTTGCCTGTTTCCCTAATATTCCTTTACTTCCCTCTATTACTTTAATTCTCCAAGCTAATTCTTCCTCTGTTAAGTTTTTTGAACTATGAACCTTGACAAACCCTTTTGCAAGTATCTCGGCTTTCTTTTGATTACTCACCGCCTCTACATCAATATCTTTTATCACCGGTATAGATAATTCCCTTCTAATGCCACCCATCTTTTTTATCATGCTCCAAACATCACCTACTTTAACTTCTGCCCCTATCTAACCACAGAATTCACGCCAATATTTCCTTTTAGCCTCTCTTACCACACGTTTTACCATAGACTATGCTCTTTTAAAATCCATAAAATTGGTATATGAGTGGTTAGATTTTACATTTCTTAAGGCTTTATTTCTGGACTTAACCGCTTCCTTGCAATCCTCTGACCACCAAGGTACCATTTTCCTTTTCCTCATGCCAGAAGATTTACCAATAACCTCCTCTGCTGCCTCAAACAATATATTGGTCATTTTTTAATTGAATTCATCAACATCACTACTCCTATCTGATACTATTTCCATCAGTTTACCACTCACCTTAAAATGATATAGCCCCCAGTTCGCCTCCCTCATTTTCCATCTTGGAAACCAATTATCCTCAATGAATACATCTTGATTCCTAACACTAACCCAGATGATATAATGATCACTGCCAAGCGAAATTTCATTAACCTCCCACTGACTTACCCCTGCTATCTGATCAGATACTATCATAAGATCTAATGCAGACTCTGTTCCATGATATGAATCAAACCTAGTGCATCTTCCATCATTTAAACAAACTAACTTATTGTCATCCATAAATTCCTCAATAGTACTCCCATTATCATCCACTTTCATTCCTCCCCACAGAGTGTTGTGAGCATTAAAGTCTCCACACAATATTTAGCCTGACGATGTCATACTCATAATTCTAGTCAGAATATGAGTCTGAAACTGAACCATTGGGCTGTGATTATGGGGTGTGTTTCAACGAACCAGGAAAGAAAATTCCTCTTCGCTGAATTGGATACCTAGAACCAATCAGAGAAACGTAGTATTACGATCTGATAGATTAAACTTTTACCTGATCCCGTAGGAAGGACGGCAAAAACATCTTTTCAATCGACAAATGCCTTGATCGCGTTTCTCTGTTCCTCTTTCAAAATGAATGCGCTGTCAATATCTGTTGAGACATATGCCTGCTCACGTTACTTAATTAGCACTCAAGGCTAGAAGCTACCATTTGTTTCAATGTTTTTTTGTCTACGCGTTAGTATAACCTATCAATAATGGTCTAGAGTGCTTCAGTTAAAACCTACAATCCTCGGCAAGATTCGTGTTGCACATGCACAACTAACCGAGTCAATGTAGACATTAAAAAAGTTGTGTAGATAGCTTAAATCATATAAAATATGTCCCACTAAGCTCCCGAGACGGCGCCATCTTTGTTCGATGTATTCTATCTATCTAATCAACTCAAGCGTTGGTTGGTCATCTGTCCATCAATGTATAAAGCCCGCCCTTACAATTTGATTGTTCAGATCACTTTTCTGAGACGTTTAATCTCTCCCAACTAGCTCAATTCCAGACTGAATCTCCCAGACCAAAAAATTTGTGGGCGGAGTTCAGGCTGGTATCCAGGCTACATAATATTACCTTTCCATTTCCCCCCTCCTACTAACTGTCTAGAGTCTCTCTCAAAATCCTTTTACAAGGATTATAATAGTTAATGATTTTAGTTCTAGTTTATCTGCCCATATATCAACCAGGACTACCTCTATATCTATATTGAAATGTATAGCCTAATTCTATAGTTAATCCCTTCCTGAATCAAGCCATCTTCTTCTTCTTCTTCTTTCAATTTTATTGGCAGTTTGCAACTATCTTGGAGCATTACCGCCACCTACTGTACGGATGTGGAGCTTCAATGGCAAAAGAAAACTTAACTAAGAAAAAGAAAAATAAATGAATAAGAATAACTCAAACTCTGTCAAAAAGACCTGTTCTCTTTAGAGGTCTAAAGCAAATCTCCAGGCTGATGGTCTGAGAATAGAAAAAGTAAGTAATCCCTCAAGAGCCAAACTGGTCTGCCCAAGTTTTATAACTTCTTCTAGTAATTTACTATTCTGACTATTATATGCTTGGCATTCTAAGAGGACATGTTGGGACAGTTTCTCTTTCCCTGCATTTACCACTGAATCCGGTTTTGTGTTTACCTACCTAGTATGTTTAGGTTATGATTAAGGCTAGTGTGTCCTATCCTCAGTCTTGTAATGACTTGCTCTTCTCTGTGGCTCCAACTGCCCTGTCTTATGGTGGGAACCTGTTTTTGGAGAGGATGGAGAAAACGACCTTTAGTTTCCCCATCCCACTGCCTCTGTCATGTTATGTTCAGTTTTGAAATGATGATGGATTTGACCTCTGCTTTACTGGATGGGATATTTTTTTGACCCTGCAAATTTGTCCAATATACCATGGATAGCTGTCTTCGTCTTAATGATGAAGGTAACTCCCCAACCTCTACCTGAAGAGCTGGGATTGGTGAGGTCTTAATTGCCCCACTGCACACTCATGGGCCTGTGCTTGTATCTCATCTAGCTTTAGTAGATGTGTTTGCGCAGCTGAGCTGTACGCAAAACATGCATAATCTATAGTATCTTTAATAAATGCAATATATACTTGTTTCAATGACCTCATCTTGGCACCGCAGTTGTTCCCTGCTAAACATCTTAGTATATTTACTGCCTTTTGACATTTAGTGACAACTCTCTGAATATGTTCTCCAAAGGTTAATTTAGAATCTATCCAAACCCCTAAAAACCGTACTAATTCAACCTGTTTGAGTGACTGCCCATACAAACTCATTTTCACAGAAGAGATTTTCCTTTTCTTAGTAAAACAAATGACCTGCGTCTTCTCCACTGAAAAGTGGAAGCCCCACTTGTTGCCCCATTTTTCTACTGTACTAACAGCTACACTGCAAAAATGCTTTTCTAACCTAGTGTTATTACTCTTATATTATATTGAGTTGAAAAAATCTAGTTGGACTTGTTTCTAGCTAAATTGTACTTACCTAGTGCTTTCTTGGTAAGGTTATTTTTGCCCATTTCAAGCAAATATTACTTATTTTAAGAAATCTTAACAAGCCAAATTTGCTTAACGCACTGGCAGCCAAATTTGCTTGTTTTAAATAAAAGCAGTATTTCGACCCTTTACCCACATTGCCCCATCATCTGCATACAATGACCTTCTAATGTTTACATCAATGTCTGAAAAAATATCATTAATCATGATACTGAACAACAGAGGACTACACACACTACTCTGAGGAACTCCATTATCTACAGGATATGTATTAGAATGAGCCTGGCCAACACATACTTCAATAGTTCTTTTCATCAGAAAATCCATAATCCAGTTATACATTCTTCCCCTTATGCCCATAGCATCAAGTTTGATAAGGAGTCCTTCTCGCCAAAGCATATCATATGCCTTTTAAAATGTCGAAGAAAACTGCACTAACCTGTTCTTTATTTGTCTGAGCTTTTCTAATGGTGTCTTCCAAACATAGCACAGGATCCATTGTCATCCTTCCTTCCTACAGAAACTCTGACAATAACTAATCAAACCTCTCTCTTCAATTATGTAAGTTAGTCTATCTATGACCATATGTTCCAATAACTTACATAAGTTGGATGTCAGGGCAATGGGCCTGTAACTTGTTGCTTCATTCTTATCTTTCCCTGGTTTCCCAATTGGCACCACCACAGAATTATTCCATGCTAGTGGAAGAGTCCCTGTTTCCCATATCCTGTTATACAATTTCAAAATGACCATCTGTGCTTGAGGGCATACATTACCTACCATTTTATAACCAATTTCATCTTTACCAGGGGAGGTAGTTCTGACACCATCCAAGGCGCGTTTCACTCAAACATAGAGAATAACCAATTAAATGCTTCATCTGATTCAATCTTTTTCTCCAAGACTCTAGGATGATCCCTTATCATTTCTTCCCTAGCCACTTTGGCCCAGGAGACAAATTGTTCCCACTATGGACCCTGACAAACGTCTTCACCAGGGCTTCAGCCTTTTCCTCATCAGTTCTCTTGATTTCATTGTTGAATCAAATTACTGGGAACGAATATTCTCTTCTAATTCCACCCATTCTCCTAATCATCCCCCACACATCAATGATTGTAGTCTCTCTTCCAATAGAGTTGTAAAACTGCTGCCACCGCTCTCGTAACATATTTTTCAGTTTCACAAATGCCTTTTTTTTTCCACAAACATAATTTTCAGTTTCACAAATGTCTTTTTGTTTTACAAATGGAAAATTATATATTTACAAACACACATGTATTTGTAAAAACCAACACACAAGTTACAAATCGGAAATTTGTATTTGTGGATTGCATAACACGTGTACAGCTCAAGGCATATTTGTAGAATACCCTCTGTGCATTTGCAGTTATTTTTGAGACAAATCTAAGCCCATACCAGAGGGAGTAACCCTCTCCCACAGAAACCGCTTTACAAGTTTGAAGTGAATCATCATTGTATTGAGAGAATGGAGAACGATATTCATTTAGTTAATCTGTCTGATGCGTGTGATTTTTATTTTTTTTTTATCTCTCAACTACACCACGTTCCACATTATTATGCAAATTACACTTTGCTCAGATTTTCCAAAATAGTAATGCACATTCAGTCAGTATAATTTTTAAGTCATCAACTGTTAGAGTATAATTCAAATTGTATTGAACAAACCTCCCAATGATAACAGTATTTTTTCAAAAATAAAAAACTCAAAATGCAGTGTTCCAAATTATTATGCAGAGTTTCAAAGTCTCAGAGTTTCAAGATATTGTATAGGTTGTAAAGAACTAAAAATTGTCATTTGTTGAATTTGCAGCATTAGGAGGCCATATTTACTGAAATCAATAAAAGTTTTAATCAAAAACATCTTAACAGGTCAAGTTACATGTTAACATAGGACCCCTTCTTTGATATGAACTTCACAATTCTGGCATCCATTGAACTCATGAGTTCTTTGATTGTTTCTGCTTTAATGTCTTATCAGGATGCCATAATAGCCTCCCAGATCACCTGATTGGATGTGAACTGCCTTCCACCCACATAGATCTTTTGCTTGATGATGCTCCAAAGGTCTCAATAGGGTTAAGGTCAGGGTAAGATGGGGGCCACACCATGAGTGGCCACACCATGAGTGGTCAGTCAGAAACTCTACATACTTTGCCAAGGTCATTTTCACACCGTCGAGACCCTGAAGGGGCCTACCAGCTCTCTCCCCATGATTCCGGCCCAAAACATGACTCCGCCACCTCCTTGTTGACGTCTTAGCCTTGTTGGGACATGGTGGCCATTCACCAACCATCCACTACTCCATCCATCAGGACCATCAAGGGTTGCACGGTACTCATCCGTTAACAAAACAGATTGAAAGTTAGTATTTATGTAGTCCTGAGCCCACTGCAACCTTTTTTGCTTGTGAGCTGGGTTTAGGGGTGGCCGAATACGGTTTAAGGACACTTGCAAACCTCTTGAGCATCCTACATCCTGAAGTTCGCTAGACTCCAGAGGCACCAGCGTCTTCAAACACCTGTTTGCTGCTATTCAATGGTATTTTAGTGGCTGCTCTCTTGACCCTACGCATTTGTTTGGCAGAAATATTCCTTATCTTGCCTTTGTCTGAACGAACCCACTTGTGCTGTGAATCAGTGACAAATTTCTTCCCCGTCCGATGATCATGTGCAATTCTTTTGGAAATATCCAATGTTGTGATACCTTGACCAAGGTATTGCACTATTTGCTGCTTTTCAGCAGCAGAGAGATCCTTTTTCTTCCCCATTTTACTTTGCAAAACTTTTTGGGTCCAAATTTGAAATTTGAGTTATGTTAAAACAACCACAAAATTCATGGATTCCTATGGAACAACAATGCACATAGAATTGTCTGGTGAAAGAAAACAATAATTTCCATCCCTGAATGGAATCTTCTGGAGCAAGCATGCACTTGAAAGCCTCTTGTTTTAGCCACTGGCTGGCTTGGAACTGTTGTTATAGGGGTCTGTCTGTTAACCTCATTAACTTAAGCAATATAGCACGAGTGGGAGTGGGGTAGGTAAGGGATAATCCCACGGGTGCTGTTCGGCCATAGCCACCGAGGCCGGACACGAAGTTATTGATTAAAAATGGTTTATTTCGCCATTGTTTCTCCGCAACAAAAAATTGTTCCATTGTCAACGTCTTGGTTTGATATTATAAGAATTTTGAATTCACGGTTCTCATCAATGTGCTATAGAATATTTCATCGCGGAGTGATTTATTATTAGCTGTGAAAAGTCCCCGTTGGTATGTTGACGGATAATCTATAGCATGGAACATCTCTCGTCCAATCAGAAACAGCTAAATAACGCGATAGAGCCCAATCGTTTTATAATGTAAAATAAAACGTAGAACATTACTCTCTTCTTCCAGTCTCTGACGTAGCACCCCATTCAGTGCCTGTAGTTGTGCTGGAGTTAGCACTCAAAGGAGATAATTGACTTTTATATTATCCTTTCAGTATAATAGTCTAATAAACAGTAGGCCAATGAAAAAAAAAATCACGTACTTAACAATACATTCAGGTGAGTGTTACCTTGCTAGATACACTACCGTGCAAAAGTTTGGGGTCACCCAGACAATTTCATGTTTTTCACGAAAACTCACACTTGTATTTATCAAATGAGTAGCAAAATGAATAGAAAATATAGTCAAGACATTGACAAGGTTGGAAATAATGATTTTTATTTGAAATATTAATTTTGTTCTTCAAACTTTGCTTTTGTCAAAAAAGGCTCCATTTGCAGCAATTACAACATTGGAGACCTTTGGCATTCTAGCTGTTCATTTGTTGACGTAATCTGTAGAATTTTCACCCCACGCTTCTTGAAGCACCTCCCACAAGTTGGATTGGCTTGATGGGCACTTCTTGCGTACCATACGGCCAAGCTGCTCCCACAACAGCTCAATGGGGTTGAGATCTGGTGACTGCGCTGGCCACTCCATTACAGACAGCATACAAGCTGCCTGCTTCTTCCATATATAGTTCTTGCATAATTTGGAGGTGCGCTTTGGGTCATTGTCCTGTTGTAGGGGGAAATTGCCTCCAATCAAGCGCTGTCCACAGGATATGGCATGGAGTTGCAAAATGAGTGATAGCCTTCCCTATTTAAAATCCTTTTTACCTTGTACAAATCTCCCACTTTACCAGCGCCAAAGCAGCCCTAGACCATCACATTACCTCCATCATGCTTGACAGATGGCGTCAGGCACTCATCCAGCATCTGCCTATAAGAGTCGCCTCTTCACTGTAGAAGGTGACACTGGCGTTTTGCGGGCACCATTTAAAAAGCTGCCTGTTGAGGACCTGTGAGGCGTCCATTTCTTAAACTAAACACTCAAATATACTTGTCTTCTTGCTGAGTTGTGTACCGGGGCCTCCCACTTCCCTTCCTGCTCTGGTTAGAGCCCGTTTCTGCTGTTCTCTGAAGAGAGTAGTACACAAAGTTGTAGGAAAAGTTAAGTTTCTTCGCAATTTCTCACATGGAAAAGCTTTCATTTCTAAGAACAAGAATAGACGGGCGAGTTTCACAAGAAAGTTATCTTTTTTGAGCCATTTTGAGAGTATAACCAAACCCACAAATGTGATGCTCCAGATACTGATCCAGCTCAAATGAAGGCCAGTTTTATAGCTTCTCTCACTCGCAAAACAGTTTTCAGCTGTGCTAACATAATTGCACAAGGGTTTTCTAGTCATCCATGAGTCTTCTAAGGCGATTAGCAAACACAATGTACCATTAGAACACCAGAGTGATAGTTGCTGGAAATGGGCCTCTATACACCTATGTAGATATTTCATTAAAAACCAGATATTTCCACCTAGAATAGTCATTTACCACATAAAAAATGTAAAGAGTATATTTCTGATTATATAATGTCATCTTCTTTGAAAAAAAAACAGTGCTTTTCTTTGAAAAATAAGGTAATTTCTAAGTGACCCCAAACTTTTGAACGGTAGTGTATATGAATTCACATTAATCATTAAAAAAAAAAAATCACTTTTGAATAATTGTATGTAAATGGAGAGTCAGTCCTTAGTAATAGTATATTTGCAATAACCACCCCATGCATATTATTGTTAGCACAATAATTCTATTGACTTTTATTTGTGTGTGTCCCAGGGACTGACCAACTCTTCTCACTCAGCTGAGAGTTTTAAGATGCAGGATAAAGACAGAAGGTTGCTGGATATGAGGTACAAAAGAATTCACCACCAAACATCTGCAAGTCTTATCCAATGCTAGCTATAGAAGTGAAAACGCTATAATTGTGACTTACTCTTGTGTTTTTCTTTTGTCAGCACACGTTTCCTCAATAGTGCTTCACCCCTGGTCAGCCCTGAGGGACTCGGCGGTTCTGACATTTCCTCTTTGGAGAGCATAGGTGAGCCAGTTGGACAGCCATTGGAGAGGAGCCTACACCACTCAGACCCTTGTAAGCATTGGTGTGTTTCTGAAAATCAGACTGCATTTAGTATTACTATACATTGCAGACTCATGATTAGTGGTATAATACAAATAGTCAAGTCAAATTTAAAGTAGGGTGCAGTGCTAATAGGAGAAGGGCTCTTTTAGTCTTGATTTCTCTTAACACAGCCAGCTAGCTTTTAGCAAGTATTTTGACTAACTGTTAGTGAGCTAGGGTCAAAATACTTGCTAAAAGCTAGCTGGCTGTGTTAAGAGAAATCAAGACTAAAAGAGCCCTTCTCCTATTAGCACTGCACCCTACTTTAAATTTGACTTGACTATTTTTCGACCAGACTTGATAAAAAAAAAAGTGAAAGTCCTCTCTATGGCAGAGGTGGTGTAGACACACACACTCTGAAATTCACCTCTGCATTTAACCCATCCAGGGAAGTGACACACACACACAGTGAAGTGAGGTTACACACTAACCCGGAGCAGTGAGCTGCCATTGGCGGTGCCTGGGGAGCAGTGATCGGGGTTAGGTGCCTTGCTCAAGGGCACTTCAGCCGTGGATGTGGGCATGGGAGAGCAGCACTTCCCACGCCCACATGCTTCCTACTGGTCTGGGATCGAACCGGCCACCCTACGGTTTCCGGCCTGAAACCCTAACCAGTAGGCCACGGCTGCCCCGATCTGGTAATATAGGGCCAATAGTTTTTCGCGAAATGGACCATCTGAAACGGAATTGACCATTGAAAACGGAATTGCAACTTTTCAAACGGAAACAAAATCGCCCAAAACCCCCTGTATTTTAACCTGTAAGACTGAATTTCTTTCAGATAAACACAACAACGATTGCAACAATGAACAAGCATTAATTGAAGAACAAAAGCAGTCAGAAAATGTCACGTCTGCGCTGAACTCTGCTCCGGCCACGCCCCCCTTTTCAACGGTTGTCACGTTCATTTGCTCAGCTTCCCAATCGCATTTAAAACAACATTTTTTTAAGTCTTCTGTTCTGTTGATGGCTGGCAAACAACAATCTAAGAAGGGCACGTATTATTCACTGAGTTACCAAAGCAGTCTTCTTTATGGGGACATTAGCACTGCACTGAATTACATTAACATGAGTTATTGCTACACAATAACAATTGACCCTTCGCTAAGCCACGCCCAAAAACCGCCCCAGGCCAATCGTAGTTTAGCAACGGGTAACTAAGCGCGGAGGACCTGACAAACTTTTGGCAAAGTGAAGATTCCGAAGCACTGTGCCTATGGGTTGTGCAAAACCGACAGCCGATACCCAAAGAGTTTGGAGGGTTTTCCATTCCCAAAACTCAATATGAGAAATGCCGTGAGTGGATAAAGAAGTGTGGGAGGCCCCAATCGCAGCTGAATGTTTACAAAGAACACTTACATTTGCTTACAACAAGTTAGCAAGCGAGCTAACTCATCTCAGTATTGCTTGCATATAATTACGGTCCTTTGTTCACAATGCACATATTTTAACGTAAAATGAGACTATAAGATACATATCTACTGTTCGCGTTTGACATACTGTTGAATGTATTTTGGCACTTTGTTAAGTGTCCAACATGAGGACAAGCTAATGTTATCAAGCTAGCGGATAGTTAACTCATCTCAGTATTGCTTGCAAATGATTACGGTTCTTTGTTTAGAATGCGTACATTTTAACGTAAAATAAAATGGTAAGAGACAAGATGCAGGCTCGTTTTGACATACTGTTCAATATATTTTAGCATTTTGTTAAATGACGGCCGACACACGACTTCCCCAATCCGATTGCTGCTCTCCCTGTGTCAGTTCCTACGTGGGAGCATCATGGGGGTTGCCGGAGGTTTCAATATGTATTTTCCCATTGTCTGACTTCGCGCAGATATCATGTATGTATCCCTCAAAAGCATACTGAAGCCCCTTTTGCCTCGTTCTTTCAGAGATCTCCCCTGAACTCCAGAAATTAGTTATTATCTCTCTGAGGACGTCAGATAACGGCACTTATCATTGAGATTGATATGCCAGGTACGAAAGCTTGTCAGGCGTAGCAACAGTAGTTAAGGTGGGCGGGGCTTAGCGAAGGGTGAATTACACAACTAATATTACTAGATACATATAATAGTGGACATTACACTAGGCAACATGGATCTCATTCATATCTCATCCAGTCGAAATCTTAACAGAATTGAACCCATCTTTATTAAAGCGTATCCACATAAGAACAGAACATAGCTAAATCTCCGCTTAGCATGCTAACCACTACTAATAGCACTAGCAGGTAGCCCAAAATTTGGTATTTAATACACGATTTATCACAGTAGCAACCTCATGAAAACCCTTACTTTCATTAGGTATGCACATAATGCCTCACATACAGGTCAAACAATGATGATTAAAGCATTGGAAATGTATAAGGCACAGTACGGTCAACTACTTGGCCACTAAATTAGCGACAAACTGAACGTCACTGAGGGAGCTGCTGCACGCACGCACGCAGACAGCGTTGCTAGGCAACATCACTATCAACAGAGAGTTTTTCATACAGTTAACGTGCGGAAAGGCATTTTACGGCAGTTTTTTTTTTTGACGCGGAAAACACAGAATCACCCAAACTGTGACATGGAATTTGCTTTTTTTTGACGCGGAAAACTATTGGCCCTAGTAATACAGTGTGTTTTTCAGTATAATAACACGGGTAGATGAAATCATGCATTCTGAGAGTGAGTTCCGGGGTGTGCTTTAATCAGCGATAAAGGTACTGTACGACCTGTTTACATTTACCTGAGCGTTCCATATCACTGCGCACTCAAAATAACAGTATATTCGAAATCGAACCAAGATGGCGTCGTCTTGGGAGCCTGTTAGTGGGAAGTATTTTATGTGAATTAAGCTATCTACAAGACTTTTTATATGTCTACATTCACTCGGTTAGTTGTTAATGTGCTACACGAATGTTGTAGAGTATTGTAGGTCTTGACTGATTGTAGCTCTCGAATATTATGTTTTAGGTTGTTGCTAACGCTTTAACCAAAAATCCTTTGAAACAGCTAGCTAGCTAGCCTCGCTGCTAATGAGTAAAACGAGTCTCTGGGCTTTTTCACTGCCGTTTTATGTAAGGTCAGCCATTCTAAATAGGTTCTACACAAACGTGAAATACATTCCCTATGTAAAGGATTGAGAGCAACGCTCCCATCATTACTCCATAGCAAATTACTTTAGTTGTCATTTTTAAGCCTGCTGGAGAAGGCACTTCCAACAACTAGCCACCAGCAGAGAACAACAGTGGTCATCAGATCATCAGAGATGAAGGGGACATGAGAAACGTTTTCCACAGATGCACAATTAGTGGCGATATCCAAATCATCTCAAGGCTACTGAAATGCGATACACAATGTTTGGTGGCTACAACTTTTTTGTGCTGAAAGGCAGCTTACTGTTTATAATTTAATTTTAAGTAATATTTATAATGTCGCTGGCAACCGTGTTGTAAAAGCAATAAGGTACTCCGCTGCACGTCGGGCCTAACAACTCCCTCGAACAAGTACATTATTGACGATACAGTACTGCCTTTCGAACCTTATTGCTTAAGAATGCCATACACACACCCCAATAGAGTGTGAAAGTCAGCTGCAAGCAAGTAGGTTATTGTGTTAGCATTTTAATGCTTCCTAAATCCAAAGAAATAATTCCTATGAAAAAATATGCGAAAATAAGGTGCGAGTGAAACAACTTTTTTTTTTTAACTGTTGGCTTGTAGTTGCTACCAATGTACTATTTCAAAGACATAATGTGTCTAAAGTCCATATGGAGAGGACACATGCATACACATGCCTTTTATTGAACAGAATTGAATGCAGGGTCTCTCAAGCAGGGGCCTTGGATGGGGGGGGGGGGGGCAGCAATATCGGTGGATCCCAACACAAAACCATACCGCATGAAAAATATCTATTTTTATATTTTTTTGTAGTCAAGTGGGAACAGAGCAATGATTCTTTGATAAAAAGCATGCTTTTCTGTTGGATGTCAGATCTTCCTGGCATTACGTAGTTTCAAAATGCTCCAGCAGAGTTTCTAAGTATTGCTACCATTGCAATGTTGGGTTGGTTTGCCAAGTCCATATCAGATGTGTAGGTTTTGGACCTCATATTACCTTATTGACACCACCCCGCTTGGTCCCCCCCCCCCCCCCCAGGTCAAACACGCTCCGACCCCACTGCTCTCAAGACATTCTGTAACTACCACAGGCCTTATTTAGTTGATGTGTTTCAAAACCCTTTTCATTTTCTCCTAGGGTTTTTTACACAGTTTTTTACGGAGCTAATTCACAGCATACAAACTGACTCCTCTTTCACACACTCTATGGATCTCCATGGAATGACTCAGGGAGACATTGGTTCTACTTGGCATCTCCATGTGTTACCATGTGTTGTTATTTCAGCTCCACTTGAGAATAACTGTGCTTAATAAACACCCAGAATACATCTCTGGATGTTGCTGTAGTATTGTGCTTTTCTGAGCGTTGTTTTTCTCATCCTGTTAACAGTTATGTTTTTAATGTTCCTTTCTCTTATCCTTTTCATGTCATTCTGGATTCCCCTCATCTACTCACTTGTCCACAAGCCATTACAAACTTCACCTTCTCCAAACATCTGGCACCCACACAACCTTCAGTAGTTGGCTATTCTGCTTCACGTGTGAATCCAGAGGATGATATCCTGTTCCAGTGGCGTCTCAGGAGGAAGATGGAGCAGTCAGGCCATCAGCTTCAGTCTCTTCTCCAACGCTCCGTCCCTCACAGCTCTCTCGGCAGCAGCCTTCAACAACAAATGGTTTGAATTTATTCAGATTTTGTCATTTAACATTCCTTATACCAGGGTTGTCATTTCTTATGTATGCCTTCCTCAAACCACTTTAACTACAACTTGTGACCTCTTTTATTTCAGTTACATAGTGGTCATAAAAAAAGATACACAATTACAAAAAGATTTGGTTAAAAGAAACAAAGGTTTGATATATTTCCAACAGACTGTAAAATTCCTTTTTTTTTTCAGACTCAAAATAACTTGCCAATCAGGGACCTCTCAAGATCAGTCAACGGCACCTTCACTCGTGCCCCACCAGAAGCACATGCTCAGGACCCCTCTCTTCCCTTTACTCTTCCACAGCCCAGTTTGTCAGCGTTCCAGCCTAAGCACCACATCTCTCCACACACATCCCCCTTCAACGGTGTCCTGCCATGCCCTCTCCAAAGCTCTCCCATATTATTGCCCAAGGAGAGTAGGCAGCAGCGGAAGAAGAGTTCCACTGATCCTGACTTGTGCGCACAATTAGCATCAGACCAGCTCAGCTTCCAAAATGCCTTAGACAACCAGCGCAACAATCTCCATTTATCCCTTCATCAGCACCTCCCTGAAAACAAAGAGGGACACCGCCGTCTTGTCTCTAGGAAGAGTGGGAAAGGAGCAAAAAGTGCAATGTCACAGGGGGAAGGAACAGAGGCTGAGATGGGAAAGAAAAGAAATGCCACTTCCTCAAGTAAAGAAAAGGGTTCCAGGTAGGTAGGTTTCAGGATTGTGTCCTGCAGGTGTTTATATAAGTATATCCGTGATATATAACTATGAAATCATATTTATACAATTCCAAATAGGACTTTGTAGTTTATGAACAAAAACAAATAAAGAAATTAACTTCATATACTTAAATTATCATGAAAAATGCCTGCTTTAAAGATACACAGACAATGTTTTCCAAAAATTGGTAGATTATTTCTTTGTTGTTACAATGCTTCTTGGCAATAAAACTTATGCTGTTGGAAGGCCTGTTTATTTCCTTTTTAAATGGTGTCACATTTGTTAGGAACATGCATTTGCGGGATGAGCAGCAGAGCTGAATATGTGGCTTGAGACCATGAAAAAATTGTCAAATCCTCTCTGACAATACCAAACAGCTTATTCTGCCATTGACTCTTGTTTGGTGTTTGGTGGATTGGAGATTGAAGAGTCAAGACATATTGGCAATTTAACAATGTTTTAATTTAACAAACAGGAGCCTCAGTAGCATGTGGAAGAACCATACACAGCCACAGCCTGTCATGCCTGTCATCATGATGGTCACCAGCCTGGTCACACACTGCTGTGGGATGGCATCCCATTCTTCAACCAGTATTTGTCGCAAGTCAGCCAACGTAGTCAGCAAGTCAGCCAACATAGTTCTGTTGGTCACCCTGGCACAAACAGCACGTCCAAGCTGATCCCACAAGTGTTCAATGGGGTTGAGGTCAGGACTGCTGGCAGGCCATTCCATCCTCTCCACTCCCAAATTCTGGAGGTAGTCTCTGATAAACCCCGCACTGTTGGGGCGAGCGTTGTCGTCTTTGAGGATAGAGTACGGTCCCAAACTGTGGAAATATGGGAATGCCACTGGTTGCAGAATCTCATTTCGATATCACTCTGAGATTGCCTCCAATGATGACAAGCCTTGTGTGACCAGGCAGAGAAGATTTGGCACATTATTCATGGGCGCAACCCACATACTCAGCTCTGCTGCTCATCCCCCAAATGCATGTTCCTTACAAATGTGGCACCATTTAAAAGGGAAATAAACAGGCTTTCCAACGGTATAAGATTTATTGCCAAGAAGCATTGTTACAACAAAGAAATAATCTACCAAACACAAATGTCCTTACTTTTTGTGCTATGTTTATGTTCATATTAAAAATCACAACCTCTCACTCTTCTTGAGCAGGATTTCAATCTTGGATTGAAAACGGGTTTGAACAATGGAATGATGCGCGATACATTTTACCGTTATTTCTCTACTATTAACCGTGGTTTATAGATTCAATTGGTTTAATTTCTGCAGGCCTGCAGTTACTACCACCCATATTTTATTTGGTACAGACTGAGGACAGCATTGTTAATATCTGTCCAGTTAAATCAATGCCTGCTTATTATTGAATGAAAGCCACACTGCTGTGTTGTGTTTTAGACATGGGCGGCGCGTGGATTATGCAGCCAGGCCTGACCCTGTGGTGGGAGGAGGAGGTCTAGATGGCAAGAGGCATGGCAAGGAAAGAAGACGGGAAGCTTTGGCTTTACCTTTCTCTCCCGTACACAGCACTCTTGGAATGGTCAGTATGACATGTCATTTAAGGGACGCTTTTCCTATGAATTCTCCATTTCCATCATTTTCCATGTATACAGTAGCCTGACGATGTCATACTCATAATTCTAGTCAGAATATGAGTCTGAGTCTGCTCCATTGAGTTGTGATTATGGGGCGTGTTTCAACGAACCAGGAAAGAAAATGCCTCTTCGCTCAATTGGATACCTAGAACTAATCAGAGCAACGTACTATGACCATCTGATACATTAAACTTTTACCGGATCCCGTAGGAAGGACGGCAAAAACATCTTTACGATCTACAAATGCCTTGATTGCGTTTCTTTGTTCCTCTTTCAAAGTTAAGGGGCTGTCGAGGTCTTCTAAAACCGACTCAATGGCAGAATCTACACATATTAGCTCTCCAGCGGCAGCCATGTTTGTTGAACACGAACTTGAACTGAGCGCTCTTTGGTGACGTAGTTGATTACGTTACTGTTCATCATCTGTCCATCATCGTATAAAGCCCGCCCTGGCACTTTGATTGGCTGTACTGTTTTCTACCAGGAAAAATTTCTCCCCAACGGCCGACGAGCCAGACCGAACTTCCCGTCCAATTTTTTTTGTGGGCGGAGTTCGGGCTGGTATCCAGGCATTAGTATACAGTGCATTTTGCATAAGTATTCACCCCCTTGGATGTTTTACCCTTTTATTGCTTTAATAAATCAATCATGGTCAATATAGGTTGGCTTTATTGACAAAAAAGCCCTCTTTAATGTCAAAGTGAAAACAGATTTCTACACAGTAATGTCAATTAAATTAAAATATGTAATGTAAAATAAGTGATTGCATTGCATGATTCACCCTATTTTAAAGTGACTGACCTAATTCAACAGATGTCCTTCCAATTGGTGCTAGAAGTCTCACAATAAGTGAAATGGGGATCATTGTGCAGTGAATGTGTCTCAAGTGATTGTAGTATTACCAACACCTGGTCCATTCATTGGTCAGTATTCAGTTACCAGTATTCCTGGCTACCCTTACACCATTGAGACCAAAGAACACGCCTGTGCTTTATTGAGAGGCTGAGCTTGGGAGACCACAATGCAATGGTGTGGATCCTGGATGTTTCATGGTTTACAATTGCTTCCAATTTCATGGTTTTATTACAAACAACAAATGTAGGCTATTGTTGAGGGCTTTGTCCTTCACGTACTGTACCTCTGAAGTAACGTTAATGCTAGACAGTAGGCTACACAAACAGCCAGTGGCGTAACTATAGGGAGTGCAGGGAGTGCAGCTGCACTAGGGCCCGTGGCGAAAGGGGGCCCGTCCCCGATCTCATCGCAGACGTGTCATGAATGTTTTCTAGTTGAAGAGCTGGCGGGCCCCTTGATAAGCATGCAACAGTGTAATCTATCCAGTGCCATTAATTCGCAAACATTTCTCAATTATGGTGTCAGTTATTCATAATTATGAGCTATCACCTGCCCAATAAACATTTTAACAATAGTCAGTCTTGACCACATCAAATAATTAATTTAGCCTCATTTGCCTTTTGCTGAATGAAACAAAACTCGTTTTTATTAAGTAATATTGCCATCGAAAAACAGCAAGGATGTCTGGGTAAAATTGATGTCAAAGATTCACCCACACATGTTGCGATTGTTTCCCATCCTGTGTTGTGTTGCAGTGCGTATTGAGTAAGCTATAAGTAGGCTACCCCATGCCTTTTAAAGTGTCTGCAGGAAACGACACGGACGTAAATAGCAGGAAGAAAGGGTGGCAAAGCTGCCAAAATTATCTTCAATTGGATTTGTGGCGGAGTGTGCAGGAGGACGCTACATCTGACCCCCATACCAGCCCAACAGCAATGAGCCACCAGGGTAGGCTAATCACCTAACGTGTAATGTCTGGTATAGCCTAATGGAATGCATTTAGACATGGCTATTAAACGTCATAAAATGCACGTATAGGCCTATAGGCTAAGGCAGCCGCCAGGTTAGATATTGAAAACTATTTTGCAGGATGGAGTCGGAAAATAGCTAAAGCTAGTCTTCATAATCAGCCAGCTTTCCCAAAGATTCACTAGTATGCAAGCAACCTGCCATGTCTCCTATGGTTTACACTCCAGTACCCTTCAACTCGCAGGAGATGATGAACTGTTTGGAAAGGCAAAAGTTTTGTCTGACCACCATGACAGGGACTTTGCGCCCGTGTTTCCAGAGCAACTCCTATAGTTCAGGTCCTGCTTTAAAGCAGCGATCTCTCAGCAATCATCAGTGAAACAGATAGCAAAACTCTGATTGTTGATAACCACTCGGTAACATCAGCATTTGGCGAGGTGTGCACAGCTCTGCTATTGTTTCGTAAGTACCGTACCTGTGACCGTAGCCACAGCAGCGCGATCATTTTCTATGAGCAGGCCGTTCTCACAAACTGAGTGACCGTGCAAGAAGGAGACAAGTGAGTGAGGCCACCAAGACACCTATGACTACTCTGAAGCTTCAGCAGCTGAGATGGAAGAGACTGCATACAACAACTGTTGCTCGGGTTATTCACCAATAAAAGCTTTATGGAAGAGAGCCATTGTTGAAAAAAAGCTCAACTTTTAGTCTCATCAGACCACAGAACCTTCTTACACTTGACCATGGAGCCTCCCACATTCCTTTTGGCGAACTGTAGTGGATATTTGATATGAGTTTTTTTCAACAGTGGCTCTCTTCCATAAAGCTTTGGGACCTTCCAGACACAGGTGTTGTTATACTACAATCACTTGAGACACAATCACGCAAACTCTGCTGTGTACCTCAAGATATACAATTATGTTTCATAACTGTATGTGTATCATTAATGATTAGAATTAAAATCACCAGGACAATCAAAAGAAAAGTGCAAAAATATCATATGTTGACACAAAATACATTTTTTTTCACACTTTGTTTTACTCTTGTTTGTTTTGTTAAATATTTCAATTGGATCAATGGGAGAAAGTGGACATAAGGGATTCATTTGAGTAATACAAGGCTACTGGTGACTAGATATACTAACAACATGGGATTTCCCTTAGACAGGGAAAAAAACACCAAAGCAAAGGCTGCTTAAAATTGTGTAGGCTTCAGTGTAAAAAGTCTATGGAAGTTCAAGCAGCCTTTCTTGTACTACTTCCCCATTCAGATTTTTGGTCTCAATATCAACTTTACCTCAACTCAACCATGAATGAATGATTTTCTGCATTGAGTTGCTGCCACAAGAGCAGGTGCAAGGGTGTACCTAATAAAGTGGTCACTCGATGGATATCCTATACTATTTGCAGTGATATTTACACGGCTTGTATCCAGTCTTCCATGTTTTTTCATTCCTTTTCTTCTGCCTCCATAGGTGGTCTCGGAAGTTCTTTTTCCTGATTCGGGATCAGCAGACACCTCCAGAATGTCAAGCCTCACTGACTCTTGTGAACATACTCAATCATTTCCACCACAGACCTTTACCAATCCTCATAGCCTGCAGAGACCTTCAGAGATCATTACTAAGCTTCTCAAGGAGGCAGAGGGTGAGCTGTACTTTTACCTATACATCATGTTTTTAGGTTCAGGACTGTTTCATACTATATGCCTTAAATGGATAGAGATTTATCCTAATTCTAAGACACTCAGTCAAGTGAATATGGAATGTCAAATAATTCAGGCTTTAATCTTTACGGTGCTGCGCAACAGAGGAGAGAGACGAGACCAGGTTTCACTAAAGATAGTTCCACCTCGTCACATTTCACTGACTGACTGTTAAGAGATTCTCTGTATTTAACTTAGGATAGTAAGGGGGTGGTTACCTGAATGCAGAATGGCTAGGATAATATATATTCATGGGGAGGCCCTGGCCGGGGTGTAAACTCTCCCACAGTGATCAAGGCATACAGGAACTGGGTTAGGGTTAGGGTTACTTCCAGAATACACAGGAAGCCTTACACTTAACATTAGATAACTTTTGACTTCTGTGGACTACATTGAATTTTCAAATACTATCACTATGCATGCTACCTTGATTTCATCAGAAATGCCTCAAACCCTCAAACCATGAAAACTAGGTTGGACTTGTTTTCCTATGCAAGTAGAAGTGTCATTTCACTATTTTTTGTTAGTTGTGCTAATGAAAACACTGAACTACCTACAGTGACGACTTTGATGACAGAAGTATTTCTTACAGTGATGTTGACAATGAGGAGTCTATTTTCACTATAGTATGAAAAGGCCTTTAGTATTTGGCTTAATATGTTAGTATTTGGCTTGAAATGCTGATTTTATGCTAGAAGAATTGCCTGGCACTGCCAACCGGTCTGGTTTAGAATCGTTTACCCTGCTAGATTTTCTGACTGGACAAGCATTATTAGCATTTTCTGGTGGGGTGGTTTAGGTATAAGTAGGAAGCTGTGAATAATAACCACTTAAGCCATATGGCTAAGCTTGAAGATGTTAGAAGCAATCCATCCATTGTCGGTAGGTTTTTCTTTTTCCTTCCCCAACATGTTGTAAAGGTATATAGCGGAAAGATGACTTTTCTCTCTGCTGGCTTCAGAGTTTGATGTACCACATAGTTCCATGAAACTCTTTTAGTGCCCTGGCCCTGTGAACAGATCCTCTTGCTCTCAATAGATCATTGGCGTGCACTGAGGTTTACTTCTAGGCAAGCAGAGCAGAGCTGACCACGACACAATGCCCCCCACCCCATGGGAGTGTGATGATAAGGGCTTTAAAAAGGGTTCATGACATTTATAGATGACACCATGGCTCACAAGATGACACCCTGCCTTCAGAAGCTTCAAATAAATAGAATATTCCAGTATGATAACTATTTAAAGCACACTACCAAGATCACACATGATGAAAAGTTGGAGAAAAAGTGAGGGGCGATGTGATTTAGCATGGAATGACCATTCTGTGAAAAGTCTGAGAACCAGACCAGACCAGACCAAATCAAGACGCCTACATCCTACTCTCTTCTGATCTGAAACTATTTTTCTCATTGATATTGAACTGGAACATCAATTACATGAACAAATGATTGTTTATTTGATGGATTGTTTGCCATGGTCTCATGAGGATATGCTGTGGTAGATTCAGATGAGCTGGAGTTTGAAGAGGACCCCTTGCTGCTGGTACTACGAGAGCAGAGAGGCAGTGTGAAGCACCGCATATGGTAACATACACAACACATTCACTTCACTTTTCTTATTCTCTGAAAACAAATATTTGTGTTTGTGTTCAGTGTTGTTGTAATCTTCTTAAAATGTTTTTGTTTTTTTTCTTAGTGAGATGGATATGTTGCTTGAAGCATGGCATGAAAAACAACCCCTCTGAAATCTCAAAATCTCTCCAAATACACGCAATCCTGTATGATTTCAACTTATTGTAAATCAATTATGAATGTTGAAGATTAACATTTTGTAATACCTGAGTAGATGTTTAATTTGGTTGTTTATATTAAAGACGATTGTGGAAAAACTTAATACAAGCAACAAAGAAATGTAAGAGTCAGTGATTTCATTTCAGACATGCTGTTTTGTGGAGGTGGAATTATTATTATAGTTAAGTAAACGGTAGTCAAAGCTTTGTATATTTTCATTAAAGTTAACTTCACATCATCAGTTCAAACTGAGTTGTATGTTCAGTAGCCATCAAAAAACAATAATTTCTTACCTTATAACTTTGAAGTTTTAAAATAGATATCGCTCACATCCAATTAGTAGGAAACCATTGTGTAGTTGGGGCTCCTCAGTTTGGTTGCAATGAATAGTAAAGTTCCAGTCTGAAGGTGGCAGGCAACTTACCGGTAACTACTGCCTGAAGTCTTCCCATGACTGAAGACACAACTACATAGCAGTGTCCTAAGTAGATACTCGATGGCTACGATCTGAAGGAAAACCATTATCCTCATCGCTTCTCCAGACACGCCACTAAAGGTGTTGTTGCCGATGGGGTGTGTGCGTTGTGGTTTTTAGAAAATGATTGAGATGGTGACTGATATACCAATGTTGCATATACTTGTCATCTAAAGACGAAGTAACTCTTGATCTGATAGTCCTTTGTATACAGTCCTCATGAGGCGTGCTTGTTGCTTTTTCCTGGGCATGACCTGGTCCAAGGTTCCACTGAGATCACAGCACTCCTGGAGCTGACTGGATTAACACAAGGCAATGTTCACCAACTTAAAGAGATCGCCACCAGCCCCACAATGTCATTTCTGGAATCGATTGATTGAAAGGGGGCAGTATGTAGGATTTAGGGTGATTTATCTGCAGAATGAAATATAGAATTGTTTATTCAATTTTCATGAGTGAATATTCACCTGTAACTCACCAATGATTGTGTTTTGGTTACAGTAGAATGAGCCCTTGGTATCTCCACACAGGGAGCGGCTCCTCAGCCACATGTTTTCTACTGTAGCCCTGAACCGAGGAATCCCAACACTGGCACTAGAGCGTTTTTATGGCACGGCAGCCGCTGAAGCTTCTGCTACACACTTGGAAAGGGAGAAGTATTTGGTTGGTTGCAATTTGCAGTCTCACCACTAGATGCCACTAAATCCTACATACTGTACCTTCAAAATTGAAGATAGTTTTATCTGTAAAGTTTTTTCACCAACGTCCAAACCTTTGCTTTACAAATTTAATTAGGGGAATAATGTTAGAGAGCTAGCTAATGCACGTTTAATTTCAATTGTTGGTAATGAAATCAAGCTATGTTCATTATCAGAAGCAGCAGAGGTTCATCTAAAATAAATGGCATTCTAGTTTTATCACTGGATTTTCAAAAAGTGATTCACTAGAAGTTATAAATATCATTTAGTTTACAATTGATTATAACATTCTTAGAATGTAGCCTAGGTTACTTATTCTGGGCATTTTTACTTGGTATACTAGTGAATGTAACAAAAACATTTGGATAGGGTTCATTCTCACTCAGACCAGAGGGTGAATCAATCCTATCTGGCTCCACAGACCCAAGTGTAGAATGGACACTGTACAGATTAAGAAATGCCTGGACAGTGGCATTTAACCAGCAATTTTGAAATTTCATATATATATTTAAAAAAAATGTCATACATATATTTAAAAAAATATCCTTATCAATGAATCCATAGCTACCTGTGACCTTTGCATTGGTTTTATTCAAACTAAAGATATTGGATTGTCTGTTTGGTGCTCTTTGAAAAAGATCTTTTTAAATGCTTGGGTGTTGACTGTTGAGAGCTTCTTTTGCCAACTCTCCTCAGCTTCTACATTTATATTGCGTTTATATTTGTTCATTTGTATATTCAGTTTTTCACAAAACTATCTTTCCCTAGCTTTATATAAAACATACAACTCTTCAATGCATCTGTCGATTCTGTTTTTCTCACTGTTAAAAAATAATCTTTTGGTGTTTTTAAATGTGACTTCAGAAATGGATGTGGATTTGTTGGTGTGCAGTTGAGGAAGGCAAAGATATTTTGGGGGAATATCTGGATAGGTTCCCTGACATAAGGTCACTCCAAAGCGGAATTACAGGTAAAAAGTTATTAAAACGTTTTTCTAGTAACATTGGACCATAATACTTATTTTTTACGCTACCTTGTTCAGGTATGTTTAATTTGGCTTGGGAACGAATTACTTGAAAACATTTAAAAAATGGCGATTTTTTGTTTCCTGAAATGTCCTCATAGCTGTCAAGTACGTTATCTTCAGCTTTTTCAAAATGTTCACTGTCATTTAACTTTAGCACACTAGTTTTGATTTTACCAATGCCTTCCTCAACTGCACTCGAGCTGTACTCACTTCCAAGAACTATGCAGACATCGTAAATATGAGCAATTACGTCTTGCATATTTTTGGAATTTAATAATACACTGAATATGTACATGCCTACCATATACCTGCTGTCTTTACCTGTGTATTGTTTTTTGCACACTTCACTTGCTTGTCGCATTAAGTGACTCTTGCATGTTCTCAATAAAGTACATTTTAACTCATCGTCTTTGGCCAAGCCATTAACGATTCTCCAACAACGCTTCAAATACATTTCCATGGATTCATTATTAAAAACTTTAAGAGATGCATTCAGTAAGACAGCTGATCGGTCACTATTCATTTGTATGGGCTGCGAGTTACTTTTAAATATTGTCCATTCATATTCTCTAATTGTTCTCAGAAAATGTTCTAAAGATCTTTGATTGTGTTCCTCTGTAATCATAAAAGCTACTGGTGTAGACAGAAATGGTGCTGAAGGTGTTGCCAGAACAATTTCATAATAAAGAATTCTTTTGCTTGTAAGTTTGCTTAAAACAAATCCTCCAGTTGCTTCCCAAAACGCACATGTTGATTGGGTCATGTCATGCCACAATCTGATCCCACCCTCTGTAAAACAAATAACTTTTAAAGGACTCACTTGAATGAGCTGTACAAAACCTTTAATGTGCTTGTTACGTACATCCTCATTACACAATTTAGTCTTTATTATCTGTAACGATATTACCTCATCAGTGTTATTGAATGAGCTCTGGTGTCCTTCCCATTTCATTTTCCTGAGTATAGAGGAACTAGTCCCTATTCCACTCCTGTTGTATGATGCCAACGACTTTAAATTCGCCCTTCCTAATAAATTATTGTAAAGTGTGTATGCAGTTGTACTTTGTAATGATTCAGCTATTGGCCTTCTCTCTGGCATTCTAAATGGCCTGACTGCCAGTTTGTCCCCCAAATGTTCTATTTTTCCTGTATATGACACATTAAACTGTGGCTTATTTGAATCCGTGGTTGTAATTTTAACTTGCATTTTGCATGAGGTATTTGCACAATAGCCATTAATAGTAAGGAATCTGGTGTTTCTTTGTCTCATTTTTGCTGTACTAAAAGAATGGTTTCTGAACATAAGTACACAGTATGGATTTGAGTCTTTTAATTTCTCTGCAAAAACACTCTCCCATACAGGTGCATCTCAATAAATTAGAATATCATCAAAAAGTTGATTTATTTCAGTAATTCTATTCAAAAAGTGAAACTCATATATTATATAGATTGTGTACACACAGACTGATCTATTTCAAGTGTTTGTTTCTTTTAATTTTGATTATTATAACTGACAGCTAATGAAAACCCAAAATTCAGTATCTCAGAAAATTAGAATATTGTGAAAAAGTTCAATATTGAAGACACATGGTGTCACACTCTAATCATCTAATTAACTCAAAACACCGGCAAAGACTTCCTGAGTCTTTAAATGGTCTCTCAGTCTAGTTCAGTAGGCTACAGCGTCATGGGGAAGACTGCTGACTTGACAGTTGTCCAGAAGACGATCATTGACACCCTGCACAAGGAGGGTAAGTCACAAAAGGTCATTGCTAAAGAAGCTGGCTGTTCACATAGTGCTGTATCCAAGCACATTAATGGGAAGTTGAATGGAAGGAAAAAATGTGGTAGAAAAAGGTGCACAAGCAACAGGTATAACCGCAGCCTTGAGAGGATTGTGAAACAAAGCCCATTCAAGGGAGATTCACAAGGAGTGGACTGCAGCTGGAGTCAGTGCTTCACGAGCCTACACACACAGACGTATCCAGGACATGGGCTTCAACTGTCACATTCCTGTGTCAAGCCACTCTTGAACCGGAGACGTCAGAGGCGTCTCACCTGGGCTATGGACAAAAAGGACTGCACAGTTGGTCAGTGGTCCAAAGTTCTCTTTTCAGATGAAAGTACATTTTGCATTTCATTTGGAAATCAAGGTCCCAGAGTCTGGAGGAAGAGAGGAGAGGCACAGGATCCAAGTTTCTTGAGGTCCAGTGTAAAGTTTCCACAGTGAATGATGGTTTGGGGTGCCATGTCATTTGCTGGTGTTAGTCCATTGTGTTTTCTCAGGTCCAAGGTCAGCGCAGCCGTCTGTTTTAGAGCACTTCATGCTTCCCTCTGCTGACCATCCTATGGAGATGCGGATTTCATTTTCCATCAGGACTTGGCGCCTGCACCCACTTCCAAAGGTCCCAGTACCTGGTTTAAGGACCATGGTATCCCTGTGATTGATTGGCCAGCAAACTCGCCTGACCTAAAACCCATAGATTCTATAGGGTATTGTGAAAAGGAAGATGCAAGACAATAGACCCAACAACGCAGAAGAGCTGAAGGCCACTATAAGAGCAACATGGTCTTCCATAACACCTCAGTAGTGCCACAGACTGATTGACTTCATGCGACGCCGCATTGCTTCAGTAATTCATGCAAAGGGAGCCCAGACCAAGTATTGAGTGCTGTACATGTTCATCCTTTTCACTAGTCCAACATTTCTGTGTTAAAAATCCTTTTTTCTATTGGTCTTCAGTAATATTCTAATTTTCTGAGATACTGAATTTGGGGTTTTCATTAGCTGTCGGTTATAATCATCAAATTTAAAAGAAATAATCACTTAAAATATATCAGTCTGTGTGTAATGAACCTATTTAAAAAAAATGAGTTTAACTTTTTGAATAGAATTACTGAAATAAATCAACTTTTTGATGATATTCTAATATATTGAGATGCACCTGTATATATCCCCTGAAGTGTCTGCCCCCCTTTCCCTTTTGGACCCAAGTCCACTCCTCATCAGTGAGAACAAACTGTGTATCTTTAGGAGTCCCAGTTACAAATGGTTGAAATGATGCCTCTTCTGATGAGATACATGTCAGAGAACTCTCAGTGATTAAACTCCTATTTATATCAACTGCATAATTTAGTACTTCTGATTTCGTGCCTGGTAGTGGACTGTCTTCTGTCATACATACTGGTTTTGATTCCATAACACCTACTGACTGACTTGCCACAGCACTCAATGGACTATCTGCCCTCATATCTACTGATAGTGATTCCATGTCATCTAATGATTGACCAGCCTCAGATTGTATACCTGATGTGTCCCTGGTGGTGGTTAAAGAAATCTTAGAGTTATTTTCTTTTTGGCTATGTATACTCTTCACTAACTGTTGTATATCACCCCTATTACATCTCCAAATTGTACTAAGTAGCTTCACACTACAACTTTGAGCTTTTGGTCTTTCATAGGGCCAATTAATAGCTTTAGCAACCTCAGTCCAAAAATGGGATGTTAAACTTTCATTTACTTTACCATTTGACAGAGAATAAATTGCCAGTGCTATCCTATTGTAATTAAGGCATTGTGCTTTTTTTCCTTTCAACTTTTTATGTTCAGTGTTCTTGAAAGGTGCAACATTAAATACTTCAGGCTCCCCTCCGCCATACAGTTTCCCATCTAACTGAATTTCATGTTTTGCCCCCTCAAGTCTGTTCTCCTCCACACCTCTCTCCTCTCTCACCACACCTCTCTCCATCACTCTCTCCCTTCTTCCCACACCTCTCTCCTCCACACCCCTCTCCTCTCTCCCCATCACTCTCTCCTCTCTCACCATCACTCTCCCCCCTCTTCCCACACCTCTCTCCTCTCTCCCCATCACTCTCTCCCCTCTTCCCACAGCTCTCGCCTCTCTCCCCATCACTCTCTCCTGCCTTTCCACACCTCTCTCCTCTCTCACTAGCACTCTTTCCCACCTTTCCACACCTCTCACCAATTCTCTCTCCTCTCTCACCACTTCTCTCTCCTCTCTCTCCATCACTCTCTCCCACCTTTCCACACCTCTCTCCTCTCCCACCTTTCCACACCTCTCTCCTCTCTCCCCATCACTCTTCTCCACCTTTCCACACCTCTCTCCTCTCTTTCTAGCACTCTCTCCTGCCTTTCCACACCTCTCTCCTCTCTCCCCATCACTCTCTCCCACCTTTCCACACCTCTCTCCTCTCTCACTAGCACTCTCTCCTGCCTTTCCACACCTCTCTCCTCTCTCCCCATCACTCTCTCCCACCTTTCCACACCTCTCTCCTCTCTCACTAATCCTCTCTCCTGCCTTTCCACACCTCTCTCCTCTCCCACAGACTTCTTCAACCACTGCTTTGTGGTACAAGAATTGACACCAGGGGTGTCAAAGATACGGCGCGCAGGCCAGATCGGGCCCACCCGGAGGTCCATCTCGGCCCGCCGGATGACTTTGCTAAGTGTGAGAATACAGACATTAATTGCATTTCTATAAAAATATTATTTTACTCGTCTGGCCCTCTTGAGATCAAAGAGGGCAGTATGTGGCCCCTTAACTAAAATGAGTTTGACACCCCTGGTCAACGCAGTCTTTTTTCATGTCAGACACATGAACTTGCCTTGGAGCAGGAGTAGGAGCTCTTGGTTTTTGAACAGTTTGAGCAATTTTGCTTTCCTCCAGCAGATTATAGGACGCAATCCATAATAGGTCAACCAATCTAAGCATGCCATGGTTGTCACTGAGGTGAACCTAGGAGGAAGCAATTAATGGAGGCCTAAGAAACATGGTAACCACACACCATACCTTTTAGGCAAGGTAAATAACTTGTTTACACACTTACAGAAGTATTCAGGTAGATACATTTTTTTTATTGAAAAGAGGCATGTTTGCTCACCCCATCTTTGCACCACAGCTCATGGGACCCTGTGGGAAAATGGTTATAAATGGACAGATACCTAACCCCAAGGGCCACACTAATGCGGTTATACTCCTGTCGCAGCAGCTCTTGGATATCACCATCATCATTGAGTCTTGGTGGGAAATCCAAAACAAACACCTGTACAGATGTTTCCGTACAAAATAATAAGTGAGTATGGGTAATATCACATTTGACTAACTGTAATGATAATGTGTAATGTATAATAAGGAAATGTAAAACACATGGGTAGATTCTGCAGTTATTATATTTGCAAATGCATTATGTGGTAGAATGTATGTGAAGACTTGACCCAGCGTGAGCATGTGATTAGCTGTTATTAAATATAACTTCTGTACTTATAGTGATAAAAAACAATTGATAACCATACTTACTTTGGGCCACTGGTACAGAGCAGTCTTAAGTAACTTTTTGAATTCTAGCCCTGCCTCTGTAACAGTGCAGCTAGACATGTTCCCTGGTGCCATTATGCAGACCATGCTTGGCTCCCAGGGTGGACAGCACGCTTGCAACTGCTGCCTTAGCACAGCAGCAGGTGCACCAGGGGTGCTATCAAAGCCAAAGTCAATGCAGCCTTTGGGCATATGGACATAGCCATCTACTATGCTCCGTAGATGGCTATCTCCGAAGACAAGAACAAACTAAATTAAATGTAAAAAAAAAAAAAAAGGAATAATATGTGATAAGCTCAAATATCCCATGCTACACTGCTACCGACCTCATGTCTAATGACAGGTTAAACATCATCCATAGGCTAACTAATTAATAGCTTAGCAAACTAAGAATAGACAGAAATATTGAAAAGCTTAAAAGCCTACCTTTTTGTCGGATCTTTCCAGTGGAAACATGGTTTTGTGGAACCGCCCTGTCACTTCTGACCGTGGCCAGAAGTGCACACTATGCCTGTCTCCAAACTGCATTTTGCTTAGCAAAGGAAAGTTGTTCTCAGCACAGCAATGTGTAAAATGACAGTTGTTGAAACTGTACTGTACATACTGTACATACCCCCCCCCCCCCCCCCCCCCAGACCACACCCACCCAAAAAATTCAAATCATAACTAATAATTTAAAGGTACAGTAACTATTATATCTTGTTTCCATTGAAGTGCAATAAATGGTGATGACATTGTGTGTAGGCTGATTGTGGGTTGTCGTTCTAATTTTCTCAATATATGTCATTAAACTTTGAACATTTAAAACAAAAATATTTGTCAATATTTCTGCAATTGAAAATAAAGCATTTTCGCCTGTTTGTAGGCCTATATTTAAAGAATTCTGGATCAATCAGTGACGTAAATCTCAACTACTTCTCACATTTCATTTAATGTTTGGAGTGTCCTGAACATATTCCACCCCCCTTTTGTTGAGACACAATCTTTAGTTTCTTCAGCAAAGTGTGATATGTGTCATATGGCCCTGCCATAAAAGATATTGCATTTTCGCCTGTTTGTAGGCCTATGTTTAAAGTATTGTGGATCAATCAGTGACGTAAATCTCAACTACTTCTCACATTTCATTTAATGTTTGGAGTGTCCTGAACATATTCCACCCCCCTTTCATTGAGACACAATCTTTAGTTTCTTCAGCAAAGTGTGATATGTGTCATATGGCCCTGCCATAAAAGATATTGCATTTTCGCCTGTTTGTAGGCCTATATTTAAAGAATTCTGGATCAATCAGTGACGTAAATCTCAACTACTTCTCACATTTTATTTAATGTTTGGAGTGTCCTGAACATATTCCACCCCCCTTTCATTGAGACACAATCTTTAGTTTCTTCAACAAAGTGTGATATGTGTCATATGGTCCTGCCATTAAAGTTAATGCATTTTCGCCTGTTTGTAGGCCTATATTTAAAGAATTCTGGATCAATCAGTGACGTAAATCTCAACTACTTCTCACATTTCATTTAATGTTTGGAGTGTCCTGAACATATTCCACCCCCCTTTCATTGAGACACAATCTTTAGTTTCTTCAGCAAAGTGTGATATGTGTCATATGGTCCTGCCATTAAAGTTAATGCATTTCCGCCTGTTTGTAGGCCTATATTTAAAGAATTCTGGATCAATCAGTGACGTAAATCTCAACTACTTCTCACATTTCATTTAATGTTTGGAGTGTCCTGAACATATTCCACCCCCCTTTTATTGAGACACAATCTTTAGTTTCTTCAGCAAAGTGTGATATGTGTCACATGGCCCTGCCATTGAAAATGATGCATTTTTGCCTGTCTGATCGCCTATGTTTGAAGCATGGTGGATCATTCAGGGACGTAAATCTCAATTACTTCTCACATTTTATTTAATGTTTGGAGTGTCCTGAACATATTCCACCCCCCTTTTATGGAGACACAATCTTTAGTTTCTTCAGCAAAGTGTGATACGTGTCACATGGCAATACCCTGGCATTGGAGATAATCCTTTTTCACCTGTGTGATCTGTGTGTCAAGTGTTATTTCACAGTGAATGACCAGAACAATTACTGTTAAACATATTTTACCCTTTCTTTACAGTGTACTGAACATGGTCAACCAACTATAATGAAGGTATAATTCTTTTATTAGCAGATTGTGGTGTGTTTTACTGTTTCTTACTATAATAATTGAAAATGTCCTGTTTAGTCAGTGTTTCATATATTTAAACAAGAAAATCATACTTTTTTAACATCAGTGAATCGTTTTTAACCCATTTTGATGTTCCTATAAAATTTATATTTCTGACAGTTAAAGAAACACGGGGTTAATAAGGCGCTTTTATTTTTAAAAATCGTAACCGGAAGTTGCTCGAGCTCATTTGACTATAGTTGCTCACAGAACGCTGCTCATGAGGCCACTGCTCTGGTTAGTAAATATTTCAAATTTTTTCCTGAATTATCTTCTTTTATAAAACTAGCTATGTCACAACCATAGAGTGTCAACACCGTGGACGATAAAATTCAAGGTTTATGTGATTTTATTAAGAAATAAAAGTGTAATCTAACTTTATTGTTGAGGCCACATGCAGCTAGTGAAAAACAAGATGGCTTCTGCAAAGAAATCACATGTTATGATGAAAAATAGAAGATTTCGTCAACACCGTAAGACTCCATTAGACGTCAACACCATAAGACATTTTGTCTTATGGTGTTGACGACTTACCTTATGGTGTTGACAAATGGGACTTAAATGTACCATATGCCCATTTAATTACATTTTATACATTACTATTGTAGTGTCATTACTGCCTATTTTAATAATATATCTTCTGTGTATTTAAAATTTCATGAATATCATAATTTCTGTTGTGCGTCAACTCCATAAGATGAGTTTTCTCTTCATTTTTGTTGTTAAAAAGACATTTTATTACATTGTCTCAGATTATCTCAATAAAAACACTGCATTTCCTAAATACATTTGTAATACCTGTATTTCTGACTCATTGTTTGTTTTTGAGAATAAAACATACATTTGTAAATGTATATTTCCCTAGTTATAATAATCTGCAGCTTGATCATATAAATATTTTAAAGTAAATGTATTTGTTTAAAAACATGGATAGAATAACACAACTTAAAATAACCTCCAAAAGTCAAAATACTGCTATAAGTTTATTCAAAATACATTGTTTTAATGTTTCTTGGTGTCTTATGGTGTTGACAAAATCCCAGGCTTGTCCGGCAAACATGACAAAATGGTTAAAAATGTTAAACCTGGGAGATTGTATTGCATAAAAAGGCCAACACCTGGGACAACTATGATATATAAATATATTTAGGAAAAATCAACTTTTTATTTTTAGAAATTAAAAACCCATTGTGTCCCTTGTCTCAAGAATCCCTGATATATTGTGTCATACATGATGAAAACTATGAATGTTTTATCTGAACTTTATTACAGTACACTTACAGTATTAATCAAAAGAAAAAATATGGTATGTTTTTCCATTTTTTTCTTGGTTCATTTTCCATAGGTGACAGGAGCCAAAGAATTTGACGGGCTTGCTGCCGTCACCAAGCTGGTTCTGGTGTTGCCCCATTCGAATGCAGATGATGAGAGGGTGTTTTCAGCTTTCAGCCTCCAAGAAGGCCACAGGCCAGTACCACCTTGCCCACAGATCTTAGAAAGAGACTAACCAACTTCTGATCTGCATCTAATACCTCATTTGTAGTTATTTTTGTCATATTTTTGTCATTGTATTGCTTTAAGAGGCTACTGTTTAAGCACTTTATTTGTTGTACTTTATTAGTTTGATGGAATGCGTGGTGGAAGGCTTTGAATAATGAAAAATATTTCTCCCTAACTAATCTTGTGTCATTTTTTGCTGAACATAAATCATTAAGTGTTCCTAAGAATACAATTATTAACAATATAGGTTAGGTTTCGGTTAAGAATTAGTTGAATACCATTGTAATCAAAATGTCAATCAACTTACCTTGGTTACATTTTAAACACAGGTCTATTAATTAGGCTATATTGTGGTACAAAGACAGTCGTTGAGGCACAACAATAGTTTTCTGGTTGAATGTTCAGCTCAAGTCTGGAAGGCCCTACAAGTCATGATCAGATGAACATGAATCAGAACAAGTTCAAGTTTTGCACATATTTAGCATACCACCCAAAAAACAGCTAGAATGCAGGAATTAACATCTACTTAAACCAAAATGTCCTGGGGTCGGACCTTCAGCTATGTCTTTGCTTCACAGAATGTAACCAATGTTGTCCATCTCCAGTAGGCCGCCCCTATCAATGACTTTGGGGCCCACAAACCACCAGAATGCAGGGCACAACATGGGTACAACGCCAAGTGAAAAAACCTGTGCTTTCATGAAGTAGTCCTGGTTATTAAAGGTTCATTTTTTTTTCAATCTTATACATAGGCCTGCCTAGGCAATGGTATCTTACAACCGTTTTAAAGTAACTTCAGTACCAAATATTTATACTATGGTCATAGCCTATGTTTTTGTAATCATGTTTTGCTTTTATAATGCAAGTGCACGGATCAAATACATTATTTCTAAACTAGGCCTATTCAAACGAAATAATGTTAACTGTCAGTTTTCAGCTACAAAGTATCCTGTACGTTTAAAAGAAACTCACTATATCTCACCTTGTTTTAAAACAAGTTAATATAATGCACAGATAACAAAATACTATTATAAACAATGATATAAAATATAGCGAGTAGACAGACTCAGACTTTATAATGACAAATAGGCTACTATAGCTTTCAAACACGCTTTCAACAATTTTCCTGATCATTATGATAAATGCAGCAAAAACTAGTTCTATAAAAAAGGTTTTTATATTGCCCAGTCGATTTACAGGGCTGTTTATTGTAAAAATAAAAATAAAAAACTTTAATTTGATACAACAAACTTGTTTTACTTCCTCGTTTCGTTTTACTTCCCGGGAAGGAAGGAAGGATGGAGGCATTTTAAGGCCATTGGTACACACCCTATGTCTATGATCGTCGCTAGCAGAACGGAACTCTATTTAGGCAAGTTTCACGCGGCTCTCTGGAGTGGTTGCGGATTTATCAGATGCCTGAAAGCATAGATATCTTTTCTAAAGGCTAGATGTATTACGGCGGACTCTTGAATGACCGCACAGGAGGCCATTTATAGACAGTATAGCTTCCGGGAGGGATCAGTGGTACGTTAGGTAACGTCAGTGATCTTCACAATCGTTTACACTCTTATCTCGCGGAAATCTTGACGGATTTACAAATGACTTGATTTACAAACGTCATTACCTTGGTAATAATTCTGGATGCTTGAACATGTTGAAATGTGCAGCTTAATTGTGTATCACGGCTATTGTGTATCAGTCAATTTACATCAATTGGCGAGGCATTATTGTTCTTTCTTTTCAATATGACTGAAAATTATGTTGCACATAATAAAACTGAAGTTGCACATGATTCCCAATCGGGTTGGTTTGTTAAACATCTTACATTATGATTCAACAGGAAATTGCTGACTTTATTGCCAATGAAGATGCCAGACTTTTGTGCAGCCTACTCTATTGAACGTTCCCTTGAAACGAGAACCCGTGGGATCACCTTTATTTTATTATATCAGTAATATTGCTTTTATAAAGGTGATAATAATAGTTATCTCCTGTTGCCATTCTGTATGCTGAGTTTTAGTAGCCTAGATATTGATTTAACATAAATAGCTTGTGCATGTGTATTTATTGCACCTATCCCATGTTTATAATTTTTCATCAGTATGCAGTGTCATAAGAAATATCTTACGTTTACAACAAACCAACCCGTTTGAAAATCGAGCAAGTTCTGGTTATTAAAAAAGTATGTACCACTACCAACACAATGTTAAGGGTGAGCGAGCTATACTGACGCAAAATGGCTGCCATGTGCGGACGTTCGACTCCGTCGGCCAGAAACGCGGGCAAGTTATCTAGCCTTTATCTATATCTTTGCCTGAAAGTGCCATATCGGCGTCATATGACGCCATACACAGGGGGTTCAGGAAGTGTAACATACTTTCAGTATACTTTCAACTGGCCGCCATCTTGAGGCGGTGATGACTTGCCTGTAAACAAACGCAAGTGAATGGTGGAGCTGCAGCTTTTCTGGATAAAAAGCACTATAGCGTTTACATTTCTCAACCGATTTCATTGAGTCGTATGTATATTCAAGTGTTAATGACCAACGTGGGGTACAACCAAAAGTTTTCTCTCTATGTTACTTAGGGCCTGATTTACTAACATTGCGACAGCAGCTTTTAATCTGCACATTAACGCACAGTGTTTTTGCGCATTTTCCGTGGTATTTATCAAACCAGATCCGCGCTGGGTACTCTGTGCTTACTCCGCCCTTTAGGGCCTGATTTACTAACATTGCGACCGCAGCTTAATCTGCGCCTTTGCCAGGCACACATTAACGCACAGTGTTTTTCTGCATTTTCCGTGGTATTCATCAAACCAGATCCGCGCTGGACAATCATTATTTAGCACACCGTTAAAAGACGGGAGAAATCGCCTGCAAGTTACTGGCACCATGGAGATTCGAGGAAGAAACAACTAAGGTTCAGCGAAGAGGAGATAGATATATTGGTTCATGTCGCTCAATCACTGAACCTGATTCAATGGGCACAAGGTTATATTGTTGTTCTGCCCGCCATCACCTACAGCGAGATGTTTAAAAGAACACGATTATAAAGAATATGCTATTGGTGGCATTAATGCATAAACTGCCTATTATAACAATATAAATAGATGTGTACATGGCGAGATTAATAAGTTCTACAAGGGACATGGGTTCACTACAATATATCCCCACTGAAACAAATACATTTCCCAAGTAGCCAGGCCTCTCTAAAATCACCGTCGCTCAATAATGGATAGATGGCACTATTCCGGAAGATAAAACTGTCATCAGATCCAGGGTATTTGGCTACCACGTTACTAATGGTCATGTTGGCATCATATGACCTGGACATTCATTGAATATGTATGCTTTCTGTTTCGGTAAAGGTGTTCGTGGATTGAAGGTGGGACTGTTTGCATGTGGGTGCGATCAATGGCTCCAATTACGTTCGGAAAGTTTAATTTCAGCTATCGTAGTGGGGAAATGTATATTGACCTGTGCGCCATAGCAACGCGTCGAGTAGGCTACCTTAGGGCTGGGCGATTTTCCGATTTCGATTTTAATCGCGATGTAATTTTTTTCTACGGTTTTAACCCTTCCAAAACGAAGGGGCCCCGTGGGGCACTTGGTGGTATTTTTATTAATAGAATTAAAAATCTCCGCAAGTTTTTGTCCTACAAACATAAAACTAACACCCACAGCAACCTTGAACCTGTTTCTTTTTAAATATATACAGTTTGAAACTAAAGTTTAAATAATCACTTTGTAAGGAGAGTATAACTTATCCTTTGCACATTTCAGCATCTGAGGGAGGTTTTGACCCTCCCATTAGCAAATTACAACTATTCATATGATAAGGGAATGGTAATTCAGTGATCACCATTGGTTCATGATGTGTCAAGAAAACCTGAAGGGGGTAGAGGGCCACAAAGACATTCCAGGGCCATTACGTGCTGGCCATTGTCTTTTGACCAAGGTGTCCCAGAATGTTCACACCTCTCTCATCAATATGCATAGTGGTCTAAGTGAAGAAAAGTGTCACTTTCTATATTACTTATAATAAGTATAGAAACCACACACACTTTTTGAATGCTAAACTCACCTTTTTGGAGCAAACACCTTTGTTTACAAGGTTCAGAGTAAAAAAGAAAACTTCCAAAATACTTACAATGTGTTTTTGTACAAAGTTTGAGCACCTCTAAAACTAGATTTCATTTTAGTGTCTTTATATTTCATTTTAATACAAAACTTTGTTTTACTACAATCCTTTTACTCTCATTGTATTATTGCTGAGTTGTTCTAGAATATAATCATAAATGCCACTTTTGCCTCATGGGTTTTAGTTAGATAAAATATACAAAAATATCAGGCATGGCAGGGACGTGCACAGATAGACCCCTAGTGGTGCTCAAGCACCTGCCCTTTTGCCCTGGATAAGAAAAGTGCCCTTTCTGCTGGAGCCCATTTTTTTCTTTTTTTAAATATTTCAGTATCAAAATTACTCTTTCTGCCATCAATTCCACCAGAATGTGTTTTGATATCTGACGGGGCATGTATTTGAGTTCATGTGAAAATTTCGCCCCGACATGCTCGCCGGCGCTCACAAGCCCCGCCGCGCCCCTCCCTCCTCCTTCTAGTGCTCATGCAGTGTTGACCGCCAGGCCTAAACTTCTTCTCTGACCCGCAGCATCAGACAAACAGGTAATGACGGTGTTTGTGCAATCCCCCGACGTTGTTTGGTGATAAATTAACCACAACATTAGCGCAGATGAAAACATTACGTTGCAACTGGTCCGACGTTTCCTAAAAAAGAAGCAAACAAAAAACTCACGAAATCCGTGATTTCAAGTCCTTGTCCAGCTGTTTACCAACGTTTGTCATTGTCTTGTACTTTATAGTACTTATATAAGTAATGAATGGACCAGAGACCAAGGGATAAGGTTGACCATTTACTAGGTATAACTTCAAGTCTGAACACTCACGCACGCGCACTCATTACATAGCAAAACCTGCTCATTACAGTCATGTTTAATGAAGAGGAAGAGGGAGAGAGGCAGGCAGGCAGTTTTACTGTTCTACAAGATAGACAAGTTCACTAGTTTTGTTTAATTTAAAATAATAATAATCGTTATTATTGAAATGTGAGGTAGTTCTTAAGTTGAGCTAGTCTGGTGAGGTATGTTGTGGTATAATATTAGTGTAATGCTACTTATGCTTCAATTCTGTCAGAAAACAGTACAGAATAAGTACAGGGAACTGCAGCAAGCAGCTCAGGGTAGCAGCTCCCTTTTATCTTGGATCAGGCCATCAACTAGAAAAGCAAATGAGGGAGAAAATATCCTTCTGTGTTTATATATTTATTTATTTATGTATTATTATTTTTAATTTTATAAATCATTTTGGCGATGGGTGCCCTTTTTTTTGGTCTGAGCACCTGCCCCCCAAAATGTCTGTGCACGCCACTGAGGCATGGCAAACTACCTAACAGAGTCAAAAAAAGCCCTTGGGGTTGGAAGTGTTAAATGAGACGTTCGATTAGACGGCGCCTTCAAAAAAAAGAAAAATCAATGTTTTCACAGACCCGCGAATACAGCGCCGCACGTAACCCATGGGCGTCGCGACAATGTAATTGGGGGGGGGACAAGACCCCCTCACTTTTCAAAACAAATCGTTTCGACCCCCCCACTTTTGCAGTCAAAATAGTGCGTGCGTGACTGCTGGTCTACTAGTCCATTATTCTTTCCATTGCTTCACAATTAAATCCGTTCCACTTTATCAGTGGGGAATACCAACAGCAATATAAATCCACTCCGCGTTTTCCTGGTGTACTACGCAGCCTCATCACGCACGCAGATTCAACTGTCATTCATGTTCATTCATTCTCTGATTTGATCGGAGCGTCGCGCTAGAAGCAGACCACAGAAATGGACATACGGATTTTTTTTTCCGAAGAAGAGGAAAGTAAGTCAGAGTTGCCCAAGTTTTACCTGTAGTGGACAATTAAGGACCACCTAATGAACATTATCTGGCTATAATCGTATTGTTATTGCCATAACAACCGTGAGCTAATCTGTCGTTAACGTTAGCTAGCTAATGGCAGTTTTTCTAACGACAGCAGCGACTAAACACACACTCACCAAAGAAGATTTTTTTTTTTTTTTATGTGTCACTCACTTGTATACCTCTCTTTGACTCACACACGAAAGATGATGTCAATGCCATTGCCACAATTAATAAAATGAACATTGGTGTGCTGGGCATGCTGTCAAGCTTTGCCATGTATGAAAACTATTTCCCCTACATTAACCGTTTACTTCTGGCAGCTTCCATCCTTACGGTGGGTGTCCACGGGGCGACATGTCTTGCGTTTAGTCGGTATGCGTTTAGTTGCCTGGGGGGCGTGGTCAGAAAATTCAGTTTGGCTGTAGCAAATGTTCCAAGTATATGAAACTTATTAGCAGCTCGCTAGCTAGCCACTAATTACAATGGGTTTTTGCGGCAAGCTAACAGTAATAGTTCAGTTAAGATGTTGCGCTGATTACTTTAATTTGTAATTTGTGAATTTATTCTATCTAAACCATATATATCAGCCAGTTCAATCACGAAAACATGGTATTGTAACATATTTAGCAGCTAGCTAGCTACAATGGCTTTTCAATGGGGTTTCGGTCAAAGTATTAGCGGCAAGCTAACTAATAGTTGAGAGCTTAATTAGAGCTTAATTTAAGACCTACAATATTATGTTTGACCTCACAGCATTCGTGTAGCATATAAACAACAAACCGAGTCGATTAGACGTATACAAGTCGTGTAGATAACCTTTATTCACATAAAATATGTCCCGGTAAATGAGTCCCGATGTCCGCCATCTTTGTTCAAAATGTTTGATTACTCCCGCCCCTATGAGCTACGCTGACTTCCAAATCACCCACACGCCGAACTGATTGGCTCTCAGCAGGCAGCAAGTCGCCTTCATTTGCATAGAGTTAAAAAATCCCCAACTTTCTGCAGCCAGGAGAGCCGACTTTTTCCTCAGCCGTTGTCGGCAGGCAACAAGACGCTTCCATTCTATCCCAATGAGAGCGACACGATTTGTCGCCCCGTGGACACCCACCGTTAGGGCTCAGATACACATACGCGTTTTTGTAAAAACGCGACGCTAGGAAATGCATTGATTCCTATGGTACGGGGCGCTTTGCGTGAAAGCGCGCCGTACCATAGGAATCAATGTATTTCCTAGCGTCGCGTTTTTACAAAAACGCGTATGTGTATCTGAGCCCTTAAAGACTATGGGTTTCAATACACATTTGGCCATTTCTGACCGGAACAGTCATACTTTAATGAGGTGGTCAATTTGAATGTAGCCAACATAATTATCAGGCTACCAAACCTATATCAATTGTGAATTTGATATGCGGATAACATGATTTACATCTCAGAGAAAAACATGGTAAAATGCACCAGAATGTATTTGTGCATTACATTTTCTTTTTTACCAGAAAATAAAAAAAAATTATACAAAAATGGTGATTTTGTTCATATCGTGATATAAAATCGAAATCGAAATTTTTTTTGGGGAAAAAAATCGAAATATAACTTTTTCCCATATCGCCCAGCCCTAGGCTACCTGGGTGAATATTTGGCTGAGTGAAGGCTGAGAGATATACCAACTGCAGATGCTAACTGTTTGAAATGATCCGGAGGCCAATATTTGCAAATGTTGCCAGGACTTTAACAACTGATGGAATGGAATGTGATCGCCGGGTGGAGGCAGTGGTGGACAGTAACAAAGTACATGTAATTCGTTACTGTACTTAAGTAACATTTCCATGTATCTGTACTTTACTCAAGTACATTTATTTGGTAAGACTTTATACTTTTACTTCACTACATTTAAAGCGAAAATTATTACTTTTCACTTCTTTACATTTACAGAAACACTCGTTCCTTACTCGTTCCTTTTTTATTTTTAATAAAATACCAAAAGGTCAAAGTGTATCGCGACTATAACCAATCATCGGCAGCGCACAGCGCGCGATTATCTGCTGAAGTTAACACCAGGTGTCCTCCTGATTGAAGAATTGCAAAGTCACGCTGGAGCTGGAAGCATAAGGTGGTGTACGTGCTTGTGGTCATTGAGAGTTCTTACTCCTAGAGATTATTAATATTATTTGTCAGGTAAATGGCTGAGGAGCTGACTGCAGCATCATCGGATGAAACAGAAGTTGGTGCCCAACACCCCTGGCCTTATTTAGCCGAATTGTTTCAATTCATCGAAAAGAAAAAAGAGTCCTATTACTTCAAGTGTCGCCTCTGCATTAAGAACACTACGCTGTCGGCATTCTGGAACTCGCCATCAAATTTAAAAAAGCACATCAATGTAAGTTCGCCATTACATGACTACTACTAACAGAGTGGTTATAAATATGCCCCGGTTGATTATATTACATTGAAATACATTACATTAACAGGTGCTTTTATCCAAAGCAATATGCTAGCACCCAAATTATCTGTGGAGATGCTAAGTGCCAGTTTAATACAGCCTCCCTCACCAAACGTTAACGCCGGGGACACAGTCGAATTCATGGCCAAGCGAAGTGAACTTCGCAATTCATTCCTATGACTACTCTGTTTATGACAAGTGAAATGAATGGAAAATAAAATAATGAAACTTGAAGGAATGCTTTTTGTGTTGTTGCTTCAAAACCACTTGGTCTTACTAAAAGATAATATAGTTTTGAGTATTTTGGGTTTGATTAGGCAAATGTAAAGCATTGTTCACCTGTTCAAGTAGGGGTTTTGATGTGACAGTTAAAAAAAAAAAAAAAAAACTTTTACTTTTAATACTTAAGTATTTTTGAAGGCAGATACTTTTGTACTTCTACTCAAGTAAAAAAATGAGGTGAATACTTTTACTTTTACTTGAGTAATATTCAATGCAATGTAACTGTACTTTTACTCAAGTACACAATTGGTTTACTTCGTCCACCACTGGGTGGAGGGTTCACTGTTCTTGGGATCCCACAGCTTATTCACTTTAAAATACTGAAACGAAATCTAAAAGATTGAAATGGTGCTTCTTTAACTACTAATAATTGACCATCATTGAGAAAAACGGAACAGAATCTGCAAATAGCCTAGCTAGCATACTGACACGCAGAAACACTACGTCACTTCCGGTATGGCACTTTCAGGCATCCGATAAATCCGCAACCCGCTGGAGTTCAGTAGTTTTGTAGATTGATGTTAGATAAAGTATCTAGGCTACTACTGGAGTTTTCCGCTGAGGTCAGGCTTACATCAAGCTATGTCTCTACCGACCGATAACGCATCTGATCTGAGACGGAAAATCCGCGATCATTTAGTTAAGGTGAACAACGTTGGCCAATCTTAAATTACAGGATTGCATGAGTAGCCTACTTGGAATTATGAGATCGTTTATTGGAAATATGAGATTAAGTTTGTTGTCCATTGATTAACCAGATGACTTAATAGCAATGTTGGACTAAATACTTAGCTGCTAAGTTTGTAGAACGTAACTGGAACGCTAATGTGGATGTCCCATCTGTCCATCAGCTGAATATCCATGACAAGTTACGTGATATACTGGCAGAACCAAGAGAGGGGTTTGATCCTGGACGGCGTCTTGGATCCGAAGAGGAATTAATGCTTGTTTTGCAGCAGAGGGGAATCGTAGATGATGTTATGAAGGACTTAACGTTACACCTTGGCAGCGTGGTAAAGCTAGTTGCCTAGATACGTCCTAATACAAACTACATCATCCTACCTCTCCCATCAACAGCCTTATTGTTTTTGTTTCACTAGACAGAAACCGAGATTTCAGAGAAGCGCTCAAGCAAGCCTGAAAACTTCAGTGTGACTCATGCCGAGAAAAGTGAGTAAACCATAAACTGCGCACCGCATCATAAACTGCGAGGCAATTGGTTTTCATTTTATTTACTGTACAGACTCATTAAGTATGGATTTTGGATGATTTACGAGATTTCTTTCCTCTTGTCAGTTAACATTGACCCCAAAAGAAGATACCTGTATGTACAAGTCCTGGGAGGAAAGGCTTTTCTTGAGCATTTGCAGGAGCCGGAAAAAAGTCCTGGTGTGATCTGGTCTACCTTAACACTCTGTGTGAACTTCCGTAACCAGCGCTTTCGTTCCAAACCTGTACCTTGCGCCTGTGAACCAAATCTACAAGAGGGCTTTTTATTAGAAGTCCATCAAGGTGCAACAGGTAGGATGTAGTTTTTCTAAGGTGTGCTGTATTTTGTCCTGATATAACAAAAGACATTTAAAAAAATTGTGAATGTAAAGCAAAACAAATAAAAATACTCTCACAGTGATGTGCCCGGCAAGCTTGCTACTATTTAAAGCATAAATACTATATAAAGGCATTTTATTGTAGTATTCATGTAGTTTATGGATGTTTTCCCAGGTAATGGAAACAAAATGGCTGAGTGTTCCACAATGCTCTCCATGTGTGATCCCATCCACATGGTGCTTATCAAAACAGAAACATCAGGGGAAACTGTGCTCGTGTCCTCACACTTCTTGGACTGGCGAACGGTGCTTTGTGGTCCCCACGGAAGGACCAGCATTGCCATTGAGCTTCTTGGAGTTGGTGAGAATCATTTGACAAGAACCCTAATCACCACCAAAATGAGACTGTGTGACAGTCAGTGGTTGGGTGACCAGATGGCCCCATTTGCCAGAGACAGTCCCCGTTTTTGGTGACCAATGCCCAGCTGGAAATGTCTTTGGGAATGTCTCAGTTTTTAACAATGATTTAAAAACAGCCAAAAAAATCCTTAGAAATCCATTTTAATTTCAGTAGTCTAGTCACCTTAGTCAGTAACTGCTCTTCAAGTATTGCCAGCTTTTGAATTTGACTCAATGATATGTATTTCAGATTGTGGTCTGAACAGCTTTTTTTGTTAGTACTGTAATTATACTTTACAAAATACTACCTTTATAAAACGGCTTTCAATGATTTTGTCTGAATTGTTTGAACTGGCTTCTGTTAACAGCTAAATGACTGTCTTTTTGTATTTGTGTGTGGGGGCTGCAGGGAATGAGTGCAAAGTGCCAGTTGGAGTTCTTAATGTGAAGCTGGAGCTCTATCCCCCTCTGGTGGACCACCTGTCTATTGATGTCATTGATACTCAGGTAAGGACCAGATTTGGTATGAAAACACTAAATATTGGTCTGAAATAAAGGAGCGTAAAATAAACGTCTAATATCTACACACTATTTAGGTGTATTGTCTTCATATGGCCTTGTGTTGAGGGGAGACAGTTACACTTTAAAAACAGTTTGTACAGTCATTATCTCAAGTAACATTGTGGGCCAAGTCCTCTGTCTCTACTATTTTGTGCAGTGTAATAGGTCTACAGAATCAGATGTGGTGGTTAGGAGGGATATCCTTGGCTAGTGTGTAGATGAGGTAGATTGGGCTGCAAAACGTGCAGCTGAGGTAGTACCCCGCTATCTGTAAAATATAATGTCACTCACAGCGGGTCAAACCACACTGCACAATTGAGATTCCTGCATTTTTAACAAATTGGAGTAAATTGAACGCACATCCAGACATTGAGGAAATCTATGGTAAACCAAATGCCTTTTGTCTGCAGGTCACCACAGCAGAACCGGTCATCCCTTTGCTAAGAACGACAGGGCTTATTCAGATCACTTCAGTCTCCTGGAGCTTAATGTTAGAGACCTTTGATTCTGTGTCCATGCTGTACTGTCCAAATTATCCATCGCATAGGTGACGAAATGCAACCAAAATATTCAGCCACTCAAAAAAAAAAAAGATCAGTCAACGAGCAATAGTTGTAAGACTTCACCAAAAGGCAGAGACCGTAATAAACCACAAGTTTATCTGTCTCAATAGACATCGGTAGTGGCAAGTATCTTGCAAAACATGCAGGCAATCGTCATGCTTGGAAGGAGGACTGGGGATGCACAGCAGCTAGCAACTATACCCAAACATGAACGCCTGACACCGTTTGAATCAGAGGCTTGAATGGGCTGGAGGGGACAGCATGTCACCAGCTGGGAGGTTTAATCACTTCCAGGCGTTGATGGACACATTTACAGTTCTTCCTGTCAAAGGCCATGATGGCGAGAGAGTGCATTTGCATTGATATTGGTAAAACCAATTTGAGAAGTCTGACACTAATATGGACTGCTAAGTGTCAGAGGCCAAAAGTAGCTGCTGTATTGGCAAAACTTAGTGCTTCTAGTCCCAAATACTCTAACCTTGAGATGTTGTTGTTATGCCATATTTCAGTGTTAGGTGGTTTTAAAGTAACTACCTTCTACCTTTCCCACATTTTGATTCTCATAAACTTCAGTCCCTCCCGATATTTTGAATCAATAAACCAAGGTAATTTACTCAAACACCACTAAATAGGAAAGATCCATAGGTTTCCTAAAATGTTAAGGACAATACTTTGTGATTCTGTCGTCTGTACACTTAAAGCAGGGGTCTCAAACTCAAATTACAGGGGCCGATGAGCGTCCAGTCTGGTCATTGGGGGGCCGTATTATTTGTATCTGTTGGCTTGCCTATCACAGTACTGTAGATGCCACTTTTGAGTTGGCAAATCTACCATGTGTGATCAGTGGTACAATGGTTAGTGTTGTTGAATAACAAGTAGCTGACCTGAGTTTCAATTCTGGGGCAATGCAAGATGCTCTTTGGATAAAGGTGTTTGTTAAAGTTGCTCTTTAGGATCACTTTGTCCCATTGATAGCCCATGACTTACATATACAGCAGTAATAGTGGGATAATGTCTTCATCAACAACTACATCTATATTTGTCCTTCATAAATGCACATTTCAAAGCAAATTCTGTACTGCACCACTTTTGTATAGTTGGTAACAAGGCTGCAAACAACCAAAACAAAGCAGAAAACTAAATATTTGTATTTTATAAAATAAATGTATTATTCCTAGGAGCAACTTCAATGACAGACCATTATGCTCCATTGCGTCCCACAGTTGCTCAAATACATCCTTGGCTGTGGTATGGCCTTGTATTGTTCTTACACAAATCCTCTGTCACTTCAAACTGGTGGATGTTAACACCGTGAAAAAAAATCGCCAGCTAAGCATTATCATTCATGACCGTACTCCAGAGCCACAGAATAGGCACTGAAACTTTTGCCTTTGACTCGCAGCTAGATTTATTTTCTGATAATGACCACTGGACTATACATAATCCCGTTTATTATTCGGGCACTTGTCAATAACGATAGAAGACATTCCCCAAAATACCTATTTTAAATGATTTTGTTGCCATTTCGTGACTTCCGCAAAGACATAATAGTTCTTAACACAGATAGATCTTTAAAGTGTTGCTTAGCAACGCATTACTTGCTGACATCAATTCAGTTTCCATTATGTTAAATGACTGGACTACTTGCGGAATGATAAGAAAGACGTGAATTAGAAGCACAAAACCCGTTGCGAATGGCAGCGGTAAACGTTGGGGTGGCCCATTTAAATCAATGGAACTTTTTGCAAAATTCTGAGGAAACTGCGGGCCGGATGGAATCGCTTGGGGGGCCGGAATTGGCCCGTGTGCCTGAGTTTAGACCCCTGACTAAAAGGGTGTTTAACATCTGGGGTAAAGCCCCACCTGTCCCTCATCGCTCCCAGAAAATGGTAGGCCAAGCTTAAAATGGCAATTATTGAAATAACCTCAAGTAATAACAAATAGCATCTTATTAAGGTCAGCAAATGTACAGTATATTGCTTGGAGTGATTTCATGTTTCATGTTGTTGCAATGGACACACTCACATGGACGGATTATGTAACCATTCGTCAGGACGTGTAACAAAATACACGGCTTCTACCCACAAATAAGATATTCATTTAAGCCACCTCTGATATTAACTAATACAAGGACGGTTGAACCACAAATAAGATATTCATTTAAGCCACCTCTGGTTTAACTTATACAAGGATGGTTGAAGGATGGTTTTTGCTCTTATTCCATAAATACTTGGAATACCTTTTTCTTCAGCAATCTCTGGAGAGGCAGAAGACTGCGGAAAAGGAACGCTTATTTCTAGTGTATGCTAAGCAGTGGTGGAGGGAATTTCTAGAGATTGGCCCATCCCATCAGAACAAGCTTGTGAAGATCTTTGCTCAGGTGGGTGTGGAGGGCTAAATGCTGGCTGTTGTGTATCTTAGTTTTGTGTTTCTGTTTGAAGATCTTTGCTCAGGTGGGTGTGGAGGGCTACATGCTGGCTGTTGTGTATCTTAGTTTTGTGTTTCTGTTTGAAGATATTTGTCACTCTCTGAGAGCAATAATTTTGTACTTTCAGGCAGTACTTCTACAAAAGGATTGGTCTTATCAGTTATTTGTTCTTTTATATTAGTATGCCTATTTAATATTCTTTTATATTCACTTTTTATGTTGATTGAAAGGTAAAACTATTCAAGTAATATTGAAATCATCTGACTTTACAGCCTTTTTTCAGACATGCTTAAAACTTGTGCACAGTACTGTCTATAAAAGCGCTACAATGGACTAGAGTTTCATACATTGATATGATCATTTGTGTATGTCTGAGTCAGGACTTCAGAATGTCTGAATCCCTGGTAGGCCTGAAGCAGGAGACACTGATGTGTAGGCTAGCCTTTCAGCAAACAAAATATGTTCATCAGTTTTAGAATAAACCACACACTCGTAATCTGAATGCTGGCTAGCGTTAGCTTTTTGCCCCATAGTATTGGCTTGGATGCATGCATTGTGTAGGCTAATGTTACAGTAGCCTTATTAAAGAATTGAAGAACATTTAGAATATGTGTGTTCTTACAATGGTTTAAATTCAGAAATTAAAAAATGAAGAGTTCATTGATAAGCTGTTTGTTTTTCAAGTAAGTGACAATTAATTGAGCTACCGGTAGTTTTTTTTGAGCTTGTCATGCATGCAGCTATGTGTTTGTCTCAAGTTTCTCTTGTTGGTATATGCCATTGTAATTGTGTATTACAGGATGAAAATGGCATAAATCGACCCGTCGCCTCTTATGTATGTGTTCTTCGGGGAGGTCGGCTTTTAGAATCTCCACGGCAGGCAGCCCGTTTCGTAAGCCTACTGGCCCAGGAAAGGGCACCTATGGTTGGCGGTGGCAGCTACCGTGAGCAGTGGTGTACTATGATGGCTTTCCTGTGCAGGAACAAGGTCTGACTTCTCACACTATCGCTTCCTCCATGGAACAACCATCTACATTTGATTCATGTGTAATACCTACACTATATGAATGTTTTTGAGAAGTCTTAAAGGCAGGAAAACACTGATGGCCATGAAATCCAACTCTAATCTAAGGCTGTAATTAGAACATGGAAGGCAGATTTGTGCATTGTGTGATGTCATAGATGTGCTGCTCAGCCCAGTTTAAGCAGCGCAAAACCCATCAGGTGTTTATGTTCTTAATATAACGATGGCAATATGCTGTCAAGTCATCCAGTATAATAGTACACCGTTATTTCAAGCATTTTAACCATGCAAATGTAGTGTACTAATTTAAAGTGAACATTCAGGTAAAGCTAATCAAATGACAAATACCTTTTAAAAATGAATTGCCAAAACATTAACCTAATACCATTATCTACTATCTTTAGCAAAAGTGTGCTGAAATAGATGTGTGAGAGGACCGTTGTACTAATGATCAACCCTAGCTACAGTGGGAAATTAAGTTTGTTTAATAGCTTTGACATTTTTGGTTTTCACTGCACATATGCAGTGAGAAGATGAAATCCCCCCTTCTTAATCGCTTCGTACTCCTGCCAGAATTGGGTCAATGCCCCATGAGAGCGGGAGAGAGAGAGACACTCACACACACACACACACACATATGTCAATTAATAGACTCATGGTATAGAACAGGGTTATTCAAGTGCGCACATTCAGTTAGCCTCCCTTTCAATACTGCTATGGACTTTTATCTATGTGACAAAAGTGAGGCACTAACTCCATTACATGGTTGTGACACAGTTTCCCCACGGTATCAAAGAAAACACTTAAACTTATTTGGTACCGTTTTTACCGTTTAGAATGCTCACCATCCATGGCCTTTACACATATGAGAACATTGCAGATTGCCCTGCAGTCTACATCTTGCTGTGTTGAAGCATTTAAGCTGATGACATGTATGCCTCTTCTCAGGGAGACTGTGAGGACCATGCTACCCTCTTGTGCAGCCTGCTCCTAGGTTTTGGCCTGGATGCCTACGTATGTGTCGGCACCAAGGCAAAACACACTCCTCATGTGTGGGTCATGACCTGTGGCACAGATGGCTCGGTCACCTTTTGGGAAAGCCTGACTGCTAACAGGTAAGGTAAACACTCAGACAGCTGTGATACAGGACAGACAGCCTACTGACTGTGACACTGTGTTGTTTCTGTATGTGAATGGGCTGTAGTAATTTGTTTTATTATATGGCTCTTCAGAATATTCCATTGATTTGAATGGGCCACCCTAAGGTTCGGAAGTCCAATATTTCTCTATAATGACCACTACCATTGGCATTGGGTTTTATGCTTCTGAATGACATCTCATATTATTCCGCAAGATGTCCGTTCACTTATCATAACAGAATTTAATTGTAACTTGAACTCACAAGTAATATGATGCTACACAACACCTTAAATCTAAAAGCTCTATTTGCGTAAAGAACTGGGGGGTGTTTGTCGTACGTGAATAAGTGACAAACCTGGATAAGTTATCTCGGAGTAAGTGGTAAACCTCCTAATAGAAGAGCCCTTTGACCTTGTTTTGCTAGGAGAATGAACCAATGGGGGTTCTTTTATTGGGATGTTTACCACTTACTCTGAGTTAACTTATCCAGGTTTATCACTAAACCACGTACGACGAATACCCCTCTGATCTTAGTGGCAGGCTGCAAAATGTGCAAATGGACATGAATGGATCAAGTTGGAGTTCTCAAGAGTTGGACTGAAACCCTTAATAATGAGTAATTCATTACCAATTTTCAATTATGAAGGGAAACATTTGAAATGCTACAAGTAGCACATTTTTACATTTTTAAAAGACATCATTACTGTTTGCCTCAAAATGGAAGAGCTCAAGCTTGAGCTAACATTAATGCAGTGGTTCTCAACCATTTTTCAGTGATGTACTCCCTGTGAATAATGTTTTCAGCCAAGTACCCCCTAACCAGTGCAAAGCATTTTTGATTGAAAAAAGTATGTAATACAGTACACAGCACTATGCCATCATTGTCTGATTGTACATACAACATTGTTGCATTGAACTGAGTGCGTTTGCAATTACATTTTAGTTAGAAACTTTTGCTTGTGCTTCACTGAAAATCTTTGTCAGTCTTGGTGGCAGGGAGGCAAATGCTGTGATCAAGCTCTTCTCCAGCTACAGTCTTTTTCTCTGCTTTGTTTTGATCGCAGTCATTGCAGAGAAGGAGGTCTCACATAAATATGTGGAGGCGAAGGGTAGTAGCTGCCCCAAAGCTTTCTGTCCCAGGTCAGGGTGCCCCTCCTTCACACACAGAACTGTGTGAGTGTGGATGTGGCAAACTTCATCTGGAGGCCACAAGAGAAATGGGTTTCTCACCCAATCCAGCGGTGTAGATTTCTCCTCCATGTCAGAAAAGTAGGAATGAAAATCTTGAATCAAGTTGGTCAAATGTCCCATGATGACCAACTTGACTGGAGCTCTGTCCACATCCTCAATAGAGAGAAAATCATCCACCTGAGGAAAGCAGGTGAAATCCCCAGTGCAGAGGCACTTCTCCACAGCTCTGCTTTCTTCAGGAAGCCATCTACCTTGTCATACAGGTTTAAAATGCTGGTGTCCTATCCCTGCAGACATATTCAGTTCGTTCAGTTTGCTAATACATCTGCCAGAAAGCACATATTTCCAAGCCAGTCTGTGTCCTGGAACAAGGTGGCATGGGGAGATCTGTGCTCAATCAGAAAGGTGAGTACTTCAGATCGTAATTCCAACAGCCGGTTGAGTATTCCCCCCCTCGAGAGAGAGCCAGCACACTTCTGTGTGCAGCAGCAGTTGTGTGTGTTCAGCTCCCATGTTTTCACAGAGGCGGCGACAACAGGCTCATTAAGATAATGACCAACGGACTATACATTATCCCGCTTATTATACAGATACTTGCATTCCTCCGAAATACCTCTTTTTAATGATTTTGATGCCATTTCATGATTTCCGTTAAGCAAAAATAGTTATTCACGCAAATGTGTAGCAAACCACCTTCTGACTTCAAATTACAATGACTTTCCATTACGGTAAATGACCAGACTACTTGCAGAATGATATGAAAGATGTTAATTAGAAGCACAAAACCCGCTGCCAATGACAGCGGTCATAAACTTTTCTCAGCGGTGAATATCAAGAAATTGCAGACCTGCAAACGTAGACATTTAACCCACATATGGCCCATACACACCATCTTTTGGAACATTCTGAAGAGCTGTATAATAACTATTTTCGAAGGATTTTTGAATGGATGGTAATTTTTAATATATCTTTGAAAAATAGCGTACGCGTACCCCCGGTTGAGAACCACTGCATTAATGGACACCAAAACTATAAAAGAACACTTATGGATTTATGTAAGAACCAAAAAGTGTTAAACGATCCAGAATTTGTTTCATATTTTAGATTCTTCAAAGTAGCCACCATTTGCTTTGATCGCTTTGTACACTCTCGGCATTCTCTTTATCAGTTTCATGAGGTAGTCACCTGGAATGGTTTTCAAACAGTCTTGAAAGAGTTCCCAGAGGTGCTGAGCACTTGTCGGCTGCTTTATCTTCATTCTGCGGTTCAAATCATCCCAAACCATCTCAATTGGGGTTAGGTCAGGTGAGTGTGAAGGCCAGGTCATCTGACGCAGCACTCCATCACTCTCCTTTTTGGTCCAATAACCATTGCATAGCCTTGAGGTCTGTTTGGGGTTATTGTGCTCTTGAAAACAAAAGATGATCCAACTAAGTGCAAACCAGATGGGATGGCATGTCGCTGCAGAATGCTATGGTAGCCATGCTGGATAAGTGTGCCTTGAAATTTTTGGACAAAGTATAGATTTCCACTGGTCTAATGTCCATTCCTAGGGTTTATTGGCCCAAACAAATCTGTTCTTCTTGTCATCCTCCTCAGTAGTGGCTTCTTTTCAGCAATTGGACCATGAAGGCCTGAGTCAGTTGATGACTAACCCTAGAGATCTGTCTGCTATTTGATCTTTGTGAAGCTTTTATGTGGGCTCTAATCTGAGGTGCTGTTAATGGTGGTCTCTGAGGCTGTTCACTGCAATGAACTTATCCTCTGCAGCAGAGGTAACTCTTGCTCTTCCTGTCCTTGGCCTTCCTCATGACAGTCAGTTTTATCATAGCATTTCATGGTTTTGGTGACTGCACTTGAGGATACATTTAAGGTTCTTGACATTTTCCGGACATTTTCATTGACTGACCTTCATGTCTTAAAGTAATGATGGACTGATGTTACTCTACTTAGTTGAGTGGTTCTTGCCATAATATGGATTAGTACAGTAGTAATGGTAATAGGGCTATTCACTGTATACCAACCCTACCTCTGTACAACACAACTGATGGTCCCAAACACATGAAGAAGGCAAGACATTCCACAAATGAACTCTTTGACACAGCACACCTTTTAATTGAAAACCACATGACAACCTCATGAATTTGATTGAGAGAATGTCAAGAGTGTGCATAGCTGTCATCAAAGCAAACGGTGTCTACTTTGAAGACTCAAACAAACCAGAATATTGTTATTTATTTATTTTTAAAACACCCCTTTTGTTTACTACAAACATCCATATGTGTTCTTTCATAGTTCTGATGTGTAGTATGAATCTAGAATGTAAAAAAATATAAAAATAAAGAAAAAACACTGAATGAGAAGGTGTATCCAGGCTTTTGACTGACATTGTATATTATGTGTGTTTGTGTGTTTGTTTATGTGTTTATTTTCTCAACATCTCCCTCCATAACCAATGTTCGTCATTCCTCAGGTACCTCCATCGGCCAATTGATCCAGATGATCATCTGACACCCCAGCCTAAACCGTCCTACCCCTATCAGACGATTGGCTGTGTCTTTAACCACAAGACCTTCCTGGCAAACTGCCAACCTACAGATTCTGTCCAGTTGTGTGTTTTTGACTTTCAAGACAACTCTTGCTGGAAGGCTATGAGTGAGGAGGCACTGAACTCTGTGTGTGCCTCTGGATCCACAACCTCCCTACCTCCAGTCCCCGCCCTCTGCGCGTCCTCACTTGATCCAGCCCAGGCTAGTAATCAGATGGAGCTGGAGCTGCGGCATGTGTTGGCTGAGCACAGGAAGGTAGGCAGCACACATCACAAGGGGGAAAGCAATGCACAGCACTGGGTGAAATGGCTGATTACACCCATGCACTGATACTACATGTTATTGATTAGAAAACCCATGCACTGATACTACATGTTATTGATTAGAAAACCCATGCACTGATACTACATGTTATTGATTAGTACACCCATGCACTGATACTACATGTTATTGATTAGTACACCCATGCACTGATACTACATGTTATTGATTAGTACACCCATGCACTGATACTACATGTTATTGATTAGAAAACCCATGCACTGATACTACATGTTATTGATTAGTACACCCATGCACTGATACTACATGTTATTGATTAGAAAACCCATGCACTGATACTACATGTTATTGATTAGAAAACCCATGCACTGATACTACATGTTATTGATTTGAAAACCCATGCACTGATACTACATGTTATTGATTAGAAAACCCATGCACTGATACTACATGTTATTGATTAGAAAACCCATGCACTGATACTACATGTTATTGATTAGTACACCCATGCACTGATACTACATGTTATTGATTAGAAAACCCATGCACTGATACTACATGTTATTGATTAGTACACCCATGCACTGATACTACATGTTATTGATAAGTACACCCATGCACTGATACTACATGTTATTGATTAGTACACCCATGCACTGAATCTACATGTTATTGATTAGTACACCCATGCACTGATACTACATGTTATTGATTAGTACACCCATGCACTGATACTACATGTTATTGATTAGTACACCCATGCACTGATACTACATGTTATTGATTAGTACACCCATGCACTGATAATACATGTTATTGATTAGTACACCCATGCACTGATACTACATGTTAGTGCCATTTGCATATTGTTGTTCAAATTTAGACATTATATAATTTAGATTCATATTTAGTGATTGTTAATTATAGTGATAGCATATTTGTATTTATAGTTTGCATTTCAGTTTAAAATATGTTTAGTGCTCATGCATTGCATTGTTTGGAATAATCAGAGGTTGCATTGTTTGGAATAACCAGAGGTGAGCTGTGACGTAACGAGCTTGCAAATCTATGTATCAGCTGTTTGTTTTTGATGTATCAACTGTCACTTTGTTGCACTGTCAGAATACCAGTAAAAGACGGAGCGAACACAGTTTTCTACCGTTGTTGAAACACAGTACATACACGCTTAGACTCGTTTTCTTTCCGTCTAAGAGTGGTTAATTTAAGAATATGATAACAACTACATACTGACCAAAAGAAGGGAACTTTTAGCCACTACATTAAGAAGAAAACTGTCGCCAAAGGCGAGAGAGGATCATCGGAAGCCGAGGAAAGCTGCGTTGCTCTGGACACCAGTTGATGAAGGAAGCTAGCCAGCTGAAGCATTAGCTAGCGGCGATTACAACTGCAGCCGACCGGATTTCCAGATGACTTCTATGATGATGGATGAGTACCCAAAGAACCATTGAATGAACTGATAAGCCTATTTAAAGATCTTGCTGGCGAAATAAGGATGATTATGTCATTGTAATCAACGTAGCCAAGTAACGTTGTGAAGTAAAAAAGGAAAACATATTAGAACTTTCAAGACGTGCTACTTGCCGTTGGCCACTCAGGACATTTGAAAAAGTGCTATTGCTAGCTTGTCATATAAGCCCATAAGAAGCTCGAGTTTGTTTCTGAAAATTAAGACAGCCCTGGAATCTTTCTCTGGAAAGCATTTACATGTTTTGAGGTGAAAGGACTGTTAAACCGGATTTCAGAAGTTTGCAAGAGCTTGCTATAAGAGACTTGTCTAACATTAGTAGCCAATTTAAAATGTCTGATTTGGATGAAACCAGGATGGAAGGCAATGTGGAGGTAGACAAAAAAAGAAAGATCAAGTTGACCACAAAGGCCCTACAACAGAAATGTGATGAACAAATGAAACTTAAGAAACATATATTAGCACGCCTTGTCTCCAAAGCAGAGGAACTTGAAAACCTCATGATAAATGATTCTAATGCACTTTTAGTGGAAAAGATTCATCTCAGTGATTACTCCAAATTTCTGAATGATTTTATTGAAGTGAATAATACAGTAAGTGAACTGTTATCAGACGAAGAAAGGAAAGCTGATCAGCAGTATTGGAGTGAGCCAAACTTTATGAAGTATGAGAACTTTTTGACTTATATAGAGCTTTGGATAATAGAAGCAAGACGGCACTCCAACCCCGCTTATGAACAGGCTGTTTCTGAAAACATGACTGGCGCGACGACACAGCAAGGTGAGTCTGTCATTGAATATGTGGATCCAGACGACGAGAAAAATACAGTTCAGTCACTGCAAGCAGTAGACATTCAAAGTCATCCACAGTGTCATCTACTGCTTCATCTCTGCGTAGAAAAGGGGAAGTTAACCGCGCAGCCCTACTCGCACGCGCAGCCGCACATAAGAAGAAACGGGCACTGAGGTTGGAAGAGGCTCAAATGAATGCCAATCAGATTCAGTTGGAGGCTCAAATGAAAGCCAAGCATATTCAGTTGAAGGCTCAAATGGAGGAACTAGATGTCGAGACTGCTATCGCAGAGTCAACAGCAAAGCTACAAGTTTTGGAAGAGTATGATAACATGGTCAACGACGGAATGAATTCCTACCTCTTCAAGAACATGCCTACAGCAGCAACCATCGAACATCATACTCCAGATGTCAGACCAAACTTGACCAGCAGTCTTCGAGTTAGCCAATACAACAGTGCTTCTCACTTTCGAACTGCTCACCAGTCTTATGTGCAAGTAAAGGAAGAAAACAACAACAACAATTTCGTAAGTACAAATTCCAATGGAACGCAGATTGAACTTGGCAAAGTGATATTGAAACAGAAGGATATCACAGAGATGTTAGTCACACAACAGAGACTAGCCAACTTACCTCAACGAGAAGTCCCTGTGCTCAGTGGCGATCCTTTCGAGTTCCTGCCATTCTTGAAGGCTTTTGAGCACATCATCCACAGCCGTACAGACAACGATGAAGACCGCTTGTACTATCTAGAGCAATTCACCAGCTGTGAACCAAGAGAACTTGTGAGAAGTTGCCAACACATGAGCGCACAACAAGGCTACAATGAAGCGAGAAGGCTCTTGACCTATCACTATGGCAACGAGTACAAAATAGCTGCAGCCTATGTTGACAAGGCTCTAAAATGGCCTCAAGTCAAAGCAGAAGATGCCAAATCACTTCACAGCTTCTCCATCTTTCTCACCGGATGTAACAATGTCATGAAGAACATGGAATACCTCGAGGAGATGAACAGCCCGAGCAACCTTCGGATCGTCCTCTCAAAGTTGCCTTTCAGACTTCGTGAAAGTTGGAGAGTCATAGCTTTCGACATACAAGAAAGGGAAGGAAGAAGAGCAAAGTTCTCTGATCTAACAACGTACATCAACAGACAAGCTAGGATAACTTCAGACCCACTGTTCGGAGAGCCACCTGTGAAATCTGCAGCAAGAAACACCCAAGCCTGCTTCACAGCCAAAGGGCCGAGAACACCGGCCAAGAGAACGTCAAGCAGGAGAAAGGTCAATGCTCTGCCAGCAGACACTCAGCTGAACAAAAAGATGCCCCAGCTAGGAGTGAAGTTACGGCAGTCACCGGGGCCGGAGGCAATGACAGCATCCTGTCTATCGTGCCTGTGCGAATCAAATCCAGGAGGAGCAACACAACAAAAGAGACGTATGCCTTCATGGACTTCATGGTTCCGCTAAGTTTTGCTCCGAAAGGTTGATGAGACAGCTTGGCATCCATGGCAAGAAGACTCGATTGCTGCTCCGTACTATGGGCCAGGAGAACCCTGTGTCCTGCTACGTGCTCTCAGATCTGGAAGTGTGCGGTCTGACAGAGAAAAATAAGCCTGCCAGCCTGCCAGATGTCTACACCCACACAGACATACCTGTAACTAAGGACAACGTTCCTGTTGAGAAGGACTTAGAAAGATGGCCGTATCTGCGTAAAGAAGTACGGTTACCACAGATCGACGCAGATGTTGACATACTCACTTGAATGAACGCTCATTCTGCGATGGAGCCGTGGAAGATAATCCACAGCCAGGATGATGGGCCTTACGCAGTAAAGACAACACTCGGGTGGGTCGTTAATGGCCCTCTCAAGAAACATGAAGTCAAGACAATTCAAGTCAAGTCACTGCAGTCAAAGGGCATCAGTCAACACAATCTCAGTCACTGGCGTGGACAGCATGCTGCTGCAGCAATACAACCACGACTATCCTGAGCAAGCCTGTGAAGAGAAATCAGAAATGTCACGAGAAGACGTTCAGTTCATGAAGTCTGTGACCAAGACAATCAAGAAAGTCAATGGGCACTACAGCATTGGGATGCCTCTCAGAAACAAAAATGTAGTAATGTCAAACAACAGATGTGTTGCCGAGCAACGGGCATCTAACCTGAAAAGGAAACTCGCTAAGAACTCCAGCTTCCACGATGACTACAATACCTTCATGTCAGACCTGCTGAACAAAGGTTACGCAGTGAAAGTTCCTGAAGACGAGCGCAATCGCAACGACGGCAGAGTATGGTACGTTCCCCATCACGGCGTGACCCATCCACAAAAGGGAAAGCTGCGGGTTGGTTTTGATTGTGCCGCTTCGTTTCAGGGGAAGTCACTGAACGAGGAACTGTTACAGGGCCCGGACCTCACTAATGGTCTGGTTGGAGTCTTGACGAGGTTTCGACATGAACACATTGCACTCATCTCTGACATTGAAGCGATGTATCATCAAGTAAGAGTCCCTGATGAGGACTCTGATCTTCTACGATTCCTCTGGTGGCCACAGGGAGATCTGAGCCAGCCTCTGCTAGGTACAAGATGGTGGTCCATTTGTTCGGGGCCAAGTCGAGCCCGAGCTGCGCCAACTACGCTCTAAGACGGACTGCAGAGGATGGAAAAGACAGGTCATCACCTGAAGCAGTAGCTACAGTCCTAGACCACTTCTATGTCGATGACAGCCTGGTCTCGACCTCCAACGAGAAGAAGGCCACAGCTTTGACAAAGGACCTCATTGCACTGTGTGAGAGTGGAGGATTCCGCTTGACTAAGTGGTCAAGCAACAGCCGCGAAGTTCTGTCATCACTTCCCGAACAAGAAAGAGCAAAGGAGATCAAGAATCTAGACCTGGACAAGGATGAACTACCCATGGAAAGGGCCCTTGGAGTGGACTGGTGCATAGAATCAGATTCCTTCAAGTTCCGGGTCCATGTGAAGAGCATGCCCATCAACAGACGGGGTATCCTCTCGGCCATAAGCTCTATATACAACCCCCTTGGATTCCTGTCACCGTTAATTTTTCTAGCGAAGACCATCGTCCAGAGATTCTGTCAAATGAAACTGACCTGGGATGAAGAAATTCCAAAAGACGTGGCAAACAGATGGTTCGCCTGGCTGTCTGATCTGAGCCAGTTTACCAGCTTTTCCGTCAGAAGGTGCATCAAGCCAGAGGGATTTGGTCCAGTGATGTCAGCACAGCTGCACCATTTCTCTGACGCTAGCGAGAAGGGCTATGGCATTGTCACCTACCTCCGCATCGAGAACAGCCACGGTCAAGTCCACTGCTCATTTCTTCTAGGAAAATCCTGAGTGACGCCGCTTAAACCAGTCACTATTCCACGCCTTGAGCTAACCGCGGCTACCATTGTGGTGAAAATGGATAAGCTCATGAAGCAAGAGCTTCGGATGGACCTCAAAGTCACTCAAGTCTGTGCGAAACAAGGAAGAACCAACAGTCTCAAGCCCAGTCTTCAGAGAGTCCAGATGCTAAAATCAAGACAGTTAAAAACCACATGCAGAAATCGAAATCTACCCTGAAAGGAACCCATTTGTCTGTCAAGGATATCAGAAGAGCAGAAACTGTGATCATTCATTCCGCCAAAGTCAAACCTCTCAAACCAAACGCTCTGCAGAAAGGTGAAAAGATCAAGAGAAGCAGCTCCATCTTGAAGGAAGGGATCCAGCTTCACGATAGAGTTCTCCGGGTTGGTGGAAGATTGCCCCAGGCAGCCTTGCCAGAACACACAAAGCATCCATTTATCCTGGCCAAGGATCACCACATCACGACCTTGATCATCAGGAACACTCATAAGGAAATCGGACATGGAGGAAGAAACCATACCCTTGCTCAGCTGAGACAAAGGGTCTGGATATGTAAAGGAAATGCAGCGGTGAGAAGTGTGCTTTCAAAGTGTGTCAAATGCCGGAAGAGTCAAGCTGTGAGTGAACAGAAATTGGCGAATCTACCGCTTGATCGTCTACTGCCTGACCATCCACCATTCACTAACATTGGTGTAGACTTTTTCGGCCCCTTTGAAGCAAAGCGTGGACGAGTGCAAGTAAAGCGTTATGGAGTCTTGTTTACTTGCCTTACAGTCAGAGCAGTCCACAGACAAATTGCACACTCTCTCGACACCGACGGAACGCAGTGAGACGTTTCATAGCCAGAAGAGGACAAATCGAGGTGATGAGATCCGATAATGGAACGAATCTGGTAGCTACAGAACACGAGATCCGCCGGGCGATGAAAGAATGGAACCAGTCCCAGATCTCTGAGGCTCACTTGGATCTTCAACCCTACTGCTGTCTCACCACGGTGGTGTCTGGGAGCAACAGATAAGAACAGTATGGAAGATACTTACCAACCTTCTCAATCACTCAACGACGAATGTCTGCAAACCGTGATGAGTGAAGTAGAAGCAGTGATCAACAGCAGACCCCTTACCAAGTCATGCGATGATGTGGATGACCTCGAGCCACTGACACCGAATCATCTTCTCTTTCTCAAGGGAAAAACAGCACTCCCTCCAGACGTGTTTTTCAGAAGGAGGGTCTATACACCAAACAAAGATGGAGGCAAGTGCAGTATATCTCCGACATCTTCTGGAAGCGTTGGTCCAGAGAATACTTGCCCCTCCTGCAAGAAAGGCAGAAGTGGCTGGAGAAGAAGAGGAATGTGAAGGAGGGAGACGTCGTACTCATCGTGGATGAGAGGGCTCCAAGAGGGTCCTGGTTAATGGGAAAAGTGGAGAAGACAATCCCAGATGCCAAAGGGTTCGTCCGTCGGGTCCTTGTAAAAACGAAGACCAACACTTAACATTAATAAGTTGTGTCTCCTGCTTGAGATGGAAGAATCTTAGAATGTAGACATTTATTTTAGTGTAGTTAGGTAATCGTCACCCCCAGGATGAGCAATTAGGGGCCGGCATATTGTTGTTCAAATTTAGACATTATATCATTTAGATTCATATTTAGTGATTGTTAATTATAGTGATAGCATATTTGTATTTATAGTTTGCATTTCAGTTTAAAATATGTTTAGTGCTCATGCATTGCATTGTTTGGAATAATCAGAGGTTGCATTGTTTGGAATAACCAGCGGTGAGCTGTGACGTAACAAGCTCGCGAATCAATGTATCAACTGTTTGTTTTTGATGTATCAACTGTCACTTTGTTGCACTGTCAGAATACCAGTAAAAGACGGAGCGAACACAGTTTTCTACCGTTGTTGAAACACAGCACACGCGTAGACTCATTTTCTTTCCGTCTAAGAGTGGTTAATTTTAAGAATATGATAACAACTACATACTGACCAAAAGAATGGTACTTTAAGCCACTATATTAAGTAGAAAACTGTCGCCGAAGGCGAGAGAGGATCATCGGAAGCCGAGGAAAGCTGCGTTGCTCTGGACACCAGTTGATGAAGGAAGCTAGCCAGCTGAAGCATTAGCTAGCGGCAATTACAACTGCAGCCGACCGGATTTCCAGACGACTTCTATGATGATGGATGAGTACCCAAAGAACCATTGAATGAACTGATAAGCCTATTTAAAGATCTTGCTGGCGAAATAAGGATGATATGTCATTGTAATCAACGTAGCCAAGTAACGTTGCGAAGTAAAAAAGGAAAACATATTAGAACTTTCAAGACGTGCTACTTGCCGTTGGCCACTCAGGACATTTGAAAAAGTGCTATTGCTAGTAGTGATGTGTCGGTCGCGAACGATCCGGCTCAAAGAGCCGGCTCTTTGAAGTGAACGATTGGAACCGGCTCTACGATGGGAGCCGTTTTAAGATCCTATTTGGGAGCCGTTTTTTTTTCTTCAGTTTTTCGCTCTCTCCGCCTCCCTGTCGCTGTGCTTGTGCTCTGTTTTACGTTCTTTTTCTCCGGCGGTGCCTCGCTGTCTCTGTAACGCAAAATGTACTCAGTGCACAGTTCATGCTTGCGCGTGTTGTCATAAGCCTGCCATTTGCTTGGCAGATAGAAAGCTGTTTCCCTAACAGAAAGTCTGAAGCTTGAAGTTATTTTAAAACCTTTGCTTGGGTAGCACTGTTAAACTGAGCAGACATGCAGACTAGTAATCTCATCACGTAACATCCTTTTTTTAAAACAATCACATAGTATTGCATGTTTTACTGTGGTAGAAAATACGTTAGCTTAATGCTAACGTATATGGGAAATCCTATAGAGACCGCGCTAGGTATTAGCATCAATTAATTCACGTTAATGTTTTTGTATGAGCCTGGCATTTGCTCTGCAGATAGATAACAGGTTCCCTAACAGAAAGTCTGAAGCTTGAATTTCTTTTCAAACCTTTACTTGGGAAGCACTGTAAAATTGAGTAGACATGCAGAATATTTTAGTAACCTCATCTCGTAACATTCGTTGATAGTAGAATGCAGGCTGCGAGGCTCGCGTAAGACCTTACGTAAAAAATGACGCAAGTGTAGAAAAAGGGGCCGACGCACGCAAGACGTGAAAAGTCGCGCAAGGGACAATTGAATAGGCCTGTGTGATAATGAGTGGTGACAGAAAACAGAGCAAAATCTGGACTCATTTTAATGCTACGTCAGACTCGTAGATTGCCTACTTTTTTGTATTGTGGTGGGTGTTTGTATTTATATTTAACTGTTACATTTTTTCAAGTTATTTTTTTGGAAGTGGTGCTATTTTGTGATAATTTAATTGGCTATAATAAAGGTTTTATTCATAAAGCATTGTAATGCTGCATTTTTACTCATAAGTGCTTAACAATGTCAATAATGAAACAAAATGTTATAAAATTAGGTTTAAGCTATTAATTAATTAATAATGTAAAACATGTGTATGGGGAGCCGTTTGGGAGCCGAAAGAGCCGGCTCTCCACAGTTAGAAGAGCCATTAGAGCCGCATCTCGCAAAGGAGCCGAAAATCCCATCACTAATTGCTAGCTTGTCATATAAGCCCATAAGAAGCTCGAGTTTGTTTCTGAAAATTCTGAAACATCAGTAAAAGACGGAGCGAACACAGTTTTCTACCGTTGTTGAAACACAGTACACGCGTAGACTCGTTTTCTTTCCGTCTAAGAGTGGTTAATTTAAGAATATGATAAGAACTACATACTAACCAAAAGAAGGGAACTTTTAGCCACTACATTAATGTTATTGATTAGTACACCCATGTACTGATACTACATGTTATTGATTAGTACACCCATGCACTGATACTACATGTTATTGATTAGTACACCCATGCACTGATACTACATGTTATTGATTAGTACACCCATGCACTGATACATGTTATTGAATAGAACACACATGCACTGATACTTCATGTTATTGATTAGTACACCCATGCACTGATATTACATGTTATTGATTAGTACACCCATGCACTGATACTACATGTTATTGATTAGTACACCCATGCACTGATACTACATGTTATTGATTAGTACACCCTGTGACGGTCGTGGAGCGACCACACATGAACCGCACACTCCTGCCCCATATTTGCAACCAGCGCACCCAACAGACATGGTTTGCACGTACACACGCACACACAAACACTCATACCACTGCTTACAAATGGATCAACCTCATGGACACTGCTAATTGCTAAGACTGGCAGGGGCCATACCACTTGGATAAGGTGGTTTTTAACAAACCTTTGAGACATTATTTATGTATTACATAGTTATTTATTTGATTGATGATAGTGAGGATATACTATGTTTGCGTCTCAGGGTCTGTTTTGTCATTGTGGAATTGTTTGGTTTTTGTGTCTACCCCAGTGTGTGGAAATGGTGCTGGCCGCCATATATGTTCAGTGTTCTGTCTAGTTCAGTTAGTCTTGTCTTGTCAGGTATGTACAGTATAACCTTTTTGACTGCTGAGATTGACCTCTACTACCTTTAGAGGCTAAGCAGGTATTTTTTAATTTAGCTTTGTACTGCTGAATATTGTCCTCTACTCCATTTAGAGGCTGAGCAGGTGAGACTGTTGGAGACTGTTGCTCTTTGTCCTCCATATATTTGTGAGACTTAGCAGTTCTCCTGGGTATTTTGAAACCTAATAAAACTTTATATTTGAACCCTCACTCTGTCTCTGAGCTTTCGGGCCAAACCCACACATTTTCGACGGCAACTGAGGCTCGGTCCGTCACACACCCATGCACTGAGATTACATGTTATTGATTAGTACACCCATGCACTGATACATGTTATTGATTAGTACAGCCATGCACTGATATTGAAATGATATTACATGTGTTGATTAGTACAAGCATGCACTGATATTGAAATGATATTACATGTTATTGATAAGTACACCAATGCACTGATATTGCAATGATATTATATGTGTCGCAGGACCTGGGTTTGGCCACAGTGTGGGACGACAACCTGTCATACCTGCTCTCTTCAGCACTGGTAGCTTACGAGCTTGAGCGATGCACAGGTGTCTCGTGTGGCAATGAGGAGTTCCAGGATGCTGTGAGGAGAGCGGTCCCTGATGGCCACACTTTTAAAGGATTCCCTATCCAATTCCTGCACCATAATGCACATCGCGCTTTTGCTACCAGCCTCAGGTACGTAACCTTCTGTGCATCATGTTAGCAGGCTTCAGTGTATTCAAACGTAAAATAAAAGAAATGTACATTATATTTGGTGAGAACTAAAAATGTGATTTTATTGGAAGTGATTTTTTTTTACACTCTGAAGTCTGAATTCCTGTTGTTTGTTTTCTCTTCTTTCTCATTTGTATTCTTGTCATGTGCTGTAATGTTGGAAAGTTGCCTCTGAAAAGTTTAGTTCAGTCTGGCTCTGGACACAAATAGGCATTCATTAAGCTGTGCACAAATTTCTAACGCACTTTTCTATTTCCCAAACTGGTGGCTCTTATATACGTTTCTAAATACTCTTTTATTCTAATGTAATGGACATTCATCATTGATTGTTCACTCATCAGCTTTTCAGTGCTTTACAAGAACAAAATTGAAAAAGCAGTAAAAACCTGGCCTGTGCAAAAACATTTGATGATTAGTGGAATTGACTCTTCTGTTTATAAGACAATCCATAAAATGAATGCTGTCTTTTTGAACAGGTCACATTTCTGTGAGGAGATAGTTTGTTGTCGTGGAGACCAAGTGCGGTTGGCAGTGCGAGTCCGGGTGTTTGCCTATCCTGAGTCAACCTGTGCTACTTGGGTCATGTATGCCTGCAAGTACCAGTCTGTTCTGTGATGCGACCAGAACTGTAACATTCGTCGTTGACATCCATTTTAAAGGCTAGCTCAGTTTGTTTGTATTTTCTCTGTATGCCTTTATTTTATAAATACATTTACACATGGATGTTTTTTTAGTGAGTTTTTGATGTCAATAAGTTTGTATAATAAAAACATTAAGTATTAATGCGTATATTGTGGCCAGATTGTCAAAACATACAACTGAAACAGCAAACCTTACAGCATAAAATGTCATCATAGTTATTTTTTGTAGGCCTTATTTGTCAATGATGTCTTTTGAAACACGTGCAAAGAAAACAGGAAAAACAAATATGACAAAAGAATGGCATGTCGAAATGCCATCCGAACTCTGGAGGCTCACAGTTGGCACAATACATGAGAGTCATTTTAGACAAGTGTGACCAATAGCTGGCTCAAACACTTCACACGCAGAAACTGTGCAGTTTCCTTGTGACCAGAGGGTGGCGCTGCCTCTACACTACAGCACACCACACCAAGAGATCACAATGACAAATGTACAGTGAAATAATCTTTATTATTTAGTTAGAATAAGACACTTTACAGGAAATATAATCTTAAAATAGTTGGCTGTACTAGAGAGGAAATTATACTATACAAAGTACAGGTTACAAAGGCATAAACTTTAATAACGTGTTGGGATGTAGGCTGACTGGAATAGGTGAAATAAAAACTACGTCAAATCTCTGAACCATCAACTCAGTCTATGCATAATTTGCTCAACCCAACAGCAGGCAAGCACCCCTTCTTTGACGCCCCTCTGAAGAAAGGAGGCACCCTTTAAGCCAAATTGGTCTAATCAGACCTAGTTGGACACAACCCTTGAAGTGGGGGACATCTCACTTGCAAAACATGTGCATTGACATTTTGGATGTCTGGTTTTAAGTGGAAAATTATTACATAGCAACAACTCAACAAAATTCTTTCTTTCGGAAATAATTGGGGCCGCACTACATGTCATGCACCTGAACTCGTGCCAACCCTCACTTAGTTCAAATGTCTATAACACTATGGAAAGGCTGGCTAACTGGATATGGTGGTTGCCTGCAACTTACAAAACATGTGCATTGACATTTTGGATGTCTGGTTTCAAGTGGAAGATTATTACATAGCAACAGCTCAACAAAATTCTTTCTTTGGGTAAGCTGGTGTACCAAAAGATTTTAAAATCACTCTTCTCACTCCCGCCAGAATGAGGTCTGACTGGCATCGCCCTGTGAGAGCAGGAGAAAGACTTTGAACACTCATGCACACGCACACACACACTCAGATGTCCAGCCAAAGACTTTGGGTTATTCATATCCAGTTAGCCAGCCTTTCCATAGTGTTATAGACACTATTATGGAATAATTTTCCACTTAAAACCTTTACTGCTCTCTTTGAAGCATTGTGCAAGAGTGCACATGCACTGTCATTTCAACCACCTGTTTTCACCCTCAAACTAGGGCCCAGTGTCTTAAAAGGTTTGTGGTTTGGTGGCAGCCCATTTAGTGCTTTAAAGGTCAAAAGTAAAATAGTCAACTTAGTTCAAATGTCTATAACAAGAAACTTACCGCGTAAACAATGTCGTCGGAATGTTTTTAATTCAAATTTGAGCTGCCGAGGTTGGAAATTCCTTTTGTGTTTTCCCTTTGTAACATTGCGACTGTTGTTTTTGACAGCCATTTTCTATTCAAACAAGCGGTTTATAGACGGTGACTGTGCCAAAAATTATGTTTTTACATTTAATGTTAGCCACAGTGGTAGCCTAGGTATACTTTTTGGAATTCTGACGAAGAAACATTTGTAATCGTATAAGTACAATGTCACTTTTTGATTTCCACGTAAATATGTCAATTGAGACGTTTCGGTTTTTTTGAATAGTTTTTTTTTTAATGTCATTTGAAGGAAATTAAAAGTAGGCCTAATCTGATACCTTATTCTCGTTCAACTGATGTTCACATCTCTGTTTTTATGTTTTTTTGTGATTTGTTTAAGATGGCCAGCAGATGTCATGATAGAAGGCTAATGTTTTTTTTGGGATATGCTCCTCCTTAAACTGGTCCACAATCATGGTACGTCATCAACTGTCTCCTCTGTATGTGCCTATGGCATACGGTTCAGTTGCTTTACCTTGTAACTTGTTGGTGTAAAGTTTTCTGTGAATATATTTCAGCTTACAACGCCTGAAACTCACAACAACGCCTGATACTCACAACATTCCGACGACATTGTTTACGCGGTAAGTTTCTTAAGCTTCAAAACTAAACTATGCTTGAAGCATTTGCACAGATCAGTTGTGATTCATTCAGGATTCCATGCAGTTGGTTGTGCACTTGTAGCCTACCAGCTATTAACGTTGGCATTAGTAGGCTATTTGTTGTATTATCAACCGTGAGCTGTAGATTGCCTTTGCTGAAGCGTTTGTAAATACCCCTAGTCTTTCCCATATACCTACAGCCTGAAGTCTTTGCAATATACGTGCAGCGGTGTTTCGGTGTTAAACCAAATTTTAATCACATTCGACGGGAATACAAAGTTCCGGCCTTTGTGTCGTCGTTGTACACTAAGTTGTTCACTTCTATTACTAGTGGGACCGAAGAGCTTATTTTATATCCTTCGGCTTCGAAAAATAAAGCTTTCATAAAAGACAAAGGCATAGCTAGCCATCACTTGATGATGGTATTAATCTTGGTTAGGTTGGCAAATCGCGGCCTGTTGACATCTTCTCCGCCACATTCAAAACATGTTCCCATATAACCTTAAATAATACATGTTTAATATTAATGGACTTTGGTTTTGATATGTGTAGAGTACCTCTACAGGTGTGAAACGTAGATCAATGTACCGCTCGCTCTCAATCAGAATTCAAATCACAAACACATATTTAGGCTAGTACTAAAAAACTAAAAAAGACATTCATCATACATTTCCTTGTAACACCCATTCAAGAAGCTAAATGTAAGCATGACTAGATGTCGGCTAGCGAGCTTAACTATTTCATACTCACCACTCCAAACAGATTGAGGGCAGTGTATTACAACGTTTGTACCCCTACCTCTCCCAAACAGAAAGTTTGACCAAGGCGGAAGAGCCGGAAGCTTGTATCATGAAAAAAAAAAATCATGATTGAAAGATGTATGTTTCTAGGCTACCATTAGTGTCCCCATCAACATCAATTAACATTTGTTACATTAAAGGGATCTTCCACTGAACCTGTAGAAAATGTCTGTACAGTTTAGCTTTCTCTTCTTCCAGTCTCTGACATGGCACCTCATTTAGTGATGCCTGTAATCGTTTTCTACAGTAGGGGTTGTAAAGGTGCTCATATCTTCGGACCTCTTGTGTAGACATACATGTCTGTCTCTTTTGACTTCCGGGTCACAACCTGGGAGGGGGAGGGCGGCAGGATCTCAAGCATGCGCAAAGACACAAAGTTCAGAGCTCTGTTCCGTTATCCATACCCTCCGTACCTGGGTCATTACTCATTATCATTATAAAGTGCCTTTCAAGGTCCCAGTCAGAATCACACTTTTATTTTCAATTTAATGTAAAATAATTATGTTTTGAGTTTTTATTACCAATGTACAACCATTAATACATACATCTATACTATATTTACCATCCAGGAGTTCTTTTTTATTAATTTTTACTACTTTCTTTAAGTGTGCGTAGGCGATTTTGCCATGTCCCTCACACAATAGTGGAAGCAACTATGAGTGTAATAAGTCATGAAATTAAACAAAATACTTTTTTCATGGTCTCATTAGTATTGACAAGAACTTTCATAAATGGGTATTTCTAGTTGTTTTCAACAGATATTTAATATAAATATTAAGTATTTAATACGTGTTAATTAGGGATGCACCGATACCACTTTTTTACAAACCGATACGAGTACGAGTATTTTTATTTGTGTACTTGCCGATACCGAGTACCGATACCGATACTTCCAAGATTTGGTTTCCATGAAAGATTTTATTTTATCCTCTGCAGGTTATGTCAAGCCTATAGTACAACATTAACAGAAGGCTATCCCAAGCCAAAAATAAAGAGCTTTCTGGTTTAAAAAAAAAAAAAAAAAAAAAGTCAATATCATCAAATTAGACAAAATTTAAATATAGACAGATGGCAATTTATTTTGCTGCATAGTTAACAACACAGGCTGCTTTACAAAAAGTGAACAGAAATATCCTGGATGATAAGAACATGAGCACAGTTCAGTTACAAAAGGATCAACAACTCTCTTCCTCCCCTTCTCTCTCTCTCTCTCTCTGTCTGTGTGCGTGCGTGTTTTTTTCTTTTGAAAGACGTCAGTAAAGATTGGTTGCTTGGTCATTTAAGCCACTGGCATGAGTGAACTTTGTGTGCTTAGCACTATGGTGCGTCTTCAGATGTTTAATCAAATTGCTTGTGTCAAACGAAGTACTTTTCTTTCCGCCCCTCGACACTGTAACAGTGCAGATCTTACACTGTGCCTTACTCCTGTCATCATTTATCTTAAAATGAGTCCAAATCGCCGTTAAGACAGCACAACGGTATAGCGATTTCTTACTAGAGTTTAATGTTGACAATGAACTGGGCTACGTTCTTGCAGCCAAATTGACACTTGCCTGAAGTTTGACTGTGTTAGGGAAGTTGTTTGCAACCTAGCCAACATAGCTATCACAATAACATCGCAAAGAAGTTAACGCAAAAGCACTTAATATTAGCATCAGGTGGAAAAACGGAAAAAAAAACGAAATACTAGCATCAATGTCCAAGAGTGTTAAAACAACCTTGCTAACATCGCTAACGGGATGTCTTGCTAGCGGCTACTTGCTAGCGGGTGTTTATGACAAAGTCAACAAGATTACTGAAACACAAGACAAGACAGACGTCCTCTTTTACCCTCACATGTCCTCCTTTCGAGACCTAAATGCGTCCGGGTAAAAGAGGAGAAAACAAATACATTCCCGTCCCCGTCAATCAACCGTAGCAAATGGCAATAATATGTTATAGGCGCAGCGTCGCTAAAGACAGTAGGCTAGCCCCTACACTTTGCCTATGTAACAGCAGTTCTAAGTTAACTGCAAAACATAAAATAGCCGAAGATAGCACTTACCTTTACTGGAGGTCGTACGTGTTAAGTTTAAAATCTCTAGCGAAACCGTTAGCTTACGCAAGCCACCTCCACACATCTATCCAAGCTGTTATTGAATTAATTTAAACTGCAAGTTCAACCTCAACTTATCTGTCTGCAATACCGCTCTCGGCCTCTATGCAACTCGCCGTTCTCACACCTGGCAGGCATAGACAGTAGAGGAGAAGAAAACACACGCGTTAAGACGCAAAACTGGGTATCGGTTTTTGGTATCGGTAATTTAAAACGAGTACGAGTATTTTAACAAAGTATCGACCCGATACCCGATACTGGTATCGGTATCGGTGCATCCTTAGTGTTCAGTGGCGGTCCGTGCATTTCACGACTAGGCCTTCAGCGATGTCCTACACGATGTTAAACTGTGTGAATCCACCTCCTAATACCATCATTATGATGACGCCATGGCTCTCGAACCATTATATTTATACAGAAAGGCAGTATAAGTGAGCATTGCATCACCTTAACATAGTCGAGTACAACAGACTTTATTAATATTTCCGGAGCATTTAAAATCAATACACCCGTATTAACAATACATTAAGAGTAGTAAACTCTCAGTTACGATCGCTTGGATATTACTGTCACAACTTTAAAATAAAAGGCGATTTTCAGGGATTAGTCTACAAAGTTTTATTAAGTCCACCGAAAGTAGCCGTGAGCTGTAACAAGTTTGTCCACTAAACATCGCATTGTCCCACCTGCAAAGCAGTTTCATTAAACTTCCCATCCTCACGATATCCAGTTTTTCTTGAAAGTTCCGTCTTGAAAATGGCGTTGTAATTGTATCAAAAACTGGAATTATCAAGTTAGTGTAAACTAGTTTATTTGAGTTGGTTAATGTTATTATATTTAGTCTAACCAATTGAAACAACTAGCATAATAAGCATTGAAACCGATGTACGTCGTTTTCGCATTAGCCAGCTAAACTGAGCACTGAAGCACTGCACCGGTCTGCCTCAGTGTCCAATCAAAGGACGTTTACGTGTCACGTTCAACGCGAGGAAATAAATCTTCCGGGCCTTCTAGAAGGCCCAGTGTCGCCAACTCGAAATCTGATTGGTTGTCACAACTGTCTGTTTCAGTTCATTCAACTTAAGTGAACTGAAACAGCCAGTTGTGATAACCAATCAGATGTACACGGGCCTTCAATGTGAATTCTGAAGGCCTCAGGGAAGATTTCTGTTCTCGGGGAAGATTCCTCGGAGCGTAGCAACACATGATAGCTGAAATATGATTGGATGAAAGCTCTAACATAAATTAACAACGCTGGAAGCTATGAAATGAAGATAATGGACTATGGGGAATAATTTAATACATATTTATGAAAAGAAAATATTAAAATTAAATTTATTTTATTACATTTATTTTCTGATGATGTTTAGGCCAGCAGAGAAGGCCTTGAAGGCCCTGACGGACCACCACTGCTAGTGTTAATACGTGTCCCTCAAGTCGGTGTCCACCCTGTCATTATGTTGTAACTGGCCCTTTAAAAAAAAAAACCTGATGTCTTCAGTGACATCACTACCATCATTTTATCTTTCTTCAATCAAGGCTGAAACAGTGGCTTGTTGCAGATTAAGTATTTACACTTATATTTCTTAATGTTCATCACAGTATGTGTGTAGTCGGACGTTATTGTGTGTAGTCGGAGCTTATCATGTCCACCCTGTCATAGTGAAATATCAATTAATATAAAAACTTTTCAGAAATTCAAAATATATTTGTAAAACAGTACAATGTCACCTTGCTAACTGAATCATGTTGCTAACTGAAGGTCCACCATGTGCTCATTAAATGCTAACATTAGCCAAAAATGTCCACCCTGTCATTGTCCACCCTGTCAGCAAGCCTTTGAATTTGTCCATGACAGGGTGGACATATTGCCATTTTCATGTACAGTGTCTGCTTACAGATAATTCATAAAAAGTGTGGGAGCTTGACCAACATGCATTTCTTACAACATAACATCTACTTAATAAAATAAATATGAAAATCTCAACTTTTTTTTTTAGAAATGGGTAGGTCTCAAAGGCACCTTATAGTGATATTGACCCACCTACCATCCTTAGGTTGAGTATGTAGGGTGTTCCGATTTTGATCGCGGCGAAAAGAAGTATGCCCAAAGGACCCGTATGTGTACTCATAACGGACAAAACGCTGAGTGTGGAACCAGGGTACACTTTCCATTCTCAACGGCCGCCATCTTGTCTACGTAGCGGAAGAGACGGAGCCAGGCAGAGCTTTTCGTTTTATTTAGAATTCAATGGCGGACATAATGGCTACGGTGGCTACGATAGCAGAGTCAGTAGACCACAAGGCTACAGACCGTAAATGTCAATATCAGCAGTAATTAAACAACTGTACTGATATTAAATGTACTACTAACATGCCATTCTCAAATTAAAGCCAGGGACATGAGTATTTTGGTGGTTTTTAACGATGTATACCGACAGTTAGCATACCTAGCTAGCCTAGCTTGGTAGCATTACCATTGGTTCTGAATGGCAGTTATGCTAAGCAGCTGGCTATCCCCCCACCCGGGACTGTAGTTAATTTCCGGTAAGTGCACCACGGAGTATTAGATTTGGAACAACACTCACCTGCTGAGAATCTGCGTACCTAGTAAGTGTGTACTGTGTACTGTGAACTGCGTATAAGTATACTCATGGAGGTATGGAAACGGAACATAGCACAGTTCATAGTCCAATACACCGTTTTCATGCGCGCGATGTCCGTTTAACAACCGAACCGGACCGAGTTATCTCGGGGTGTAGATCAGATTGTAGTCGGACCTCAATTATTCGAATTAAGGTGTTTAAAAGAAAGGATCATTCTATTTCAGTCCGACTAAGCCATGTCCATGTAACCGCACTGAATGTAAACCTTTCGCTGCTTATGCACATTGAAAGCAAGATCTTTATCTCTGACACAAGTAGGGCTGTCAAAATTGCTCAGAAATGACGTTCGAATATTCCATTTAAAAAAACATATATATTCGAACATATTTGAATCTCTGGTTGCGCATTAGGCACGTCAATAACAGGACAATAATTAATACAACGAGACATAACTACTTATATAGGTAATTTATTTAAGTTTAAACATATTTAACAACATATTACCTACTAGGGGTGCAACGGACCAAAAAACTCACGGTTCGGATCGTTCCTCGGATCAGAGTCACGGATCGGATCATTTTTCGGATCAGCAAAAAAAAATAAAAAAAATAGACAAGACAAATAAACATGTTTTGTCTTTTTGTTTATTAAAGGCACCCAGTGCAACTTTATGTAAACATTCAATGAAAAATAAACATTCAATTTCTACTATTTTTTAGACGTAGTAAGTTTCAATAACGCCATACCATTACATATCGACATTCAAGGAGCAAAGATGAGACGTCGTTGTGTGGTGAGAACTGATAGAAAATCGTAAACAACAACAATCGCCGGTGGGGAGAAGCCATTTTTCCATTGACTGGAAGCCTGCTTTATTTATTGCAGGTTAAAAAAAATAAAGAAAATGGCGGCGATTGTTGTTGTTATCGATTTTCTATCAGTTCTCACCACACAACGACGTCTCATCTTTGCTCCTTGAATGTCGGTATGTAATGGTATGGAGTTATTGAAACTTACTACGTGTAAAAAAGACTAGAAATTGAATGTTTATTTTTCATTGAATGTTTACATAAAGTTGCACTGGGTGCCTTTAACACTTGTGATTGCTTTAGCCCGGTCTGATTGTGTAGAAAGGGGCTGCTTAAATGCCGCGGTGATGAGCGGTTGTTGAGCCGCTTTCGGTTTCACTCCTGTCAGTGAAACACCGGGGTGATGTCGCTGTAAATGCGTGGCCGTGCTCGATGTGTTTCCACTGCATGTTGTATGGCTTTCTTGTGCCACAGTGCTACTGCCTACACACCGTCACGGTTTTATCCACCAACCTCTTTCCTTCTGCATTCAATTTGACAGGGAAGCCAAAATGCTCCCAAACAGGGGATTTAAATGTGGGGCGTTCAAGTTTTTCTGTTCCTCCGCTCGCCATGACCACGCTGTGTTGCAGGTTTTTCTTTATGTTAGCAATCGCTATGTCAGCAATCGCTATGTCAGTTATTGAAACTTACTACGTGTAAAAAAGACTAGAAATTGAATGTTTATTTTTCATTGAATGTTTACATAAAGTTGCACTGGGTGCCTTTTAAATGAACGACAACAATAAACAAATGCTGAGTGCTGATCAAGATTTTGAGCGAGCAATTTAAGGTTGCGATTCTTGTCCCAAATATGGCAGGCTTCATTCAGAGATTGAAACAAATATTATTAACATTAATTTAAGTTTTACAGTATAGAACCGACATTGAACGCCCCGAGCGAGCTGTGGTAAACATGGAACTTTTCCTTGGCATGAAACGGCAAATATTCAAACCAGTGCATGAAGCTGTTGTATCTAGTCTATTTTATTCATGGAATTTACCGTCACTACAGTCGCGACTAGCCCACACTAGTAATGTTTCTGTTAACGTTAAATAAATGAGGCACACCCTGTTATAAAATTATACGATTCTATTGGTGTATACTGTACGCACGGTACCTTGGTTCCAGTGCTACACAGAACTCCCTGAAGCCTTTCCCATCAACCACAGTGATCGGCCTCATGTCCTTGCAACTGAACGACATATATTTTTGCGTGCAGGCCTCCTGTCGTGCGCAGACAACGAACTTAACAAAATATGTATCCAGACGTGGCTGTTTTGCTGAAGTTCCACATATTATGCCATATTCATTTGGGTGCACATTTTGGAGATGTAGCCTCAAGTTGCTAGTTGTTGAATGCTAAGCTTACTCTAGCTTACATAGTGTAAACACTACTTTAGCTGTAGGCTCAACAAGTTTACCGTCAACTGACCAAAATCCCCAAATCACTAGTTTTGGGGGTTACAATCACTTTCTCTGCTCCGGTCAAGCTTTGTTTTGCACTTTCTGGCATCTTCCAGGCAAGTTAACTGTCAGCAGTGACGGTGTGCCAGACAGTACCTGGCCTCAGGCTCGCGCCCACCTGCAAAGCTTTTTAGGTTTCCTCCGTCAGGAGGTAACCTATTGTTATTGTGGGTATTATTATTAGGTTTCCTCCGTAAGGACCTATTGTTATCGTTAGTATTATTATTATTTGAATTCTTGTACCATGGGAGTCAATGGCAGCCCCTAGAACCATATGGTAACTTTTTGTGAAATTTGGCACACTCATTAAGGACAGTCCCTTCTTTATTCACACCAAGTTTCATGGCTCTCATTAGACCACTCTAGTGCCACCAACAGGTCAAAGTTGGACTTGTGTTAACACACGCAACTTTTGAACCGTATGACCGATTTTCAAAAATGAGGTTCCATTGGATTCCCTATACAGTGTGTTCAGTATACAGTGTGCTTGTAAGGTTACTATTACAAGGGTAAGGAGAGTAATGGAGCAGAAAACTTGTGGTAAAACAAGAAGTCACTCCTAAAACATTACTCCATTTCATTGTCATGAGTAAGTAGATAATAATCAGGTTGCTAAATGAGTGTTACATGTTACTTAAAATCTCACTGCAAATTTCAATAAACACACCATTGCGAACCTTTTACATGTATACCCGTTTTGTATAATACTATTCTCTAGTGCTAGGCTGCCCAATTTTGGGCCTGCAAATTATTTTGGCCCGCGCTCCGGTCAGAATCAGTCAGAACGCCATTCGTTAGACAGCATTTTAACCCATTTCAAACAGGGCCTTTGTCTCATCATTCTATTGACAGTGCCCTCCACAATTATTGGCACCCTTAGTGAATATGGGAAAACAGCCTATAAAAAAATGTGTCTGCTGTTTATCCTCTTGGTCTTTAACTCAAAATATTCACAAAAATCATTATTATTGAAAGATTTTTATTTTTTTTTTGACATTAAATCAAATATTTTTCTCCAAAACATGGGTGCCACAATTATTAACCCTAACCCTAGAAAATCTTATTATTAAAATCTAACTGAAGTATATTATCTGTCATTACCAATTTTTTAGTTCACCTGTTTGAATTAAAATCTTAAGTGGTCAACCCTGACTTCCTGTTTCACTTGGGTATCATACATATGAGGTGACACAGGCCAAATACCCTAAGTCCATTCGTCAAGAATGGAATGACAAAAGAACACAGTGTCTAAGTGCGACAAAAGGTTGAGCTGCAGAAATCCGGAAAAGGATATAAGAAAATATCTTAACAGTTGAAAATACCCATTTCCACAATCAGGGCAATACTTAAGAAGTTCAAAGCGTCAGGAGATTAATGGAATCAGCCCGGAAAAAGACCTGTCTGTTATTTGACCCCACGCACCGTGAGGAGGATGGTTCGCTGGCAAAATAATCTCAAAGGGTCACAGCTGGAGTATTGCAGAGGTTAGTTGAGTATTGCAGAGGTTAGTTGATTTTTCCTCAAAATATTGCGATTGCGATTCGATATGCGATTTTTTTTTTCATTTTATCCTCTTTTTTTCCAACAAAATGTACTGAATGATTTAAATATGACCAACACAATATTAGATACATTAAGTGTGAAATAATCTTTCCCTCATTTTACATTTGTATTTAACTGCTCATTACAGAAACAAATCGGTGGCTTTGCCACTGTGCATTTAAGTAATTTAAAGTTTTAAGTATAAACACAAACAGTTTTTTACTGTCTGCCGAACTATTCGTCTTGTCTTGTCTTGCACTGGCTTGATGTTTGGCTGTGTTAGGACAGTTGTTTACTAACTAGTTGGTCATAGTGTCAAAGTAAGCACATTTCAAGATATTTTGCTAGTTTGAGCCTCTAGTATCTCTTTAGCGATTAGCAATTGATCCGTTATCCTGCTTTAATCACTGTGTGCAAAATGTTCCATCTTCAAAAAAATAAAAATAATAATTTTTACACCACGTTGTAATCGCGGACGTTGCGGTTAGAAAATTGCGTTTTACCATATCGAGATTTAATCGCTAATGTGATTAATCGTTCAGCCCTACTGTCTATCAACAACATTTTAAAGCGCATACAGTTTGCCAAATGTAAGTCAGACTTTCAATGGGACCGAGTTATATGGTCAGATGAGACCAAAATAAAGCTTTTTGGCAACAAACTTCAATGGTGGGTTTGGCATATAGGCCAGGGTTTTTCCTGGGTTAAAATGGCTCTTCGGTGCTCCCAAAAAAAAATTGGCGCTATCAAAAAAATGGAGGCTATCATTTTGCTTCCACTTTAAATTAAAATAGATAGGCTAATATATTGACAATAGTCCAAGCCCCATGGTGCTATCATGTATGGTTCAAAGATTCAAGATCAAGGTTTACTACTGAAATCTATATCAATAGAATCTAGAACTAACCAGTGGTCAGAAACGGAACACACGAATTATGAAAGTCAAGTTTATCTATTATTACTATTCACAAACCTACATACCATTATTTTCACCAATGGAGGCTGCGTTGGAAATCAATAATCAAACTTTTGACAGTATTTTGAGTGGAAATGTAATGTGCATTTGTACAGGTGTATTCGTGTACGTCGGGCTGGTCCTCGCAGTGGAACGACAGTTTTCAACCGCACCGGTTTATCAATAATAATATTAATATTATTATATTCGAGATGCAACACAAACGAGTTGAGCTTTCAAAACCAATGCTGTTGTCTGCCTTCCCGAGGCCCCGCATTCTACTGGTACTCGTTTAAACGCGTAGACAAATCAAGTAATAGCCTACACCTGTGTAAGTTCTCAACATAGCAGATATTTTAATAAATTGAAAGCCATGAATATTGAAACCGCCGACTGATGAAGTCAGGATGCATCCGCAGGTTGAGTAATTAAGTGATTGGCTCTGTCCATTCGCGCACCTCACAGTTGCGTATAGATCAGACTTATCAACTCGATTACTATTGATCAAAACAGAACGAGAGTTTGGCTGTAGCCTACTTGAAACATACTATTCAGAACATATTCGCTGACGTGCATTGCATACGTGATGAATTGCTCACAAATCTGCTTAAAACAACTAGTGAAGGTGTTTTAGAATAATATTTATGCCATATACAATAAGTGACTTTATGTAAACACCACTTATTAATGTTAGCTGCCTAATTATTTAGCGCAATGCTAGCATGACTACCGTAATTCGATTTTTAACCAAGGTAGCCTATTGTACCTATTGAGCCTGTTGATCGCGACCTGTTTAAAAATCTGGTTAAAAAGATAAAGGTGAGCTGGGTTTTATAGATACTAAATATTTCCCAGGCATCTAATGGCTTACAGCTACCTGTAAAGCATCTAAACGTACAGAGTAAGGTAGGTTGACTGCTAAATCGGCAGCCACCAGTCTTTGGATAGCTCTCATAAATCAGTTATTGTATATATGGCATTAATATTAGTCTTACCATCACACATAGGATATATAGGTTCACGCACATACTGCTTAAATAAAACTTAAAGCCTACTATCAAAGTATTGTTTTTTTAAGATAATGTAGGCAACTGCTTGCTAGTTGCTTTATACAAAAAATTAAAGTGACTAACGTCTGGCAAACTTGGAGAAGCCTCTGTTCAATGATTGGCTGAGGGGGTAGGAGGCGGGATCTGCTGCTTGAATTCAACGTGAGCGCTTAAAACACCATTAAGCTGAATTGGAGGACAGTTTTTTTTTTATCGCAGACTTTTTTTTTTTGCCTTTAGGCGCTTGGGATTTTTCATAGGCGTTCAGGAAAACGGCTTAGGCGCGCGCCTACATTTTCTCTATGCAGGAAAAACCCTGATATAGGCTACAGAAAGATAGCCATACAGAAAAGCACCTCATACCCACTGTTAAGTATGGTGGCAGATCTTTGATATGGTGGGACTGTTTTTCTTCCAAAGGCCCTCGACATCTTGTTAGGATACATGGTATCATGGACAGGTTTTCATTTAATATCTGCTTGTATTTGACTAACAGCCCCCTCTAGGAAGCTTAAAATGGGCAGTGGTTGGACCTTCCAGCAGGACAATGATCCGAAGCAAACCTCAACATCAACACAAAAATTGTTCACCGACCTCAGAAAGGTTTTGCCATGGCCATCACAGTCCCCCGACCTAAACCCCATAGAAAATCTGTGGGAAGAGCTGAAGCCGAGCCTACTGCGTTGACCTCAGAATCTGGAGAGATACTGTATGTAGGAATGGTCTCAGATCTCATGCCATGTGTTCACCAATATCATCACGCATTATAGGAGAAGACTAAGGCTCTGTCTCAATACTACCACTTCACCCTAGCACGTCGCCCTTCCCCTTCGTTTGCGCATTCGCGTGAAGGGGTAGGGTGTCCCAATTCTTTTTAGACGGAAGGGGAAGTGTTGTTCAACCCTTCAAACTACCCCTTCAAACTACCCCTTCAAACGGAGTGCGACCAGAGGCAGACTCAGCTGAAGGGAAAGATTACATTTACCAGGATGCCTTGCGAACTGCTTGGTAACCGACTGACTCCAAACATTTTGAAGAAAGATGGCTGCCAGTGTAGAAAAAGAAGTTTACAAATGTAAGTATATCTTCGCAAATAACTTTAAAGAAAATGTGAAACACATCAGGATATCTAGCTGATCATTATGCAAAATAATATTCCTTACAGTTGAGTAGAATATGATTGTTAGTAAAAAGTCTGTCTTTCACAAATGAACGTCTCTATGAGAGTAGCTGAGTAACGTTAACGTTGTCCCATGTCACAGGTAAAGATTTCAATCCCTAACACAACTCACTCCGTGGTGAAGGGGCACTCCCCAGTGAAGGACACTTCCATTTAGTGGTAGGGTGAAGGGAAGATAATTAGGACAGGGCCTATGAGCCGTGCTCTTGGCAAAGAGAGGCTGCTCAAAACATCAAATTAAGGTGTGCCAATAATTGTGGCACAGCTGTTTTGGAGAATAATATGTATTAAATGTCAAAAAAAATAATAATTCTTTCAATAATTTTAATCCAATGAAATGGTAAGATTTTTGTGAATATTTTGAGTGAAAGACCAAGAGGATAAACAGCAAAGACATATTTTTTCATATCCTGTTTTGGTCACATTCACTAAGGGTGCCAATATTTGTAGAGTTGCACTGTAACTTAGACTGGTTGCAGTTCACTGCTTGGCCACAGTTTTAACATTGTTTGAGAAGGGTCAAGGGTGGGTGGCGCTATTGACCTTTTGTCAATACAGATTCATTACTTTGCAGCTAAAGTTGTGTTTCCTTTCTATGCTAAATAGCTAGATAAGAAAACGTTTTAATAAGAATAATGCACTTTATTCATATAGCACCTTCCATACTAAAGAATGCAGCTTAAAGTGCTTAACAGCAAACAGTACGTGCACTAAGAAAAAGCATGCAAAGTGATCCACTTAACAAAAGACATCAAATAAACATAAAAACTAGAATTTAGTGCATAAAAATACAAATTATTATTCAAATTAGCATAATAACAGTGATGGAGTGTCACAAAACAATTATATTATATATACGTATAGTGCAAAGTCGTAGCTAGTTAAAGGCTAAGGCCCCCTTACACCTAAATGTATTACATATTTGTGCAAAATGAACATTAATATTAATAGTACTATCTCACATAGAGGGGCTGACAAAGGTGACAAACCAAACCCCTGTACCCACTCACACCCCCTAGAACTGTTTGTGATTTTTACATGTAAATGTAGCATTCTGGTATACTCCAAGATGAAAATAAAGGGAAAAGACATCATTTGCTTCAGTTGAAAAATGACACATTTATTAGGCTAACATATCGGCTCATACTAATTTAATATAATCTATTTAGGACGTACACAGGGAAAATGTTAAAATTCTCTCACTGTGTCATGCTAATTTTAATAACTGACAATAATAATTATTATTTAGAATGAGCATAAAAACATGAGTGCATGAAGATATTTATATATTTGTATCACCCTCTTTAAGCACTTTAGAGACACCAACAGGTGAAAGTTGAGCTGATGTGCTCATGACGTTTGAGCTAGGGGTGCCCAAAAATGGCTTTTTGCCTATATCTGACATTCTGGTGTTTTCAAACTAAATTTGGCCCATTGCTTATACTTAAGTGCTATTCAATGTGAGGCATTCAAACCTTCTTGCATGACTGATGCTTTGCAAATATCGCAAACTCAAAACTTTTGTGTGCTTCCACAATGCAGTTGCAAAATCAGTTGGTGCAGAGATTGCAAATGCTCTTAGTCACTCCCTTCATACGAACAAATAAATGGCCATCGGACCCTTATGACCTCGTCACTAATGGCCTTGAACCATGCATAGGCAGAAGGGGGGCTGTTAACACCCCTCCCCAACCCACACAAAGCCTTTTCACAGGGGAAGAGAATAATATAATATGCAAATGTATATCTAGTTTGAAATGAGAAATATTTAAACCTACTCATCCAGTTCCTGGAATTTAAAAGTTGAGTAAGAAAAAAAAACTCTCTCTCTCCATATCTCCATTTACACACTTGAGAGTGAATGTGGACCTCTTTCAATGAAATTCCATATGTACTACCACAAATAATTAGTATAAATGTAGCTGCAAGCAGCAATGGCGGTTTCCTCCAAACATTGCAAACCAGGGAAACATTTATTTTTTTGACAATTTGTCACCGTATAGAAAAATCCATGCTGCAGACTTAGCAATGGGATATTACATTTCAAATGCAATACTGTGAAGATCCACAAGGGCCTTGGCTTCAAGCTAAGAGTCAGTGGGGGTTTGGTCATCCCACAATTTCCTTAAATGTTGTGTGTGTGCTTGCTCGGTCAAGGGACCCTGTCCTTTTGTGTGTGTGAGAATTTGGAGCAGGCGCGGAGGAGCAGAGGGAGACTTTACATTGACAATCACCCTAGCAATTAGCCAAGCATGTGTGTTTCAAATATTCACAAAACATTTTGCTTTTCATCCTACAGTCAACTTTTTTTCAGATTTGTGTACTGAACATCCTCAAGTGTCTTCATATGAACTTGTGATTGAATCAGAGTATCACTTTTTGACCTACGGATGTGTAAAGCGTTATAATATCAATTTGCTTTATATCAATCATTTTTGAAGATATGAAGTTGGAAACATGGAAACATGTTGTAGTGTCTTCCACGTGACATACCAAATTTGGTGTTGATATCTCAAATATTTGCTAAGATGTTCCTGTTCCTGTTTGGCGGCTTTTCTGCTGAATTTGAGTGGCTGTACCGGACAAATGGTTGTGAGGATCAAAATTATTTTCGATAACTTTTGTGAAGCTCGGTCTGAAGATCATCTCTGGTGATTTTGAAAAATTGTAGGTGGAGTAGGCTTTCAAAGGTTTTTGTCGGAATTTGTCTTGATCCAGGGAATCCAATGGTACCTCATTTTTGAAAATCGGTCATACGGTTCAAAAGTTGCGTGTGTTAACACAAGTCCAACTTTGACCCTGACGGAGGAAACCTAATAATGAGACTTGAGTGGTCTACAATGAACTTTCTCCCATGTGATCTAGCTCCTCACTTAGAGCCACAAGTAATGACAAAGTCTTTAGCATGTAAATAGGACCACAATAGGGTGGGTGTTTACCCTGTCCTAATGGTGCTGTGACATACCTGAATATTTATCTAATTTATCTCAACAGTCATGTTATTTGTCAGTGCATTAATCGGAAATATTTTCTATTTTATTTTTAAGGCTTATTACAAGGCTTGTATCACATTGGTGTAATGACGGGGTTCAAAGATTGGGTTCGAGATTCTACACTAAACAAACTCTTCTCAGCTTCGGCAAGATTCATGCTGGGCAGCTGATGGTATTGAATAGTAATCCTTTAATGGCTGATACTGTTTGTGCATCCCTGTTTGGGCATCCCTATTTTGGGATTGTGCAACCTCCCACGTGGATATATTCTTCTTTCCTCTGACACTTACGCCTATCCCTAAACTCATCAGCTGCCTTCTAATCCTAACAGAGATCACACAGGCATGCCCCAGGCGTGTGGGGTTGGGGGGAAACCCTCTCAGGAATATGAACCTTATGCAGGGTAAAGGCTGATTTATGAAAGCTGCTCTTGATGAGGGAGTAACCAGGGATATGAGGTGGTCACCTTGTAGGCATAGAGAACATTATTGATACTTTGATCTAGGGATGTCACAATACCAGATATTTAGTAGCTGATAGCAGTACCAATGATATTCAACCATTCTTGATACCACAGGTAGGGATGCACCGATACCACTTTTTTACAAACCGATACGAGTACGAGTATTTTTATTTGTGTACTTGCCGATACCGAGTACCGATACCGATACTTCCAAGATTTGGTTTCCATGAAAGATTTTATTTTATCCTCTGCAGGTTATGTCAAGCCTATAGTACAACATTAACAGAAGGCTATCCCAAGCCAAAAATAAACAGAGCTTTCTGGTTTAAACAAAAAAAATCAATATCATAACATTAGACAAAATGTAAATATAGACAGATGGCAATTTAATTTGCTGCATAGTTAATAACACAGTCTGCTTAACAAAAAGTGAACAGAACTATCCTGAATAAGAACATGAGCACAGTTCAGTTACAAAAGGATCAACAACTCTCTTCCTCCCCTTCTCTCTCTCTCTCTGTCTGTGTGCATGCGCGTTTTTTTCTTTTGAAAGACGTCAGTAAAGATTGGTTGCTTTGGTCTCTTGCGCCACTGGCATGAGTGAACTTTGTGTGCTTAGCACTATGGTGCGTCTTCAGATGTTTAATCAAATTGCTTGTGTCAAACGAAGTACTTTCCTTTCCGCCCCTCGACACTGTAACAGTGCAGATCTTACACTGTGCCTTACTCCTGTCATAATTTATCTTAAAATGAGTCCAAATCGCCGTTAAGGCAGCAACGCCCTAGCGATTTCTTACTAGAGTTTAATGTTGACAATGAACTGGGCTACGTTCTTGCAGCCAAATTGACACTTGCCTGATGTGTGACTGTGTTAGCTATGTTGGCTAGGTTGCAAACAACTTCCCTATCACAATAACATTGCAAATAAGTTAACGCAAGAGCACTTAATATTAGCATCAGGCGGAAAAACGAAAAAAAAACGTAATACTAGCATCAATGTCCAAGAGTGTTAAAACAACCTTGCTAACATCGCTAACGGGATGTCTTGCTAGCGGCTACTTGCTAGCGGGTGTTTGACAAACTAGCAAGTCAACAAGATTCCTGAAACACAAGACAAGGCAGACGTCCTCTTTTACCCTCACATGTCCTCCTTTCGAGACCTAAATGCGTCCGGGTAAAAGAGGAGAAAACAAATACATACCCGTCCCCGTAAATCAACCGTAGCAAATGGCAATAATATGTTTTAGGCGCAGCGTCGCTAAAGACAGACAGTAGGCTAGCCCCTACACTTTGCCTATGTAACAGCAGTTCTAAGTTAACTGCAAAACATAAAATTGCCGAAGATAGCACTTACCTTTACTGGAGGTCGTACGTGTTAAGTTTAAAATCTCTAGCGAAACGGTTAGCTTACGCAAGCCACCTCCACACATCGTATCCAAGCTGTTATTGAATTGATTTAAACTGCAAGTTCAACCTCAACTTATCTGTCTGCAATACCGCTCTTAGCCTCTATGCAACTCGGTGCTCTCACACCTGGCAGGCATAGACAGTAGAGGAGAAGAAAACACACGCGTTAAGACGCAACACTGGGTATCGTTTTTGGTATCGGTAATTTAAAACGAGTACGAGTATTTTAACAAAGTATCGACCCGATACCCGATACTGGTATCGGTATCGATGCATCCCTAACCACAGGAAAATATATATATATATATATATGCATCATAGCAAAAAAAAGAAGAAAAGAAAAATCAAAGCCCTCACTGCCCATAATGTAGCCAAGGCCAGCATGTGAAAATCTGCAATAATACTTAGGAGGCTTGATTAGAGGGAGGGATTTTGCATGTGGACCCTCAAACAGTATATTCATGAAAAATGCTCACTCTATTTCCATTTACAGTATATTCATGATACATGCTCACTCTATTTCCATTAACAGTATATTCCAGTCAGGTTTACTAATCATTGGACCAGTAGTTTGAGATGAGTTACAAAGCGTAGGTTCTTCACAAAATTAAAGTTTTAGGAAATTAAAAAAGTAGAAGAATTTTGATTGTATCCCAAGATTAAATATCGTCTGTATTAATTGGAAGTTTAACTGTGATTTAGGCCTTACGGGAGAGAATTGAGGCGACAATACGATAATATCACGATATTTGGGCCATGATTCAGCTTATTGTGAATCTTTACATTTTATGATACGGCGAAGTATTGCGAGTGAGTGATTTCTCCCATGTATTACGGTTTGTATGCTGGAGGTCTCTGCAGCCATGTTGGCACGGTAACAAGACATTGTGCTATCTTATTGACTTCATAGGAAGAATAGACAAACAGAAATAAAAATATAGCTGCAAGCAGCGATGTGGTGCCCAAGCTGGTCAGATGACCCAGAAGAAGCCTTCCATTCACTCAGAAGAGGCTTTTGATATACTCAGCAGAGGCTGGATTCGAACCGATGAGGCTGCCAACTACAGGACACCAATCACCAACTAATTTACCTAGTGAGCTATTGTCGGTGATGGAAATCACAGAGTTCAGTTACTGTTTCAAAATACAAGCGGTTTTTCCTGTGGCAATGGTTGTCAAATTTGGACCAAGTTTAAATAGTTTAAACAGCTGCAATTCAGTCCTATTTTGACAAGTCGAGGTGATTGAGGTCTGAAGGTAATCTGTTCCAAAAAACGCCAGGGGATAGCTTTTGCGAATATGAATGTGAATATTCTACAAGAATTGTAGGAGGAGTAGCTAAAAAACGCTTTTCCTAAACATTCTAAATAGCGGAGAATCTATATAACTGGGTATGATGTCATAGAGTGTGTTGAACTCGTCTTGATCCAGGGAATCCAATGACACCTCATTTTGGGAAATGCGGCAAATGGCTCAAAAGTAAAGTGTGTAAACACATCTTCAACTTTGAGCCATTGGTGGCCCTAGAGGGTTTGAATGGGAGACATGAAACTTGGTGGAAATGATGAGGGGACTGGTACCAAAGAGTGTGCCAAATTTCACAACTTTTGACCATGCGCTTCAAAAGTAACGTCTGTAAACACATCTTCAACTTTGACCCATTGGTGGCGCTAGAGGGATCAAATGGGAGACATGAAAATTGGTGCTATTGATAAGAGGACTGGTCCCAAAGAGTGTGCCAAATTTGGTGACTATTTGATATTCACCAAAAACGAAATATTCATTCATTCAAAATGGCAGCCAAATCAATTTGGCCACATCAATTTGATTGACTGTAACTAACAAACGGTTGCGAAAATCAAAACGCCAGGGGATGACTTTTGTGAGGCTTGGTCTGAAGATGATTTGTGGCAATTTTGAAGAAAATTCGTCAAGAATTGAAGGAGGAGTAGCGAAAAACACTTTTCCTGAACATTTACAATAGCTTGAGAATCTATATAATTGTTTATGATATTATGGAGTACGTTCAACTCGTCTTGATCCAGGGAATCAAAAGATACCTCGTACTGGAAAATGCAGCATATGGTTCAAAAGTAACATGTATAAACACATCTTCAACTTTGACCCATTGGTGGCGCTAGAGGATTTGAGTGGGAGACATGAAACTTGGTGAAATTGATGAGAGAACTGGTCCCAATAAGTGTGCCAAATTTCACAACTTTCGACCATGCGGTTCTAGGGGCTGCCATAGACTTCCATTGCAGAAGAAGATGTATAATAATAATAAATTATTCGCTGCTTGGCCACCAATACAAATCACAGTATTACATACTTTGCACCACCATATCCATATATCATGCCTACAAAATATTTTCTCCCACATCTATTAGGCTAGGCCTTATAGATGAATTGGAACAAAGCCCTGTAACTAGGTTTAAACTCTTGAGAAAACCCCAAAAAGTGGAGGTTGTAGAGAAGCAAAGTTGGAGTTGAGTCTTCATATCACTATCCATGGCTTGGCAAGTCAGGTGTTCAGTGAGTATTGTTTGAGGGTCCGCATGCAAAATCCCTCCCTCTACTCCTCCCTCTAAGCCTACTAAGTACTATTGCAGATTTCCACATCTGCTGGCCTTGGCTACATTATGGGCAGTGAGGGCTTTGCTTGTTCTTTACAATCAGACACAGGCTTTCCATGCATGGTGAGAATCAGTGGCAGGTTGTAAACCTTGATTGATGTAGACAGATGCCATAGTTCTCAGTGGTCTGTGGAGGTATGTTATAGGGGGTGAGGGCCCTTTGTTGTTGCATTTGTAATATCATATAACACAAATGCCCATGCTGATGCAGTGAGTTTCAAAAATAGTCATAGGAAACTTCTATTTCTTTGACCCCTTCTTCTCCTTGAGCTTCATAAAAGGGCATCAGATGGCATCACTAAGTCCCTAGGTAGTGTTGAAGTGTATGCTCATGCTCGTGAGTCTGTTTAAAATTGAAGTCAATATGTGGTTTTCCCTCCACAAAAAAACCTGAATGTATCATCAAAAAAGTACCTGTGACGGAGGCAGCTTTTTGGGGGTTTAAAATGTTAGTTTTGTTAGGATAAGCAGTTTTAACTTAAACAGCTTTGAAAAAAATTGGGGCGCTACAATGACTTTTAACATGGAGAATCGCCTCCGTGCCATTGCCATATCTGGGTCCATAGGCAAATGACTGCGTTATATAGGTTTGCCTGAAGCCGCCTGGTTTTTACTGTCTACCGAACTAGTAAGTAGCTTATTTGCCGTCTTGCTTTGTCTTGTGTTGCACTTGCTTGATGTTTGACTGTGTTAGGACAGTTGTTGACCAACTAGTTTGTCATAGTGTCAAAGTACACAAAGCACATTTGAAGAGATTTCGCTAGTTTGAGCCACTAGCATCTCGCTAGCTATTAGCAATTGATCCGTTGTGCTGCTTTAAACACTGTGTGCAAAATGTACCATCTTAAAAAAATATATATATTATATATATATATTTATTATTATTTTTTTTTTTTTTTTTTAAGACCACTTTGTAATCGCTGACGTTGCGGTTAGAAAATTGCGTTTTATCATATTGCAATTTAATCGCAAATGCATTTAATCATTCAGCCCTAGTTTCGTCCAGCTGTCTCCCAGTAAGATTATGACCCAAAGCGTAGTTTCCCACACGGAGGCTTCTAAGGACTATTCCAAGGGCCAAGCACTGACAGGGGGCCACATAGAACTTAATGACCTTTATAACTATCATGAATCTCTATTATTAATATTGTCATTTTAAAGAAAACTAATTTTTTGACCGATCGAGCCAGCACTCTTCCAGCTTCTTTTCATTTGATTGGTATCTGTTTGTAAATATAATTTGAAATTGTGACACCTTCTATCTCCTGTTAATGTAAGAAACAGTTTTTGGTGTAAATAAACAAACTGAAAAAAAATCAAATCAAAAGAAAGGAATACATGTGATTGGGTATGTTTATATGTGTATTTGTTTATATGCTCCCTACATTTTAGATCTGAAATGTCCTGTTTTAGCAGAAAAGGGCATATTGTTAAACTCTGATGCTGCCTGTAAACAGTTACAATATTGGTTGCTTTGGAATGTTTGTGTACCTCGGGAATATCATCTATAGAAATGTAAGTAAATTAGAGAGTTTCTATGTATAGTCTGGTCAGTGCAGTGCTGTGCTAGTTCCCATGGCTTTGATGGGTGTGAGGCTCAGAGATTCCCATGTTTTTCAATACTTCTAGTCCCTTTCTCTTTGTGTCCATGTGAGAGAGGTGTGTCATGGTATGAGAATTGTTTCTCATGTGGAAAGGATTTTGCATGAACTACTTGGCTTGCTTCCATAGTATAATTAGAATTAAAATTATTGCAAAAAAAATAATTTTGACACAACAATATCATATACTTAGACTTCACCCATCCAAATGAAGTTAGATGATTGTAGCCCCACATGGTTGATACGAATATAAGACCGAATCTCAATTCTTCCCCTTGCCCCTTTTTCTTTGTCTTTGTCTTTGTCTTGACCCTAGCACTTGCAAGTGTAAGGGCCAAGGGCTGAAAACGTTCCCCTATGAAATGAGACGCCACTCGGTTTCGGGTACGTCACTTGGCGTCCCTGGATAATACAGGATGGTACATGTAAAGCACAGGTCGATGTCTTCAAGCAAGTGCTGTCATTCACAGATATCAAACGGAATTTGCGGATAAGTTATCTGTAGACATGCGTGACTGTATGAGCTATGAAACTAGCGATTTAAAAAAAGTTTCAATTATGGTTGCAAATATATACGACTGTATAGAGCACAAAACTAGACTGTCGTAATTGTTTTGTGGACGGTACATGTAAAGCACGGATCGATGTCTCCAAAGCAAGTGCTGTCATTCACAGATATCAAACGTAATTCGTGGATAATAAAGTTATCTGTACACATGCATGGAGTCAGGCTAGTCCAAGCAAGCTACCATATAATCCAATGGAGTGGTGGCATACGCGCTAGCTGTAACCTAAAACTACTGTCTGAAAGCTTCAGTTAAGACCTACAATACTCTGCATCGTTCGTGTAGCACATTTCAGATCAAACCGAACATATAAACATATAAAAAGTTGGGTAGATAGCTTTATTCATGTAAAATATTCCTCGCTTCAAGCAGCCATGTTTTTTCGAAAATTCCCTAGCTGGTTTCGCTGTGTGCTCTGGGATGGCCCTTGGAGGAGCAAGTAAGCTCTCCGATCATCTTAAATCCAAGGGCCATATAGCCCTCAATCTTATCCCTTAATCTTGATCAAATTGGGTATTGAGACACAACTAGCTCTCACATGAACGCGCAACTTCAAGGGTAAGGGGGAAGATAAGGGGCAAGGGGAAGTATTGAGATTCGGCCTAAGGTTTGTGTCCCTAGGTGGGGGAGTTCCTTCATGCTAGCGCCCCCTAAAGGTGGGTAGGCTGAAAGCACTTTTGGGGCAATAGCTCGACAACCATTTTATCAAAATAATACAAAATGTGAATGACGAGTTGACCTAGGAGGTGCATGGGCCTGGCTCATCACGACTCGTTTGTGGAGTAGAGTCACCAAGTGAATAATGTTCAATGCAGAAACATTAAGAGTTTCTTCCATATTGAGCACCGACAACTGACACATTTCAATATCTTAATCCTCAAAATTAGTTTTTTACTTTAAATCCTTATGTATCATTTTCAAAATTCAATTGGTCTTCTATCACCTGTTAAAGCAGTCAAATCATTAAACCTTTTGCAACTTGGGGCAGTTCGGACAATTATCTTGGACCCCGATGATTGCTGATAAACTAATTAGTGTGCTTGCCCGAAGGGAAGCACAGTATTGTTGTTGTCAAGTTTTCTTTATTTATTCTCCGTTTTTCTTGCAGCTAACTACTCCTCACCCGATTGAGATTGAGACGCCATTCAAACACCGAAACGTCCGGCCCGATCCGGTGCAACCTGCTATATCTTTTCGTGGCGGTACTCCTTGCCACTCCTTTTTTATTCCTCTTTTTCCATCACCTTTTCCATCACCTTTTCATAGACTTGCATGGCAGAACTCTGTGCCATTATGACATCATAATAGGGTCATTAAACTGGCTTGCACCTGTGCTTCACTGACAACTCTCACTGACACCTGCGCACGGCTCCTCTTCTCTCTCTGTCCCTCTCCATTCAACTGTATAACTAGGAATATTAAGAGACACCTTCCATACCAGGGCTCTACTGACTCATGCATACTCACTCGTGCATACTCACTCGTGCATACTCACTCATGCATACTTACTCATGCATACTCACTCATGTTTACTCACTCATGTTTACTCACTCATGGGTACTCACTCATGTTTACTCACTCATGCATACTCACTCATGCATACTCACTCATGCATACTCACTCATGCATACTCACTCATGCATACTCACTCATGCTTACTCACTCATGTTTACTCACTCATGCATACTCACTCATGCATACTCACTCATGCATACTCACTCATGTTTACTCACTCGTGCATACTCACTCATGTTTACTCACTCATGCATACTCACTCATGCATACTCACTCATGTTTACTCGCTCATGCATACTCGCTCATGCATACTCGCTCATGCATACTCACTCATGCATACTCACTCATGCATACTCACTCGTGCATACTCACTCATGCATACTCACTCATGTTTACTCACTCATGCATACTCAGTCATGCATACTCATTTGTGCATGCTCATCCAGCAGGGAGAGCTGGAGAGCTGACACCTGCCCCAACTCCAAGGCACTTGTTCTCTCGGTCATGGCCGCAACAGAGCAAGCACACTCTCGCAGTTCGTTCACGAAACGCATTCTAGTTATTATTGTATTGTATACTCCTGTCCTATTATAAATGTTGATACTTCTACGCCTATATGTAGCAGTTACTCCACATTAAGTATTGTATTCAAAGACATTTATTGTCTTCAATTAATAATCGATATTTTTATATTATGCGTATTTATCCAAACTTTTTAAATACATTCCTAACATAGTTATACAGTGGAGCTCATATTGTTCCTTATACATGCACATTTCAGAAAATACTGAAACGTACGTACCACAATATTGTATCTGTTAAAAAAGTCACACTCGATAATACGCGATAATAGTGTTGCCATAAACCTTACAGGCTTTTTCTTCCAAATAATACACTGACAAAAAAAGTTACGGTTTGAAAAATACCACGCAGTAGAAAGTAAATTGTAAACAAAACTGTACTCCGGTCCAAGTATTATTCCTTTATTTTGAGGCGAGCCATGCCATTTGGAACTAATTGGTAGAAGAGAAACGTTTCCACTTGAGCATGTGTGAGTGGAGATATGGAAAGAACAGGAGCATTTAAAAAAATACATTTCTTACCAAGCTTTACATTTCAAGCACAGTGAACCATAATGTGATATGGAGCTACAGCTTGATCTACTACCTCACTATCTGAGGGGGAACTGGATGAGTAAGTTTGAGTATTTGAATACCACACTAGGAGATCATTTATAGGATACACTCTTTATCTTGTTATGCTGTTATAGCCCATAGGTTAGGGTTAGGTTATATAAGCTCTGCAACTGTGTGATTGGTACACACAGGCTAAAATTAGGCAAATGTGTTTCACTCTCTCCAAAGTGCCACAGTGCACACCGTTTATTATAGTCTCTGGCCATAGTCATGGTCAACCTCATATAGGCTACAGCGTAGCCTAGTTTTAGCTTTGTCAACTATGGTAGTCTACCTTCTCCATCTATCTGCAGCTATTATGGGATACGGGAACTAATTTTCTACATCCAATCTGTTTTTGATGAATCTCTCTCTTGATTGTCATTACAGTAGATTCCCTTTTATGGCTATAAAAACGATCATACAAATGTAGGTTTATTTGAGGCTGTTACTCTACCCTACGCTACAGACAGCAATATCTGACCATAGCAACTCATTTCATTTCTCTATCTCTCATTACCGGTATACTAAATCCTATTCTCTTTATCATTATAATAAATCATATTCTATCTATATTATCATTATAATAACTCATGACAACTTTTATTGTTCATTCCCTATTGATCATTTGTAGCACGCAAATGAATCAAGTGATCTAATTGTGAGTCAGGGTGGGAGCTCTTTTGAGGTTTGTTAGTGCAACCAAACATCACGTATTCACCGTGCTTCACGAAGCTGTGTTTAACCAATCAAATTCATCAAAACTTTTATCTAACTATTTTCTTAAGGCTGTCGAGGAAGTGTCTATTGCTATTGTTTTATTGCCTAGACCTAATGAAAACACTGAGTGGAAGATAATTGAAACAACTTTATGGACAGACAAATCTAACTTCAGGTGACAAATCTTCATGAGGCGTAGAACATATGAAAAGAGGCTAGAGAAGTACTTGAAGCAATCTGTCAAGCATGGTGGAGGAAATAGGATTGTCTGAGGGTGTTTTGGAGCTGGGAAAGTTGTACATAATAAGACATTTCATCCTACTTGGGGCCTATGAACCAAAATGATGCAAGCCCTTGTTAGGGATGAAGCGGTCAACTGCAATGCAGTACACTTTGTAATTGTTGTCAATGATCAAGTTTCAAGCACAAAATTGTCATTTCAAACTGGGGACAAGCCTATGCCAGGCTGTAATTGTGACAAATGCATAAAAGGTACTTTTGGCATCCTCTCAATCCATGCTACTGCTTCTTTTCCTAGCCACTACAGGGTTTTTCCTGGGTCAAAATGGGTCTTCGGTGCTGCCCCCCCAAAAAAATTGCGCGCTTTGCGTGCACAGACTGTGTTAACGTGACATCTTATTAGTAGATATCTATGTAGTTTTTTTTCACCATTTCAGAAATAATGGTGGCTATGGTAAAGTGCTGATGTGTGTAAACCAAGGAGGACTCAATTGCGGAAAAATATTATTTTTTTAATTTTATTTTAAAGTCAGGTACAGAGGTCACAACCAGCCTGTGAACATTTCACCCTCTGCCTTTTGGTGCCCTAGGTAAAATTATTTAACAAGTTCACGGTCATTTTAGGCTACATATATTTTTAATAGGCCAACTCAAATCTATTAAAGCCTATTAACGAAGTTCAGAGTCAAAGCTATAGTGAAAAGGCAGGGTGTAGCCTAAAAGTGTGTTGGCTACAAACACTCATTAAAAACCGATGGTAATTATCTGGGAAATAGTCTCTAACTGCAGTCAAGTTGTCATGGCTTGTGTCCAACCATTGTGAATTTGTCGTAACATTAAAGAAGATCAATCGCGCGCAATTCCAGGATGCTTTATTTTCATTGGTTGCTGGCTTAAATTTTACCCAGATACAACAGATACAAAATATATGGTTTTTCTGATTGGCTATTGTGTAGCCCATTTCTTTTTTTTTGATTGGCTCATAAGTGGCACCTCACGGCAGAACTACAGGGGATTCGGGGAGACGTGCTTAATTCCTCCATGGTGAGGGCAGCGCGGCCAGGTCATGTTTGCGTGCTCCGGCACATTAGATAGCCTAGAGTTTTTTTCAGCGTGAGAAATACGATGTGTGGCGGGAGTGCGTGATTAAAGACCGAAATGAGTGACTGTCACGCTCAATGCGTGTCACTTGAGAGCCCTGAATTATATTCGAGATGCAACACTAATCTCCTGAAAGCTGAGCTTTCATTGATAAACGAATGCGGTTGTCTGCCTCTCCCGAGGTCCCGCGGTCTACTGTTACTCGTTCAAACGGATAGACAAATCAATTAGGTCCTCAACATAGCAGATATTTTTTATTAAATTGAAAGCCATGAATACCGAAAATGGAATGTTATGCTCAAAATCACCGACAACTGACAGTCAGGATAGGATGCATACGCAGATTGAGTGATTGGCAGCTTGCCGCTCTGTCCATTCGCGCAACTCACAGCGTATTGCGTATTAATCAGCCAAGAAGAAAACACACTTATCAACTCGTTTACTGATCAAAACAGGACGATGATTCGGCTGTAGGACTCTTGAAACATATTATTGAGAACCTATTCCCTGACAGGCATTGCATGCGTGATGCATATATGATGTTTAGAAGATGTTTAAGTATAAGGCACTTTTTTTGCCTTATAGGCGCTTGGCAAAACTGCTTAGGCGCGCGCCTACATTTTCTCTATGCAGGAAAAACCCTGCACTATTAGCTAGAGTGGGTATGGCTCCTCATATGCTCTGCTGAAAACATAAATAAATAATGTAATGTCAGAAAAGACTTGTGTGAGCAGTGACTATGAGGATTGATTAACATTGGGTGTGGACAAGTATGGAAACAGCCAAACAAAGGACTTTTTAAGTCCTTATTTAACTTGAGTGAAGGACAGAGGTATGGCTCCAGAGTAACTGGCTGGTAGGGTGGCATGAAGGTCAGTGGTTACACAAAGCACCAATGACCCCTGTCAGCACACAATCTAAGGGCCCCTGCTGCTGTGTATGACTCTCTTAATCCCCTGGAGCAGTTACAGGAAGCAGTAAATGGTCAGTTGAGTCAGTGGGTATGATCTTGGATGATCCCCACTGGGACCTCCTGTGGAAAAGCCCTCCCTAAAGCCCAAAGTACATTTGCTCAGAATAGCATGGCAGCTGCCCCACAGTCCAGCTCTCCTCTAGCCCCCCACAGATCACACATCAAAGTCTATTAAGATGTTTTATAGAGAACGATGACAGAAAGCACTCTATCCTGATTCTTGCCATCATGCAAATGGATGTAACTTTTCCATGTGTATAGTAGAAATAATATTCCTATGTATTTACATGGAGGCTATTCATAATTTTTAACTATTTACGTTTCTATATCAGACTCAAACAAGTTTTATTCGCACAAATCTGCACTACCATGTTGCTAGAAATGGCAACTAATTTAGGTATGGTTTTAAGGAAACATTTGGACATTATTTTATGTTAAATAATTATTCATATGTTTTATCATTCAGGTTGTTTTGTTATAACTTTTGTAATAACTCGTATTTAAGAGGAGACGCCCAACAGCATGCCTGACCAGCTGCTGTCTGGTCATGGATCATTTTGCACTGGGGATAATGACATGGAAAGAGGGAAGAAGGCATCAATGGTGTGAAATATAATTGATTTTTCAGCATGACTAAGCATGAAATGCCAAGATTGTGGATTTGCTTGCATATACCTAATTCTTCTCAAATCTCTCTTTAATAGCTTTCTTACAAAGAATGATGTAGGTATCAGGCATTATTCCTTTAACCTAGGAAGTGACCATAAGACGCTAACGGTGTGGCCATAAGAATAGAATAGAAAAGCCTTTATTGTCATTGTATTTGCATACAACTAAATTTGGAGTGCTTCTCCTGTTGGTGCGACGAGGGACAACATATAACACAACAATATTACATATCTAAAAACGGTAGGAATAGCATACAAATATATATAAATATTAAGAGTACAACAAAGTGCAGTGGAATAGATTAAAGTACTTATATATATATATATATATATATACAACAATACAACAACAGTACACATAATAATAAAAACAGAGATGTTATGTGTGACTTGCAGTCAATAAAGTGAAAGTTTAATGCATGTATTTAGTGTTCTGATGGCCGTAGGGAAAAAACTGTTCCTAAGACGTGTGGTCCTTGCTCTAGAGGATCTGTACCGTCTGCCTGAGGGTAGGAGAGTAAACAGGTGGTGGCCTGGGTGAGAGGATTCTTTTAGGATGTTATTGGATGTTTAAGATGCTTAAAGTACAAAAAAACGCACTCGCAAGCTTGTCTCATTGCTTATTTATTTTGAACAGTTTATCTACAGACGCGTTTGGGCCTAAGCCATGATCAGTGTATAGTGTGAACACCAGAATGGATGCTTTTTAGGGTGAAGGGTAACAGGTGAGCTGCACCTAAGGGGGCACAGATTCACAACATGTTCGCACAAAACGCACAGTACTTCAGACTGTACAAAAAAATCATATCAAAAAGTTGCCAAACTCAGCAGCCTGAATTAAATATAGAAAACATAATAATAATAATAATAATAATAATAAATATAGCTGCAAGCAGCAATGGAGGGTTCATGCAGCGAATCGGCCAAATTCGATTGGCTGTTGAAGGCGAATGCTTTCAGAACGCAATCTACTGATAAAGCATGGTCTTTAGAAAGTCCGTGCCAATTTTGGTGAAGATCGGATCAAATTCGCGACCTGTGCAAACTTTTTAGTGTTTTGGATTAAATTAAGGTCAAAGGTCACCAAATGTATTGATTGTCCCCCAGATGGGGTCAGCAGTCCATGTACCAAGTTTGGTTTTGATACATTACAGGGTTGCCGAGATATGAGCTCACTTCCTGTTTGGCGGCTTAGGATAGTTAGGAAACACATACTCGGCACTAGGGATGCAACGGTACAGTGTGGCCACGGTTCGGTTTGTATCACGGTTTTTGGGCCACGGTAACGGTTCGGTTTCGATATATCAATATTATCCTGCCGCTAACACGCATTAGGTTGTATTTGTCTTTTCTATTGCAAGTCAACAAGGTGCTTCTACTCACACTTGCAGAGACAATGCAAGATGCAATTAAATGTAAAAAGGGCACATGTTAAGTCAAATCACAAAATGTATTTTAAACAAGGAACACTATTCTGGCCTTCTGTCAAAAACAGGCAATATTAAATATAGTAAAATGCAGTATACTGTAAAGTAATGTGAAATGTAAACATTGACATTATTCAATAAACATTGTCATTCACACACTTAAACCCTAGAAAATACTTAACTGTTATAAATACACCCTTAAAGAACAACAGAACAAACCTCCTCTCTCCTAGTCACTTCGTACAGTTCTGAAATTATTTTGCTGCTAAAATGCGTGCGGGAGGGGATATTAAAACGAGGATCAATGGTCTTTATCATGTGACGGAATCCCGTGCCTAAAACTACTGAATAGGACTGCATGTCTATCCCCATGAAGACGCCCATTGAGTTGGTTATTGCCTTGTGTTTTTCGGAATTTTAAGCATATTGTTGCTGAAATGCTGCAGCAATGGATGGTTGTGTTTTCGGCGACAAACCGTGCTGCTCCACTTAGTTACAGCCGGGTGATGACGGGGCAAGTGGCTCAACATGTTGGATGTATTACCTGTGGAGTAGGCGATCGTAGTAAAGCAATGCTTGCACACCGTGCTATGCTTGCCGACGATCTTTTTCCCTTTGTCATCATACTCCACACTGAACCCAAAATGTTCCCATACAGCTGATTTGTAAGATGACGGTGCCTCTTCAAATTGTATTTTCTCCTTTTCTTGTTGACTCGCCATGATCGTGCTGCAACAGGGAAAGTTTCGTTTCTCCTCACATGGATCTCCAGTGTCTGCATTCAGAGCGCTGATTGGCTCTTGGGAAAGTCAGTACAATTCTGATTGGTTGTTGCATGGTTGTGGAGCGCAGAACTCATCCCCTGGGTCCCAAGCAGTCATGGCTATCGCCCAATACATGCGTGCATTCATTATAACCACATATTAAATTAAAAGTTTAATGTCACCCATACCGTAATATCGCGGTTCACCTGGGTCAACCGAAACCGAACAGGGCGAACCGAACGGTTCGCTAAAATACCGAAAACCGTTGCATCCCTACTCGGCACTGATTCTTGGTAAGGCCTCCTTCATAAAGGAAAACAGCATGGACAATAGGGTGCATCATTTGCCCCACTTTTTTCAAATCTTTTGAAAATCAATCTGTACCTAGACTCATTTTTTTACACTTACTAAAATAAACTTCCATGAGAAATTGTATCAAATTCCATGAATATCTAAGGGGTCCACCGAGGGTCTGAAGTTTCCTACTAACAACGCCCATAAAGCTAGGCTGAAATTATCAGTTTTTCTGAAATAACGCCACAAATAATGGATTTAGCCCTATAATGTTAATAAAAGTTGAATATAAATATGGACATTGCGCATCTTTTGGTGCCAGTTGTATGTCTCTATCGTCATAACTTTCCGAGATATGACAATATCAAGTACATTTTTCTTTCAAAACGCATTGAAAATTGCCCTTGCCAGAAATTTCCACAATAACACTGAGGAAACTCATGAATAGGTTTCAATACAAACATCAATGAGAACATATAGAATACTTAATAGCTAAGTACACTCTGGCAGTCAGAACTTTACAAGGGGTTGAGAATGCATAATTTATTATGATAATTCAGAAATCCTTACTATATTACTATAACTTCTGTACCAACAGAAAAGCAAACAATCCTAAACAGTGAACACTAAACAATAAACATTTATGAAATAGAAACTAATCAAAATAACTTTTTGCAGGAAAAGCAACAAATAGTAGGTCCTATCTTAAATACATGAATGAAAATGTTGATACATAAATCAATTTTAAAGAACATCACACTTTATCTCTCAGATTTGGTGTTTCCTTTCTGTCTGCTTCCACCACCTGCATAACATTCTGGTAATGTTCTTCTCCTCTTGCAGAGGTGATGAAGTCTGTGCTGAGTTTTATATTACGCTCTGCACTGTCATTGACAACATTCATGGCTTCCAAGTTAATCAAGGCTTCCTTGTAGGCTGGGTGAGCAGGCCAGGTTGAGACATGAGTGGTGAGGAAATAGAATATGGAAGAGATACCATGCATGCATCAGGTCCCACTAGGTCTGCCAGAGTTGTTTTTTGTGTGATCTTTCCTGGAAACTTTGGTTTACCGAAACCGGAGCCATTTCTATCAGTTGGGTGTGTGCAGGAGCCAGATAGCTTGACAGCCAACAAGCTATTGGCTAGGGATCTCTTGTGCTCTGCAGGTACCTTGTTGCTGAAGAGGGCTAGTGGTACCATCTCAGCTGTGAGGTACCACAGGTGTCTCCCGAAAGCCTTCACTGCACTCTTTGAGATCACAGCTGACACATGTGAATATTCAAGTAAGTTCTTGAAGAACTGCAGGTCGTTCCATGGTGCATCAATGGCCACGGAACACTGCAGCCACCAAGATGAATAGAGAAGTGTCACAAAAGTGACAAAGTCTCTAACTTTGTCAGACTGATGTCTGGAGGTGATCTTGCCAGTTGGGAGCTGAGCAATTTCATCCTGGAGCAGAGAGATCTTGATTGAATATAACACCTTGGCCATCCAGCGAGCCCGGTGCATAGTACCTGGTTGCTTGAAAGAGAATGGTCTCTCCTCTGGATATGCATCTAGGAATACTAGGCACAGCTCTACGAATTCCAGGTAGTCATCACGCTTTTCCTGAAGACTTGCTTGGGCAACTTGAACCACATCATTCTGTAGATTGTGAATCACCTTCCGGGCTGCCACAGAATAAGATGTCACATCTAATCTGCACAAGTCCTGTGGTTGTCTCTCACGTAAGAGAGAGAAATTCTTCTTAAACCTTGAAAAGAGAGCCACCTCTGGGGATTTAGATACTTCAATCTTGAGGTCTGTGAAGACATGGTCCAGCACAACTTCACCAACATGATGCCTGCAGGCTGACCACCAGAGAGCGCGACCCACCTTCTCCTGGATGCTGATGCAGGCTGCAGATAAATGGCCTGTGTTGGATGCTGTGGTGTCAAAGGCAATGTTGACCACTCTGTCTGCACACATTCTTCCAGCAGGTTGCATGTCAGCTCACTGATAATGATTCCACAGCCTCGACCACTGCCAGGTGTGTAAAAGGGCACGCCCAGAAGTTTGCTGTCATGGGTGTTCCCTACAGATACTGCTAACCTCTCTCCAGACTTGTTTGGTGTCATCACAGATGGTGTTAACTTTGGGTCCCAATGGACAGTAAGCATCTTAGGAGGTTCCCAGTTGTCCTTGTTGGATGTTGATATTTGCTTTGCCATCTTTCTTCTTGCAATGGCTTATCTGCCATAGTGACAAAGTACTGACAAGTACCACAGGATACAATATCTGGACTATGTAAGATAATTGTGTGACAAGATGTAAGACGTAAAGATACTTCAAGCTGAAAAGACTGCAACCAGTGAAAGCCAGTTAATGAAACTCAAGTCTGTTGACTGTTGTTGTACACCTGGCGACCTGACCTGACCTGTTGACTGTTGTTGTATAAACTGAAATCCTTTGAGAACACTTGAACAACTGGCGACCTGACGGACAAGTAAACTGTTCTGTTCTATTTTTATGACACCGAGACTACCTTCACCTCTGGTTTTTATGGATATTGCGATGACAAAATGCAGAAAATTTAGACAAAAATGCAATATCACAAAAACCAATGAAGCAAGTGATATAAAACCGGTATCAAAAGATGCGTAATAGCCACATTTATAATCAACTTTCATTGACACCATAGGGCTAAATGCATTATTTTTTAAGTTACTTGAGAATAACTGATTTTTCCCTATGTCCGTATAGGTAACAACTTTAGAGGCTTGGTGGACCCCTTAGACATTATTCAATCCAGCAAATATTCCACAGATTTTCTTTTCATTAGTATTGTCACATTTTAAATTTGGGTACAAGTTCAATTTCCAACATTGGGGCAAATGATGCACCCTAATGGACAGCAGGTTGATGTTCTTGTTCTGACCAAAGCAAGAATCGCTGAACAAGCGCAGCCTCTGAGCGCGGCCAAGAGCACCACTCAACTGTTGATGTAAACAGTGGTCCAGAGCTGAAGCAGTCATGTTGCTACCTTTCCTGTTCTCATGCTCCATCCAATTGTACAGATTGACATCCTCCACTACTTGCCTACTTCCCTTCCCATGGTGAGTAACAACACCAAAGACATACATGTGAAGCTGTCTTGAGTAGTATGCCTGACCTATGGGGGTTCTAGGGAGTAGCAAATTCTGCATCATGTCGAAGCACACAGTCACTGCATCATGATCTACCTTCCCCAGTAAATCGTAGAACACCCGTGCTCGTCTCCTGTGTAGAATGAAGGATGCAGACTCACTTCGCTTCTCTTCTTCAGTCAAGCTGGGGTCCTTAACTCTCGTCTGAAACCTGGCACATGACGAACAGGCATCTGTTGCAGGATGCCCAAACCCAAGGTTAAAGTGCTGTCTGAAAAGAGTGTAATACAGTGAGTAGCTGATGACATCGTGATCTTGTTGTTCAAATAGCTTGTGCATTCTTTGCACGCTGAGGTCACTGGGAAAATATTTACGGCCTGGTGCTCCCCGTCTTCCATAATGGCTGGCCCTACATGTAAATGTTTTGATGTGTTCCATCACAAGCTGCTTCTTGGCATCACTTTCTGCCACCTTGCGAGCACCACCCCTGAGTTCTGGTCTGGCTGTGGCATTGAGTGCATAATACCTTGCCACTCGAGACACACGATCCTTGCCAATACCTGCAATGACAGAAAAATTCCATTTATTTGTTTGTATGTAGGTGTGTTTGTAGTATGTAGCCTACTGTATGTCTTGTATTTTTTTATTTATGTATCTATCTATCTACATATTTATTCATTAATTCATCCATTGCTTAATTTATTAATTCACAGAATCCATTCACAATGACATTAGACATCTCCAACAAGGACATTTGTGATTAAGCAGTGCATCAGACAACTAAATGGCAGTCATTCATACATTTAAAAAGGAAAACCTATAGGCCTACCTACTTAGGCTACAACCTACTTATCTGCATTCATTCAACTTGCAGTAAACTTGTTATTTATCAAATAGCAATGGCTTATGACCAGCCAACTAGGCTAGGACATTTGTGCCCAAGCAATACATCAGAGCAGTGGCGTTTCTACATTCTCCGCTGTCCCTCTCTGCTCTGAGGGGCAGCGGTAAGCTATTAAGACTGTTGCCATGGAAACACCAATGCGTGTGAAACAAAAGTCGTGTATGAATAATATAATTCATAAAAATCTAAATGAAACTCACCCAATACGCTGCAAAAGGTGGCCTTGCAGACAGGAATCTTTGTCGGGTGATCTTCGGTCAGCAAATTATATTCATTAGTGATCTCCCTATCCTTCTGAATGTCGCTGTTGCCAACCTTTGGACGTCGCCGCTGAACTTTTTTGACAGAGATCAGCTGTTAAATAACTTGATCCTGCTCGACTTTGCTAGATGCTGAATAAAAAGATTGAAAGTTTTTCAATAGATCCCCTGGAGTCAATGTGTCTGCGTGACAGAAGCTAGTGGCCTTCTTGTGAGAACAGGTAACTGCCGGCATTTTGCCTCCTCCCGAGTGCCTCATTTTCTTTTTTTTTTTTGCGTTGATGATTTGCTTTTGATGGCTTACGTTTTTTCCCCACCCCAGAAACCATTACAGGTTCATCCATTCCGTCAAATTGATTCATGTTGTATTGTTTGATAAGTAATAATTGTCGGTTTATCAAGAAGATGACTAGCACTAGGATGACAGCTGCATTCAGTGAGCCACGTCTACTGTTTACATGGAATGGTGCGCGTGGAATGGAGCGCTGTGATTGGTTTAGCGGATGTATAGCATTCTGCAGAGAAGGGAGACTGGCGTTTGTCGCGGTTTGGAAAGAAAGGGAGAAAACAAGGTACAATAACTCGGCGGATATCGCGTTTTGCCTAAAATCGAATATGGACTTTTCAATACCGACAAAATACAATATTGATTTAGGTGAGAACTCAATTTATTCAAAAATGGCGTTTATCGCGTTTTGGAACCAAACTCTTCATATATAAACTACAAATGTTGTCTCTGACTCACTCTCTCTCTCTTTCTCTCTCTCGCACACAGTCTCTCACTTCACACACACAATTTTCTCTGTCTCTCACTCTCAAAAATTCTGCACATAGAATTAGCGTAATTCGCTTACCCGTCTCCCGTTTTTGAAGCGTTGGCTCGTATTCTTTTGCTGATTCTGAGAGTTAATACTCTGTCTCGAAGGACCATCTGTTAGAATATTAATAAGCACAGCACGCTAAAGTTGAAGAATGGACCGGAGGCAGAGTCAGTTTTCTGGAGGTTGTATTTCAGCGTGGAGACCCCTCTCAGCTGTTGGTTCAAGAAAGGTCTACCTTACCTAGCAGAAATGTGTTGGCATTTATACAGTTCAGGTTACATTACAAAGGGAGAGGGGAGGGCCACACCCTTTAGGTGACAGAAAGGGGGGGAGAACAGTGAGGGGTTCACCTAGGGGGGGGAGGGGGTTGATACCAAGTTACAGAGGGTTCTAGCAGGAAGAGGGGGAGGAGGGGGGTCACATGTCATTTGCATTTGGACCTCAGTGAGAGACAGACAGAGAACACATCCAAAGTGAACAGGATAGCAGTATTTCCAGTTCTATCACTTTGGTCTTTCTTCAGTCTCCCTTCCATATTCAGGGGCCACATTGGGGCCCCTACATGCAGCTGGGCTGGCAGATAGAATTCAACAAAAGCCATTGTTCCTCCCACAGTGGAGGAGGAGGAGAGAGAGTAGTGGGGGAGGAGAGAGAGGAGAGAGAGTAGTGGGGGAGGAGGAAGAGGAGAGAGGGCCAGGGGGTTTGCCTACTATATGATGACCCCTAAGGTCTCTCTATTCTGTGGAGAGGAATGTAGATTATTCTACTGAATACTGAATAGAACTACCTATGCTCTGGATTCCCATTTCATGAAAGTAAGTGGGGAACACTGCTTAAAATTCTATATGAGAGTCATTTTAAAAGCTGTGTTTTGGGGTTGGTTTTTAGTTGAATGACTGGTGAGTCAGTTGAGTTTTTCCTACATTGAGAGTAAGAGTATCTTTACCAGTATCCCATCTACACACCAAGAATGTGTACACACTCAGATGGCAGTTGATTTGAAAACAAACCCGTGATTGCACAAGATGCTGTTTTGCAGCTTTTCTGAGCTTTATTTACTGAGTTCTTGACAAAAGCACCACTTTAAGCACATAGCATGTATGAATTGAGTTCATCCACCATCTGACCATATACCTCCATTCTTTAGATGTGTATAGCAGTATGGGGTGTGTATGCGCATCCAGCTCTGCAAAACTAAGGGTAGAGTATCAATGTGTATCAGTTACCCAGTAACATCGAATGTCATGCACCCTTTTTGATGGCATTGTTTCAATATCACAAGGGCTGAAGCACTTAATGCTCAGTCATTTGCCAGCAGAAAGCTTCTGTGTTTTCTCAATGTAATCTCGGCGATTTGCTTTTGTGTATTTAGTATGTATTTAGGCTGCATGTGAGATTCTACATTTATTTTGGCACACATCAGTATTGCCCTATCCTTACTTGAGTGTGTGAGCATTTAGTTCACACACTCTTTTTGGTCTACGGTTCATTCATTTGGGATTAGGTTATTCGGCCACATTTGAAGTCTTCACATCTCTACGGCAAAATTTGTGATTTTTTGCAGTCTGCTAATCCAATAAAAGCCTTTGTTGACAACTGCTGTTATAATGAGCTGTTTATTCGTCTAAGAAGCCATAATCTGACATAATTAGAAATTCCCATGTTCATCAGTCTTTTTTCATTTTTCTCTTTAAACATCCCACTCTTATTTAGTCAAGGTTTAGAGTTTTTTTTTCAGTGTGACAGATAACCCATTGAAATCACTACAGCACAGTGCTCCTGTTTCCAAGGCAACGCAGACTTGCTGCTTCTTTTCATGTGACCGTGGGGCTCTGACGTTCGAGTGTGTGAGGGGGTGGAGGCAGAGTTCTGCTCTTCAGCTGCTGAGAGAGAGTCTAGAAGAATCTTGTGGACTTTGATGAGTCTTGCAGCCTGTTGCTATACCTCCCTGTTTCTGTTTTATTTCACTGTTGAAGCTTCTACAGCCAGAACATTAACAATCAGGTTATGGATTGTTGAACACATCAACCAACAAATCAGCAAAGAGGTAAGGCTTGTCTTGTTAAGCTGATTTTGTCAAAAAGAAATCTACAAAATAACAAAAGAAAGCAAACGTGGTTATCGTCTGTTGATGACATATTAACCGATTCACAAATTGGTGTTTGTGTTGGTGACAGTCATTTGCAAGCTTAGAAAGTAGGCTGCTGTTGTGTCCCTCTGCAGCCAGTTTAAATAAACAAACAGACATGGAGATGATGTAGATTGCCATTCCCTTGGGGGAGATGGCTCGCTCTTCCTCTTTTTCCCGTCTTATACACACTTACGTGACCTCCCCGGCTATCTTTAACCCCCCTTCCCCATCCCCCACATACACGCAGGCACACCCACTGCTGCTCCAAAAGAAGACAGGAAATAAGAGGGAAATGCACTCAGTCCCTTGGGGCTTGGAGATTCAAGCACAGTTTTCTGCTGGTTAATATTGTGTCGAATGATGTCAGCAACACATATCATGAAAGAGGGGCTTCACCCCAAGAGTCATTTTCAACGGATGTTCTTCCTGCTTCTGGTCAACATGCGTATGTGTTCTCATAAAGATGCTTACCCATTTCAATAAGCAGTCAACAAGCAAGGTTCTTGTTGGTAGTGGTCTCTATTGTGCAAAACAAGCATGCTTGTAGACTTGTAAACGAGTGATTGAATTCAGAAGGAATTATGAGCAAATGCCTAACACCTGAAGTGCATGATGAAAGATGCAGAGGAACACGAGGAGATACTGTACACCATTGCTTAATCAACATAACCAAATAGCCCCCCCCCACATCAAACTTCATAGTGGACGTTCAAAACACTCAGTGAACACTCTTTATGCAGCTTGATGGGGGGTTGAAAAGCGTCCAGTTCATAATTCTACGTCCAGTTCATAATTCTAACAGTGACTATAGAGAATTGTGAGGGTATTTATATAAACACAGCATAGTTCCTATAGAGAATTGTGAGGGTATTTATATAAACACAGCATAGTTCCTATAGAGAATTGTGAGGGTATTTATATAAACACAGCATAGTTCCTATAGAGAATTGTGAGGGTATTTATATAGAAACAAACACAGCATAGTTCCTATAGAAAATTGTGAGGGTATTTATATGGAAACAAACACAGCATAGTTCCTATAGAGAATTGTGAGGGTATGTATACAAACACAGCATGCAGGAGCCTGTTTGAAGCGATATTGCACTCTGGTGGAGGAAAATGATATAGCATCCCGAGGGTATCCACCTGGTCGTGATGCAAGTCTCAGTGCTCATCTTGTTCAAATGTACAGGGTGGTCACTGACAGAATGTGTGTGTAGGAGGCGATTAGTCCTTCCACAGCTGCTTTCATGTGTTGTCTGTCCTATCATCTGTCCTATTCAAGCTTGAGAGCTGTGTCCCAGTGCTTGTGTATTTATATTGAGTGTGGGTTTAGGCAAGGGAGAGTTTGTGGTTGTGTGGGAGTCATATAGGATTGGTCTTATCTATATATTTTTCAAATGGAAAATGTCATTTTTTTAATTTTACACCTAGACAGACATATAGATGGACAAACAGACCTTTATTTTACCCAAGGGCAAATTGTAGTGTTACAGCAGCTATTCAAATAGAACAAAAATGACAAAAACACATAATAAGAACATTGGAAACACAATATGTTATATACATATAAGTACACACTGTACAGCATTAAAGCATACACCCACCTTAAACATGAAGATATGTTTTGTGATTCGCAAATAATTGAAAGATGATGAAACCCAGTGAAATCCATCCCTTTGAACCTAACTGAAAATATAAATACACCAATCCCTACAAATACACCAAACGTTTTTACTTTACAACCCTGTGTTCCTATTGTCATTCCTTACACCTCCATCAGTAAATTTAATCAGGTATTACTGAAGGACCTGTTACAAAGACAACATTGAAATATAGTAAACATATACGTACTTCAGACACAGAACAATATTAATAACTGAAAGTAGTAAATTAGGCAAGTTCATTGACCCTTCTTGACACTAAGCAACATACTGCCGTGTCTAGCCGGTTCCACTCTTTGAGGATGAGCAACATCAGTGCCTTGATGTTTTAGAGAGAGTGCTGCTGAAATGTTCTCTTTAAAATTCCCAATCAGTTAAATAGAGTTGAAATCATGTGGTATAGGCCTACTTGGCCACTGCATCATTTTCACCTTTGCCTTCCTTAATAATGCAATTCTGGCCTTGAAAGAAAGTGCATGAATATTGATCTCAAAGCATGATACCCCCACACTCATACTACCCATATATCCTTTTTCACTGCGAGGGATAATGCCCTTCTCATTGTAGTGCAACACCATACATTTGGGATGGCATGAGTGCTCCAAATTGAATTAGAATGACTCTGAATCCTACAAATCTGAGTGTTGAGGTCAAAACAGAGTGTCTGAGTGTTGAAGTCAAAACAGAGTCTCTGAGAGTTGAAGTCAAAACAGAGTGTCTGAGAGTTGAAGTCAAAACAGATAAGAGAGAAGTGTGCTAATTTTTGCAACATGCCCTTTTATCATTTTAACAAGAAATTCCAATTTTCCTGTTTAGTTGGTAGTTGATCAACCACTGTTGCAGTGCAAACATTGCATTACATAGAAACCCCACATTTTCAGATGGGGTGTACTCATTTATGATGCATATGACTGTAAGTCTTGTCAAATTTTTACCTTTACATCACAGGATATTGTTCATTATGGGCCACACCTTGAATTTCGATTGATGGCTAAGGCCTGCTTGATGTGCGTGGCAACTGCATCTGTTGGTCACCTGTTGATTTTCATTTAGGCCCCCATGTTTACAGGTCGAAGCATACACGCATGTTAACAGGTCGAAGCATGCACACATGTTAACAGGTCGAAGCATGCACACATGTTAACAGGTCGAAGCATGCACACATGTTAACAGGTCGCAGCATGCACGCATGTTAACAGGTCGGAGAATGCACGCATGTTAACAGGTCGAAGAATGCACACATGTTAACAGGTCGCAGCATGCACGCGTGTTAACAGGTCGCAGCATACACGCATGTTAACAGGTCGCAGCATACACGCATGTTAACAGGTCGGAGCATGCACACATGTTAACAGGTCGCAGCATACACACATGTTAACAGGTCGCAGCATACACACATGTTAACAGGTCGGAGCATACACACATGTTAACAGGTCGAAGCATGCACACATGTTAACAGGTCGCAGCATACACACATGTTAACAGGTCGCAGCATGCACACATGTTAACAGGTCGCAGCATACACACATGTTAACAGGTCGCAGCATACACACATGTTAACAGGTCGCAGCATGCACACTGCATGAATGAGACGCGTGTCTCAGGTGCGTTTCAAGCCGCTGCAGCATGAGTCATGTAGAGTTTCGCCCTGTAACCTATTTTTCATGCGTGAGGTAAGCATAAGTAAGCTATTCTCAGCGAAAGGAGACAATTAAAAGATGTTTTAATACTCATATTGACATACCAGCAACATTATATAAGCAGGTTTGATATCTGCACTATTGGTCAAGTGAAATTATATTTGTCAAGTGGTATGATAAGGTAACAGAACATTAGATGGGCAGTAGTTTTTTTGCTCTTTCTCGCTTGCCCTCGCTCTGAAAGAGGATAATACAATTCATGTGACTGATTTCTGGTAACAACCGGTCTTAACTTTTTGGAAGACTCGTCAGCAATGGATGATGCCAAACTGATTGAGTATTGACAAACTCCAACTGAATGCAGAAAGATAGGGCTGGCAGGAGCAGCGCCGCAGCAGCACCTTGGGCAGTGTGAATAGACACGCAACCCAGCTGCTGCAGTCATGCACACACAATGCTGCCAGTGTCAACAGGCCTAACTTGGTGAAATATATTTCCTGAACAACTTTTTGTCTGAATGGTCTGAAGGTCTTTATGAGAATTCAATGAATGACTTGAATCTTCATGAGCTATACTGTCTTGCTGCGATATCTAGTAAAGTGAACATGCAAACCAGCTAGTGTCTTCACCCCACAACAAAAGAATTGTAGACAACTTCACAGCTCCAGGACTGTGTCCAACACGGACTGCTACAGGACCAATTCAAAGAACGTTTAGATAAATACACTAATACTTTCACTAACACAAAGGACACAAGACTGATGTTAACCATGCATGCCAAGCTTTTCATCTCTGAGCATCTTTGTGTGATCATTTACTATCTAGCTTTGGTTTGTTATGGTGCTATTGGAGGTTGGACCACTTGGACCACTTGGATGAACGCGGGGTGCATACCTGCATATCAAATAGACTACACTGAAACACCGCTCCCTGTGACCCCATGAGTATTAGTAACACACACAAAATGGAAGCGGCATGATTTTTAATCTAAAGCAGCCAGCAGGCCTTTCCGGACAAACAGTTTGAACAAACAAACAAACAAATTAAGAATAGCACAGAACAAGCAATACATGGCATGCATGGTTAACATCAGTCTTGTACATGCTTCGACCTGTTAACATGTGTGCATGCTCCAGACAACACAATTCCACAAACATGATATACAGTATTGCCTGCATATCTGTGCTATAGACGTGAATGAATGTTGTGTGTTTTGTTTGCAAGTTATCGATGTTTGTGTGAAAAGAACGATACTTAAGAAATGTCCTCTGGCACAAGGTGGCACCATTTCACACCTGCTCCAGACTTGGCCCCTCCACCTATGTACTCGGTAGTATCCCTGTGTTTCTTTCATACGTTCAGAACTTGATTCCTAGTTTTAACCACCAGATCTTTAAACTCTGCTGCTCTAGAATAGTAGGATAAAGTTCTTCCACAATCAATTCTTTGGCAATTCTAAAACGAATTGCATCTACAGTGTCACTCTACTGATTTCATTAAGGCTGAGGATAGTGGAGACAATGTGAAAGACCAGATTCATTTTGGGCTGGCTATTAACATGAAGGTTCATTCAGTTCTTGTTGGAAGTGTTACAGGCCATTGGGGGAATCCACCTTTATTTCAAAACTTCCATTACCAGAATGAAATCAAGTTTGCTTTATCTGGTTGGATTGAATCTGACATTTGAAGACTTAACCTGTAGTTATTGTATAAGTGGTATGACGATGTTTTTTTTTTTTTTTTATCCTGTAGTTCGACCAGAGATCATCATGGGGAAACAAAACAGCAAGCTGCGGCCTGAAATGATGCAGGACCTGTTGGAAAGTACCGACTTCACTGAGCATGAGATCCAAGAATGGTACAAGGGTTTTCTGAGGGACTGCCCCAGTGGAAATCTCTCCATGGAAGAGTTCAAGAAGATCTATGGCAACTTTTTCCCTTATGGAGATGCCTCTAAGTTTGCTGAACATGTGTTTCGCACCTTTGATGCTAATGGCGATGGCACAATAGACTTCCGGGAGTTCATCATTGCTCTGAGTGTGACATCACGCGGAAAGCTGGAGCAGAAGTTGAAATGGGCTTTCAGTATGTACGATCTGGATGGCAATGGGTATATCAGCAAGTCGGAGATGCTGGAAATTGTACAGGTATCAATATGAATGTTTGCTTTCATACAAAAAGTTCATGTGTTACGATGTTCTTGGGAATTCTGTGTTGCACAGATAGATTAGATTGGAAATAGATTTCTAAACCACACAAAAAAGATTTACTGTTACAAGGCGGATATTGGATATATATATAGACATACCATCTTTTTATAGAAGGATTTTTATGCAGTACAGTTTTGTTTTATAGACATTAAGTTGCAATTGTACAACAACTCCACACAGCGGTGCCCCACTATCTGCCAGAGGTGCGTCCCAAGACCTACGACAGTTAGCCCAAACTGTGGATAGCAGCAAACACTACATTTTGTGTACATACATACCTATGATAAAATATAATTCATAAAGTACAAACAATAGGACATCACTGACAATAGTTAATAATAAAATAAAACAACTATACTCTAATAAAACTTAACAGACTATTGGGGCAATGAAAAAAATCTTGTAAACAATATTTTTCCCTTTAGCTATAATTTGAATAGCTTTTTCAACTCTTTTCAAATAATTCTGTGACAGGCCATCTACAAGATGGTGTCCTCTGTAATGAAGATGCCAGAAGATGAATCAACACCAGAGAAGCGAACAGAGAAAATCTTCAGACAGATGGACACAAATCGAGATGGTAAAAGCTTTCTCTTTGAACTTTTCTTCCTATATCTGAACTGAACCTTATTAGCACTTACCAAAGAGACATTGTAGGTTGAGGGTGATTTATCAACCTGTGAAGAAAATGCAGTCTGTGTGTCCAAATTTCTCATCGTGCTGTTCTTGTCATGAGGACTGAATACCGCAATAATTGATAGGATATTATGTACTTTATTGATCTCTGAAGTGAATTTCATTTATTTATTTTTAAACAGACAGACCTTACCTGTCTACCATATTTTCTCGATTATAAACCGCACGGTTTATAAACCACATGACAATATTTGATGTCATTTTATAAAACAAACAGGTGTGTAGGTCACTCATGTGCAGAGGTGTCAAGTAACGAAGTACAAATACTTCGTTACTGTACTTAAGTATAATTTTTAGGTATTTTTACTTTACTCGAGTATTTATTTTTATGGCAACTTTTTACTTCTACTCCTTACATTTTAACACAATTATCTGTACTTTCTACTCCTTACATTTTTAAATCAGGCTTGTTACTCTTGGTTCCGGTTTTGTTTTTAAAAGTTTCAAATGTGCGCCATCCAATACAGTTCAATGGCGCAATCCAGATACTGATACTGATTATCCAGCGTAATTGGATGAAGCATAGAAACCCATAACACTCATTGGTTAGGGCTATCCATCTTCTTTACGCATGACGCAAACAAGACAACGGAGGCGAACAAATGATACAACGCGCGTCAATGGCAGTGTCAGAGAAAGATGGCACAGAAAGATGTCTGAAGGGTCTGAAGACGCTAGACAGTAGTGGCGATGGAGAACAGCAAAACCGTCCACATCCCTGGCCCTACCTCAAAGAATTGTTCGAAATCGTCGGGTGCAAAAAGGATCATGCGGTGCAAACTTTTCGAACCCAAGAACCACGTAGGAATTGCTAACAGCTAGTAGCATGCTTACATTAGATAGGTGGCTCAGACACCGTGCAAATCCTCAGACATATTTTTCAGTTACAATAATGGGGTTTTTACATTATACAGTGTAACTCGGTAACTTTCTAAAAATCAAAGCAAAACAAATTAAGGGAACAAGTACAACAAGGCCATTACAGCTGTTTACAGTGCACTAAAAATACCCATGTATGTACCTGCCCCTTTTAATTTTTAAAGCTGAACTATATCTTTCACTTTGAATTGAAAAGCTTTAAAACACTATAGGCTACAGTATATTTACTAACCCTCATTACAGATGATTAGCATTACATAATTGGTTTGTTATTGAATTGAAAGTGTTCCATGAAATAAATATGACATTTTGAGTTTTTTATTTGACTCCTGTCAAGCTTGAATTTCTGGCAGAATATGCGAAGACTATGAACCTAGTTGCAAAGGCCCTTGATGAGAGACGAATGTGCAAATGGGGTGGAGGTCTACTTGAATTCCAATAAAGTTTTTTACCATGTCTTGGGCTCCATGTAGCACTCATCAGCTATTAAATTAAGCTTCTTTTTTCTCACAGTCGTGTCAATTATATTAAGTCGAACTAGTTTATCTTTAAATGTTTTTTTTTTTTTTTTTTTACTTTTTACTTTTATACTTTAAGTACATTTTAGAGCCTGTACTTTTTTACTTTTACTTGAGTAAAGAGGTTACGTCAATACTTCAACTTTTACCAGAGTATTTTTAAACTCCAGTATCAATACTTTTACTTAAGTAACGAATGTGTTTACTTTTGACACCACTGCACATGTGTATGAACCCCAGTTTATTCAATGTTCCATCATCCTGACACGTAGAACAAAATGCCATGGGATGGGACACCCTCTCCTTGCAGCTTCACACACTTCATGGAACATTATAGAAACTGCGTGATCAAGATACCTGTTTGTTTTATAAAATGACATCAAATTTTGTCATGTGGTTTATTTACTGTGCGGTTTATAGTCGGGAAAATATGGAAGAAAAGTAAGCTCTGTCTGTTCAATTTTTTTTTTTACGAAATTCCCATCATCAATAAAGTAAATAATATCATTTGAGTTAAAGAATAAGTGGTATCTCTTGCTAGATCCTCCAGTGTCACTCAGGAATAAGATTTTCACTTTCACTCTTTCACAGGGATCTTTTACAGATTTGAATCTCAATGAAATGTGATGTGTGTTGTATTGTACCCTGATATGTTGTTGTGTGCACATATTATACAGCCGCGGAAAACATTAAGAGACCACTTTTAAAAAATTATCAGTTTTTCTTTTTTTACTATTTATTGGTATGTGTTTGAGTAAAATGTACACTTTTGTTTCATTCTATAAACTACTGACAACATTTCTACTGAAATTCAAATAAAAATACTGTCATTTAGAGCATTATTTGCAGAAAAATGACAATTGGTCAAAATAACAAAAAAGATGCAGTGTTTCCAGATATTGATTTCTGATCTCTTCCTAAGTTAAAGCATTAGTATTGTGTAGTTTAAGAATCTACAGTGTATATGAAATTGTTTTCTTTGCATTATTCGAGATCTGAAAACATTCCATTTATTTTGCTATTTTGACCAATTGTCATTTTTCTGCAAATAAATGCTCTAAATGACAATATTTTTATTTGAAATTTGGTAGAAATGTTGTCAGTAATTTATAGAATAAAACTAAAATGTTAACTTTGCTTTAACTCATACCAATACATAGTAAAACCAGATAAACTGATCATTTTAAAGTGGTCTCTTAATTTTTTCCGTGCTGTATATTGTATATTTTGATGTCTGTCCCGTTGATTCATCTTTTAAGCTTTGAGACAGGTTGATGTACGACACTAAAAGATAAGGATATCGGAATACAGGAGTGCAGTTAAACACAAAGATGTGTTTGCATAGCTATGTTTTCATTTTTCATTAGATTAATAGATTTAAGATAATTGAGTCCATTAGCCTTCACCAAATGATGTGGTCTGGCGAATTGTCGTTTGTCTTTATGTTTTTTTTTTCACATGGTCTGTTCTTTGTGCACTATAAGGTCATTTTGATTTCCCTATTTGAAGAGAGACCTATACTTATGTATTATTATCTTTCTTGATTTTTAAGTAGTAAAACCAATGTGACTTGATTCATGAAGTTTCAACCCCAATGTATGATTGATAATGATGGGCCCTCAAAGCTTCATATGTGTGTGTGTGTGTGTGTGTGGGGGGGGGGGGGGGGGGGGGGGGGGTACGGGGGGTACCCCTCAATGACCAGGCTGTGATTAGGAGAGTTTCTGTTCAGTTGTATGCAGCCTAAGAAAGATCTCATGACCACAAAACCTGTTGTGCCCTTCATTGGTTGTTTTCATATCATTCACGTTCATGAGCTTTTTCTCTCAAAAGGCAGAACTTCCGTCCCCTTTGTGATGTTTTCCCTATTATAATGACATAACCAGAGACTGAACATTATATTTTGTGTGTTTTCTCAGGCAAACTTTCTCTGGAAGAGTTCATTAAGGGAGCGAAGAGTGACCCATCCATTGTGCGGCTGCTGCAGTGTGACCCCAGCAGTGCTGGCCAGTTCTGATAAGGAGGCCTCATCTCAGACGTCCTTCACCCCAAATTCTAAAATGTATTTATGTATTTTATTTCAGTTGTTAAAACTGCTATACCTCTCTTCTCTCCAGACTGTATAACTGAGGGCTGTCCCTCAAGTCTGTCTATGCCTATGTCTGGGTCTCGGCCAACTGCACTCTAATGGACACAAACTTTTTCTTTGTGTTACAACTTGCAAACCTTAAGACACACTCATGAAGACATGCTTTTAGCCAAAGCTAACTGGCTGTGTTTACACTCTAGAATGGGATCCTTAGATGAATGTGAATGACAGCCAAGCACTGTTGAAGATTAGAAGCGCCAACCAAGTCGCCTGATGAGTTTTTAGTCTAGTCTAACAAGGTGACTTTATAGGAATTGTTTTGAGATGAAATGTTACGAAGGAAGTATAAACAGAAAAGGAAAGAAGGCCTTACAGTTAAGCATATAATGGTAAAGGAAGTATAAACAGAAAAGGAAAGAAGGCCTTACAGTTAAGCATATAATGGTCAAATGCAAAGACTCCAGCTAAGGATTACAAGCTTTTTGGTATCGAGGCAGGGATAGATTAGGAAATTAGCGATGTGGTCCAGCAAACGTATGTATATCTTGTATGTGTCAATGCCTTAATGAAGTCTGTTCAGTCAGCTACATTAGTATACTCCCATGACCCTACATGAGTATGTGTTGTAGATGCAGAGAAAGCAGTAGATTTGTAGGGATTATAAAATGGAGAGAATTTTTTCACAGACTCTTAGGTAATGTTTACAAGGCGGATGTTTTGCCTCTATCTGATTTTTTTTAGACCGCCTTGGTGCACCCACTAAAATGAGTGACTCAAAGGTGATTTCTATTTTCATACAAGTCCAAACTGACCCTTGAAACATCCATACGTGCTCAAATGTTTTAGATGGCACTGGTTGGACATAAGGGGGTTATAACAAAAACGACACAAAAGCCAAAATCAGGAGTAACATTCATCAAGTTGGTTGGTTTGCAAGTTGTAGGTAACAAACAGTGCATTTCTTAAATGTTGCAGCACAAGAGAAAGAAACTCCTAGTTTTTTCCTGGGAGTGGGTAGCAATGATTTCTGAAACCTCATTGCGAATGATGTCCATGGATAGAGGGCAAGTTGTCAGTAGTGGTATAGAAAACCTTGATGTGACAAATGTGACAAACCATAAATTGTGAAGGGAAACATTTTAAATGTTGCAGAAGCAGTTATTCATACACATAGAAAAGCTTGTTCTACCACTGACACAAATGACATAGGAATTCCGTGTACTTTATAAATTCCTGTCTGTGGATATACAATTGCATGAGCAGTTATTCGATTTCTATCCAATTCATTACCTCATGTGAATGTGGCACAGCAGATATTGAGATATTCAAGCCATGCTCTTTTGTCCTGTTTACACTGGCATGACTCATCGGATTTGTGCCATTTGTGAGCAAAAAGTTGGAATTGGGTTACATTTACCATAGAGTGTAAATATAGCCTTAGATATCCTGTCTGAAGAATGTGACATTGTGATTCTAGTAAAGATGCTGAGAACACATGCTTAGGCAAAACACCGGATGTTTTTATCCATACTAAACATACTATTTTTAAGTATGAAAACTGAAGTATGTATTGAAATAATTTGAGGATGCGAACTCATGTGAGTTTGTATGGTTGTAAATGTGTGCTCATGCTAATTTGTTGTAATCAGATGTTGGTATGCAAACCAGAGGACACCTAGAAGAGACAAAATCACCTTCATTTGTGGTGCTGCATGTGCTGCATGTGCTATTGAAATTTTCTTTTTGCAGGTTTGCTTTTGTAAAGTAACAGAAGGAGATGTTGAATGGTTTTGATTGTAAAGGAGGTTAATATGCTGACATGTCACTCTTCAACATCACTATCTCAGAATCCCAACCAGTTTGCTGGGAAAATTGGCAGCAAAACAGCAAAAACAAATGACAGCCCCTATATTTGAAAGGGGGGGGGGGTTATTGTTTCACAGCGAAACATGACACAGTGAAACGTTAAAGCAGAACCTGCTTTGGTGGTCACAAATATCTTGTCAAAATAGAGTATTTTCATCTGACATTGTTTATGAAAAGAATTCAACACAAGTTTTATTGTAATCCTTTAAACATATATAAAGGGTTGAGCACTGCTTCTAAAGAGCCAAGATCGAAATACATTTGCATTTAGTACCAGTATATCTCTGATACATGCCAATTCATTTTCATTTTTGTTCTTTCATTGCCAGATATTTCCCATGGCCACTACTTTTCAGATATGTCCTGATGTTTTCTCAAAAAACAGGCAAATTTCTGCACACCAACTCTATATCACCAATTTAACTCTTTAGGGGATAATGTCGTACATACGGTTGTATGCTAAACTTTGGGCTTCCCTGTGAAAATGACATGACATTTCTTTTTCTGATCTATTCCTGGCTTATCCAATGCAGTTTTCTTAGTCTTCCAAATCTCACCTTGACGATCATAGTTACCCTTCACAGCCATTTCTTAATAACATTTAGGTCTTTGGTCATGGCAAGACAGAGATGCTTTGACTGACCTCTGTGCTGCTTTTTGGCCATTCTGTCAGTTGCTTAGAGGAACCCATGTTTGAAGAGTTCAGAGTTCAGTTGCTAAGTGACCCATGTTTGAAGAGTTCAAGAATGAATCAGTCATGAGCGGACCATTCAGTGTTCACCATCCTTCCGAGTCCTAACAAGTCTAATGTGCATACACATTTGAATATTTTTGAATATGTGAGTATATGACTGTTTGATTCAGGGGGTATACTTGATTCTTTCCATTTTAACAAAATATGTATTCTGCCCTTGAGTGTGCAAACTTTGGTGCCCAAACGTATGCATACAACTGTATATATTGTGACTGAGAGACTAGATATTAAATATTCTGATGGTCTCAATTGGACAAATATGAATGATCTATTTTGAGCTGGTGCTTGTGTAACTTTGAAAGAGCATGACAAAAGAACAGATCAGAAACTATAGTGATTTTATTGTGTATGCTTTTGTTTTATTATTTGAAATATCTGGTATAATTCTGTATTACACACATCATCTGGTGCCAAATATGAAACAGTATTATAGAACTGTACATTGTACAATAGTCATTTGTTTAACAAAATGTTTGTAATTGTTATCTTTTGTAGAGTTTGTATGGTCCTGTTTTTTAGATTTGAAACCTTGTACTCTGTAGTGGGTATCCTGTCAAGTATTGATTAAATCTCCCAATTGTTATGTGCACAAGATAAACTAGCCTGTGTCATGTTTGTTTGAAAGGGAAGATGTAACAGTTACAAGTACAAAATAATGTATTTTTAAGAGGACCTATACTGTTCATTTTCAATGTTATTTTTAGGGTCTACTAGAATAGATCTACATGCTTCAATGTTCCAAAATCACATTATTATCTGTAGTCGCCCTTTGTTTGAAATGCCCTGTTAGAGCTCCAGCCCTGATTGGTCAGCTGTGTGGGTAATACGAATTGCGTTCCAAGAGTGCATCATCTTGGAGGAAAGGGATGAACCAGCAAAGCATAAAAGGTCCTGTTTAATAACTCCAAGAGACTGTCCTCGCCCTAACCCTAACCCTAACCCTACAAGAGACTGTCCTCGCCCCCTGCATTGTTTAACTTTCACCTCTACTCTTGTGGGCTGCTTATACGTCATATGAATGGGTTAGGGTCAGGGTTAGGGTTAGGGTTAGGTTAAAGGTCCTGTTTAATAACTCCAAGAGACTGTCCTCGCCCTTACCCTAACCCTAACCCTACAAGAGACTGTCCTCGCCCCCTGCATTGTTTAACTTTCACCTCTCCTCTTGTGGGCTGCTTATACCTCATATTAATCGGCCTCGTGCTGGCTGTGTACAACCCCTGTTGTTTCCCTTCCCCTTCTGCCACACAACCAACCCCCTTCTCCCCTTCCTATCTCCACCCGGCCGACCTCAAGCAGATGGGTCCCCCCTTATGTGCCGTGGTTCTGCTTAAGGTTTCTTCCTAACTAATGGAGTTTTTTCTTGCCCCTGTTGCCATTGTGCTTGCACTAAGGGGGTTCAGGCTCTGAATTGAACTGAATTGAATTGAATTGAACTCTTAGCTGAACTTATGAAGTTTCCGGGACAACTCTGGCATTCATTAAAGTTTTCTCATCTGGGATTCGTTCCTAACTTTGACCACAATTTAAGAACGCCAAATAGCAGTCGTAAATCGGGCAGATCTTTCTAAAGGGAATGAATTTCGGAATTTGTGAGATCATTGGTGATTGCTTTTACATCAATTCTACAGACATCCTCGGATTTGAATAAGTATAATAACTAGAATGCGTTTCGTGAACGAACTGCGAGAGTGTGCTTGCTCTGTGACAGAGAGAACAAGTGCCTATGAATTAACATGTATTTACATCTACTCAATCAGTGAAGTGGGGCCTTCTTCCAATATATTTTAGCAAGCAACCAAGCTCAACCATTATATTTTGGCTCCACTGACGTTTAGACATATGAGGGTATCTCAGAGTTTCGTTATACTGACTTACTGAGCTAAGTGAATTGTTGAAATTGCTATCTTGGTAAAAGGAAACATCTCTGCAACAATATTGGAATGAATGCGGTTACATAGCCAGCTTTACTTAAAGTTTATTGTAAGATAGGCCTATATGTTAGACTTAATGCAGTTAGAGTTAGACTGTAGGTCTAGTATCAAACGTAAGCAACACTTTTACTGTATAGCTAGAGAGCACGTGTATCACATTGGTTTATAGTCTGTCAAATTAGCTCTAGTTATTGGTGTTCGTTGGCATAAAAAGTTAGTCTTCTCTTATAAGCCTATAGTACATCTGATTAGAGCTAGCAACCATGAAAAACCTCTTCTGAAACTAAGAAGGATAACTATGACTAAATGTGACTAAAACTAATATGCATTTTTGTCTTAAGACTGAATCTAAAATAGCTGCCAAAATTAATACATCTCAGTGTTCATTTTGGCAGCTATTTTAGATTCAGCAGCTATTTTAGATTCAGTGCATATTAGTTTTAGTCACATTTAGTCATAGTTATCCTTCTTAGTTTCAGTCTAGTTTTCGAAAACTGAGCACACTACAACAGCTACATCCTCAAACGTTTTTCAGTTAACCTAATGATTCAAGGTCTCTCATGAATCATTACTCCCAGGACACGGGTTAATGTTAACTCACGCTATCGGCCACAACAAGTTAACGATTCTTTCAGTATAAGCAACTTTTACATAGCCCCGCACAGCTAGGATAGCTCACGTTACCGTAGTAGGAATACAAGCTTTAGCTCACTATATCCACACAACTAAATTCATGAATTACTTCACAGGTTTACTTAACAACTTGAATTAAGGAAAATTATCCCCCGTTACGGCTAGCTGAAACTGCCAGTGGATACTCCCGTTACGTAGTGTTAGTTAGCCTATAGCCCCGTACTCAGATGTTACAGCTGCTTAACACAGCTAGGATAGCTCTGCTTAACACAGCTAACGTTACCGTAGGTGGAATACAAGCCTTAGCTCACTATATCCACACAACTAAATTCATGAATTACTTCAAAGGTTTACTTCACAACTTGAATTAAGGAAAATGGCGTCTCCAACGTTAACGTAACGTTAATTTATATGTTAGCTGCTACGGCTAACTATCAGTTTCCATTAAAATTTCAGTCAGTACACTGAAAATGCTGCCATTCAACTCACCTTAACGAAGTGGAAATACGGTAGCTAGGTTAGAAACTGTAGTTACTCTTATTCTTTCTCAAAGGTGAATTGAGAGGGACAGAGAAATACGGTTCCTCTTATTCTTTTTCAAAGTTGAATTGAGAGGGACAGAGAAAATGCGGTTCCTTGGATTTGGCGGAGGCGTCAGTGAGAAGCACAGCTGCAAGCCAGTTTAATGACCCTATTATGATGTCATAATGGCAGAGCTCTGCCATGCAAGTCTATGGAGAAAAAAGGGGATGAAAAAGAGGAATAAAAAAGGAGTGGCAAGGGGTACCGCCACGAAAAGTCATAGCGGCTTGCACCTGATCGAGCCGTACATTTCGGTGTTTGAATGGCGTCTCTAGCTCAAACGGGCGAGGAGTAGTTAGCTGCAAGAAAAACGGGGAGAATAAATAAATAAAGAAAACTTGACGATAACAATACTGTGCTTCCCTTCGGGCAAGCACACTAATTAGAGCTGTGAAAAATAAAGCGTTAACGGTTAAATTACAGGATTTATTCGTTATTGTTTTTAACGCATTCACAGAATGAGCTTCCAATATAACTGCACTTGACCGTTTGCAAAAGCCACGCCCCCTTAGTTGCTACATCGACAAAACTCCCAGGACTGTCCCAAAAGCATGGCCAGGACGGTGGCAAGTGCTGTATCTGTTGGTGTCAGTGATTCTTTTTGGAGTAATATCTCCGCAATATCCTCCGGATCAAGGCAAAAGCAACTGCAATATGCAGTGGAAGGATTTATCCAAAACATTAAGATCAACAACGAAGGGGACACAACTATAATCGAAGGAAAAGCATACAGGTCTCAATCAAAAAATTAGAAACCCAACGACCTCTTCATTAAATGTAACCAGCATAACCTTGTAGACTAGTCTGTTCTTTCACCGCTGGGTAAAATCTGTATATCATATTTCAAGCTAGCTAATAACCTACAAAGATTCTTTATTCTTATCCTTTATTCCGTCTCTGGAGAGGTATCTATCTAGCTAGCTTGCTAGGAAGGTGCCACTCTAGAGTACAGTACACTAACGAAGCAGTGTGGAGCAAGATAGCTCCTAGTAACGTTATTGTTCAAAGGATGTGCGTGCTTGTTGCTGAAAGTATTTCACAGTCACTGTAGTAATACGTTGCTTGTAAAATGGTGATTCTGATGTAATGCTATGGCTTTGTATCAGATCGCCAGGTTATTGCTCTCAGGTTGTGCCTTATGAATACCTTGGGATACTCTGGAGTAGGTTGCCTATTCACAAAATGCTACATAGATTAAAATACGTTCTAGGATAGCTCAGCGTGCAATTCTACAGACGGTAACATTAACATTTGGTTTTAACATTAACACATTTGTTGGAGAGACTAGTTATGTACTAGTAGTGGTAATACTACTAGTTGACATAAACCATAACTGTCTGGGGATGTTCTCTCAATTAGATTGATTAGATAGCATAGTTCGCTAGATAGCTAGCTTCAAGGGCTCGCAAATATCTAGCCACTCCTTCATCCACGGTGCCATGTGAAAGACTGTTGTCAGTCGCAGGACACATTGTGCAAAAGAAGCGGCAGCTTTACTGTCAGAGAATGTGAAAAAGTTAGTTTTCCTCACCAGCTGGCGAAAGGAAGACTAGCTAAGAGGGCCTTTAGAGGCATTAGATTGTGTCATGGTGTGGTAAATGGTTGTTTGACAAAAGAGAAAAATGAAAAACAATGGCTAAAAAGCCCAAATAATTTCTGTTTGATTTAAAAATATAACAACATTTTTTATTCAACCATACAATAGCTAAGAAGCCTGAATTCTGTTTAGGATGAAGGTATATAAATGTTCCATAAGAAATAGCAAAAATAACTGCTATAACTTAGCACTCTGAGGGCCTGATTTACTAACATGCGACCGCTGCTTAATCTGCGTTCGCACATTAACACACAGTGTTTTTGCGCATCTTCCGTGGTATTTATCAAACCAGATCTGCGCTGGGCAAACTGTGTTTACTCCGCCCTATATAGGGCCTGATTTACTAACATTGCGACCGCTGCTTAAACTGCGTTCGCACATTAACGCATTGTGTTTTTGCGCGTTTTCCGTGGTATTTATTTAGGAAGAGAAAATGAAGCTTCAGCGAAGTGGAGATAGATGTATTGGTTCACGTTCGCTCAATCACTGAACCTGATTCAATGTGTGCGCTGCTATATTGTTGTTCTGCCCGCCATCACCTACAGCGAGATGTTTAAAAGAACACGATTATAAAGAATATGCTATTGGTGGCATTAATGCATAAACTGTCTATTATAACAATATAGATGTGTACATGGCGAGATTAATAATTTCTACAAGGGACATGGGTTCACTACAATATATATGGACGTGGGTGCAATCAATGGTTCATATTACGTTCGGAAAGTTTGCGGTTTCAAAAAAAGTCCTGTTTGATGTCTCTAATTTCAGCTGTGGCAGTGGGGAAATGTATTGACCAGTGTGCCATAGCAATGCGTCGAGTACCTGTGTGAATATTTGTCTGAGTGAAGGCTGAGATATACCAACTGCTGATGCTATAACTGTTTGAAATGATCCGATGCCAATATTTGCAATGTTGTCCAGAGTTTACCAACTGATTGAATGGAATGTGATCTCCGGTTGGAGGGTTATATGTCGTCTCTGATCTGGTTCAGTAATTGAAGTATTGCGTGGCTGGTTTACCTGTACCGTCTAATTATTTGTGGTTCATTTAACTGAAAATGTGTTATACGAGTTGAAAAAAATATTTCTGTGCGCTGTCTCTGTCTTCTTTCTTTGCCTTGCTCTTATCACTGCTGCCATATCAACGTTATCAGACTCAATGGAAATGCGCTTCCTGGTTAAGACGTGCTTTTATGAGGCGGAGAATTAGCGCGCAAATCGGAGACGTGCGCTCGCCAGGCAGTTTATTAAATACCAAGCAATACATCATTAGGCGCACTCCTCCCATTAAAGTGCGCTTCACGCCTACGTTACCACTCACGTCTCAGGTACACACCCTCAAAGCGTTAATATGCGACTCTACTCAAATGCGCCCCCTTAGTAAATACCGTTTTATGTTTACGACCGCTATTTTACGCCAGAAATGGGTGCAATCCTGTTAGTAAATCAGGCCCTGAGATTCTTCTGAATGAAGAGTGCGTTACAAATAAAATGAATTATTATTATTATTATTATTATTATTAATGAACTGCTGAGTTGCTGCACAATTGTTTTAGTTTTTTTATGAATAAATTTATACATCCGTCTTTTGTCATATATTTTTGTTCTCACAAAATTATACAGAGAAAATCGGTAATATGTGATTAATCATGATTAATCCACAGAAACTTGTGATTAATTTGATAACAAATTGTAATAATTTCACAGCCCTAATAATAATATATACGATCATTTTTGTTTCATTAACAATTACGTTTCACATTTAAAGTCATGATTCTATGAGGCATTGTGATGTCCTTAAATAAATAGAAGCACTACACGAACACTGCAAATGTAAGTGAATGAATACATAAATAAGCACTGAACTCAATTGCGTGGATATAGAAATAGTGAAATAGACTAGACACATCTACATTCTACAACAGTACCTCCACCTCTGCACCGGTGAAGTTTACGCTTTGACATGATTTTGATCAGTCCTGTATGAAAATTCAGGCGCATAAGAATTTGTGTTCAATTTCAGAATAAATGCACAGCTACGGACACTTTGGCGGTTAAAGAACACATTTCCAGGTGTTCATGAAGTATCTTAGGTTGGTCTTTTGGAATCCTGAAAATATTTAAGAAGACACTAGGTATGTTTAGTCAGAGGGTTTCTGAGAGTATATCAGGAGGAGGGACTGCAGCAGCATCCAACCGCAGCCACTCTAGACTAGGAGGGGACAACAGTTCTAAATGGCCTGCTAATCACACCTTATCTTTAATGCAATTCAATATTGATTCTTCTAGTCCTTAGTGCTGCTTTAGACCCCATAGATCAGAGGTTTTCAACTGGTTTTGATAGAGATTATTTCCAAACACTGTTAATGACTTAAGAATATAATAATCAAGTGACTTGTATTAATATATTCCTTGTATGAATTATGTGCTTATGAAAGCAGGAGCATGGCTTTTCTCTCTGTGTGTGTAACTAGAATATTAGGTGCCACTAAGTCTGCATATGAACAAGAGCATGTTTAGACCAGAGGAGATAAGAAAGGAACTGTGCTTCTTCCGACCTTGTGCAAAACTGCCATCCTTGCAAGACAGGGAGCCTCGGACGTGAGAAATCCACCACGTGATCATCCCTGCTCAAAGCTAAACTTCTGACTATATAAACTTTGTGCAAAGAGTTTATCAGGGCCTTCACTGTCAGCCTCGGCTGGTAGGGGAGCCCAATTGCAATTGTCTTTGTTTGTTTGTCTAATAAATGTACTTTCATGCAGCTCCGGAGTCCTGAACTAACTAGGGTGAATTTTTCACCTATCAGGTTTTGTCCCAGGGACCACCATTCTGCCTAGAAAGTAATCCGCGGCCCACTGATGTGCCTGTGTGCGTGCGTGTGTGCGTTCATTCGTGCATGTGTGTGGAGAGGGGAGACCTGTCAGTGTAATATCTGGGCATGGTGAAGTCCACACAGCCTGTCTATTCGTGGCGAAATGGTAGACAGCGACAGTCTCATATCATTCTCTTGCCTGTACTTATTCTTCAAGTACGCAAAACAAAATGCTCTCACACAGGTAGTTTGAAAGTTTGCAAAATACACCTCATTTCTTTTGCAGCAAGCTCTGAAAATTTGGTCTGGCAACTTATCCAGAACTTAAGTCATATGCAAATCACACAACATCTGTTGCATGTACTCAATAAGCTTGGCATTCAATAAAACGTAATACGTCTCCATATGCCGCAATAGTTTCAACGGCTTCATAGCTTCAGTTGACAGTAATGATGGACACACGAAACACAGTGGTACTTCCTCTCCTGCTCTGACCAATCATCACTGTAAATCCGTTATTGATGTATTCCTCATTGTTTTTTCTTTTTTTTTGTTGACTTTGTTTCCTGTATCCTGTGAAGGTGTACCTTTGTTGTGGCAGCCTGTCTCTCTCCTCACTAAACACCGATCCATTGGTGCTTCTGACCAGCTAACTCCACAGTAGAACGAAATGTTAGTTAAGGACAGTAAACAACTTCAGTCGTTCACCAAAAGTTTTACTTTTTCGACTAAACTTCAAAAGTACTCGTAGGCTATGCTTAACTGCAGGTGATTGTACGTTATGAACTGTACGTTATGAACTATCCGGTATGGCGTGACGCAATGCATTAACATCAGCAAAGCAAAGGCTACCATAGACTGGATAGGTGCAAGGCTACATTCTGTCAGCGTGAATCACCTTAATATTATTATGACCGCCGCGCGACAGTCATATAGGTTTAGTCGGAGTTAGTGGGAGTGTTTGCCGATTTTCTGTCAACGATTTCCGGGACACTGAAACACCGGGGTGCACGAAATTTGGTGGGCATGTAGCCTTACTAGATTAGCGTGGAAACACTGATTTTCGTTTTGATCCGTTGCACCCCCGTCGGACTGGACCTCTTTTAAAGAGGGTGGGGGGGATTCAGTTTTCTGTGAATAAGTCGAAAACCGTAGGGCTTAGGAGGACCACATTTTTTGTATGTTGGTGTTAAGAGGCCTCGTCAACCATTCCACTACCACTTATTTCATGTATAGCGCCACCTAGTTACAAATGAAAAAGCAAAAATGGAGTGTTGTAAAACATTTTAATTGTAAGTTGACAAGGTCAGAACTGCACGAAATCGGAGGTGTGGGATCATTATGACACCTTCTAACTGCAAGTTTCGTGGAATTCCGTTCACGGGGGGGCATGCAATAAATTGATTTATATGATTATACACCAACTGGCCTGTAGGTGGCGCGACACAGTTTTCTTTGAATATCCCGAGAACCGTAGGGCCTTGGAGGGCCAAATTGTTCTTGTATGTTTGTCAAGGGGCCATGTCAACCCATACCATAACCAGTCATTACATGTATAGCGCCACCTAGTTAAAAATGTAAAAGCAAAAATTAGTTGTTTTAATCGAATATATGTCAAAGTGCTCGAAAAATTACCAAATTTGCCAGGGACATCAAGCTTGTAACCGTCCATCTTCGGTAGTTTTTGTCCATGGATGGAGCAAAATGGCTCTGTATCGCCCCCTAGAACATTGCAAAAAAACCTGCACATTGGGGTTATTTTGGTGTAGCTTGACGGAATTCGGTACACGTCTTCATCATGCTTGGACGCACCAAAAAGTCTCGTGACGCCATGGTGGCAGGTCCACAGGAAGTCGGCCATTTTGAGTGGAAGATGCGTTTTGACGGCGTTTGCACACATCGCATCTGATCGAACTCCTCAGACAGCTTTAATGGTAACGCCTTGAAATGTGGTCCGGCTACTCTTCAGCCATGGGCGACTAAAAGTTACATTGGATTTTCTCATTAGTCGGAAGGTGTGGGCGTGGCAGACCCTCAAACTTTGCCAACTTGTTAGTGCTTGCCACAAAACACAAAGTCTCTTATAACTGTTGCGTACATTGTTTGATCCAGAGACAATGACTGTGTCCCAATTCGACCCCTTGAGCCCCGACTTTCAGTGCTTTGGGCGCCACACTGACAAAATCAGCAGAATCAAGAGCACTGAAAGTGCCCGGATGATGCCCACAAAACGGTCAAAATAAGTAGTGTGATTTCATGCTCACTACTCGCCCCAACGGCCACCATCTTGGCTACGCACGGAACAGGAGGAGCCAAAGCTAGCTTTTCATTTTATAACGAAAACAATGGCGGACATGATGGTTAAGGTGGCTACGGTGGCAGAGGCTGTAGATCACCAGGCTACAGACCGTACATGTGAATATCAGCAGTAATTAAACAACTGTACTGATATTAAATGCAGTACTAAAATGCCATTATCAAATTAAAGCCAGTGACATGAGTATTTTGGTGGATTTCACAAAGTAAGGGCTACCGACAGTTAGCATACCAAGCTAGGTAGCATTACCATAAGAATTGCATGGCAGATATGCTAAGCTATCGGGCTATTCCCCCATGCCTGTGGCTAGAGACCGACGAAGGTGCATCTAAATCGGGAGACTTTTCGCTTGGCCAGGTGGCATGCTCCAGGCGCTCGTTACAATGGGCCAGTTCAACGGCAGATGGCTATGTCAGTCATGGGACAGTGTTAAACAACTGTACTGATATTAAATGTACTACTAACATGCCATTATCAAATTAAAGCCAGTGACATGAGTATTTCGGTTGATTTCATGATGTATAGGCTACCGAGAGTTAGCATACCAAGCTAGGTAGCATTACCTTTAGAATTGCATGGCAGTTATGCTAAGCTATCGGGCTATTCCCCCACCCAGCGCCTGAGACTAGACCGACGAAGGTGCATCTAAATCGGGTGACTTCGCTTGGCGAGCGGGGCATGTGGCATGCTCAAGGCGCTCGTTACAATGGGCCAGTTCAACGACAGATGGCTATGTCAGTCATTGGACAGTGTTAAACAGCTGTACTGATATTAAATGTACTACTAACATGCCATTATCAAATTAAAGCCAGTGACATGAGTAATTTCGTTGATTTCACGATGTATAGGCTACCGAGAATTAGCATACCAAGCTAGGTAGCATTACCATTAGAATTGCATGGCAGTTATGCTAGATAGCTGGCTATTTAGTTTTCGCGGGAATCGCAAGCAGATTTGCTTCCGTCACTTCCACCAGGTGCTTAACGTAAGTGTTCCTTTTGATAAAGCACCCCTGAGCGACGGGGAGTGCACTGTAGATGTCAGGGCCCTGTATTACATTAAGTGTAACATTGAGACACACTGAATGTCTTAGGGTGGAAGCTGGATCCGGCCCGAATGAGTACATGTGCCTGACTGATATCACCTATAGCGCCACCTGTTGGTGGTTGGAAACTTCACTTTGTTTCCACACCTTGCATGTGATTTAACTCCTTCTACAGATTTAATGGTAATGCCTTCAAACGTGGTCAGGTTACTCTTCAGCAATGGGGAATTAAAAGTTATGAGAGTCTTTTACAAAGTTTGAAGGGTGTCGGCGTGGCAGACCCTCAAACTATGCACTCTTCACAACTCCAGTCACTTATACAGGGTACCCGCGAGGTCTTAAAAACTTGAAAAAGTCTTAAATTTAGTATTCATAATTTAAGGCCTTGAAAAGGTATTATATTTTGTCAACCGGTCTTAAATTTCGTCAACAGGTCTTACATTTCGTTCATCAAGTCCACATTTGTTTATTGTTCGTTGTGACAACTAATCTTAGTACACCCAAACGTCGCATCCAAAATACCAGGCAACCTGTATATGACTATGAACTGGCTGAGATGCTGACTCGATATAAAGGATAAAACTAGCTAATGTTAGCTATTCACTAGCTGCGCTACTTGCTGGACAGTTATCTAGGACACTGCCCTGTCAGGGACAGGGTAATGCTAGTTAATAAGCTTCTGCTATCACAGGCAACAGTGGAGCGGGGCAAGAAATTGAAACGTCTAACATTAAAGAACACACTGTTTTACAGGGATGCAACAACAGTTTCAGCGACTCCCGTTTTTTTCACGGCAGTTTGGGTGACTTGATTATGTTTTCATCAACACTAATTCTGGATTGTCTCCACCAAACATCAAATCAGCAGCGATTATTTCCCAAACCCTCGAAAGCTGTTGCAATTGAGATTTTAACTTTACTTTCTGTTTGAAGATAAGGTAGCATAGTGTTGAAGAATGTGTTAGTTGAAATTGGACAACTTTAAATTAATATATGAGATTGAACAACATAAACCCCTATACAGATAAAATAAATTAACAAGGATAGCAAAACCGATTGATAACGGCAGAAAGGCGTGCAGGACAGGACGTCAGATCAGTGACACAGGCAGTTTTTTCCCCATTATATGTGAAGGCTGAGATATTCATAACACTATTCAGTCTTACTGGTGGTCCTTTTGTAATACCAACTGGTGCACTTCGTTGTTGCCTATGTACTGTTCTCACTACGTGTTTAGCATTACATCGCATAACCAGTGGCGGACTTAGCAATTTGGGGGCCTAAGGCGAATTTAGCTAGGGTGCCCTCAACATTCATATGCGAGAAATACGTTTTCAGATATCACACCACTGTATGTCAAAATGCAAAATATTTATTTAACAAAAGTAGAGAGAGAGAATGCATGTGTATGAGAGGGAATGTATTTGGGAGCGAAAGAGAGAAAAAAAGGGTATGTGACTGAATGAGGAATGATTGGGTAGAGTGTGTGTGATAGAGAGGAAGTGTGTGTGTGTGTGTGTGGGGCACCGGTTTTCATGCATCAGGGTCGGGGATGTGCACCATCTGTAGAAATCTAGAACAGAAAATATAAATGCAAAGACATTAACATTTAACACTTTTTGTAATATGATACAGATAAGAGTACGCAAAACCATTCAATTTGCTTGAGATGATAATGATTACATGATTAATTATCAAGCAGTCACAGGAATGCATTGCAAAATCATTACCTCACTTCTTGTCCCTATTTCTGTACTGTCCTCCTCTCTCTCCTTCTGCCCCTCTGTTTCTATACCTCTTCTGCTTCTCTCGCCCTGGTATGCCCATGTGCATTACTGTCACTATCTTCCTGCTTCTTTTTCCTGTTTATTTCTCTTCTTATGAACACTGAACAGGTGGCAGTTTCTTCTTAAACAAATCTGACCTTTCGCACTTTGGCCTCTGCAAATCTGCTTATAACTCCATCCATATCAAGGGACTGTTGGACCTCATGTTCTATTTAGATTGTGGCAAGGGCAGACAGCCTATCCTGGGACATTGTAGAACGCATGTATGTTTTCAGGCGTTTCAGCGTAGAGAAGCTTCTCTCACCTGAAGCAACCGTGACTGGGAGAGTAAGGAGATGTCGCAGGGCTATGCTGACGTTTGGGTAAATGTCTAAGACATTCTCCTTGTAGATGTAGTCTAACATCTGAAGTGGAGAGGTGATGTCTGGGGGGTAGGACTGGACAGCTCCTTTGAGCTCCATCTTCAGGTCCTCTCCATCCACATCTCCTATTACTTCCTCCAGCTTCCTGCAGCAACCATCAAGTTTCCCTGTCTGAATGGTGCGTCTCAATGACTCGGACGAGTAAAGGAACCCATAGAGGTCAAAGAAGACCTCCATGTTCGAGAATCTTTCTCTTGAAGTGGCACTGGCTGTGTCAACTAGATGGAGAAAAAACTCTCTTTTGAACAGCTCTTCTGGAGTAGACATATCCTCATCTCTTCCCTCATAATCAAACTGCCTCTTCCTTTTTCTCTGTCGCACCACGGGCCAGCTCATCTCCACCTCCAACTTTTCTGCCACTTCCCTGGCATCTGTTTGTGCAGAATTAAAGCCACACTCCCTATATTCTTCCAGGTAGTCTGCCACTGCCATGACCTCTCTCCTAAGTGTCTCAATAGACACACTGGGGCTCTGCAAGATTTTACTGACACGGTTTATGTGGTATAACACGTCGTACCAAACAAAGGTGCTAACCATGAATGCCCACTTCATCTTGTTTTCCTTGAGGCTGTCAGCAGTGGAGGCGCATTCTGGATCCTTCTTCAATGTTGCATGCTTGTGCACAGCTGTCAACGCATCAATGATCTGTGGGAGTTGGTAGCGCACAGCCTTTACAGCATCCACCCGGCATTCCCATCTTGTAGTGGACAAGGCCTTGACTGAGAAATCTTTCACATGCTCCTGAAGGATGGTCCAACGCTGAACAGAGCCACTAAACAAATTGTATAGCCTCTGTAGGGTGCCAAAGTATCCCAGAGAAATCGTTGAGGACTTTGCAGCATCCCCCACCACCAGGTTTAAGGTGTGGCTGCCACATGGCACACACAGTGCTTTGGGGTTGAGTTCCAGCATCCTCGCCTGGACACCCTGTGTTTTGCCTTGCATATTACTGCCATTATCATAAGACTGGCCTCTGCAGTTGGAGAGGTCCAATCCCAATCTTTCCAGGTGTCCTAGAAATAGCTGCAGAAGACCTTGGCCAGTGGTGTCTTCTGCCACAAGAAATCCCATGAAGTGCTCATGGATAGAAACACCCGTTGTGAGCTCACAATTAACAATTTGGAGCAGCACTGACAGCTGCTCATTGTGGCTCACATCTGGAGTGCAGTCCGTGATTACAGCATAATATTTTGCCCTCTTCACACGCTCCACTATGGCAGCAGTAGTGCACTGGGCAACAAGGCATATTCATTAGTGTGCTTGCCCGAAGGGAAGCACAGTATTGTTATCGTCAAGTTTTCTTTATTTATTAGTGTGCTTGCCCGAAGGGAAGCACAGTATTGTTATCGTCAAGTTTTCTTTATTTATTTATTTATTCTCCCCATTTTTCTTGCAGCTAACTCCTCCTCGCCCGTTTGAGCTAGAGACGCCATTCAAACACCAAAACGTCCGGCCCGATCCGGTGCAGGTTGCTATGACTTTTCGTGGCGATACTCTTTGCCACTCCTTTTTTATCCCTCTTTTTCATCCCCTTTTTCTCTCATTGACTAACATGGGGAAGGTTGAGCCATTGTGACGTCACGCACTCTAGCCAACTGACATTAGATCAGTTGACATAGGAGAAGCTCTCTTAAATGCCAGAAGTGGTTAGATAGAGAGTGCAAAATATTAAAACGAATGTAGTGGCAACAGTTTCAGGTACAGTTTATACACCCGCTCTAACAGTGTTAACCAGTATGTGAGTAACGTGGGTTTTATTAAGGCATAGCGTGTGTAATGTGTAGCTATTTCATTCCGTTTGTTAACCTTTCCGGCTGTCTGTATACCAGCAGCAGAGCGGAGCATTTCACTCCCCTGCAATCTCGGAATGAAATAGCTACACAATACACACGCTATGCTTTAATAAAATTCACGTTTTACGAGACACCAACAGAGGCACAACCGACAAGTCTTACCATTGAAGATCTTTGACGTTCGGTCTGAAACTTCATCCAGCCATCCAGGTTAATCCAAGTTGTTATGGAGAACGACAGTTGCATCAATCATATTTCATTAAAACTTCACACTTCTTACATTGGACATATCCACCAGCCTAATTAGAATCTGCATTGTCTACTGAGCAGAAAATTCTCCATACAGTAGATTTCCCTTCGTTTAGTATCATTTTAAACTTTCCAGATGACTGTATTGCCCTCGCTCGTCAAGTGATACGTGTCCAGAAACAAGGCTCCTTTGACTGGATAGCCAGAGCTAGCATAACTGCCATTGAAATCCAATGGTAATGCTACCTAGCTAGGTATGCTAATTGTCGGTATCCATCGTTAACTCGTTAATCGTTAACCATCATGTCACTGGCTTTAATTTAAGAATGGCATGTTAGTAGTACATTTAGTAGTACATTTAATATCAGTACACTTGATGCATTACTGCTGATGTGTTACTTATATATGTTACTTATTAGCAGCTAGCTACCTAGCTAGCCACTGTGTTCCGATGTGTTTTCAGTTAGCGTTAGCGGCAAGCTAGCTGCTGTAATAGTTGAGTTGAGCTTCAGTTAAGACGCTGCGTACCGTACTTCATCATCACATTCGATTATTTATTACAAACAAATTCGAATTCAGCTGTAGGCATGAGATCTGTATCTTGGAGACTAATTGCATCCACAATGTAAGTACTGCAAGCTAGACTACTATGCAGTTGACACAACACAGGAGGTCCCTGGGCCTGAGAAGGGAAGGGAATGAGTTTAATGTGGCTATAATATGGAATTTTAAATGTGCCTGAAACTAGACTAAATTGTAATGAGTTTTCGAAAACTAGACTGAAACTAAGAAGGATAACTATGACTAAATGTGACTAAAACTAATATGCATTTTTGTCTTAAGACTGAATCTAAAAATAGCTGCCAAAATGAACACTGAGATAGGGGACCCCTTAATCTGCAATTCATGGTTGCTAGCTCTAATCAGATGTACTACCTAGGCTTATAAGAGAAGACTAACTTTGTATGGCAACGAACACCAATAACTAGAACTAATTTGACAGACTATAAACCAATGTGATACACGTGCTCTCTATCTATACAGTAAAAGTGTTGCTTACGTTTGATACTACACCTACAGACTAACTCTAACTGCATTAAGTCTAACATATAGGCCTATCTTACAATAAACGTTAAGTAAAGCTGGCTATGTAACCGCATTCATTCTAATATTGTTGCAGAGATGTTTCCTTTTACCAAGATAGCAATTTCAACAATTCACTTAGCTCAGTAAGTAAGGGATAATGTATAGAACGCAGGTCCTTATCGGAAAATAAGTCCCGACAGGTTGAACCGGACACCGACGCGAAGCGGAGGTGTCTTGCTTCGCCCTGAAGGGACTTATTTTCCGATAAGGACCTGCGTTCTATACATTATCCCGCTTATTATACGGCAACTTACCAAAACAAAAAAATAACTTAACACAGTGTGTCTTTTTACAATGTATTTGTTACTATATGTAGTGTTAAAAAGCAGAGAAATAGTTCGCCAAAGACGTTGAACTTCAAAGACGTTGAACATTCTTTAGAACACAGCTGCTCAACCGTCCGCTGAAACTCCATTGATAAGTTACCGGACTCAATACTTTCGGAATGATACGAAAGACCTATATCAGAAGCACAAAACCCGTTGCCATTGACAGCACAGCGGTCATTATATGCAGGTCATTATATGAAAATAAGTACCTTCGAACGTTGGGGATGGCCCATTCAAATCAACGGGGCTTTTTGGAACGTTCTGAAGAGCTGAAGGCACTTGTTCTCTCTGTCACAGAGCAAGCACACTCTCGCAGTTCGTTCACGAAACGCATTCTAGTTAGTGTGCTTGCCCGAAGGGAAGCACAGTATTGTTATCGTCAAGTTTTCTTTATTTATTCTCCCCGTTTTTCTTGCAGCTAACTACTCCTCGCCCGATTGAGCTAGAGACGCCATTCAAACACCAAAACGTCCGGCCCGATCCGGTGCAGGTTGCTATGACTTTTCGTGGCGGTACTCCTTGTCACTCCTTTTTTATCCCTCTTTTTTCATCACCTTTTTCCCCCATAGACTTGCATGGCAGAGCGCTCTGCCATGATGACATCATAATAGGGTCATTAAACTGGCTTGCAGCTGTGCTTCACTGACACCTGCGCCAAATTCAAGGAACCTCGTCTCTCAGTCCCTCTCAATTCAACTTTGAAAAAGAATAAGAGTAACTACAGTTTCTAACCTAGCTACCGTATTTCCACTTCGTTAAGGTGAGTTGAATGGCAGCATTTTCAGTGTACTGACTGAAATTTTAATGGAAACTGATGGTGTTAGCCGTAGCAGCTAACGTCTCCCATCCATGGGAGTATCCACTGGCAGTTTCAGCTAGCCGTAACAGGGGATACTTTTCCTTAATTCAAGTTTTGAAGTAAACCTTTGAAGTAATTCATGAATTTAGTTGTGTGGATTGATATAGTGGGTTAAGGCTTGTATTCCTACAACGGTAACGTTAGCTATCCTAGCTGTGTTAAGCAGCTGTAATACCTATACGTTGTAGATATGCAAAAGTAGCTTATACTGAAAGAATGGTTACCTTGTTAGCTCACCAGTTTATTTTGTTGCTAATGTGGTTGGAGAGGACCGATAGCGTGAGTTAACATTAACCCGTGTCCTGGGAGTAATGATTCATGAGACACCTTGAACCATTAGGTTACCTGAAAAACGTTTGAGGATGTACCTGGACACAGCGTAGCTATTGTAGTGTGCTCAGTTTTCGAAAACTAGACTGAAACTAAGAAGGATAATTATGACTAAATGTGACTAAAACTAATATGCATTTTTATCTTAAGACTGAATCTAAAATAGCTGCCAAAATGAACACTGATAGGGGACTCCTTAATCTGCAATTCATGGTTGCTAGCTCTAATCAGATGTACTAACTAGGCTTATAAGAGAAGACTAACTTTTTATGCCAACGAACACACTAAACCCTTTCACAATAAACAAGCAAACATGAGAGAAAAACAGAGCAAGCACACTCTCGCAGTTCGTTCACGAAACGCATTCTAGTTAGTGTGCTTGCCCGAAGGGAAGCACAGTATTGTTATCGTCAAGTTTTCTTTATTTATTTATTCCGTACGTTTTTCTTGCAGCTAACTACTCCTCGCCCGATTGAGCTAGAGACGCCATTCAAACACCAAAACGTCCGGCCCGATCCGGTGCAAGCTGCTATGACTTTTCGTGGCGATACTCTTTGCCACTCCTTTTTTATTCCTTTTTTTCATCCCCTTTTTTCTCCATAGACTAACATGGGGAAGGTTGAGCCATTGTGACGTCACCCACTAAGGCGAAGCTCTGTATTCTCCTGTAACGGCAGTTGACGGCCAGCGACGACCAGCATACAATCATGGATATAAACACTAGAAATGCTGTTGCTGAACTTCATCTACACACCTGATGTAATTCTTTAAGCCTTATTGGACATATTTTTATCTTAAAAGCTATATATATTTGTATTTAACTATTTTGAGAAATGATAACGTTATTACGTGATGTGCCTTCGCTGCAGAACAGGATGGTATAAGAGAAAGAGAGCGGAGATTCTCCTAACTAGCTGGCTAATGTAGCCATCCCATTTAAGCTATTCATATTACCACTAAGCTATTTGTGACATTGGTAATTATACAGTATAATTTGTTACATTTCACTCTCAATTTTTCCCGCTACAAACTGCTTAGTATTCCACTTTGTAGCCTTCTCTAATCACTCGATTACCTCAGCCAGCCAGATTGGCAAAATGACAGCACCGAGAGGTCCACGTATGTTTACCCTGGAGAGAGCAGTAGTGCTTTGCCAAATTGAGCCAGAGATTTTCGAGTCGAATGACAACGAAACTAATGTAAGTTGTAAAATGAATGTTGATGGATAACAACCTAAATCTGAGCCATAGTTGCCAACTCTGGCATCTACAACATTTCTGATTAGCTAATAGCCTACACATAGCCTCTTACTCTATAAAACATTAAAGCAAATATGGCGATTATTATTTACCTTATCTGCTGGTAACCATAGAAGATCGTGAAGTAGGCCTACTAGTGATTTGAGTCCAAGCCCATATGTATTGTAGATGAGGTAATCCACTTGGTGCTAACAAGCACATCAAAACTCCAGTCAAAACGATGGTCTGTCGACAACGCAGATTTCGCTAATATGTTTATCCTACTTGTAACTTGTTGGTTGCTAGAAAGCTCTCTGAACATATGACCGGTCTTACTATACTGTTAGTACACAGAGTATTCCTATTTTATGGACTGCATGGCTTATGAACAAAGCTCATGTAAAGTGACATTTCTAGTAACGTAATCTTGGAATGTGGCCTGGCTCACGTCGCTGTCATTCTTCCACACTGTCAGTGGACGAGCGTTGGCTCACTGTAGATTCACTTTGTTTGCGTTATTTCAGTGTAGTATTTATTTATATATTTAATTTTGCAATTAGGCTATATAGGCTGTCAAAAAGGTGTTGTATCGCTATGGCAGGGTTACATGAAGTAAATATGAATGTAATAGACTACTTTGTGCTACTGAATAATGCAGCTGAGATAATAAAGTCTTTGGAAGATGTTTTGTGTCATGTCTATAGGTTTATGTCTGTAAATGTGAAATGGTTAGTGGTAGGCCTACATCTCATGGCATTTCAATATATTTCTAGTTTAGTGAGCTACACTTTAGATATTTTCTGAGAGTCTTCGAGTTTAGCTGCCCCCTCCTTATATGGATAAAACATATAACAAGCCAGACATCACTGTTGAGAGAGAACTGCATTAAGTCTAACATATAGGCCTATCTTACAATAAACTTTAAGTAAAGCTGGCTATGTAACCACATTCATTCCAATATTGTTGCAGAGATGTTTCCTTTTACCAAGATAACAATTTCAACAATTCACTTAGCTCAGTAAGTCAGTATAACGAAACTCTGGAACTATTAGGCTATGACCAAATGTAACACACTAGACCCTTTCACAATAAACAAGCAAACAAACAAACAAAAACAGAACAACAAAGATACCCTCATATGTCTAAACGTCAGTGGAGCCAAAATATAATGGTTGAGCTTGGTTGCTTGCTAAAATATATTGGAAGAAGGCCCCACTACACTGATTGAGTATATGTAAATACATGTTAATTCATAGGCACTTGTTCTCTCTGTCACAGAGCAAGCACACTCTCGCAGTTCGTTCACGAAACGCATTCTAGTTTATTTATTTATTTATTCCGTACGTTTTTCTTGCAGCTAACTACTCCTCGCCCGATTGAGCTAGAGACGCCATTCAAACACCAAAACGTCCGGCCCGATCCGGTGCAAGCTGCTATGACTTTTCGTGGCGGTACTCCTTGTCACTCCTTTTTTATTCCATTTTTTCATCCCCTTTTTCTCTCATTGACTAACATGGGGAAGGTTGAGCCATTGTGACGTCACCCGCTCTATCAGTCGTTCTCCATTCAACTGTAGGAATATTAAGAGACACCTTCCAGGGCGCTACAGTGCGAGTATTTCACTCGCATAAATAGGTACGTGCAAACTTGAAAAATAATTTACAAGCACAGTGTGCGAGTGACAGACAGTTGTCAATACGGCGCCAAAAAGTGAAGCATTCCATTGATTTCACATGGAAACAACTGACAGGGTCGCGACTCCAGGGTTTTCGACGGGACCTGCGACGGGACCAACAGCAGCAGCAGCATAATCATCATCTGGATTTACTGACATTTTCGGTATATATAAACACATAATATCAATTGGTAACTGGTGTGTTGTATCCTGTTTATGTCTGATACTTTATAAACATTTATGTTTTACGTTAACTTATTACACTAGGCAGCAGTATTGTGAAGTAGAGCTAGAAATGGCTTTGCTAGCTCCCATATTGTAGCTCACACCAGCAACTGCTCAATTTAGGACAGAAAGGAGTTTGGTAAATTAGCTTGTAACTGTCAATGATAACGTTGGCTAATATATTCTAATAACTAGTTAAGTTGACTTCAAAGGGGCAGTCGAGTGTTTAGGTTGTGTCAGCTAGCTTGGAAAGCTAGCTAATAATTTTTGATTGAAGCTTCACGTTAACCTCTGTAAACGTTTAGCTAGCTAACGTTAGCTAACTATGAGGTAGCATATCCCAAGTAACTCGTTGTGACCGATAGCCTGAGTTAACATTAACCCGTGTCCTGGGAGTAATGATTCATGAGAGACCTTGAATCATTAGGTTAACCTGTTACTGCAGTGGGATATTTCGCCTTAATTTGGAACGATTTGTACTTACACATAATAACACTCAATATCTGAAGTTGTACACAAGATACAAAGATCATTCATATCTTAAATTGAAGAAGACAAATGGGCCAAGACATGCATTCACCTCCTGACTTTTATTTTCATCATTAAGTATCAATTTCAAAGCATCATATACAGAACAAAATGTAAAAAATGTAAAAAACGCCTTTCATTTTTATGTTTGACAGTGTGTGGATGGTTTCAAGGAAAAAAAAAACTGTCATGTCCTATATTTCCTGATTCAACATGTTCCTGAGAAACAAAGTACAAAGTTTGGAGCAGATATCTAAAAATGTCCAGGTGTTGCACAGCAATATCTAAATGGTGCATTCAGGCGTCTCCAAGTGTCCAAAACCTCTCCAAGCTCTCCAAATGCATAAAAAATGTTCTCATTGTATATCATTGTTTTTTTTCGTTGTACAGACATATATAACTCCATTTTAGACTAATATTATAATTTCTTTTGAGATTGGATTGTGTCACTGTTGGAGACTGTGCAGCTGGTAGTAGTGGTGGCGACAGGGGTGGTGGTGGTGGTGGCGACAGGGGTGGTGGTGGTGGTGGCGACAGGGGTGGTGGTGGGGGTGAGGGTGATACTGAAGCTGGAGCTGGGTCACTGCAAGATAAAAACGTTGGACAATATCAATATTTTGACTGGGTCATGCCTTACAATTGAATGTTGCTTCATGTTATTTACTAAGCTAATGCACAAATATGTAAAATGTAAACATATGTAAAAAACACCATAGTCAAGTTGAAGTGTGATAATAACATAGGCATTATGCATTCAGCATGCATTTAGCAGATGTAAATAAAACATTTCTATGCGATTTGAGGCAAGAAGCAGGTTGTGCTATGTTAGTATGTTGTAACCTACATTGCAGCTACGTGAATACAGCAGCAGCATGCTAACCAATATCCATTACTAACAAACTACATCCCACAATGATAAAAAAAAAAAAAAAGCACTAAAGAGAATAAGGCATATGCATAGCTTACTGGTATGCACTAAAAAGTAGTTGATTTAAATTACTTACGCATCGAGGATGGCATCGATTCCATTCACTCTTCCGAGTCCATGCTAGTCCATGCTGAGTCCATGCTGAGTCCATGCTAGCATGCTAGTCCATGCTGAGTCCACTGGCTTCCGTCGACGTCTTCATCAAAAATCATCCCATATATTTCACTCATCTGCAATCCTCGTCTTGCCATGATGGATGAGTACAAGGGAGACAAATTGCAGCCAAAAATATGCACAAACAAGCCCTCAGGATCGTGTGGACCAAACCACTTGCTGTGCGCATTTGAAGGTAAACAAAATGGCCCATTTACGCACCGGGAGCGCAGCTGAGACTCTTGAGTTGCGCTTTCAAAAATCTAAACTCCAGGACTGAGCAATCAGGGCAAATGACCTACCTACTTTTTTGTTAGAATCTCTATTATTCGGTAAAACAGGTGTCAATCACTACTGAGAAGTCTTACAAGAAGTGTAAAGTGATATGATAGGACATGCCTGAGCAGCTGCATGATTGAGAGCTGATGCCATTGGTGGTAATGCCTGTCACTCATGACAAACATGTGTTTAACAGCCAATAAAATCCAAAGATTCTGAAAGAGGGGGTCTTAAGCTTTGCAACTATATATAACATCACGTGATAACTTCGTGTAGTGTTGTCAGGAAGAGAGCGAGGAGATCGCCATCAGAAACATACAAGAAAGTGAACGTTTTTTCTCAATGTCGTGAGCAAGTGAATAAACAACTTTATGGACATAACCATGCAGTTCAAGTCTGTTTTTTTAGATGTTTTGAAGGTAAATGAATGTTCTATAACGTTATTTAAGGTACGGATAATGCAGAAACACATTTAAATGGCTTAGTTATGGGAGGAGGCTGCTCCATATGTAAAAAATGAGGATGTGTCATGGTGTGTTTAAAATTGTATTTATTTGTAACGGATGCATGTAGACAACTGAAATTCGGTTTACATATAGTTGGATTACCACAAAAAAATATTAAATGGGAGTTTGAATCATATTTTCAGAAATAGAATTTTCAGGATTTGTTTTGGCGATTTATCCAGTACGGGCCCGCCCGCGGGTCCATTAGGGGGCGTTAAAGCAGTAACAAGTTAACTGAAAAACGTTTGAGGATGTACACACAGCGTAGCTGTTGTAGTGTGCTCAGTTTTCGAAAACTAGACTGAAACTAAGAAGGATAACTATGACTAAATGTGACTAAAACTAATATGCACTGAATCTAAAATAGCTGCCAAAATGAACACTGAGATGTATTAATTTTGGCAGCTATTTTAGATTCAGTCTTAAGACAAAAATGCATATTAGTTTTAGTCACATTTAGTCATAGTTATCCTTCTTAGTTTCAGAAGAGGTTTTTCATGGTTGCTAGCTCTAATCAGATGTACTATAGGCTTATAAGAGAAGACTAACTTTTTATGCCAACGAACACCAATAACTAGAACTAATTTGACAGACTATAAACCAATGTGATACACGTGTTCTCTAGCTATACAGTAAAAGTGTTGCTTACGTTTGATACTAGACCTACAGTCTAACTCTAACTGCATTAAGTCTAACATATAGGCCTATCTTACAATAAACTTTAAGTAAAGCTGGCTATGTAACCGCATTCATTCCAATATTGTTGCAGAGATGTTTCCTTTTACCAAGATAACAATTTCAACAATTCACTTAGCTCAGTAAGTCAGTATAACGAGACTCTGGAACTATTAGGCTATGACCAAATGTAACACACTAGACCCTTTCACAATAAACAAGCAAACAAACAAACAAAAACAGAACAACAAAGATACCCTCATATGTCGAAACGTCAGTGGAGCCAAAATATAATGGTTGAGCTTGGTTGCTTGCTAAAATATATTGGAAGAAGGCCCCACTACACTGATTGAGTAGATGTAAATACATGTTAATTCATTGGCACTTGTTCTCTCTGTCACAGAGCAAGCACACTCTCGCAGTTCGTTCACGAAACGCATTCTAGTTAGTGTGCTTGCCCGAAGGGAAGCACAGTATTGTTATCGTCAAGTTTTCTTTATTAGTGTGCTTGCCCGAAGGGAAGCACAGTATTGTTATCGTCAAGTTTTCTTTATTAGTGTGCTTGCCCGAAGGGAAGCACAGTATTGTTATCGTCAAGTTTTCTTTATTTATTTATTCCGTACGTTTTTCTTGCAGCTAACTACTCCTCGCCCGATTGAGCTAGAGACGCCATTCAAACACCAAAACGTCCGGCCCGATCCGGTGCAAGCTGCTATGACTTTTCGTGGCGGTACAACTTGCCAGTCCTTTTTTATTCCTCTTTTTCATCCCCTTTTCCTCTCATTGACTAACATGGTGGAAGGTTGAGCCATTGTGACGTCACACACTCTGAGATAGGAGAAGCTCTCTTAAATGCCATAACAATCATGCTAATCGAAAACCACCATCAAGGTTTATACCTCTTAAATGCCATAAAAATCATGTAAATCGAAAACCACCATTAAGCTTTATATCATGATACAGTAGTAGGTATAACTAGCGAGTTGTTTACGTTCACAACCCTCAGACAGTTAAAAAGGCCCGACAACAGTCACCAAAGAAAACCTAGATATACTATTGATACTATCGTGAATAGAGTGATGATAGCTAGCGAGCTATTTAGCCTTCACCCAGGCGCAGGTTTATTTTGCTAGGTATCTCCGATATCGACGCAGAGACACAGTGTGAAAAAGGATGGAAAACTTAACGAGGAAAAGTGGTTCGGGAACTACGTATGCAGTAGTTGGCTGTACCAACTCAAGAAAACACCTGAACGAGTGGTTAGATAGAGAGTGCAAAATATTAAAACGAATGTAGTGGCAACAGTTTCAGGTACAGTTTATACACCCGCTCTAACAGTGTTAACCAGTATGTGAGTAGCGTGGGTTTTATTAAGGCATAGCGTGTGTAATGTGTAGCTATTTCATTCCGTTTGTTAACCTTTCCGGCTGTCTGTATACCAGCAGCAGAGCGGAGCATTTCACTCCCCTGCCATCTCGGAATGAAATAGCTACACAATACACACGCTATGCTTTAATAAAACTCACGTTTTACGAGACACCAACAGAGGCACAATCGACAAGTCTTACCATTGAAGATCTTTGACGTTCGGTCTGAAACTACAACCAGCCATCCAGGTTAATCCAAGTTATTGTGGAGAACGACAGTTGCATCAATCATTTCATTAAAACTTCACACTTATTACATTGGACATATCCACCAGCCTAATTAGAATCTGCATTGTCTACTGAGCAGAAATATCTCCATACAGTAGATTTCCCTTCGTTTAGTATCATTTTAAGCTTTCCAGATGACTGTATTGCTCGTCAAGTGATACGTGTCCAGAAACAAGGCCCTTTGTCTGGATAGCCATAGCTAGCATAACTGCCATTGAAATCCAATGGTAATGCTACCTAGCTAGGTATGCTAATTGTCGGTATCCATCGTTAACTCGTTAATCGTTAACCATCATGTCACTGGCTTTAATTTAAGAATGGCATGTTAGTAGTACATATAATATCAGTACACTTGATTCATTACTGCTGATGTGTTACTTATATATGTTACTTATTAGCAGCTAGCTACCTAGCTAGCCACTATGAGTTCCAATGTGTTTTCAGTTAGTGTTAGCGGCAAGCTAAGCTAGTTGCTGTAATAGTTGAGTTGAGCTTCAGCTAAGACGCTGCGTACCGTACTTCATCATCACATTCGATTATTTATTACAAACAAATTCGAATTCAGCTGTAGGCATGAGATCTGTATCTTGGAGACTAATTGCATCCACAATTTAAGTACTGCAAGCTAGACTACTACAGTTGACACAACACAGGAGGTCCCTGGGCCTGAGAAGGGAAGGTAAGGTAAGGAGTTTAATGTGGCTATAATATGGCATTTTAAATGTGCCTGAAACTAGACTAAATTGTAATGAGTTTTCGAAAACTAGACTGAAACTAAGAAGGATAACTATGACTAAATGTGACTAAAACTTATATGCATTTTTGTCTTTAGACTGAATCTAAAAATAGCTGCCAAAATGAACACTGAGATAGGGGACCCCTTAATCTGCAATTCATGGTTGCTAGCTCTAATCAGATGTACTACCTAGGCTTATAAGAGAAGACTAACTTTTTATGCCAACGAACACCAATAACTAGAACTAATTTGACAGACTATAAACCAATGTGATACACGTGCTCTCTATCTATACAGTAAAAGTGTTGCTTACGTTTGATACTAGACCTACAGTCTAACTCTAACTGCATTAAGTCTAACATAGGCCTATCTTACAATAAACTTTAAGTAAAGCTGGCTATGTAACCGCATTCATTCCAATATTGTTGCACAGATGTTTCCTTTTACCAAGATAACAATTTCAACAATTCACTTAGCTCAGTAAGTCAGTATAACGAAACTCTGGAACTATTAGGCTATGACCAAATGTAACACCCTTTCACAATAAACAAGCAAACAAACAAACAAAAACAGAACAACAAAGATACCCTCATATGTCTAAACGTCAGTGGAGCCAAAATATAATGGTTGAGCTTGGTTGCTTGCTAAAATATATTGGAAGAAGGCCCCACTATACTGACTGAGTAGATGTAAATACATGTTAATTCATAGGCACTTGTTCTCTCTGTCACAGAGCAAGCACACTCTCGCAGTTCGTTCACGAAACGCATTCTAGTTTATTTATTTATTTATTCCGTACGTTTTTCTTGCAGCTAACTACTCCTCGCCCGATTGAGCTAGAGACGCCATTCAAACACCAAAACGTCCGGCCCGATCTGGTGCAAGCTGCTATGACTTTTCGTGGCGGTACCCCATGCCACTCCTTTTTTATCCCTCTTTTTCATCCCCTTTTTTCTCCATAGACTTGCATGGCAGAGGTCTCTGCCATTATGACGTCATAATAGGGTCATTAAACTGGCTTGCAGCTGTGCCTCTCACTGACACCTCCGCTCGCCAAATCCAAGGAACCGCATTTTCTCTGTCCCTCTCAATTCAACTTTGAAAAAGAATAAGAGGAACCGTATTTCTCTGTCCCTCTCAATTCAACTTTGAGAAAGAATAAGAGTAACTACAGTTTCTAACCTAGCTACCGTATTTCCACTTCGTTAAGGTGAGTTGAATGGCAGCATTTTGTACTGTCAGTGTACTGACTGAAATTTTAATGGTAGCAGCTAACATATAAATTAACGTTACGTTAACGTTGGAGACGCCATTTTCCTTAATTCAAGTTGTGAAGTAAACCTTTGAAGTAATTCATGAATTTAGTTGTGTGGATATAGTGAGCTAAAGCTTGTATTCCCACTACGGTAACGTTAGCTATCCTAGTTGTGTTAAGCAGCTGTAACATCTGAGTACGGGGCTAAAGGCTAACTAACACTACGTAACGGGAGTATCCACTGGCAGTTTCAGCTAGCCGTAACGGGGGATCATTTTCCTTAATTCAAGTTGTTAAGTAAACCTGTGAAGTAATTCATGAATTTAGTTGTGTGGATATAGTGAGCTAAGACTTGTATTCCTACTACGGTAACGTGAGCTATCCTAGCTGTGCGGGGCTATGCAAAAGTTGCTTATACTGAAAGAATGGTTAACTTGTTGTGGCCGATAGCGTGAGTTAACATTAACCCGTGTCCTGGGAGTAATGATTCATGAGAGACCTTGAATCATTAGGTTAACTGAAAAACGTTTGAGGATGTAGCTGTTGTAGTGTGCTCAGTTTTCGAAAACTAGACTGAAACTAAGAAGGATAACTATGACTAAATGTGACTAAAACTAATATGCACTGAATCTAAAATAGCTGCTGAATCTAAAATAGCTGCCAAAATGAACACTGAGATGTATTAATTTTGGCAGCTATTTTAGATTCAGTCTTAAGACAAAAATGCATATTAGTTTTAGTCACATTTAGTCATAGTTATCCTTCTTAGTTTCAGAAGAGGTTTTTCATGGTTGCTAGCTCTAATCAGATGTACTATAGGCTTATAAGAGAAGACTAACTTTTTATGCCAACGAACACCAATAACTAGAACTAATTTGACAGACTATAAACCAATGTGATACACGTGCTCTCTAGCTATACAGTAAAAGTGTTGCTTACGTTTGATACTAGACCTACAGTCTAACTCTAACTGCATTAAGTCTAACATATAGGCCTATCTTACAATAAACTTTAAGTAAAGCTGGCTATGTAACCGCATTCATTCCAATATTGTTGCAGAGATGTTTCCTTTTACCAAGATAGCAATTTCAACAATTCACTTAGCTCAGTAAGTCAGTATAACGAAACTCTGAGATACCCTCATATGTCTAAACGTCAGTGGAGCCAAAATATAATGGTTGAGCTTGGTTGCTTGCTAAAATATATTGGAAGAAGGCCCCACTACACTGATTGAGTAGATGTAAATACATGTTAATTCATAGGCACTTGTTCTCTCTGTCACAGAGCAAGCACACTCTCGCAGTTCGTTCACGAAACGCATTCTAGTTTATTAGTGTGCTTGCCCGAAGGGAAGCACAGTATTGTTATCGTCAAGTTTTCTTTCTTTATTTATTTATTTATTCCGTACGTTTTTCTTGCAGCTAACTACTCCTCGCCCGATTGAGCTAGAGACGCCATTCAAACACCAAAACGTCCGGCCCGATCCGGTGCAAGCTGCTATGACTTTTCGTGGCGGTACCCCATGCCACTCCTTTTTTATCCCTCTTTTTCATCCCCTTTTTTCTCCATAGACTTGCATGGCAGAGGTCTCTGCCATTATGACGTCATAATAGGGTCATTAAACTGGCTTGCAGCTGTGCTTCTCACTGACACCTCCGCTCGCCAAATCCAAGGAACCGCATTTTCTCTGTCCCTCTCAATTCAACTTTGAAAAAGAATAAGAGGAACCGTATTTCTCTGTCCCTCTCAATTCAACTTTGAGAAAGAATAAGAGTAACTACAGTTTCTAACCTAGCTACCGTATTTCCACTTCGTTAAGGTGAGTTGAATGCATGGCAGCATTTTCAGTGTACTGACTGAAATTTTAATGGAAACTGATAGTTAGCCGTAGCAGCTAACATATAAATTAACGTTACGTTAACGTTGGAGACGACATTTTCCGTAATTCAAGTTGTGAAGTAAACCTTTGAAGTAATTCATGAATTTAGTTGTGTGGATATAGTGACCTAAGGCTTGTATTCCCACTACGGTAACGTTAGCTGTGTTAAGCAGAGCTATCCTAGCTGTGTTAAGCAGCTGTAACATCTGAGTACGGGGCTAAAGGCTAACTAACACTACGTAACGGGAGTATCCACTGGCAGTTTCAGCTAGCCGTAACGGGGGATCATTTTCCTTAATTCAAGTTGTTAAGTAAACCTCTGAAGTAATTCATGAATTTAGTTGTGTGGTCAAGTGAGCTAAGGCTTGTATTCCTACTACGGTAACGTGAGATATCCTAGCTGTGCGGGGCTATGCAAAGGTTGCTTATACTGAAAGAATGGTTAACTTGTTGTGGCCGATAGCGTGAGTTAACATTAAGTTGACTTCAAAGGGGCAGTCGAGTGTTTAGGTTGTGTCAGCTAGCTTGGAAAGCTAGCTAATAATTTTTGATTGAAGCTTCACGTTAGCCTCTGTAAACGTTTAGCTAGCTAACGTTAGCTAACTATGAGGTAGCATATCCCAAGTAACTTGTTGTGACCGATAGCGTGAGTTAACATTAACCCGTGTCCTGGGAGTTATGATTCATGAGAGACCTTGAATCATTAGGTTAACTGAAAAACGTTTGAGGATGTAGCTGTTGTAGTGTGCTCAGTTTTCGAAAACTAGACTGAAACTAAGAAGGATAACTATGACTAAATGTGACTAAAACTAATATGCACTGAATCTAAAATAGCTGCTGAATCTAAAATAGCTGCCAAAATGAACACTGAGATGTATTAATTTTGGCAGCTATTTTAGATTCAGTCTTAAGACAAAAATGCATATTAGTTTTAGTCACATTTAGTCATAGTTATCCTTCTTAGTTTCAGAAGAGGTTTTTCATGGTTGCTAGCTCTAATCAGATGTACTATAGGCTTATAAGAGAAGACTAACTTTTTATGCCAACGAACACCAATAACTACAACTAATTTGACAGACTATAAACCAATGTGATACACGTGCTCTCTATCTATACAGTAAAAGTGTTGCTTACGTTAGATACTAGACCTACAGTCTAACTCTTAGTGCATTAAGTCTAACAAGCTATATCTTACAATACACTTTAAGTAAAGCTGACTATGTAACCGCATTCATTCCAATATTGTTGCAGAGATGTTTCCTTTTACCAAGATAACAATTTCAATAATTCACTTAGCTCAGTAAGTCAGTATAACGAAACTCTGGAACTATTATGACTATGACCACAGAAAACAAAGTACTATACAGATTTTGTTCTCAGATATCAGTCTGTGAGGCCCCTCAACAACATATGCGCACTCGGCCACTGCACTGCAGAGCAAGCACACTCTCGCAGTTCGTTCACGAAACGCATTCTAGTTTATTTATTTATTTATTTATTCCGTACGTTTTTCTTGCAGCTAACTACTCCTCGCCCGATTGAGCTAGAGACGCCATTCAAACACCAAAACGTCCGGCCCGATCCGGTGCAAGCTGCTATGACTTTTCGTGGCGGTACTCCTTGTCACTCCTTTTTTATTCCATTTTTTCATCCCCTTTTTCTCTCATTGACTAACATGGGGAAGGTTGAGCCATTGTGACGTCACCCGCTCTATCAGTCGTTCTCCATTCAACTGTAGGAATATTAAGAGACACCTTCCAGGGCTCTACAGTGCGAGTATTTCACTCGCATAAATAGGTACGTGCAAACTTGAAAAATAATTTACAAGCACAGTGTGCGAGTGACAGACAGTTGTCAATACGGCGCCAAAAAGTGAAGCATTCCATTGATTTCACATGGAAACAACTGACAGGGTCGCGACTCCAGGGTTTTTGACGGGACCTGCGACGGGACCAACAGCAGCAGCAGCATAATCATCATCTGGATTTACTGACATTTTCGGTATATATAAACACATAATATCAATTGGTAACTGGTGTGTTGTATCCTGTTTATGTCTGATACTTTATAAACATTTATGTTTTACGTTAACTTATTACACTAGGCAGCAGTATTGTGAAGTAGAGCTAGAAATGGCTTTGCTAGCTCCCATATTGTAGCTCACACCAGCAACTGCTCAATTTAGGACAGAAAGGAGTTTGGTAAATTAGCTTGTAACTGTCAATGATAACTAGTTATTAGAATATATTAGCCAACGTTAAGTTGACTTCAAAGGGGCAGTCGAGTGTTTAGGTTGTGTCAGCTAGCTTGGAAAGCTAGCTAATAATTTTTGATTGAAGCTTCACGTTAGCCTCTGTAAACGTTTAGCTAGCTAACGTTAGCTAACTATGAGGTAGCATATCCCAAGTAACTTGTTGTGACCGATAGCGTGAGTTAACATTAACCCGTGTCCTGGGAGTAATGATTCATGAGAGACCTTGAATCATTAGGTTAACTGAAAAACGTTTGAGGATGTACACACAGCGTAGCTGTTGTAGTGTGCTCAGTTTTCGAAAACTAGACTGAAACTAAGAAGGATAACTATGACTAAATGTGACTAAAACTAATATGCACTGAATCTAAAATAGCTGCTGAATCTAAAATAGCTGCCAAAATGAACACTGAGATGTATTAATTTTGGCAGCTATTTTAGATTCAGTCTTAAGACAAAAATGCATATTAGTTTTAGTCACATTTAGTCATAGTTATCCTTCTTAGTTTCAGAAGAGGTTTTTCATGGTTGCTAGCTCTAATCAGATGTACTATAGGCTTATAAGAGAAGACTAACTTTTTATGCCAACGAACACCAATAACTAGAACTAATTTGACAGACTATAAACCAATGTGATACACGTGCTCTCTAGCTATACAGTAAAAGTGTTGCTTACGTTTGATACTAGACCTACAGTCTAACTCTAACTGCATTAAGTCTAACATATAGGCCTATCTTACAATAAACTTTAAGTAAAGCTGGCTATGTAACCGCATTCATTCCAATATTGTTGCAGAGATGTTTCCTTTTACCAAGATAACAATTTCAACAATTCACTTAGCTCAGTAAGTCAGTATAACGAGACTCTGGAACTATTAGGCTATGACCAAATGTAACACACTAGACCCTTTCACAATAAACAAGCAAACAAACAAACAAAAACAGAACAACAAAGATACCCTCATATGTCTAAACGTCAGTGGAGCCAAAATATAATGGTTGAGCTTGGTTGCTTGCTAAAATATATTGGAAGAAGGCCCCACTACACTGATTGAGTAGATGTAAATACATGTTAATTCATTGGCACTTGTTCTCTCTGTCACAGAGCAAGCACACTCTCGCAGTTCGTTCACGAAACGCATTCTAGTTAGTGTGCTTGCCCGAAGGGAAGCACAGTATTGTTATCGTCAAGTTTTCTTTATTTATTTATTTATTCTCCCCGTTTTTCTTGCAGCTAACTCCTCCTCGCCCGTTTGAGCTAGAGACGCCATTCAAACACCAAAACGTCCGGCCCGATCCGGTGCAGGTTGCTATGACTTTTCGTGGCGATACTCTTTGCCACTCCTTTTTTATCCCTCTTTTTCATCCCCTTTTTCTCTCATTGACTAACATGGGGAAGGTTGAGCCATTGTGACGTCACGCACTCTAGCCAACTGACATTAGATCAGTTGACATAGGAGAAGCTCTCTTAAATGCCAGAAGTGGTTAGATAGAGAGTGCAAAATATCAAAACGAATGTAGTGGCAACAGTTTCAGGTACAGTTTATACACCCGCTCTAACAGTGTTAACCAGTATGTGAGTAACGTGGGTTTTATTAAGGCATAGCGTGTGTAATGTGTAGCTATTTCATTCCGTTTGTTAACCTTTCCGGCTGTCTGTATACCAGCAGCAGAGCGGAGCATTTCACTCCCCTGCAATCTCGGAATGAAATAGCTACACAATACACACGCTATGCTTTAATAAAATTCACGTTTTACGAGACACCAACAGAGGCACAACCGACAAGTCTTACCATTGAAGATCTTTGACGTTCGGTCTGAAACTTCATCCAGCCATCCAGGTTAATCCAAGTTGTTATGGAGAACGACAGTTGCATCAATCATATTTCATTAAAACTTCACACTTCTTACATTGGACATATCCACCAGCCTAATTAGAATCTGCATTGTCTACTGAGCAGAAAATTCTCCATACAGTAGATTTCCCTTCGTTTAGTATCATTTTAAACTTTCCAGATGACTGTATTGCCCTCGCTCGTCAAGTGATACGTGTCCAGAAACAAGGCTCCTTTGACTGGATAGCCAGAGCTAGCATAACTGCCATTGAAATCCAATGGTAATGCTACCTAGCTAGGTATGCTAATTGTCGGTATCCATCGTTAACTCGTTAATCGTTAACCATCATGTCACTGGCTTTAATTTAAGAATGGCATGTTAGTAGTACATTTAGTAGTACATTTAATATCAGTACACTTGATTCATTACTGCTGATGTGTTACTTATATATGTTACTTATTAGCAGCTAGCTACCTAGCTAGCCACTGTGTTCCGATGTGTTTTCAGTTAGCGTTAGCGGCAAGCTAATAGTTGAGTTGAGCTTCAGTTAAGACGCTGCGTACCGTACTTCATCATCACATTCGATTATTTATTACAAACAAATTCGAATTCAGCTGTAGGCATGAGATCTGTGTCTTGGAGACTAATTGCATCCACAATGTAAGTACTGCAAGCTAGACTACTATGCAGTTGACACAACACAGGAGGTCCCTGGGCCTGAGAAGGGAAGGGAATGAGTTTAATGTGGCTATAATATGGAATTTTAAATGTGCCTAAAACTAGACTAAATTGTAATGAGTTTTCGAAAACTAGACTGAAACTAAGAAGGATAACTATGACTAAATGTGACTAAAACTAATATGCATTTTTGTCTTAAGACTGAATCTAAAAATAGCTGCCAAAATGAACACTGAGATAGGGGACCCCTTAATCTGCAATTCATGGTTGCTAGCTCTAATCAGATGTACTACCTAGGCGGCTTATAAGAGAAGACTAACTTTGTATGGCAACGAACACCAATAACTAGAACTAATTTGACAGACTATAAACCAATGTGATACACGTGCTCTCTATCTATACAGTAAAAGTGTTGCTTACGTTTGATACTACACCTACAGACTAACTCTAACTGCATTAAGTCTAACATATAGGCCTATCTTACAATAAACTTTAAGTAAAGCTGGCTATGTAACCGCATTCATTCTAATATTGTTGCAGAGATGTTTCCTTTTACCAAGATAGCAATTTCAACAATTCACTTAGCTCAGTAAGTCAGTATAACGAAACTCTGAGATACCCTCATATGTCTAAACGTCAGTGGAGCCAAAATATAATGGTTGAGCTTGGTTGCTTGCTAAAATATATTGGAAGAAGGCCCCACTACACTGATTGAGTAGATGTAAATACATGTTAATTCATAGGCACTTGTTCTCTCTGTCACAGAGCAAGCACACTCTCGCAGTTCGTTCACGAAACGCATTCTAGTTTATTTATTTATTTATTCCGTACGTTTTTCTTGCAGCTAACTACTCCTCGCCCGATTGAGCTAGAGACGCCATTCAAACACCAAAACGTCCGGCCCGATCCGGTGCAAGCTGCTATGACTTTTCGTGGCGGTACTCCTTGTCACTCCTTTTTTATTCCATTTTTTCATCCCCCTTTTCTCTCATTGACTAACATGGGGAAGGTTGAGCCATTGTGACGTCACCCGCTCTATCAGTCGTTCTCCATTCAACTGTAGGAATATTAAGAGACACCTTCCAGGGCTCTACAGTGCGAGTATTTCACTCGCATAAATAGGTACGTGCAAACTTGAAAAATAATTTACAAGCACAGTGTGCGAGTGACAGACAGTTGTCAATACGGCGCCAAAAAGTGAAGCATTCCATTGATTTCACATGGAAACAACTGACAGGGTCGCGACTCCAGGGTTTTCGACGGGACCTGCGACGGGACCAACAGCAGCAGCAGCATAATCATCATCTGGATTTACTGACATTTTCGGTATATATAAACACATAATATCAATTGGTAACTGGTGTGTTGTATCCTGTTTATGTCTGATACTTTATAAACATTTATGTTTTACGTTAACTTATTACACTAGGCAGCAGTATTGTGAAGTAGAGCTAGAAATGGCTTTGCTAGCTCCCATATTGTAGCTCACACCAGCAACTGCTCAATTTAGGACAGAAAGGAGTTTGGTAAATTAGCTTGTAACTGTCAATGATAACTAGTTATTAGAATATATTAGCCAACGTTAAGTTGACTTCAAAGGGGCAGTCGAGTGTTTAGGTTGTGTCAGCTAGCTTGGAAAGCTAGCTAATAATTTTTGATTGAAGCTTCACGTTAGCCTCTGTAAACGTTTAGCTAGCTAACGTTAGCTAACTATGAGGTAGCATATCCCAAGTAACTTGTTGTGACCGATAGCGTGAGTTAACATTAACCCGTGTCCTGGGAGTAATGATTCATGAGAGACCTTGAATCATTAGGTTAACTGAAAAACGTTTGAGGATGTACACACAGCGTAGCTGTTGTAGTGTGCTCAGTTTTCGAAAACTAGACTGAAACTAAGAAGGATAACTATGACTAAATGTGACTAAAACTAATATGCACTGAATCTAAAATAGCTGCCAAAATGAACACTGAGATGTATTAATTTTGGCAGCTATTTTAGATTCAGTCTTAAGACAAAAATGCATATTAGTTTTAGTCACATTTAGTCATAGTTATCCTTCTTAGTTTCAGAAGAGGTTTTTCATGGTTGCTAGCTCTAATCAGATGTACTATAGGCTTATAAGAGAAGACTAACTTTTTATGCCAACGAACACCAATAACTAGAACTTATTTGACAGACTATAAACCAATGTGATACACGTGCTCTCTAGCTATACAGTAAAAGTGTTGCTTACGTTTGATACTAGACCTACAGTCTAACTCTAACTGCATTAAGTCTAACATATAGGCCTATCTTACAATAAACTTTAAGTAAAGCTGGCTATGTAACCGCATTCATTCCAATATTGTTGCAGAGATGTTTCCTTTTACCAAGATAACAATTTCAACAATTCACTTAGCTCAGTAAGTCAGTATAACGAGACTCTGGAACTATTAGGCTATGACCAAATGTAACACACTAGACCCTTTCACAATAAACAAGCAAACAAACAAAAACAGAACAACAAAGATACCCTCATATGTCTAAACGTCAGTGGAGCCAAAATATAATGGTTGAGCTTGGTTGCTTGCTAAAATATATTGGAAGAAGGCCCCACTACACTGATTGAGTAGATGTAAATACATGTTAATTCATTGGCACTTGTTCTCTCTGTCACAGAGCAAGCACACTCTCGCAGTTCGTTCACGAAACGCATTCTAGTTTATTTATTTATTCCGTACGTTTTTCTTGCAGCTAACTACTCCTCGCCCGATTGAGCTAGAGACGCCATTCAAACACCAAAACGTCCGGCCCGATCCGGTGCAAGCTGCTATGACTTTTCGTGGCGGTACCCCTTGCCACTCCTTTTTTATCCCTCTTTTTCATCCCCTTTTTCTCTCATTGACTAACATGGTGGAAGGTTGAGCCATTGTGACGTCACACGCTCTAGCCAACTGAAATTAGATCAGTTGAGATAGAAGAAGGCGAAGCTCTCTTAAATGCCATAAGTGGTTAGATAGAGTGCAAAATATTAAAACGAATGTAGTGGCAAGTGGCAACAGTTTCAGGTACAGTTTATACACCCGCTCTAACAGTGTTAACCAGTATGTGAGTAACGTGGGTTTTATTAAGGCATAGCGTGTGTAATGTGTAGCTATTTCATTCCGTTTGTTAACCTTTCCGGCTGTCTGTATACCAGCAGCAGAGCGGAGTATTTTACTCCCATGCCATCTCGGAATGAAATAGCTACACAATACACACGCTATGCTTTAATAAAACTCACCTTTTACGAGACACCAACAGAGGCACAACCGACAAGTCTTACCATTGACGTTCGTTCTGAAACTACAGCCATCCAGGTTAATCCAAGTTGTTGTGGAGAACGACAGTTGCATCAATCATATTTCATTAAAACTTCACACTTCTTACATTGGACATATCCACCAGCCTAATTAGAATCTGCATTGTCTACTGAGCAGAAATATCTCCATACAGTAGATTTCCCTTCGTTTAGTATCATTTTAAACTTTCCAGATGACTGTATTGTCCCCGCTCGTCAAGTGATACGTGTCCAGAAACAAGGCTCCTTTGACTGGATAGCCAGAGCTAGCATAACTGCCATTGAAATCCAATGGTAATGCTACCTAGCTAGGTATGCTAATTGTCGGTATCCATCGTTAACTCGTTAATCGTTAACCATCATGTCACTGGCTTTAATTTAAGAATGGCATGTTAGTAGTACATTTAATATCAGTACACTTGATTCATTACTTCTGATGTGTTACTTATATATGTTACTTATTAGCAGCTAGCTACCTAGCTAGCCACTATGTGTTCCGATGTGTTTTCAGTTAGCGTTAGCGGCAAGCTAGCTGCTGTAATAGTTGAGTTGAGCTTCAGTTAAGACGCTGCGTACCGTACTTCATCATCACATTCGATTATTTATTACAAACAAATTCGAATTCAGCTGTAGGCATGAGATCTGTATCTTGGAGACTAATTGCATCCACAATTTAAGTACTGCAAGCTAGACTACTATGCAGTTGACACAACACAGGAGGTCCCTGGGCCTGAGAAGGGAAGGGAAGGAGTTTAATGTAGCTATAATATGGAATTTTAAATGTGCCTAAAACTAGACTAAATTGTAATGAGTTTTCGAAAACTAGACTGAAACTAAGAAGGATAACTATGACTAAATGTGACTAAAACTGTTGTAATGTTTAAGATAGTAGTTCTCTGTTGTACCACCAGGCGGGGCTCTACTATAAAGTGACACTGGCATTATGCATTTCCTTTGTTCTGTGAATGCACGAGTAAAAAGACCTGTGGCTACTCTGTATGGCGACACTTCTAAGATTCTACATAAAGCTACATGTTGATACATCGTTCTCCGTTGTCCGTGTCTTTGGTCAGGTTACTACATAATATGGAATTTTAAATGTGCCTAAAACTAGACTAAATTGTAATGAGTTTTCGAAAACTAGACTGAAACTAAGAAGGATAACTATGACTAAATGTGACTAAAACTAATATGCATTTTTGTCTTAAGACTGAATCTAAAAATAGCTGCCAAAATGAACACTGAGATAGGGGACCCCTTAATCTGCAATTCATGGTTGCTAGCTCTAATCAGATGTACTACCTAGGCTTATAAGAGAAGACTAACTTGTTATGCCAACGAACACCAATAACTAGAACTAATTTGACAGACTATAAACCAATGTGATACACGTGCTCTCTATCTATACAGTAAAAGTGTTGCTTACGTTTGATACTAGACCTACAGTCTAACTCTAACTGCATTAAGTCTAACATAAAGGCCTATCTTACAATAAACTTTAAGTAAAGCTGGCTATGTAACCGCATTCTTTCCAATATTGTTGCAGAGATGTTTCCTTTTACCAAGATAGCAATTTCAACAATTAACTTAGCTCAGTAAGTCAGTATAACGAAACTCTGAGATGCCCTCATATGTCTAAACGTCAGTGGAGCCAAAAAATAATGGTTGAGCTTGGTTTCTTTCTAAAATATATTGGAAGAAGGCCCCAATACACTGATTGAGTAGATGTAAATACATGTTAATTCATAGGCACTTGTTCTCTCTGTCACAGAGCAAGCACACTCTCGCAGTTCGTTCACGAAACGCATTCTAGTTCATTTTGAATTCCTTTGCTCAGGTAGGTATCTGCAATTTTTTTCTCCTTGATCTTCCACAGGTGCTCTTTCATCACTGGGTCAAATTTGGCCATTAGCTCTACTTGTCCCAGGAAATTTCCATTTCCGTGCTCGAATAGCTTCTCCCTGTGCCCTCTAAAGGCCAGATTGCGCTGAGAAAGATGGTAAACAATAGCCAGCAATCTTTTCATCACCTCTCTGCACCTAATGACTTCAGCATGTATTAGATGTTGTGCCCCCTGATCTATTGCTGAGCCACTTTGAAGTAGTGCATTTAGTGTGTGCCAGGCACCCATATTCTTCACATGCTCAGCAGGCCTCTCATGGTACTTCAGGTGAGCCTGGAGATGTTTCCAGTGGCTAAAGCCTTTGGTGGAGCTCAGCTGAGTATCTCCCTTTCCAAACAGGCGGCAACAAAAACACATGGCTGCGTCCTTAGCCTTACTGTACACAAGCCACGTTCGACTTATCCTCTCTCCATTCTTCATTTGCATGCAGTAGTTAGCGGTTGTGAAGCGCCGACCCTCTGCATTTTTGGGGAACTCTGACTGTTGCTGCACGGGCTCTTTTCTAACCAGTTGGCACCGTTCCCTGTCATTGACTAAAGTGGGCCACAACCCCGGGTCATCACTAAGAAGTTGAACATCTGCTTCTGGGTGGTCAGAATTATAAACAGCAGCAGAGCCAGAGGGCCTACTCACCTCATCCTCCACGGCATTTGCATCATCTTGCGTGTTGTCATAAGTGTACGAGCATGATGCGCTAGGCTCCTCTCCTTCTCCTCCTGTTGAATCAACAGCCGGATCCAGCGGCACCTCCTCCTCCTCCACCAAAACATTCGGGTCCGGTGGTGTGGTGACCGGTGTTTTCACACTAAAAAAGGTGGTCAATTTCGGAAGGGCGTCTGTTTTTCGATGGGCCTCTTCCTTCTTTTTTGTTTTTGCAGCGCCACTTCATGTTTCGAAACATTTCGAAAAGTTCACACGGCTTTGCTCACGAGTTACAACCACTTCACTTCACTTCAATTTCACCTCGCTTCCGTCTTTCACAAGGAGCGCGTTCGCGGAGGCACCCACTGCGCATATTATGTGCACATTATGTGCGTGGCACTGCTCAATCACAATGCGTTCTGAGTGCGCCGTAGCGAATGTAGCGAATGTTTTGGAACTCGTCTAGCGCACATGGCATGCATGGATGGAATATTCCATTTTAACGCGAAAGAGAGGGTGTGCATGGAATCTGTATTTCTTTGTAATGTATTGTGTTGTTCTTGTTTCCAATTTAAACATACAAAATTCACTATTTATGAAAATTCAGCGGGGGCTCTACAGTTGGATGGGGCCTAAGGCGGTTGCCTAGCAATGCCTCTATGCAAAAACCGCGCCTGCGCATAACTATGTTTCTTGATAACAGCTGTTGCCATTTCCACGAGAGGAACATTTGAATGATGTCAAAGTAAAAGTCCAATACTAAACGGTGTTTGTTTCCATAACAATAATACAAGTAATATACATTTAACAGCCTTTTTTGCTACATCTTTTATTTGGCATGTTGGTGAGGTTATTATTTTAGAGGACCATTTCTCAATGGTTTTGTTATTTAATGAATGTTTGTTTATTAATAACTTATTTTTAACAAATAACTCAATTATAATTACAAAGAGGGAAATTCGCAACTCTATCACAACTTCCACTTGCTCCCGCAATTTAATTGCAACAAACACCTCAAAAACACAGCAACTTTTATGGAAAAGCTCCCGCTATAATAAGTTGCCTGAACTCATCATACTGGATGAACAGATTGCTGCCAAAAGCGCAGAGCTCCAAAGGCTGTAGGATCTGTTGTATTACAACCGCACACAGGTTCACCCACAGACGTATCCAGACACGCATGCACACACACACACACATGTACACAAACACACACTCACACGTCCACCCCTCACAGTTATTGTTTTAAATGGTTCTGTCTTATGATTACATTTTTTTATTTTATTCATATGCATATCTTAAATTTCATCTAAAGTGGTCTTGAAAAGGTCTTAAAAAGTCTTAAATTTTAGATGAAAAATCCTGTGGGTACCCTGTTATAACTTATGCATATATTGTCGAAAGTGCACGAAATTGAAAGTGGTGGATCATTATGAGACCCTCTGAATGCATGCCAAGTTTCGTGCAATTTTGTCCATGGGGGGCCATACAAATTTTTTTTTTTTTATGTGACTACACCAACTGGCCTGACACAGTTTTCTACGAATATCCCGAGAACTGTAGGGCTTAGGAGGGCCACATGTTTTTTGTATGTTTGTCTAAAGGGGCCATGTCAACCCATCCCCTAACCACTCGTTTTATGTATAGCGCCACCTACTTAAAAATGAAAAAGCAAACATGAGGTGATGTAATTGCAGGTATCTCTGGCTGACATGGTCAAAACTGCACCATAATGCATGGTCAAAACTGCAACAGATACACACACATACACAGTAGACATTCATATGCACACATACACACACAGTAGACATATGTACGCATGCACAAATAATTCCTTTAATACATAAAAATGAAACACAAACCAATTTACACACACAAAACACATAAAAACACACAAACACACTGACAACCATAACTCATTCTGTGCCAAAACCTACTGAACAGTTCGGCGGTCATATTTTGTAACGCTTTGCGTTTTTTTTCATTTTTTTTCAAATCCGGACCCCCTGCAATACCGCCGCGGACCCCCGGTTGAAAACCCCTGCCATAGATCATGATATTTTTGAAACTTGAGTATCACGTTGCTATGTTGGTTTGCATGGTTTGTATGGGTCTTATTTTTCTAACTGTCTTCAGTTTGTTCAGGTCCACAATGAGCAATCCAATCACACCACAGAAAGTTATGGGGTTCCCCTAGGCTCTGTGCTTGGAACCTTGCTCTACCCTTAGTTCAAGTTCAAGTATTTATTTGTCATATACACAGAAAAACAGTCAGACTGGGCATTGAAATTCTTAGGACAAGACACCGCACAACAACCTACCATAGCATAACATAAATAACATAACATAACATATAAGTACTCTGAACATTAATTCCACATATAATAAACATATAATAAATCTACAAAATAAATATACAATACCATCTGCTTAACATATATTACACATATAGTAACCTAAACTAACCTAACACCTATATTAACCTAAAGACAAATCAAATGTGCCTGGTATCAGGTAGTGCAATATTACTGTAGTGCAACGATGGAAAACTGTAACATGTACAAGTGAAAGGTGCAAGACTGTATCACTGTCCATTTAAAAGCTTGATGGCCCTTGGAAAGAAACTGCTCTCCAATCTACAGGTGCGAGATTGAATACTTCGGTAACGCCTACCAGATGGCAAAGGGGAAAAAAGTTTATAGGATGGATGGTAGCAGTCTTTAAGGATCCTGCCAGCTTTCCTGATGCATCGTGTATGGAAGATGTCCTGCAGGGCTGGGAGCTCCCTGCCTATGATAAACTCTGCAGACCTGACCACACTGTGTAGGGCCTTATGGCCCTTGGCTGTGCAGCTCCCGTACCACACTGTGATGCAACCAGTCAGGATTCTCTCTATAGTACACCTGTAAAAGTTAGTGAGGATGACTGATTCCATACCAAACTTCTTCAGTCTCCTGAGAAAGAAAAGGCGTTTCCGGGCCGCTTTCACTATTATTCGCGTGAACAGACCAGGTGAGATCACTGCTGATGTTCACCCCAAGGAACCTGAAGCAACTGACCTTTTCGACTACAGATCTATTGATGTATAGGGGCGCATGCTCTTCCTCCTGCCGTCTCCTATAATCCACAATCATCTCTTTAGTTTTACTGATGTTAAGAGAGAGGTTATTAACCTGACACCATGTTGTCCAGGGTATCAACCTCCTCTCTGTAGGCTGACTTGTCACTGTCAGTGATGAGGCCCACAATGGTTGTGTCGTCAGCAAACTTCACGATGAGATTTGAACTGTGCGTAGCTGCACAGTCATGCGTGAACAAGGAGAACAGGAGGGGGGCTGAGCACACAGTCCTGGGGGTGCCTGTGTTGGTGATTTACTGTGGATGAGGTGCGGTCACCGATTCTCACCACCTGTGGCCTCCCCGTCAGAAAGTCAAAGATCCACCTGCATAGGGAGGCGCTTAGTCCCAGGTCTATGAGCTTGGAGACGAGTCTGGAGGGGATGATGGTGTTAAATGTGGAACTATAGTCAATGAAAAGCATTCTTACGTATGTATTCCCTTTGTCCAGGTGGGATACTAATACTTAGGTGCTGTAATAAGGAAGCAGAGCATTAACTTCCATCGCTTGTTACTCCAGACAGCTATATCAATCCATGAAACCTGACAAAATTGTACAACTACCTAAGATGGAAGCTTGCCTAAAATACAGTACTGTGCAAAAGTTTTAGGCAGGTGTGAAAAAATGCTATGAACTAAGAATGCTTTGAAAAATGTAAACAATAAATGTTTATTTTTGTATCCATTTACATGGTAAGACTGAGCACAGCAACAAGACACAACATAGTTATACTGCATCAGCAGGGTCTCTCCCAGACAAAGATTTCAAAGCAGACAGGGGTTTCAAAATGTGCAGTTCAAGCTCTTTTGAAGAAGACGTTGAGGATCGTAGACGCAGTGGTCAGCCAAGGAAACTTAATGCAGCTGATGAAAAACCCATCAAGCTTATTTACCTTCGAAATCGGAAGATTTCAAGCAGTGGCATCAGCTCAGAACTGGCAGAAACCAGTGGTACCCAGGTACAGACATTTACTGTCCGGGGAAGTCTGGCCAGAAGTGGTCTTCATGGAAGAGTTGCAGCCAAAAAGCTCTACCCCGACAAGGAAACAAGGCCAAGTGACTGAACTAAGCACGAAAACATAGAAACTGGGGTGCAGAAACATGGCAGAAGGTGCTCTGGACTGATGAGTCAAAATTAGAAATATTTGGCTGTAGAAGAAGACAGTTTGTTCGCCGAAGGGCTGGAGAGAGGTACAATAATGAGTGTCTGCAGGCAACAGTGAAGCATGGTAGAGGTTCCTTTCCAGTTTGGGGCTGCATTTCTGCAAGTGGAGTTGGAAATTTGGTCAGGATGAATGGAGTCTTCAATGCTGAGATACAGGCAGATACTAATCCATCATGCAATACCATCAGGGAGGCGTATGATTGGCACCAAATGTATTCTGCAGCAGGAACATAACCCCAAACATACAGCCAATGTCATTAACAACTATCTTCAGCTTAAAGAAGAACAGAAAGTCCTGCAAGTGATGGTATGAGAGCCCTGATCTCTACATCATCGAGTCTGTCTGGGTTTACATGAAGAGACAGAAGAATTTTAGGAAGCCTACATCCACAGAAGATCTGTGGTTAGTTCTCCAAGATGTTTGGAACAATTAACCAGCCGAGTTCCTTCAAAAACTGTGCGCAAGTGTATCTGGAAAATTGATGCTATTTTGAAGGCAAAGGGTGGTCACACCAAATTTTGATTTAATTTAGAATTTTCTTCTGTTCCATCACTGCATTTTGTTAATTTATGAAGAATTGATGAAAATAAACTGTTAACACTTCCATTTTTGAAAGCATTCTTAGTTTACAGCATTTTTTCACACCTGCCTAAAACTTTTGCACAGTACTGTATGTAAAAGCACGGATGACTAGCAACTTCCAGCTCCTTAATTCAGATGAAACAGGTAATGCTCGTAGGCCCTAAACAATTAAGAAGACATTATCCAGCCCACACTCCATCTCATTAACATCCAGCACTAGCACCAAAAATCCACTGTTCTGTTTGGATGTGGCAACAACTCAATAAAGAGCCTCTAACTAATACCGAAAGTCTGCCGCTTGAACTACTAAGAAATGTGAACATATCTCACCTTTACCTGCCTCTCTATCGTCAATTGTCTTGAAATTTGCCGAGAGCATTACAGTTATGCCCTTGAAAATAACAGGATCAAGTTTGGATGGCTTGGCTCAAACATCTCTTGCAGCTGTATTAGATTCTGTTTCTATTCTTCAACAGAAGACATAGGATCTGGGGCATGTGATTTGAGGTGGTGATGATGACTAAATGTTATTCAATACCTCTGTGAATGTTATACACTTAAAACGGACAAAATATGGGCGCACAAACAAAACACTGTAAGTACAACAGACACCAGCCTCACAAGGGCACCAGAATAATGTAGGTACCTTACCTTGTGAGTGGGTGCAGAATACATGTGGATGGAATTGTGTATAAATAGTTATACTCTCCTCACAAGGGCCACCACGATAATGTTGGTACTTTCCTGACAATAGCACCAATAACATGTGGGGGATATCACCCGATTGGATGGGCATCAACAATTCAACACAATTGTTGAGATCAATTAAGTTGAACACATGGGGGTGTCACAAACCACAGTGGTCAAAATACAGATCAGTCACAAATCAGTCTCATGAATCAATCTCATATATCAGTTATAACAAAATATATTGAACTATCACTTTGAAACTGATTAATAATTACATTATTAACCTAAAAGTGAGTAAAGGTTGAAGGTCTTAGGAGTTCTGAATAAAGAGGTTGGCAGCATTCACTCTTGTGCAACAGTAAACAGACTTGTGTACAATCAAAGCATTTATTTTCAGAATTATCAGAAATAAAACCCACAGTTTGTAATCTAACTAATTATATCTAACTAATGGACTAAAGGGGAGTGTATGTGAAAAAGAGGGAGAGTGTGTGTGAGTGCGTGCGCCTGTGTGCTCTGTTGTGCTGTTGGTGGCAGAAAGAATGTATGTGTATGCTTGTTCGGTCACCATAGTTCCGTGTGCATGTGTGTGAACAATGGAATGAACAATGTAACAAGCCTATGTGAAGTGCTACGCTTGAGTGTTCTCGTGTGGCAGAAGGGGAGTGGAGACAATCAGAAACATGCCAGATTTATTCATGCACGTATCAGGATGAGCATGCTAGCATACATGTGGTAAATGTACACAATACATACAAAGATAACATGGTATGATGCATACAAAATTGATAGTGGATAAGGTAAGGGATAACAGCTTATTGGGTATACAGTGTGCTCGTAGGTTACTAGTGCAAGGGTAAGGAGAGTAATGGAACAAAAACACTATGTTGATGGTGGAAATGATTCCCATTGCAGGTAAAGCTAGCATAGAGTATGGGGTGGAATAAGTGCATGTCAGTGTGGTGTAGGTGGGCAGGTGGAGGCAGAGGCTTTCTGCTAGGAGATCAGGTGCAGATACAGCAGCAGCTCACAGTGCAGTGGCGTAACTATAGGGAGTGCAGGGAGTGCATCTGCACTAGGGCCCGTGGCGTAAGGGGGCCCGTCCTCAATCTCAACGCCGAAGCGAGTCATTGAAGAATGTACCGGGCCCCCCGCCATGCTCGACGCATCGGATTTCGTGTATGATCCAGTCCCTTCAATTCGCAAACATTTCTCAATTACGGTGACAATTATTCATAAATATGAGCTATCACTTGCCCAATAACCATTTTAACAATAGTCAGTCTTGACAACAGCAAATCATTAATTTAGCCTCATTTGCCTTTTGCTGAATGAAACGAGTCTCGTTTTTATTAAGTAATATTGCCATCAAAAAATAGCAAGGGTGTTTGGGTAATTTTGTTGTCAAAGCTTCTATAGCCCACCCAAACATGCTGCGATTGTTTCCCATCCTGTGTTGTGCTGCATTGCATGGTGAGTAAGCCATAAGTAGGCTACCCCATGCCCTTTAAACACAAAGGTGGCTGAGGAAGCGGCATGAACGCAACAAGCAGGATGAAAGGGTGGTAGAATTGCCAAAATTATCTTCATTTGGATTTGTGGCGAAGAGTGTTCAGGAGAACGCTACGTCTCTGACCCCCAGCCCAACGGCAATGAGGCCCACCAGGGTAGGCTAATCACATAGCGTTTACTGCCTGGTATACTGTCTGATATACTGTTAACTCCCATAGTTCACGTCCTGCTTTTCCAGCAGCGATCTCTCAGCAGTCATGAGTGCAACAGATAGCAATAGCTCAGATTGTGGATAACCACTAGGTTACATCAGCATTTGGTGAGGTGTGCATGGCTCTGCTATTGTTTCTAACCGTAGAATGCCATTCTAAACGTCATGCATGTTTTTTTATGATACGCCTAATGCTACTTGAAATGTATTTTTTCGCGTCAATGTCGTTAAAAGAATAAGTTAATTTGCGCATAGGTCTACGTGATATTGTTGGAGGAAGTTTGTTTTGCAATTGGTTGCAGCAGACGAGGCTGTCGAGCGGCTGTTCCCATAAATCCATCAAATGTTCGTAATTCACAATAATGTTTGATAACCCCCTGAAGAAGTTGTATTAATGTTTTAATGTGTTGTCTATCTGCTCATTATGCACTGTTTCTCCAAAATCAGTTTGATCGATGAAATACTGAGTTCATTGGTGTTTTCATGACAACATATTGTAGCAACCCTTAATGTGTATTGTACATGCGTCTCACTAGACTGCAATATCATTGTTTTCACCTGACGTTACGACGGTGGGCCCATTGGCATGGTTTGCATTCGGGCCCGTCAAGACATTGTTACGCCGCTGTCACAGTGACAATAGTCTAGACAAGGAGAGGAGGAAAGAGACAACTAGTAGATGTACTTAATGGCTTTACTGATGAGGAACAATGTTTTCACAGCCATCTGCATTTTGAGTAAAGCTCACACAATGAGAAAGAGAAAAATTAACCTACAAATATAGCTGCAAGCAGCGATGTGGTGGCCAAGCTGGTCAGATGACCCAAAAGAAGCCTTTAATACACTTTGAAGAGGCTTTTGATATACTCAGCAGAGGTTGGATTCCAACCAATGAGGCTGCCAACTACAGGACACCAATCATCAACTCACTTACCTAGTGAGCTATTGTCGGTGATGGAAATCACAGAGTTCAGTTACTGTGTCAAAATAGAAGCGTTTTTTTGCTGTGGCAATGGTTGTCAAATTTGGACCAAGTTTTAACAGTTTAAACAGCTGTAATTCAGTCCTATTTTGACAAGTCGAGGTGATTGTGGTCTGAAGATAATCTGTGCCAAATTTGGGGAATATTTCATATTCACCAAAAACTTTATCCATTCATTCAAAATGGCGGCCGCATCAATTCGGCCACATCAATTTGATTAACTGTAACTATCGAACGGTTGCGTAAATCAAAACGCCAGGGGATAACTTTTGTTAGGCTTGGTCTGATTAGCATGTGTGGCAATTTTGAGTAGCGAGAAAAAAAAAACGCTTTTCCTTAACATTCAAACTAGCCGAAAATCTATATAACTGGGTATTAAGTCATAGAGTGCGTTAAATTCGTCTCTATCCAGGGAATCCAACAATACCTCATTTTGGAAAATGGGGCATATGGTTCAAAAGTAACGTGTGTAAACACATCTTAAACCTTGACCCATTGGTGGCGCTAGAGGGTTTGAATGGAAGACATGAAACTTGGTGGAAATGATGAGGGGACTGGTACCAAAGAGTGTGCCAAATTTCACAACTTTTGACCATCCGCTTCAAAAGTAACGTGTGTAAACACATCTTCAACTTTGACCCATTGGTGGCGCTAGAGGGTTCAAAAGGGAGACATGAAACTTGGTGAAATTGATAAGAGGACTGGTCCCACAGAGTGTGCCAAATTTGGTGACTATTTGATATTCACCAAAAACGTAATATTCTTTCATTCAAAATGGCAGCCAAATCAATTCAGCCACATCAATTTGATTGACTGTAACTAACAAACGGTTGCGAAAATCAAAATGCCAGGGTATAACCTTTGTGAGGCTTAGTCTGAAGATCATGTGTGGGAAATTTGAAAAAGATTCGACAATTGAAGGAGGAGTAGCGAAAAAACGTTTATGATGTCATAGAGGGAGTTGAACTCGTCTTGATCCAGGGAATCCAACAATACCTCATTTTGGAAAATGCGGCATATGGTTCAAAAGTAACATGTGTAAACACATCTTCAACTTTTACCCATTGGTGGCGCTAGAGGGTTGGAGTGGGAGACATGAAACTTGGTGAAGTTGATGAGGGGAGTGGTCCCAATAAGTGTGCCAAATTTCACAACTTTCGACCATGAGGTTCTAGGGGCTGCCTTAAACTTCCATTGCAGAAGAAGATGTATAAAAATAAATAGAAAACCAATAGGTGGCTTCGCTGTTTGGCCACCAATTAACAGTAGGTAATTGTGGCCACTGTATCAGCATTAGCATAATATAAATCAGAGAGGAAGAGGGCAATGCCTGTATGGGGATATACAAGCATGGTAAGGGTGGTAGGATACAACAGCAGTGCACAACACCGGCAGCTTGCTATACCCGGGTTTCATAAAGGCCCACCCTTAAAGCATCGGCTGTCTGTAGCCCACTCCTGCTAGACACAACAACATGGCTAACAATTCAATTCAATTGTATTTATATAGCGCCATAACAATACAATTGCCTTTAGGTGCTTTACAGAGCCCAGAGCCTAACAAGAAGAAATGAAGACTTTTTGATGCATTATTCATGACTATGGGATACACAAAGTCTAGTCTTTAATCTAGATTTGAAGATGGAAAGGGTGTCTGATTCTTGGATGGAAGCAGGAAGATTATTCCACAGGAAGGGGGCTTGATAGCAGAAGGTCCTTTCTCCTATTGTGCTTTTTGATATTCATGGAATTACAAGGATACCTGCACTCTGGGAATTAAGTGATACTGGTGGTCAATAGGGGACATCTAATACCTTAAGATAATTTGAAGCTAAGCTGTTAAAGGCTTTGTATGTTAGAAGGAGTACTTTGCATTGGCTCCCTGTCTAAAATAGAATTGATTTCAGAGAGGCAAATACAGGTGAGATATGTTCATATGTCTTAGTTCTAGTGAGTGTGCGAGCAGCAGCGTTCTGTGTCAGCTGGAGGCTCTTTATTGAGTTGTTGCTACATCCAGACAGGAGAGCAGCGTAGTCGCAACATGATAAAAGCATGAATATGTTTTTCTGCATCTTGGAGGGATACGACATTTCTGATTTTGGTAATATTGCGTTGATGAAAAAATGATGTGTTTGAGATCTGATTCATGTGTGAGTCAAGCAGGAGGTGTTGGTTGATACGAGTGTTGGATGTTATTGAGTGTGGGTAGATGTCTATCTAATGTCATTCTCAATTGAATTGGGCCTAAAAGAGCAGGAAGTTGTTAGTCATCTATGCCTTTGCGTCTTGCAGACAAGGTTATTTCTCGGGTAGCTATATAATTTCATCAGGTTTCATGGATGGGTAAAGATGATTGTCACCATTATAGTAATGAAACAGTGTTAATTTTGTTAATGTTTGGAGAAATATATGCGTTAACAACCTTTTTCCCATGACTAAGACGTGACGTTGACGTGACTAAATCTATTTTTACTTTCGTTGACAAGGCGGGACGAGACGAACATTTTAATGGTGGGACAATTCAAAATTGAATGAATTATTTTTTCGAAACTTGCCTGCACCCAGTGCAGTATCCTAAATATCATTGGTTAAATGTTTCCCGGTCCTGTATCCATCCTCCACTCCCTGAGATGCCAAGACATGCAAGTGATGCCCAAACAAACGTTATATGATGGCTCGAGTTCAAGCACTTGGTACTGAAAGAAAAAGAAAAATATTTATCTGGACTCTCTTTAATTATAACTTAAACAGAAAATAAAACACAATGACGGGAGAGAAACCATGTGGCTTTAAAATAGGTGGGGAAAACACATCAAACCTCAAGTGGCACCTGAAAGCCCACAACCTTGCAATTTATGCCCACAACCTTGCAATTTATGCAATTTATGCAATTTATGCCATTTATTAGAACTTTGTATTCGCGCGCAAATTTTACCACTCTCAGAATTGCATATTGTGCGCATGCCCCGCTTATTTGCATATTATACAAATTAGTTGATTACGTCATCTAGCGACTTTTGGGAGAGCTAACATCTACTTTTCTTACAGAGAAGTTGGCAACACTTTTAGACACCTTTTAGACACTATTAGAACCCTTTAAGGCTAGGTTTGTCTGGTTTTAGCCAGGTTTCAGTCAAAAAAAAGTATCTCGATACAGTTATCTGTTATTAACTCATTTACAAATGAAGCCCTGGGATAACCTGAGGTTATTGTAGTGCTTTAATATTAATGAGGTTATACCTAGAGTACAGATGCTTATTAAATAGCTTCTGAAAAAGTAATAGGATATGGTTTGGCAATAATATGTTTTCAAAATTTCTGTAATAAGTTAAAATAGTGAAATAGTGTAGTCAATCTAACATGTAAATTAGGTCAAATGGTCAGTACTTGGAGATTATGTCCATCACTCATGAATAGTGACTCCCTATTAATTGAAAGGCGGGATCTAAAGAAAGAGACGGGAGAGAGCACTCGAAACAGGTGGAGAGATATAGATAAGAAGATACCGACCGCGTTTGTGTTAACAGTTAAGTCACGATAAAGAGTGAAATTAAGACTACTACAGTAGTAGTTAAAAGGTTAAGACACTTTTAGTTATAGTGTACCTAAGGCTTTATTCAGCCAACGAAAGGGCACAGTTTTTTAGGTTCTATTTGTAATGCTAGCTAGCTTGCGTTGCATTGTAAACTATAGCTAGTGCTAGCTAATACAGTAGAGGAGTACTGTTGATAATACGGTGTACCGCCGTCCGCCGCCATTTGATAAGAGAGCGTGCTGCTCAAATAGCACCCGAGTAACCAGGACACTCGTGGTTCCTTTGAGGCAGCCTACGTGGGAGCCACGCCAATGAATAGCGCTGCTAGCTACCAGGAATGTTAGCAGTTTGCCATAAACGATTGCCGCCTAACGACGTGTTATTGAATCTTTTTTATTTCAAATACATGACTATTTTGGTTAAATAAATTCTTTGTAAATAATAAGTAAATGTGTTGTGGATTCCACTCACTACAATAAGTAGACATTACTCAGGTGGCTAAAAGGAAGTCAGGTAACAGCCAGGTCTAGGTCAACAGGGAATTGACTAAAGGGCTACACAAACAAAGATACTTATGTTAAGGACCGTATGTTAACAAGACCCAACGTTAGGTTTGTACTGGTAGCATTTTGTACAGATATAGTTTTTTTGTTTTTTTTTCATCAGATTTTCCTTTCTAATACCTCTATCAGTGTGGTTTACAGTGTGCTTAGATGTTCTGGGTAAAGATACCTTTTGTATGTATTGGCAATGATTCTATTGGGGCAGCAGAGGTTAATATAGGGTAGTACTTCTCCCTCCTATTGTTCATTATCAGCCTGGGCTAGGTAATGGGTTAGAAGGAAAAGAGCACCATCCCGGAAGGGGTCAGACATGCGCAGATCACTGTAATACAAAGAGAAGTACAGACAATAAGAGAGTATGAATCAAACTTAGTGCCCACCTAGCAGTGGTGGTCCGTCAGGGCCAGCAAGGCCTTCTCTGCTGGCCTAAACATCATCAGAAAATAAATGTATTAAAATACATTTACTTTTAATATTTTCTTTTCATAAATATGTATTAAATTATTCCCCATAGTCCATTCTCTTGATTTCATAGCTTCCAGCGTTGTTTATTTCTGTTAGAGCTTTCATCCAATCATATTTCAGCTATCATGTGTTGCCAGGCTCCGAGAAATCTTCCCCGAGAACAGAAATCTTCCCTGAGGCCTTCAGAATTCACATTGAAGGCCCGTGTACATCTGATTGGTTATCACAACTGGCTGTTTCAGTTCATTTTAGTTGAATGAACTGAAACAGCCAGTTGTGATAACTAATCAGATTTCGAGTTGGCGACTTTGGGCCAGCTAGAAGGCCCCGGAAGATTTCTTTCCTCGCGTTGAACGTGACACGTAAACGTCCTTTGATTGGATACTGAGGCAGACCGGTGCAGTGCTTCAGTGCTCAGTTTAGTTTGCTAATGCGAAAACGACGTACATCGGTTTCAATGCTTATTATGCTAGTTGTTTCAATTGGTAAGACTAAATATAATTACATTAACCAACTCAAATAAACTAGTTTACACCAACTTGATAATTCCAGTTTTTGATACAATTACAACGCCATTTTCAAGATGGAACTTTCAAGAAAAACTGGATATCTTGAGGATCGGAAGTTTAATGAAACTGCTTTGCAGGTGGGACAATGCGATGTTTAGTGGAAAAACTTGTTAAAGCTCACATAGGCTACTTCCGGTGGACTAGCTAAAACTAATCCCTGAAAATCGCCTTTTATTTTTAAGTTGTTACAGTAATATCCAAGCGATCATATAACTGAGAGTTTACTACTCTTAATGTATTGTTAATACGGGTGTATTGATTTTAATTGCTCCGGAAATATTAATAAAGTCTGTTGTACTCGACTATGTTAAGGTGATGCAATGCTCTGCCTTTCTGTATAAATATATGGTATTAAGAGGTGGATTCACTCAGTTTAACATCGTGTAGGACATCGCTGAAGGCCTAGTCTAAAATGGGCACTCTGCACCCTATTGCAATAAAGACAAGAGAAATACAGTTTCTTGTAAAAATGTTTTCAAATTGCCACATTATGTACTTCATTCACTCTCACCTGTTCCATCAGTAACCCTATATAAAACTACCACCATACACTGCAAAAATGCTTTTCTAACCTAGTGTTATTACTCTTATATTGAGATGAAAAATCTAGTTGGTCTTGTTTCTAGCTAAATTGAACTTACCTAGTGCTCTTTGGTAAGGTTATTTTTGCCTATTTCAAGCAAATATTACTTATTTTAAGAAACCTTAACAAGCCAAATTTGCTTAACGCACTGGCAGCCAAATTTGCTTGTTTTAAGCAAAATCTGCTGATGATGATTAAAACAAGCAAATTTGGCTGCCAGTGCGTTAAGCAAATTTGGCTTGTTAAGGTTTCTTAAAATAAGTAATATTTGCTTGAAATAGGCAAAAATAACCTTACCAAAGAGCACTAGGTAAGTTCAATTTAGCTAGAAACAAGACCAACTAGATTTTTTCATCTCAATATAAGAGTAATAACACTAGGTTAGAAAAGCATTTTTGCAGTGTATACACTGCAAAAAATGCTTTTCTAACCTAGTGTTATTACTCTTATATTGAGATGAAAAATCTAGTTGGTCTTGTTTCTAGCTAAATTGTACTTACCTAGTGCTTATTTCAAGCAAATATTACTTATTTTAAGAAATCTTAACAAGCCAAATTTGCTTAACACACTGGCAGCCAAATTTGCTTGTTTTAAGCTAAATCCTGCTTAAATATGTAATTATACGTCTTAAATCTAGAGGGGCATTTTTTGCAGTGTATATGAAGCGTTTGTAGGTGTCTGAGCCCTCCAGACCATCTACATGAGTTTGTTTCCTTCTACCTGACTTAGGGTTAGTCCACAGTGACAGATGTATGTGGTCATCAGCATTAGGGCAGCGCCTTTATCCCATAATCCTTTTCAGTGGATTCCTCTGGGCGTTGTGCCCCCACAGAGCAGTTCTTTGCAGTCTGAGCAGATGAAGGCGGATTACGCAAGACATCGAAGTACCCCCTCACCAAACTACACTCCCCCCAGAATACTGAACTGAAAGGTGTCAAATGGGTGTTCCTGGGGACCTATGGAGAGTACTAGTGCTTTGGGGAATACTGGAACACTGGCCTTTATGTTTATCTCAGGGTCGACACATACTGCCAGTCTTGTGGATTATGCCCTTCACAGATGATTCTGGGTGTGGCAATATCACGGAGGCAACACTGCCAGCTGTCCACTTGGCCCAGCAGCACTTGAGGAAGCAACCCGCTCCGCTATGCAACTATGAGCTTGAGTTTCACCTCGTAAACTCACAGGTCATTTTGAATTGTATCTCTAGTGCCTTTGCTTTGTCTATTGTTGTCAATTCTAATCTCTATGTACAAAACAAATGATGTGTTATTGTAGACTAGAGCCTACTATTTTCTTTACTGCACCTTGAGATGAATTCAAAAAAGTAGATGCCATTGCCCACAGATGCATGTCAATGTATCTTCAATCTAATCCTTTACATTTTCAGTGGAAACTTTTGGTCTTTTATTAGTGTAGCATGTGCTATACCACATTCATCATTCAATAACTTGGATGTAAAGACTCCTAAGGTTATCAGTTCCTGGTGGATTCATTGGTGGTTAAAAGGAGCGTGAATCATGAAACCTCAGCTATTGCTACTACAATCAGGTGTTAACCCTCTTAAACAGATTAGCCCCCTCAGTCAATCAGTTATCATGTCTGATTTTGAGACATGAAGTCAAAAGTCCTTTTCTGTACATAGTGCACTGCAAAAATGCTTTTCTAACCTAGTGTTATTACTCTTATATTGAGATGAAAAAATCTAGTTGGTCTTGTTTCTAGCTAAATTGTACTTACCTAGTGCTTTCTTGGTAAGGTTATTTTTGCCTATTTCAAGCAAATATTACTTATTTTAAGAAATCTTAACAAGCCAAATTTGCTTAACTCACTGGCAGCCAAATTTGCTTGTTTTAAGCTAAATCAGCTTAAAACAAGCAAATTTGGCTGCCAGTGCGTTAAGCAAAAGAGCACTAGGTAAGTTCAATTTAGCTAGAAACAAGACCAACTAGATTTTTTCATCTCAATATAAGAGTAATAACACTAGGTTAGAAAAGCATTTTTGCAGTGTAGGTGTAAATTGAACAATAACGTCATGAAGGCTGTATAAAATTATTTTGCAATACAGGACAGTTTCATGGACAGTTGGGAAGTGATTAAATAGTAAATACAAGGCTAGTTTGATGTTTCCTTGATTCATGACATCCAGTTGCCAACCTGTATGTCTATTTGCTCTCTCCTTCTCTGTTTGTCTATCTTTGTTAAGTGTGACAATGCTAAAGACTTCTCTGTTTGTCTATCTCTCTTTAGTGTGACAATGCTAAAGGGTTGAAAGCTTTCTTTGATGCCATATGCCATGGTCCAAAATACTTCATAATCTTTGGAGGCGTTTGTCCATCTGTGACATCCATCATTGCTGAATCTCTTCAGAGCTGGAATCTTGTGCAGGTGGATGAAGGAATAGCTTGCCTTTGAACACTATCATGACAGGGCACAAAGCACAGAGTGTCATTCCACTGTACTTGTATCAGTCATTTGTTAAGTAGTAATAGGATTAGCCATATTTTTACCGATGGTTGATTTGCATCAGTCAAACCACTTTTATAGGAACTTTGTAGGAGGACAAAAAGAATACTCTTGATTTTGGAGTTGCTTTAACATGGCTTAACATGCTTTTTAACTTAGTTTTGAACTGGACAATTGCAATTGTTCTTGTGTTCTGACCTTCTACTTTGCATTCTTCTGCTCACTAAGTCATTATTCATTTGTTTTAGCTGTCCTTTGCTGTGACAGCAGCTGCATTTCAGGAAAAGGGAAAGTACCCTCATTTCTTCCGAATGGTCCCATCAGATAATGCAGTTCATCCAGCTGTGATTACATTTGTCAGACACTATAACTGGAATCGTGTAGGTATACTGACTCAGGATGGCCAGGGATTTACTGAGGTAAGTTTCAGCTTTTTTATCAAATGTAATTATAATTCCCAGTATCAGAACTCAGAATATCCTCAAGTACTGAAGAATGTTCCTTCAAGGAGCTATATGTGTGTGATGAACACATGCCAATCTTTCCCCCTTACTTCTGTAGTCCCAGACGAGGACTTCTATTCCTGCTAGCCTTCTCTGTTTGCAATTTATTTTAAGGCTTCTCATTTTTTAAGGCAATATCACACCGTTGTTTTAAGATGATGAGTTGTTAAAGTGTTGTTGCAAAAGTTTATGTTGGAGAAAATAATTACCTTCCTATTAAAGAATTTTCACCTTACTGGTTTTATGGACTATTAAGTGCAAGTTATTTAAGTGTATATATATACAGTGCCACTTGAAAGTATGTGAACCCCTTGAGCACTTAAGCGTTTTCTGTTGTTTTACCATGATTTTTCATTTTTTTATCACCAATTTTCCATAGATGAAATGTCAGGTTTATGTTTATAATTTGCATGTACTTGTTTAGAGGAAATTGTTTGAGTAGCCAAAAAACTACATGAAACATGGAATTAGTCCATTTCAAAAGTAAGTGAACCCCCAGCTGAATTGATAAAGTCTAGCAGGTAACAGATTCAGTGCAACTTATTTGGGTGATTAATTAGTCAATTGAGCAAACCGATCATCTGAGACATCCTTAGGGAAAGGTTTGGGCAACACAGATCAAAAGAGAGAGGGAACCAACCAAACTACTGTAGTGCCAAGGTGTACCCACACAGATCAACAATGCCGAGAGGAAACGAGATATCCGAGAACATCAGGAAGAAGGTACTGACAGCCCATCAGTCTTGGGAAAGCTATAAGACCATCTCCAAAAGATTCCAGCTCCATCCATCCATCCAAGACAAATAATTTTGAAATGGTCTACAATCAGACGAAAATTGTTGGTTTTGATCTTGACAAAATAATTCTATCTCGGACTCATCTGTCCAAAGAAGGGACTTCCAGAAGGCCTTTGGTTTATCCAAGTGCTCTCGGGCAAAGTTGAAACGGGCAGTTTTGTTCTTTCTTGAGTGCAGAGGCTTCCTTCTAGCAACCCGATCATGAATGTCATGTCTATTCAATTTTCGTCTGATTGTAGACCCATGTACATTTACCCCAGATGCTGCCAGAGAGGTCTGAAACTCTTTAGAGGTGATGTGTGGGTTGACTTTTACCTGATTTATTCTTCTTCTGGTGCTTCTTGGTGATGGTCTTGATGGGCGTCCACTTCTAGGCAGAGATGCGGTCATGTTGAATGCCCTCCATTTCTAAATTATTTGTCTTGGATGGATGGATGGAGCTGGAATCTTTTGGAGATGGTCTTATAGCTTTCCCAAGACTGATGGGCTGTCAGAACCTTCTTCCTGATGTTCTCGGATTTCTCGTTTCCTTTCGGCATTGTTGATCTGTGTGGGTACACCTTGGCACTACAGTAGTTTGGTTGGTTTCCTCTCTCTTTTAATCTGTGTTGCGCAAACCTTTCCCTAAGGATGTCTCAGATGATCGGTTTGCTTAATTGACTAATTAAGCACCCAAATAAGTTTCACTGAATCTGTTACCTGCTGACTTTACCAATTCAGCTGGGGGTTCACTTACTTTTGAAATGGACTAATTCCGTGTTTCATGTAGTCTTTTGGCTACTCAAACAATTCCCTCTAAAAGAAGTACATGCAAATTATAAACATAAACCTGACATTCCTTCTATGGAAAATTGGTGATGAAAAAAATTAAAAATCATGGTAAAACAACAGAAAACTCTCAAGTGGTCAAGGGGTTCACATACTTTAAAGTGGCACTGTATACTGTATATATATAAACTCACACACACACACATGTACATACATATTTTAATGTACATGTCCTTTCATCATCTCCAAACTCTAAACAGACACTTTTGAACCAGTTCAGACGTGTCTGGGTCCATGTAGACTACATTTGGTTATTCATTTTTCATTTTCAAAACAAATTCAGGAAATTAAAAACGGCTGCACAAAATCTCATAGAATCTGCTTTGGGCAGAAAACTCTCTCTAGCCATTCATCTCTGAACTAATACTCTCAGGGATATCAACTGCTGACCTACCCTCGTGAGTGAGTGCACACATACTGATGACCTACCCTCTTGAGTCAGTGCACACATACTGATGACATACCCTCTTGAGCACACATACTGATGACATACCCTCGTGAGTGAGTGCACACATACTGATGACTTACCCTCTTGAGTCAGTGCACACATACTGATGACATACCCTCTTGAGTCAGTGCACACATACTGATGACATACCCTCTTGAGTCAGTGCACACATACTGATGACATACCCTCTTGAGCACACATACTGATGACATACCCTCTTGAGTCAGTGCACACATACTGATGACCTACCCTCTTGAGCACACATACTGATGACATACCCTCTTGAGTGAGTGCACACATACTGATGACATACCCTCTTGAGTCAGTGCACACATACTGATGACATACCCTCTTGAGCACACATACTGATGACATACCCTCTTGAGTCAGTGCACACATACTGATGACATACCCTCTTGAGCACACATACTGATGACATACCCTCTTGAGTGAGTGCACACATACTGATGACCTACCCTCTTGAGTCAGTGCACACATACTGATGACATACCCTCTTGAGTCAGTGCACACATACTGATGACATACCCTCTTGAGTCAGTGCACACATACTGATGACTTACCCTCTTGAGTCAGTGCACACATACTGATGACATACCCTCTTGAGTGAGTGCACATATACTGATGACATACCCTCTTGAGTCAGTGCACACATACTGATGACATACCCTCTTGAGTGAGTGCACACATACTGATGACATACCCTCTTGAGCACACATACTGATGACATACCCTCTTGAGTGAGTGCACACATACTGATGACATACCCTCTTGAGTCAGTGCACATATACTGATGACCTACCCTCTTGAGCACATATACTGATGACATACCCTCTTGAGTCAGTGCACACATACTGATGACATACCCTCTTGAGCACACATACTGATGACATACCCTCTTGAGTGAGTGCACACATACTGATGACATACCCTCTTGAGTCAGTGCACATATACTGATGACCTACCCTCTTGAGCACACATACTGATGACCTACCCTCTTGAGCACACATACTGATGACATACCCTCTTGAGTCAGTGCACACATAATGCTGACAGGCAGAGCCGGCATGCATGATGCCTGGGCCAAAATTATTTAAATAGGCCCCTGCCCCATATTAAAGTAAAAATACACTTTACAGCTGGCTTTAGATATTCAACACCATGCTTTATTGTTATGTCAACTTGACTTGATAAAAGAAAATGTATCACATCAGTAGTGTTCTTCCAAACTTTTAGTCTAACCCATTATTTCATTATTTTATGGTAGGTGCAATTCACAATATGTATTTAATTTTTTTAATGTCCGCAGTCACACTCACAATTACAAACAAAACAACAGATCATTGTATTTGTCTTGAAAATTAAATCAAAATGGCATCAGTAATAACCAAATGTACATGGACCATACAGGTTTTTCTTTCGAATAACAATTGCCATTGACTCAAGGTGCTTTACCGAGCCCAAGGCCCAAGCCACCCAGAGCAAGCACTAAGGAGACATACATTTGTACATCATACATTTGTACATCATACATTTATATACATCGTACATTTGTACATCAGACATTTGGACATTGGACATTTGTACATTGTACATTTGTACATTGTACATTTGGACATCAGACATTTGTAGCTACCTGAAGAAGTTCTGAGATGGCCAACCAAAGGCTCTAGATAAAACATCTTGGAAGGAATGACCAATATTCATTCATATCCATATTCAACATAACCCAACAGGTGCAGAGAGATCTAATGAAGGGACTGTTGTGGGCTCAGATTCAGATTGCAGCCACACAAAGCTTCATCTATGACCCCTCTGCCAGCTTGAGAATGCTGAAGGTGATTTATTTATTTTTTTTGTTAGAAATTTGCTAAAATATGGAAGTCTTGTGTTCACCATCTTCTGACCCTCTGTGGCATTATACATATTATCACAGATGTCACTGTCACAGTCACTGGCCCGAGCTGATGTATTTCCAACAAAGACGTGACAGGATCGTATGTCATAAAACTAGTTTATTAGCGCAGTATGCATAGACTAAACACATAAAAGGATGTGTAGTATTAAAATATTTTATACATAAATAAATAACTAATGTTTTGTTTTTTCAGGAAAAAGATGTGAGGATCATTATTGGGCTATTTAAAGAAAGCACAGCAGCTAGAATCTTCTGTTGTGTGAGTATCTGACTACTGTGATCATTCAACATTAAGCATCTTACGGAGACAAGCAAATTGCAATAGACAGTCTACTTTCATCCAATATAGTGTCACTTATCACATACTCAAAGAGGGCCTTTGGAAGCTTTTAAAGTTTGTTTTTTAAATAAATAGAAAGAGTTAAGGTAGGTTTATGCCAAAATGTAATATAATCCCTTATGAGTTAAAAATGGGCTTTCAGGAATGCAGTCAGTCACCTCAGGTCAATTAAGACACGGACAGTAAATTCCAAAAGACATTGCTTCTGTGCTTGTATGGATCAGTGATACAGTATATTCAGGGGATGATTGTCCCCTCCACAATTACTAATTATATTATATTTAGGGCTGGACAATGATTAAACATTTTAATTGCGATTAATCGCATAATTTCCCTGATTAATCACGATTAATCGCATTTGTATACGCAAAATCCGCAAATGAATTCAAAAGTAGTGTACAACGCACTTTTATTCTAAATGTTCAGCCATATGAACGAAAGTGCCATAACATTTGTTGTGCAAACACTTTTAACATCGGTAGGTAAATCAAATATTCAGTGTATATCTCAATTTAAACAATGTTATCAAAGCAAATACAAAATGAAAGCTCATTGCCACTGCCAGGACATTAATGTTATCCTGTTCGTTATGAAAAAGAAAAAAAACTGGCCACAAAATCCTGAGCCACAAACTTTCATCAGGGAGCAGCATAACCTGTCTATATTCAGTACCAAATGTCCCTGTTAGAGTGAGAAACCAGAAAACACTTTCAGTGCAGTTTTTCAATTCCTAGAACTTGACACTTATTTTAAATGTACTGCCATATGAACTAAAGTGCCATTGCATTTGTTGTGCAAACACTTAACATCAGCGTTTTTATCTAGTAGCAGTTACTATTACAGAATTATTACTTGTTTAAACTAACCATGTAATAATTCAAATTATAAAACAATTGGGTTCTAGCGCGTAATTTAGCTGTTTCTGATTGGACGAGAGACGTTCCATGCTATAGGTTATTCTTCAACATACCTACAGTTACGGGACTTTTCACAGCTAAAAATAAATCACTCCGCGATGAAACATTCGCATTGATGATAACCGTTAATTCAAAGTTTTTAAAATTCCAAACCAAGACGTTGACAATGGAACTTTTTTTTGTTGCGGAGAAACAATGGCGAAATAAACCATTTTTAATCAATAACTTCGTGTTGAAATGTTAATTTGTTGACTGTAGAATTGTTTTATAAAAGCAATATAGCACTCGTGGGACTGGGGTAGGTAAGGCATAATCCCACGGGTGTTGTTGCCTACGCCACTCGGCCTGGCGGCCTCGGTGGCTACGGCCGAACACCACCCGTGGGATTATCCCTTACCTACCCCACTCCCACTCGTCCTATATTGCTTAATTATTTTATTATATTAGTAATATTAGTATTTTAAAAGTATTCATATATCTCATGTTACCATGCTGTATGCTGAGTATATTGATTTAACATAAATTACATAAATACCTTGTGCATGTGTGTATTCATTGCACCTATCTTTTCTGTCTAACGTTATTTTCATATGAAAACCCATGGTTATAATTAGAATTGTTCATAAGTAAGCAGTGTCATAACTACATCTCTGACGTTTATAACAAACCAAACCATTTAAAAATCGGTTGAAAATTTAGCAAGTTATCGTTATTTAAAAAGTACAGGTACCACTACCTGTCAGGATTCAAACGAGGACCCAAACAGAGATCGATTAAAGCAGGATTTATTCCACAAAAACACATAGGATCAAAAAGGTAAACACAAAAACAGGGCACACGACCACTGTCAGCTTCCAAGCCAAAAAACACAAAAGCTTCTGTAAGCTAACAGTTCAAAAAGTATTCCTTCAAGGAGACTTATGCAGGCAGGCAGTCTCCACGCTAAAAAACACAAAAAGCTTCTGTAAGCTAACAGTTCAAAAAGTTTTCCTTCAAGGAGACTTAAGCAGGCAGGCAGTCTCCACGCCAAAAAACACAAAAAGCTTCTGTAAGCTAACAGTTCAAAAAGTATTCCTTCAAAGAGACTTAAGCAGGCAGGCAAAGTTACTTTCCAAAAAACACGATAACTCAGGGTGGCACAACAGAAGCGACAATCCGACAGGGAACATGAGGCAAGACAGGTTTAAAAAGGCAGGGTAATCATTGGGCACATGTGAGTAGCAGCACAGGTGTAACAGATCAAGGACAGACAAGGGGCAGAGCACATGGTAGCACATGGCTACCACATGGTAGCACATGGCTACCACAACACAGGCACATGGCTAACAAAACAAAAACACATGGCATGTCAAAACAGAACAGAGTCCAAAAAACTGACAGTACCCCCCCTCAATGTGCGCCTCTTGGCGCCAGAGCGGGATGGTTGTGGTGCTGACGTCGGAAATCCTGGATGAGTTTATTGTCCAGGAGCAGGCGAGGAGGTACCCAGGATTCTGTGAGGTCAGACACCTCAGGCCACGCTCCAAGTCTTGGTTAGCCCGCTCTGTCTGGCCATTGGTTTGTGGATGGAAACCAGATGAAAGGCTAGTGGTGGCTCCAAGGCATCTGCAAAACTCTCTCCAGAAGACTGAGACAAACTGAGGGCCCTGATCTGACACAACATCACATGGCAGGCCATGAATCTTATAAACCAGGGTGTCCGCGGGGTCTTAAAAAGTCTAAAATTACACATTTTCCATTTTAGGCCTAAAAAAGTCTAAAATATAGCGATTTTTTGCACTGTATGTCTAAAATTGAGTTTTGAGTAATTTAAGACCTACGTTTCAATGCAAAAATATATTTTTTTACGTCCTTTTCCACGCCGTTCTGTTTTTTCTTTTCCTGTAATGGGCGCAGTTATGGTCCGTGTAGTTCTACATGACATGTTGCTGTTAGTGGAACGTAATAAGAAAACTACGGATGTGAAACGGAAATGTACTCTCGTCACTTGCAGTAGCAAGTATTTTGATTCCCTGTGTGCGAGCAAGGCGGGAAGTTATGAAGTAAAAGACGACTAAATGGCAGAAGAAGATGGGGAAATGCAAACTCAATGATAACTGGCTCTCGCGACCGGAATTTTCGGACTGGTTGAAACGCGTTCCCGTCGACAGTGAGGCTTACTGCATTCTCTGCAAAATAACTCTAAAACTCGGGACCCTGGGCATTAAGGCACTGGAATCGCACACAAAGTCAAGTAAGCACCAGGACTCGGCAAATGCGGCGCGAAATTCGCATGGTATAGCCCAGTTTTGTTCTGCAGCTAGCAGAAATAATACCTCTACCGGTAGTACTAGTTCTAGTGCTGCGTCCAGCATTTGCGATCAATTTACCCTTCCGCAAACTCCGCCGCCCTTAGCAACGTTTGGTATATCAGTCAAGCATTCACGTTTCCCAGGTTCTCAGCATTGGTATGAATGGGGTGGCAACATGTTTTCAACCGTGTCAATTTCAGCTCTACCCAAAGAAGTCATAAGCATTTTTTGGAAAAACAGCAAGATCTCAGATCGAAGCAGGCAAAAGGGTCTGCAATATGCTTATATAGGCTACAACCACGACATTACATGCCGTGTTTGTAGACAGACAAATGCTAAGGCTAACAGGTTCATTCCAGCTATGTTTATTTGTTCTATTATCTACACAGTCGCCGCTACGCAAACATGTAAGGTGGTAAAACTGAATCGTATTTTAAGCAAGGGTTTTCTCACGTTTTCGATGCAGTGGGCAGATTTTAGCGACATAGCTTCTTGGAACAAAGTAGGTGCTTCTGTTTACGTTGCTGTCATTCAGCTGATGGGGGGGGTCGTCTACATTGTTTGATCCACAGCAGGCATTTCTCTCTCTGGGTCTTGGGTTTCGGGAAGGGATAAAATGTTACCCCTCCCTCCAGCCTTTTTGGATATCGACTGTCAGAATTACACACTCCATAAGCACAACGTTTCATTTTCTCTTCTCAAGCAGACGTCTCTCTCATTGACATCCATTCATCAAAATGGCTCGCTTGACTGGGGTCCCGAGCTTTGTCACCGTTGCTATGCTATGATTGATCAGTTACCGTTTTGGGGAGTGGTCGCGGAAGGGTCAATTGGGCTCAGTTGGCAGAGCAAGCAGAGGGCAAGGCTGGCAGCAAAATGGCAGAGCTCCTCTCAAAATCCAATGCTCTGAGGAGGGCTGCTAAAGACAAACTCTCCCAGCTTAAGGTTCTGGAGGATGAAATTGCCACCAAAAGTGCACAGCTTAGAAGCATGTAAAATAATGGATGTATATATGTTTGTTTCATTGACAATAAATGTCAATTGACCGCAGTCTGGCTTTGATATTTCTTTTTTTGATACTCCGTGACGGTCTTAAATTGAACCCATGATGGTCTAAAAAAGGTCTAAAAAAGTCTAAAATTGCACTTGTTAAAACCTGCAGACACCCTGATAAACGTGATTCATTGCCAGAATAGCTGTCTCTTTGGCAGAGGGACAAAGTGCACCGACTTGGAGAACCTGTCAACTATGGTAAGTACAGTTGTGTTACCATCAGACGGGGGAAGTCCACTCACAAAGTCCAGGGCGATGTGGTCGTTTGGGAACAGGAAGAGGTTGAAGGAGACCCACAGGTGGTTGGTTGGAGGTCTTATTACATGCGAAGGTTGAGCATGCCGCAATGAAGGAGCGGACATCATCCACCATCTTGGGCCACCAGAAGCGTTGGCGGAGGCACGCCATCGTCCTCCTGATCCCAGCATGACACGCCAAGCTGGAAGAGTGACCCCACTGCAGGACTTCAGAGCGAACAGACCTCGGAACAAACAAACAGTTAGCAGGACAGTTCTCCGGACTGGACTCATTCAGGAGCACAGAACTGGCGGGAGAGAGCATCTGGCTTTCCGTTTTTGGAACCTGGGCGAAAAGACAGAGTGAAGTTAAAACGGTTAAAAAACAAGGACCACCTGGCCTGACGGGCATTTAGCCGTTTTGCAGACTTCATGTATTCCAAGTTCCTATGGTCTGTTCAGATGAGGAATGGGAGTTCTGCACCCTCCAGCCAGTGACGCCACTCCTGTAGAGCCATCTTCACAGCAAGGAGTTCTCTGTCTCCGACATCATTATTTCGTTCAGACGGAGACAGTCTATAGGAGTAGAAGGCACAGGGGTGTACTTTACCATCCTTAGCTGACCTTTGAGAAAGGACCGCTCCAATTCCATTATCTGAGGCATCCACCTCAACAATGAATTGGCGGGATGGGTCAGGCGTGGTCAGAATAGGAGCAGAGGTAAAACGTGACTTCAGCTCCTGAAAGGCCTTCTCCGCTGACTCACCCCAGAGGAACCTTACCAATGAAGAGGTCAGAGAGGTCAGAGGAACTGCTACTACATTGTAGTTGCGAATGAACCTCCTATACAAATTGGCAAACCCCAAAAACCTCTGCAGCTCCTTTCGTGATTGTGGGGTGGCCATTCCACTACAGCCTTAACCTTTTCTGGATCCATGTCCAATCCACCCTCGTTGATGACGAACCCCAGGAAGGTTGTAGAGTGTTGGTGGAAGGCACACTTCTCAGCCTTAACAAATAGCTGATTCTCATGCAGTCTTTAAAGAACTGAGCGGTCATGTTGGATGTGTTCCGGGAGTGATCTGGAAAAAAATCTAAATATCATCCAGATAAACAAACACGAACCTGTTCACCATATCACGCAACACATCATTGACAAGACCCTGGAACACAGCTGGGGCTGTTGTCAAGCCAAAAGGAAGGACTAAATATTCATAGTGGCCCGTGGGTGTGTTGAATGCCATTTTCCACTCATCCCCCTCTTTGATGCGCACCAAGTGATAGGCATTACGCAGGTCCAGCTTGGTGAAGACGATGGCTCCCTGTAGCAACTCAAATGCCTCATTCATAAGAGGAAGTGGGTACCTGTTCTTGACTGTGATGTCATTTAACCCACGATAGTCAATGTATGGCCTATGGGAGCCATCCTTCTTACTGACAAAAAAGAAGCCAGCCCCTGCCAGGGAAGAGGAGGGACGGATGATACCTGCAGCCAGGGAATCCCCAATGTACTTCTCCATAGCCAGCCGTTCAGGTGGAGATAAGGATTACAGCCGACCTCAAGGTGGGCATGTTCCAGGGAGTAGGTTGATGGAGCAGTCGTAGGGTCGGTGAGGTGGCAGAGAGTTGGCTCTGGATTTGCTGAACACCGGTCTCAGATCAAGATACTCCTCTGGAACCGTGGTCAGATCTGGAAAATCCTCAAGAGCCTCAGAAACATCAGACAGGGAAAAGCAGACTTCAGGCAGTGAGACAGGCAGAATGGGCTCCAGCCCAAAATTGTGTTCTTGGCCCAATTGATGTGGGGGTTATGCTTCGTCAGCCACCTATGGCCAAGAACTAAGGGGTTCAAGGGAGAGTCAATGATATAGAAAAACGACTTCTTCAAAGTGATTTCCAGACAACATTAGGCTCACCGATTCGGTGCGGTGTGTGACCTTGGCAAAGCAGCTTCCATTGAGGGCAGAGACTGCGAGGGGGCGTGGAAGCTTGGTGACAGGAACTCTCCACCCGGTTGCCAAGGCTGTGTTGATGAAACTCTCCTCAGCACCGGAGACGATGAGTGCTGAAGAGGCTTGCCGAAGACCACTCCAAAAAACGGTTGCGGGTAAGGTGGTCTGAAGTGGTGGGGAGGTCTTTGCAGGAACCGCGCTCGCCAGGGCTCCCCTCATTTCTGACGAGCGTTCTCTTTTACTGGACAGGCCTCAGCAAAATGTCCCATCTGGCCACAGTAAAGGCATGCCTTGACCTGCACTCGTCGTCTCCTCTCCGCTGGGGTAAGGTGAGTACGATCTACCTGCATTGGCTCGGATGTGTATTGCAGGGTTGGAGTATCACTTGGGAGTGAAAAAGAAGCCCGGGATTCCTGCCGAGGATAATGGGGAGACGCCCTCATCCTACGCCTTTGGCTCAGCCTGGTGCCGACACGAATTGCCATGTCCACCAGTCCATCAAACTCGGTAGGTAAGTCATGGGGAAGGAGCTCATCCTGGATCTCCTCAGACAGGCCATTGAAAAATACATCATAAAAAGCATCCTTGTTCCAGCCAGACTCGGATGCCAGAGTTCGGAACTGAATGGCGTAGTCAGAAACAGATATGCATCCCTGACGAAGCTGCAGAACCTCCCGTGCTGCCTCCCGGCCTTGTTTCGAACGGTCGAAAACCTTCCTCATTTCAGAAGAGAACAGGGCAAAATCCTCTCGAACGCCCTCATGGTTGGTCCAAGTGGCTGTTCCCCAGTCACGGGCCATATCAGTGAGCAGGGTGATGACATGGGCCACCTTGGCGTCGTCTGTTGGCAACGTTGCAGGCTGGAGGGCGAAGACGAGACGACATTGTGTCAGGAAGGACTGACATGATCCCGGGTCCCCAGCGTAGGTCTGTGGAGGTGGCAGAAGAGGCTCCTTGGTGGGCTGGCCGGGTGGCGAAGTAGGATGGCTTGGAGTTGGATCTGTTGGATCTGAGCTGCTAACCCATTAACAGCATCTGCCACAGAGTCCATCTTGCTGGAGATGGCCTAAAGCTGAGCCTGATGTCTCCCCAGCATTGTGCCATGGATGTCCAGGATAGTTCTGATCGGTTCGGGAACTGCTGGGTCCATTGTGGTTGGATTGTTCTGTCAGGATTCAAACGAGGACCCGAACGCAGATCGATTAAAGCAGGATTTATTCCACAAAAAACACAGGATCAAAAAGGCAAACACAAAAACAGGGCACACGACCGCTGTAAGCTTCCACGCCAAAAAACACAAAAAGCTTCTGTAAGCTAACAGTTCAAAAAGTATTCCTTCAAGGAGACTTATGCAGGCAGGCAGTCTCCACGCCAAAAAACAAGTCAAGTCAAGTCTTTTATTGTCAGATACACAGAACAACAGAGTTGGACTGGGCACTGAAATGCTTAGGACAGGACACCATACTACACTACCATAACCTAACAAGACATAACATAACATAGAAACATAGAAACATATAAGTACTCCAACATGATATAACATAACATAACTTAACAATAAGTACTGAACATAAGATAAACATATGAAGGGACAGGGTAGTAGACCTAGTAGATAAACAATAAATATACAATATAGATACTAGACATAAATACACATACTAAACAGATACTAAACAGATAAACATACCTACATGAGCTAAACTGAACATGAGCTGAACTGAAAATGTAGTGCAAACAGCAGTAAAAGTAAAAGTGAGCCTGTGAAGAGTAAAGTGGCGAGTGTAAAGTGAGGAGTGCATTATTGTTCATTTAGGTGTCTGATGGCCTTAGGGTAGAAACTGTTCTCCAGTCTGCGGGTGCGAGACCGGATACTTCGGAACCGCCTACCAGAAGGCAGCGGGGTGAAAAGTCTGAAGGATGGGTGATGACAGTCTTTTAGGATCCTGCCAGCTCTTCGGAGGCATCTTGTGAGGTAGATGCCCTGAAGGGATGGGAGTTTCCTGCCGATGATGAACTCAGCGGATCTGACCACACTGCGTAGGGCCTTACGGTCCATGGCTGTGCAGCTTCCAAACCACACTGAGATGCTACCAGTCAAGATGCTTTCTATAGTGCATCTATAGAAGTTGGTGAGGATGTCTGGGTTCATGCCAAACTTCCTGAGTCTCCTCAGGAGGAAGAGGCGTTTCCGGGCAGCTTTGACCACCTTATCAGTGTGGGCAGACCAGGTGAGATAATTGCTGATGTTGACCCAGAGGAACTTGAAGCAGCTGACCTTTTCCACTTCAGATCCGTTGATGTGTAGGGGTGTATGCTCCACCCCCTGCCATCTCCTAAAGTCCACAATCATCTCCTTAGTTTTACTGATGTTGAGAGAGAGGTTATTTTCCTGACACCAAGTTGTTAGGTGTCAACCTCCTCTCTGTAGGCTGACTCATCATTGTTAGTGATGAGGCCTACGATGGTTGTGTCATCAGCAAACTTCACGATGAGGTTGGAGCTGTGCATTGCTGCACAGTCGTGAGTGAACAAGGAGAACAGGAGAGGGCTAAGCACACAGCCCTGGGGGGCGCCAGTGTTTGTGATCATTGTGGCTGACGTGCGGTCACCGAGTCTCACCACCTGTGGCCTCCCCGTCAGGAAGGTGTAGATCCATTTGCAGAGGGAGGTGTTTAGTCCCAGGTCCACAAGCTTAGAGACGAGTCTGGAGGGGATGATGGTGTTGAATGCCGAACTGTAGTCAATGAACAGCATCCTCACATACGAGTTCCCCTTTTCCAGGTGGGAGAGGGCGGTGTGCACTGTCAGGGCGATGGCGTCGTCTGTAGACCTGTTGGATCGATATGCGAATTGCATAGGGTCCAGGGTGGGTGGCAGTGAGGAGCAGATGAATGATTTGACCAGCCGCTCGAAGCACTTCATGATGACAGAGGTCAGTGCTATCGGGCGGTAGTCATTCATGCTGGTGGCCTTGATGTTCTTAGGCACAGGGACGATGGTGGTCCTCCTGAAGCAGGTGGGGAGTACAGACAGGCTGAGGGAGAGGTTGAAGATGTCACTAAAGACCCCTGCTAGCTGGTCAGCACAGCCCCTGAGGGCCCTACCTAATATGCCATCGGGGCCCGGGGCCTTGCGAGGGTTGACCTTTTTGAGGCACTGCCTCACCTCCGCTACAGACAGAACACAAAAAGCTTCTGTAAGCTAACAGTTCAAAAAGTATTCCTTCAAGGAGACTTAAGCAGGCAGGCAAAGTAACTTTCCAAAAAACACGATAACTCACGCAACAGAAGCGGCAATACAACAGGGAACATGAGGCAAGACAGGTTTAAATAGGCAGGGTAATCATTGGGCACAGGTGAGGAGCAGCACAGATGGAACAGATCAAGGACAGACAAGGGGCAGAGCACATGGTAGCACATGGCTACCACAACACAGGCACATGGCTAACAAAAAAAAACACATGGCATGTCAAAACCGAACAAAGTCCAAAATACTGACACTACCAACACAATGTAACGTCACCGAGCTGACTGTGGCGAGATGGCCGCCAAGTGCGGACGTTCAACTCCGTTGGCCGGCAACGTGACGAGACATCTGTATATATATATATCTATGGTTTATATTAGGGATGCACCGATGCATCGGCCGTACATCGGTATCGGCCGATGTTTGCCTCTTTTAATGTTATCGGCCTATCGGTAATAAACTTGACTTTCACCGATGGTACTGGCCGATGTTTATGGCAGGCAGTTTTTAAAGAAAAATATTGTATTATATTCGTTTTAATCTTGAATTTATATGGCATTCCCTAAGGGTTTATGCTTGTGTTTTGTAAGGCTGCATTGCAAGCATCTGTTTACAGTTGAAATGATGTCTTGATGCCTGGTGATATTATATTAAATAAAGTTTAGTTAAACTAAAGATTGTTTCATAAATCTGATTGAATTTGTGCTCATTCAAAGTTAAGACTGATAAAGGGCTGACATAATTTAACACATTGCTTTTTAGATAATGATTTCATTATTTTCCTGGCACAAAAGGGTGAATGAATAACAACAAAAACAAAATAAATAAATATCGGTATCGGTATCGGCATCGGCTAGATTGTTGTTTTGTACATCGGTATCGGTATCGGCCAAGAAGTTCCATATCGGTGCATCCCTAGTTTATATATTTATATTTATGGTTTACGGTTTTGCGGCAGACTTTTACAAAATAAAAGCCTTTGAGCAAAATAATAAAACCTGTGTTAAAGCGCTATAAAATAATTGTCGGCGTTAAATAATTGATGAATTAACGCGAGATTAACGCGTTAACTTGCCCAGCCCTAATTATATTATTAACACCCCTGGTCAAAGATCCCTGTTCATGCTCCTCTTTCACTCACCCCATGGGTTTTCTATAGGGTTTAGGTCAGGGAACTGAGATGGCTGTGGCAGAAGCTTGATTTTGTGTTCAGCAAACCGTTTTTGTGTTTTGGTTGTTTGACATATGTAATGGACCTTTGTCCTGCTGAAAGATCCAAAAACAACCTAGTTTCTTTACAGAGGCAGACAGATTTGAGTTAAACATGTCCTTGAATGTGTTTAGTGTCCTTAGCCCACAGTTCTCTCCATCTGATCTTCCTCGTCTCAACACCATGTCAGTTCATCCATTGCTCTCTCTCACTTGAGAAGTTGCTGTTGCTGCTCGTCTAGTTTCCTCTTTTTGCTTGTGAAAAAAGTTAGTTACCATCTGCCTCCTCTCCAGCAATGTAGCCTTACCCCATGTTTTCCAACGTTCACGAGCCCAAACCCTGCTGTTCCACTCTGTGGTGGGTGAACCCAATACTGAATCATGTAAACCAATAATAGAATTGAGTTTTCTTTAGTTTTCTTTTGATGGGCCCCACTTCTTTCTCTTCAATTTGCCCCACTCCCAAATCCAAAGAAAGGACACACATACTCGAGAATGTCACATGCTTTTAGAATCTATATATATATCGACTGATTTTATCTGTAGTGATCTAGAAGGTTTATACTGCTGAAACATATCTGAGAGGTAATTTGGTCCAGTCCCATTAAGTGATTTATAAACAATTAGCAGTGCTTTAAAATCAATTCTGTGACTTAGTGTAATCCATTGTAAGGACTTAAGTATTGGAGTGATGTGGTGAGTTCTTTTCAGTATGAGCCGTATCCCGCATTTAAAAGAAACTGTCAACGTTAAAAAGAGTACAATTCTGTTTACAAATACAACAGAGGTTACTTATTCTGAAGAATAATAATTTCCTTAAGATCCTTTTGCCTACACCTGATTGGACCGGCAAAATGCGTTGCTTGCCAGAACTACTAAAGTAGTTTGTGGGTCTTGTTACCATGGTCCAATTTTGATGGCCTTGATGTTTTTCTTGGAAATCTGCGGAGAATCTGTTTTTAAAGTGTTTAGTGTCTGTGTTTAAAGTTGCTATTAAACAATAGTATTACTACTATTACTTATAAATATACTTGCTTTAAGTTGCTTCTACATTAATTATGTGATTTTACACTTAAATATCCATTATTACAAGCTTCAGTTTTAAGAAGAAAAATAGCTAGTAACTGCAATTTATAACATCACATTGTGTGATTGATTAGTGTTTTTTTTATCAATTGACAGTAATAATTATTATCTTGTCTGTATTGTGGCCACCACCACCCTTTACTGATTTCAAAACTAAGAAATTAACACTTTGGCTTGTACCAGTAGCCAGCCTGGGAGAGGCTAGTGCGAGGTACATTAGGAAGCTTTGTAATTGGTAACTTTAATAAAGGCAAAATACTTGACCAAATCACTAAACAAGTAATATTTATAATCTACAACAAGCAAATAAGGTTGTTGTCAAATCTGCTGAATTGATTTCCCTCTTCTAATGTCATCCTTTCCCAGGCTTACCATCTGGGCATGTTTAGCAGCAGGTATCAGTGGATAATCCCTGGATGGAAGCAGAGGGACTGGTGGGTTCAAAGAGGCAAAGTGAACTGCTCTTCGTTGAGTCTCCTTAAAGCCATGGAGGGATCCATCAGTGTGGACTTTGAGCCTCTTAGTTCCAAGCAGACCAGGGGCATTTCTGGAATGGTGAATGTGCTTCACATTTTCTGTCCCAAATGTATTCAAACTAATACTGTTAATACAATACTTATTTGACAAGAAACCTATCCACTAAACCATGTTGCACTCAACTCAAGTGATATGATTACAGACAAAAATAAATCCCTGAAACATGCAAAGACACAGTTTGAAAATATATAGCCTACAGCCATATAGCTTATAGCCAAAACAGTCCAACTGTCCACCGACAAAATGCAATTTTGACTGTTTTTCCATTCATATAGACGATTAAATTGCCATCTTAAGACACTTTTACATATGAAATCCATAACAATGGCAGATAAAAACAAGAGTAGATAACGAATTACCATCCTGCTTAGCTGTCAATTACAGCTAAGTTCCATGTGTCTTGTATTCCTAATTCTAACTGTATATTATCTAAAATAGATTTCATTCAAGACACACTCAAAGTTAAGGTCTCATGCAGTTAGCCTAGCTATGTTAGTTGTCCAACTGTAGCTGAGGAAGCTATTTTAATCGTTGGCAGTTGCTATGGTGTGATGATATGAACTTATTAACTGCTAAGTCAGATGCTAGGGTGTGTTAACATGAACTAAATGCTGATTCTAATTCTAAATTGCTGCTAAATCAAACATAGAGTATGTATTGGGGGGCCTAGCAATGATACTAACATGTTTCTAGATTTTGCTTTGTGTGAAGTGAAAAGAAAACTTATTAGAATAAAGGGTAACTACCTATTACATATTAAGTGCCCACCAGAATTATTGCCATCCTTATTCAATAAGCCTCCCAGTGCTAAGTTGTTTATATCAACTTTATTTTTTCAGACGCCACAGGAGTATCAGAGAGAATATGATATGCTTTGTGTTGGAAAAGGAGTAAACGCCAGCAGGTTTCATGGTTTTGCCTATGATGGCATCTGGGTAATCACGAAGGCACTAGTGCGAGTTCTAGAGGCTGTGACTCACAATGACAAGTACAGTAAGCACCGCAACTATACAGTCAGTGATGAAGAGCTGTCTCAGATGCTCATTGAGGCCATGAGTGAAACCACATTTTTGGGCGTCACTGTGAGTATTACATTTGTTTTCAAATGTCGTTCTAGAACTCATTCATTACACCACACAATGGAGCACCTTCACTAAATTAAATTTCCATAGAGTTAAGTCTAATGTATCATAATGTTTAATGTTAAATTACAGAGTTTGAAGTACTCTTGCTTCTTCATCTTTACGATATAATGTACATAGGCCTCGTAACAAGGAGAAATTGATTAAACAGTGTTAGATATCTATCACTATCCTACAGTATAGTTGTGCTTTAGAAAGAAGCACATGTACAGACTAAAATACTTACTTCCATGTTTCAAAGAATGGGCATGTTCCATGTCATGAAGATAGTTTCTCTGTTTAGGGCCATGTGATGTTTAGAAATGGAGAGAGAATGGGGATCATCAGATTTACCCAGCTTCAAGGTAAATTACCAGAGGCTCCCTCTGAGTTTTCAAACTAGGTCAAAAGGATTTCCTTGATTCAAGTTTGTCAAACCTCCTAAAATAAGTATGGTATTAGAATGGTGTACTATACTGTCAACAAATAACCACTTTTTTTTACATTCTGATTTGCTTAATAATATGACATCAGTGTGCATGCTCCTTAAAACTCATGGAATGACTTTCTCTTTCTAGTCTTACTTGTGGAATAGGTTTGCTAAGGGGTGTTATCATGCCCAGGTTGTACACTTTTCTTCTGTTCTTTATCTTCAGATGGCAGGGAAATACAGGTTGGTGAATACAACACAATTGAGGACCGGCTGGAGCTTAGCAAGAACCTGTGGTTCACAGGTTGGAGCTCAGGACCTTATTCAGCATATTTTTCCAAATAAGTTTTCCAACCAGTGGAAGTACAATTCTGAAGCCTTGGTGTAGTCTCTGATATTCTTCCCTTTTTGATTCTGTAGCAACAGGCCCCCCAAGGGATAGGACTTTGGTGCTTCGTCAGAGAAGACAGATACACATTGTGCCCTATAGCATACTGTCAGCTGTCACCATATTAGCCCTGCTTATGGCCAGTTCTTTCCTGATCTTTAACATGAAACACCGGCATCATCGGTAGGCATGAATTCTCGACACTCTCTACAGGATATTTACATTTTCAACCATTACATCTTATGGGTCACAATCTTTACATCTTATGGGTCACAATCTTTACATCTTATGGGTCACAATCTTTACATCTTATGGGTCACAATCTTTACATCTTATGAGTCACAAACTTTTCATCTTAAGGGTCACAATCTTTACATCTTATGAGTCATCTTAAGGGTCACAATCTTTACACCTTATGGGTCACAATCTTTACATCTTATGGGTCACAATCTTTACATCTTATGAGTCACAAACTTTTCATCTTAAGGGTCACAATCTTTACATCTTATGAGTCATCTTAAGGGTCACAATCTTTACATCTTATGAGTCATCTTAAGGGTCACAATCTTTACATCTTATGAGTCATCTTAAGGGTCACAATCTTTGTATGATATGAAAATGAACCATGAATTTGCTGGTCATTCTCCATTCTGTTTTCCTTTAACAGAGTCATCAAAATGTCCAGTCCATTCATAAACAACCTAATAATCTTGGGTGGAATGCTCTCCTGCTCCTTCATCATCCTTTTGGGTCTAGATGGGTCATTCATCTCAGATGGATCATTTGAAACACTATGCACAGTAAGAGACTCAAACAAATCATACATTTTACTGTTCATGTCTGGAGTCGACCATTTATATTAATGCAAGTTAATGTACTTCCTTTGGACAGATTCGCCCATGGAGTCTTACCATTGGGTACACCATGGCATTTGGTGCCATGTTTGCCAAGACATGGAGAGTACATGCCATTTTCAAAAATGTGCAGCTGAAGAAAAAGGTATTTATGGAAATGAACTTGTGCATAATGTGGTGTTATGTTTAGGCTCACAACCCATGGTTCACTTTTGCTCCCAGAGTCAAGCTATACCTTTCATACATGACAAGGGTAGACTTAAAAAAATCTAATGTTACTTTTAATCTAATAGAGTTACAACTGTGCACACTTATGCCCTTGCAGGTCATAACATTTCACCAGGCAAACAGTACTCATCTGAATACAGATAGTGACATCAACCACAATAATATAACATAAAAGTCCCAACGTAAAAATAAAGGCATAACTGAAGTATAATATGCACACTAAAACACTTCTCCCTGCTTAAGCTATCAAACTCACCTTCACCTATACGTATACGGATTAAAATGCAATAACAACAGTAAGACCTCCTTTGTCAACCTTTTTCAACTGAGGTCAACGTTCCTTTAAACAAAGCCAATAGACTTATCTGGTTAAGTGGATGAAATGACCTGGCTAATAGGTCACCATTCTTAAATATAAGCAGAGCTCAGAAACATTTCACAGGTCAAGAGCATCCTATATGGTTCTGATTTGGTCTCCCAATGAGCACAGACCTCCTGCTCTACACTTGTGACCTACAGATAGTTTGTGAATCCTTTAGAATATTCTGTATATCTGCACACATTTGATCTAAAATGTGATCATATCTTTATCTAAGTCCCAAAACTTGATAAAGTGAGTGCAGTTCAACAAAAACATTCTTTTATAATTCCTTTATTGAGCAAAATTATCAAACAGTAAATGCCTTGTTGGAAAAAGTATGTGAATCTTTGCTTTCAGTACCTGGTGTGACACCCCTGAGCAGCAATAACCCTAACCAAATGTTTTCTGTAACTGTTACTGCTTCAACTCATGGATGTTGGTAGGCTTCCGTGCATGAACTCTTCAGGTTTTTCCACAACATATTTAAAGGATTAAGGTCTTGACTTTGACTCGGCCATTCTTAAACATAAAATGTCTTCTTCTTAAACACTTGTGTGTTAGATTCGTTGTCTCGCGGCATGACCCTTCTTCTGTTCAGCTTCAGTTCACTTCCTGTTGCAAACCATGCATGCAAACCATGCTTGTTCAGTGTGTGCCTGATGGTTGACTCATCAACACTGCCATTAGCCAACGCAAGAGGGGCCTGTAGATCCTTAGATGTTTCCCTGAGGTTCTTTGTGACCTTTTCCAGCATGAGCATGGACAACTTGTTTTTCTCCTGCCAGTTTCACTCCGATGGACATTTTTATTTAAAACTGAATGTCAAACAAATAAAAAAAAAACTTCAATTATATCACAGTGATGTGAAAGTGCATCAATTTGTGATGACTGACAGACTAGGAAATTAACAATAGGTAAAATCAAATAATCATAAAAAAGGGAGTGTAGTTTTACTTACTGTAGTCTGTTCTGAGAGGAGAAACGGCTCACACAAGGATAGGACCTGTGATTACAGCTGTAACTGTCCAAGCACAGTGATTTTACTCTTACAGCAATATTTTTTGGGGGGTGCTGAGATGTGTGTTTGGCACGGTGGCTCAGGTGCTTGCACTGCCGCCTCACAGCAAGAAGGTCATGGGTTTGATTCCTGCATGAGGCACTGTTGGCTCTGGGGATAGTCGCTGCGTGAAGTCGCTGTTATATGTCTCTTATTTGTGGTTGAAAAAGGTGTATTTTGTTCATTTGCTAATGGCTTTAATTGAGTGTACCTGTGCTGTGTTAGAAAATGTGCATGTGCGCCAGGAGGAACCCAGGACCTACTGCACCAGCGTAGGGTCTGACCATGGGTTCAAGGATTTCATCCCGATACCTAATGGCAGTAAGACTGCCGTTCTCTAGCCTGTAGAGGTCTGTGCATTCCTCCATGGATATGCTCCCCAGACCATCACTGACCCACGACCAAAACGCTCAAGCTGAACCTGTTCCTCCTTGCACAAAGCAGCAGATATCAGTCCTGCTGATGGGTTGAGGACCTTTTGCCTGTCCAGCTCTCCTAGAGTAACTGCCTGAAATCTCCTCCATGTTCTGGAGATTATGCTGGGAGACACATCAAATCTCCTTGCAACGGCACACGTGGTTGTGCCATCCTCGAGGAGTTGGACAATCTGTGCAACTAATGTAGGGTTAAAAAATCACCTCATGCTCTCAGTAATGATAATGACTCTAGCTAAAGCCAACACTAATGGAAAACCAGTCAAAGAGATCAAGAGGGAGAAACTTGAAATGGCCTTCACATGCAAAACCAGTCCTGATTGAGGATTGTCTCATTGTTGCCCCTCTAGTGCACTTGTTGTTAATTCCATCAACACCAATGCAGTTGAAACTGATAAACAACCCCCTCTGCTACTTAACTGTCCAGACTATTATCAAAAAAGTGTAATTGAATTCATGCCATACCCTGATAAAAAAAGTGTAACTTTATTTTTTTTGAGCAGTGTATATATCTTTAAGTATTAAAAAATGAGCTTCTTACGATTTGTCCCTTTGAAGTAATTACCCGTTCAATTGTCCCGAAGCATATGTTTTTTTTTTTTGGGTAACATTGAGAATATTTGTATTGAGGGCACAGGTAACCCTTTGCGGGTCGTCAATTTGCTGAAAGTGTGTATAACATTTTCAGGTCTCATAATTTTTGCAGACAAAACTGTGGAGAAATCATCTGTCTCCATTGCTCTTTCTTCCTCCTTATCCCTCTTTCTCAATCTTTCCATGTATCCTTTCATCCAACCACAAACCTCCTGTTCCCTGTCTAGGTCATAAAAGATCTACGCTTGCTTGTGGTGGTTGCTGGAATGCTTCTGATTGATGTGAGCATTTTAACCTGCTGGCATATCATGGATCCCCTGAGGAGGACAGTAGAAGAATACAAAACAGAGGTACTTTAACTAAGCTATTTGATATGTCATCAGAGATGTGAACAGTATTGGAACTGCTTGTGTGGAGTGTGTGGGTTGTGTGTGGCTTGAGAGTGCTGATTCCTGGATGGGGAAAACGGGTCCATAGGATGTATGTGCATAGCACTTTGCAGAGGATATACAGTATGTCTCTCTTGCTTTTAAAATGACATCCATAGCCATTTTAGTAGCTCAACATTGCTGCCAAGTATAAAGATTGAACTAGTCAATTCAATTATGAAGCTTCACTGGGCTCTAATTGAATAGATGGGCAACATGTTTTGCTGGTCCACAGAAATGTTCACAGAAATGTTCCACTATTCAAGCATCCTGTGAGTGCATGAATGTTATTAGCTAATCTGGTCAAGCCCACCCATTGCCATTACTCTGTAAGTGCACATGTATTATGTCAATGTGTGTGTATGCGTGTCGTTTGTCCTAATGGTCTTCAATGCACACTCTCCCCGCCCCTCTCTTGTGGCTGTGTTTGAGTTGCAGCTTGACTCCAATGGAAATGATGTTGCCCTTCAAACATTCGTGGAGCGCTGTGAGAGTGCACACATGACCACCTGGCTAGCCATTGTGTGTTTTTACAAGGGCGTTCTCATGGTAAGAATTCATTCTGGTATGATGTATAAGGAGTGGAAAACATATTGAAAACATCCCCCGGGTAATGGTCTAATTATGGCAATTTCAACAATTCAGAAAATGTATAACAATATTTCTAGAAGAATTTGAAATATTATAAGTTTGGTAGCTGTTCCTGATATTCCACACCCTGTGTGCTGGATGAATTTGGCAAATTTCTCATTTGTTGAGATCCCATCTTTCCATCTGGATGCTTCTGACCGGGAAAATCAAAGTTACAGTGTGTGTGCAAATAAATGTGCCAACATTTCTAACATCCTGTTTTCTCTTTGTCATTATTGGGGCTTGACTGTAGATTGTTGAGGAGAAAAATTCATTTAAAAGATTTGAAGTGGTATAAATAGAAGATTTTGGAGTGTTTCATTCATTCTGTAGAGCATTTATCCAACATCGGTGCCTGGCCTCGTGAAGGCTCTACACTACAGGATGGGCACCAATTCCCACAGAAACACTCCCAAATCTTGTGGAAAGCCTTTCAAGAAGAGTGGAAGCTGTTATAGATGCAGCAGGGGGACCAACTCCATATTAATTTCTATGTATTTGAATACAATGTCATTACAGTCCCTGTTGGTGTAATGGTCAGGTGTCCAAACACTTGTGTCCATATAGTGTATACCTACATAGAAACCATCTAATCTCTGTCATATACAGCTAAGAAAGAATAAGAATTGGGCCTAATTCCCTAACTGTAGCTTTGAATATTTTTGGGCAATATAGAATTCAAATACAGAGGATGGGTAACTTATGTCAAATGTATTCCTTCCCTTAGGTCTTCGGCTGTTTCCTGTCCTGGGAGAGCCAGCATGTCAGTATTCCGGTCCTGAATGACAGCCGATACATTAGGTGGAGTGTATACAATGTGGCCATAATGAGTGTGATTGGAGCAACTGCCTCCTTCCTGACAAGAGAGCTCCCGAATGTGCAGTTCTGTGTCATAGCCCTGGCCATCATCATTTCCACCACTGGGACACTATGTCTGGTTTTCATGCCAAAGGTAATTTTGACATGTGTCATTGTAAAATTTGACTGTTATATAACAATTTTTCCATCTAATTGATTGTTATGTATTTATATATGTGATATATAATAATAACTTGCCGTGCAAATCAAGCAAGTAATTTAAAGTAGTCTTTTTTAGATTTTTTTACCTGGGCCCTATTTCCTCATCATTTTAGGTCAAACCTTGCCATTGTAAGTCAAGTGACATTGTTAGTGTTAATATGCACACCTGTTATGACTGGTTAGACCCCAAAACAAACTATCTATCAGCAACCACCTCATTAGTTAAATTGTTGATGTCTATTTGCAAAGTGAGTGCAGTAAACAAAAAGAAGAATAGAATAGGTGACTGCACTGCTCAGAGTTGCTCACAGCTGGTTAGGAGAATCCAGCTGAATCCACGCTGTCAAAACGGTTTAACAAACTGTTTTTCTTTAGAATGAATACAGCCTACTGAATTTTCAACGACTAGCTAAAAGAACTGCCAATGCACCTGATGCATTCTGGATCATGTATAACAGTCCCTCCAGTCCAGAGAAGCTTTGCAATATTCTAGTTGAAAGATGGCCAGGGCCTGACCAAGGCTTTGGGGATCATTTGGTTATTAAAGAAAGTAAAGTGACAGAGAGACTGAGCTGGTCATTAATCATGACACCCAAGTTTCTTGCAGTTCTCCTCACTGTCAATGATGGAGAGGCAAGTCATATGCGAATATTATGTTGGATACATGGATTAGCTGGGAATACCAAGAGCTCAGGCAACAAAAAATTGATCTGAATTATTTAAACTGAGATATAGGTGCGTTTCCATTCATCTCGTTCGCATTAACGATTCGCATTCACGGACGATTCGCATAAAACAAATGCGCATCAGCGACCGTTTCCATTCACCCGAGTCTTTAGTCTAATTTGGAGGAAGAGTTTTGTGCATGCTTGAATGGACGCCCTCCTCTCTGCCGTCGGGACTTTTAATGCTGTAGCATTTGAGTTGTTTTGAATATAGTTGTTAGAAGGAGAAGTCGTAGACGGTTTTAACATGTTTTACAAACTCACATAGCAGCGAATTCCGTTCCCTGCAGACGTCCGTACATCTGGGAACGAGCACGGTCTAGTGATTCTTTTAATTTGGTGAAGGCCCACTTCACCGACCAGCTGTGGGTCGAAAACTTCAGGCTGACCAGGTCAGGATTTCAAGAACAGTGCAACGGATAGGCCCTGCTGTGTTGCCTGAAAGTATTTGCTGCCGAAAGCCTGTCCCCACCGACGAGCGCATTGCAATTGCACTTTACAAACTTGCAACATGCGCGGAATACCGTGTTGTGGGCGAAACGTACCACTGTACAAATATGTTTATACGCAGTATGCTTTGCCATCCGAGTGCAAAGAAATATATTAAGTTACCATACATGGTCGAGGTGCAAGAGATTGCGAACCGAAACAACCGCGCACACCAGGTCCGCAGGTGTTAGAATAAAATCAATGATCACAAAACAAAAAAACTATAATTAACAACAACAACAACAAAAGTACGTGTGGGGAGATAACATGTCCACGTAGTTTGCACGTAAATCAACTTAATCAGTTAGCCTACAATAAACTAGGTAATGATGATGATGTTCAAGGGAAACAACAAACAGCAACCATAAATATATTATAGTATATATAACAGCAAGTGCATATGCTGCATGAGGTGTGGTGTATTAGCTGGCAGTTTGAGAAGCAGCAGAGGAACATCACATTCGTGGCAGACAGCAGCACGGTTGTCTGTCACTGCAACAGGACGTAGTCTACAGTCCAACTCCGAACATAAACAAATTCACAAAATACGCGAATCGCTCGAATAAACTGTTTCCATCTACGTTAAGGGCATTAACTAAATTCGAATAACTAGTAAATCCACCTTCCTCTGGCGAATCGAATTTCTATGCGCATTGGGGAAGTTAATGCGATACGCACGCGTTTCCAACCAGGATTAAATATTCGCATAGAGATAATGCGCATTAAGACATGGGATGGAAACGCACCTATTGACTGAGATATCATTGAGGAACACAGAGATTTCAGATCAAGTCCTAGAGTAATCTTGGGGGAGGGATAGATAAGTGCCATGTCATCCGCATACAGTACATAAACAAGAATTGGGTCTTTAATATATGTTCCATACTGAAAGTGAGCTGTTAGTACACAAAAGTAAACTTTTTTTTAACAAGGTTAAAGAAAAAAAAAAAAACTTCTCCCTCTCTCTCAAAGCTCATCCTACTGAACGCTGAGTCAGGGACTCAGTTCCATGGGTTTCCATTCTGCCAGAGGATGATGGAGGAGGATCCGTGGAGATTGAGCTCCACCTCCAGTGCTGAACACACCAGCACCTCTGTCCTTGAGGAGATTCAGAACTACAACCAGCTTCTCAGGAAACGTCTTTTAGAGGTAAAGAAAACAAAGCCACAAGCTGCGTTCAAAGAAATTTAATGAATTCAAAGTTAAAGGTGAGCAGCCAAGATGAACTTGTGTCTTTCACCAAAAGTGAAGTAGAAATTGCTAGAAAATCTTATACAATTATATGTAATTCATCTAAATGTTATTTAAACATTATACTTACATTTAAAAGGTGACAAGCGTGGATGTCCTATTGTTCTATAGGTGGTATGCTGTACATGTAATACATAGATTGCATTATACTGATTCATTTTCTCAGCTTGACAGTGAGCTTGAGGAGATCAACATGCAACTTGATAACATACCAGTTCCTTGCAACCTGCTGGAATCCAGTGCCGAATATGTTGTCATCACCCATGCAGATGTATCAGGTGAATGTTGCAAGCTCTGTTGTGACATATAATAATGTTTCACAAAGAGTAGAGGTACATACAGTATTCTGCTGCCCAATCATGAATTGTCAATGGCACATGTACTACATGTTGTTATGGTGGTTTTTGTTTAATGAACCACACTGAATTTGCAAAAATAGGCAAATGCAGTACCCTTCCTGGAGCAACCAAGACAAATGAGGATCACCTGAGAGACATTAACTCACCAGAACGGTAATTGTTATATTGCTATCCTGAGCTGTTTTGCACATGTGCTATCTTATCCTTACACTAGATTCTTGGTAGTTTGATCCTGAGGTTTGATTAAGAGCATAATATGTTTCTTTCATCTATAAGATCGACTGATTTTCAAAATACTTTATCAAAGCAATTTAAAGATTTGTTCACCTTGGTTGTGTGATTGTGCCCAATAGCATCCAGCGCAGGCTATCTGTTCAGCTCCCCATCCTGCACCATGCTTACCTCCTGTCCATTGGAGGAGTGAATGCCAGCCTTACCAGCCCTAGTACGCCTCTGGGCAGTCCTGCTGCCAGCCCCTAACACAGATCACAAGTGTTTGGGCATTATTGCAACCTTGAGCCCTACCCTGTCCCATCCCACACAAACCTTAACCCAACATGCAAACAACTATGCAAGCTTGTTTCTTCTCTGTATAGCTTCTGTGACTTTACAATTGAGAGGTAAGTTGAGAGATCAACGGGGACCTTCTGCCTTAAGTGATGTCAGTATTACACAATGTACTTTTTGTATGTATTCCCAGTTTGTTTTTGTATGTATTCCCAGTTTGTTTTTGTATGTATGCCCAGTATGGTTTTGTATGTATCACCATTTAGTTTTTGTATGCCCAGTATGGTTTTGCATATGTCATTGTTTAGCACTAGTGACATGAAAGCTGCAGTCATATATTTTTGGAACATTAATTGTCTCCCACCATCCAATATCCTCATTATCTACCTCTGAACAAAGCAGCTTCTCTGTGGGTATATACTGTACAACACAACGCTGTCAATGCTATGTCCTGGGTCAGTTTCTCTGTGGATATATACTGTACAACACAACGCTGTCAATGCTATGTCCTGGGTCAGTTTCTCTGTGGATATATACTGTACAACACAACGCTGTCAATGCTATGTCCTGGGTCAGTTTCTCTGTGGGTATATACTGTACAACACAACGCTGTCAATGCTATGTCCTGGGTCAGTTTCTCTGTGGATATATACTGTACAACACAACGCTGTCAATGCTATGTCCTGGGTCAGTTTCTCTGTGGATATATACTGTACAACACAACGCTGTCAATGCTATGTCCTGGGTCAGTTTCTCTGTGGGTATATACTGTACAACACAACGCTGTCAATGCTATGTCCTGGGTCAGTTTCTCTGTGGATATATACTGTAAAACACAACACTGTCAATGCTATGTCCTGGGTCAGTTTCTCTGTGGGTATATACTGTACAACACAACGCTGTCAATGCTATGTCCTGGGTCATTCCTATTCAAAGAAAAGATACCCTTAAGGATTAATCCTCCAACCACATTGAAATCATGTCTCTGGTTCTTACTCCTCTGGTATCCTGCACACAAAACATCTAAAACTCTAAAAAACAACAAAATCCTCCAGGATGATCCAGAAACAGTATGCATCTTGTAGGCGTGACGAGAGTATTTGGCTTATCAGATACAGTACATTATCCAAAGGTAGCCTTGGTACTATTGCTTGCAACGGATCCAGGTGTGGTATATGTAAATGCATCAACAGACCCAGACGTTGTGTGTAGTGTCAACAGCACATCCATTCAAGTTGTATGGCTATTCCTAGTTTATATAATATAAATGACATATCAAATCAGGGGGTGTTAATTGTATTGTTCAATGCAACAACTCTACACTGGTAATTAGCTGATCATTCGTAGGATGGCTCTGCCATAAAAATTGATCATGGAGGTCCACAAAGCACAATGGGCACAGCATGCCTTTCCTAGGGTTATCCAGGTACTTTAGTTCACACTGTACTTGGGGAGAAAACAATCTAATATAGCATTGATCTCAAGGGTGAAGAATTGACACACCGTACACTGACCTTTGAACTAACAGGGACTGAAATTGTATAATGACATACATTAACGTTACTAACCAAATTAGCCCCTACTTAGTATCTCAATGTTGAAGGCAATTTTGGTTGGTTAGATTCAGCTTGGCCTCTTTTTAATGGATGGGAGTTAATGTTTATTGTCCATTATGCACTGGAAAAAGAAGGTGGTCAGAACTGTAATGTTAGTCCGCATCCTACTGGCACAGATAAATCTCACCCATACCTTATATTTGGCTTTTTGTGCATATTCGCTTAAAGATTTCTTTAAATCTTTTTCTTTGGTATAAATGTATGTGTAACACCATTTACATTATTAATAATCAGACTTTGTTTCTGTGGTCTTCTCTAAAAAAGGAGCATTTCAATGACGCAACCCCACTGAAAGCCTATAGGCCAATCGAATTGCAGCCCACGCTAGCTGGTGCAAACAAATAAGTCACTCATGTTATCATATTCATAGAGATATATTTTGTTGTATGTGGACTGCTACAGTGTAAAAAAAATATACATAGAGACATTATCGAAACTTGGTAAAGTTATTTAATGATTTTGAGAAAGTTGTTTAATTTAAAAAATAATAATAATTTGGGAGCCAAAGACTTTCTGCTACCAGCCCCCAGTGACGTAGACTGTGATGACACCACAGTATATGGTTTATCATTTGTATGACTCAATATCCCTAGTGTCTGGTATGGTAACAATAATGTCAGAAAACAACTTAAATTCACAACCATTTAAATGATGGTTAAAATGATTGCTTTTCCAAGCAATACATTAAGGGCCTGATTTACTAACAGGCTTAAAATAGCGGGCTGAAACATAAAACGGTATTTACAAAGGAGGCGCGTTAGAGTAGAAGCACATATTAACGCTGTGTGGGTGTGAGCCGCAAAGAGGTGGGAGGGTATAAGGAAACGTGGGTGTGTGCCGCAAAGAGTGGCGTTAAGTGCGCCTAATTATGTATTGGTATTTGTGGTATTTACTAAAACTGCCTGGCGAGCGAGCGTCTCTAATTTGCAGGATAATTCTCCGCCTCATAAAAGCGCTATTTTGATTAAGTCTGAAAACAAGACAAGACAACGTGCAGAAAGAATTTTTTTCAACACGAATAACACTTTTCCAGGTAGGCGAACCAGAAATCATTAGACAGTACAGGTTAACCAGCCACGCAATACTACAATTACTGAACCTGATCAGAGACGACATCGAACCCTCCACCCAGCGATCACATTCCATTCCATCAGTTGTTAAAATCCTGGCAACATTGCAAATATTGGCTTCCGGATCATATCAAACAGTTATAGCATCAGCTGTTGGTATATCTCAGCCTTCACTCAGCCAAATATTCACCCAGGTACTCGGTGCATTGCTACGGCGCACTGGTCAATATATACATTTCCCCACTACGATGAAATTAGAGACATCAAACAGGATTTTTTTCAAATTGCAAACTTTCCGAACGTAATTGGAGCCATTGATTGCACCCACATCCAAACAGCCCCACCTTCAATCCACGAACACATTTATCGAAACAGAAAGCACGCATATTCAATGAATGGGTCATATGTGATGCCAACATGACCATTACTAACGTGGTAGCCAAATACCCTGGATCTGTCCATGACAGTTTTATCTTCCGGAATGGTGCCATCTATCCAAGATTGAGCAACGGGGATTTTGGAGAGGCCTGGCTACTTGGTAAATGTATTTGTTTTAGTGGGGATATATTGTAGTGAACCCTTGTCCCTTGTAGAAATTATTAATCTCGCCATGTACACATCTATATTGTTATATTAGACAGTTTATGTATTAATGCCACCCAATAGCATATTCTTTATAATCGTGTTCTTTTAAACATCTTGCTGTAGGTGATGGCGGGTATCCCCAACAGCCATGGATAATGACACCTATACCCAACCCAGCATCGGCAGCAGAACAACAATATAACCGCGCGCACATTGAATCGAGGGAAGTGATTGAGTGAACGTTTGGTGTCCAGAAAAGCTGGATGCGGCAGTGTATTCCTTCCTTGTAAAAGGTTAATGTTCGCTGTTACTTTGCGAAATATATCCATCTCCTCTTCGCTGTTTTCTCTTCCCATGGTGGCAGTAACATGCAGGTGATTTCTCACGCCCTTTAGCGGCGTGCTAATTAACACTAAAGGGCGGAGTAAGGTGCTGATTTGCCCAACACGGATCTGGTTTGATAAATACCACGGAAAATGCGGAAAAACAACGTGCTGTAATTTGCGTTTTGGCAAAAGCGCAGATTAAGCTGCGGTAGCAATGTTAGTAAATCAGGCCCTAAGTGGTTTATTTAATCCTTTCAGACCTGAATTATGTTCCAATGATGGAAAAATAAAACAAATAATGTTGTTTTCCTGTGGATTCCTTGGATTACACTCAAAAACAAGCCTTATAAAATATTAAATATAACAACTGTTAATGTTTGTTTGTGGTGGGTCTTAACAGCTGTTAAGTAATGCTATAAAACAGAATGTGTTTGTTTTCTTTCTGGACCATAAACTAAAAGTGCTATGCATATGATGTCCAACGTTAAGTGATTACCTATCAACAAGAAAAGCTATCAGAATCAAGAACAACTGGTTACCAACGGATCACTTATGTACTGTTTATTGTTTTTTGTCAGAGTCATAGCCTATGGGATGCCTTGAAGCAGTTTCTTTGTGGAAAGAAGCAGTAGTGTCCCTTGCACTGTCTCAGAAAACAAGGGTCTGCCCAGTGCACTGTGGCAATTTACACCTGGTTGCTTTTTCCATTCATCGGAATGTGGCATGTGGCCCATCAGGTCAGTGCGGTCGTTGTTCAGCAGCTTTCCCTACCTGATCCTCTTGCAGTGGTGGGCTTTGGGACGAGCTTGGGCTTCCTCTTTTCTTTGCTGCTCGTGGCTTTACTCTACGCACAAGGACTTCTGCTACTGGTAGCATTTTGAAGTGCAGAAAGAATGTGTACTTCTGGGGAATGCACTAGCATGCCTTTTCTCTTCGGTGCTCAAGCCAGCTGTTTACAACAGCAAGATCAAAGGCATGTATAATCATTCTAAGGGTCTATTTTCTGGACCTGATTTCAGTCCTGTACAGACTTGTCCACAACACCCACGACCTGGTTATATCTCATCACAACTTAAGGACCCACTACCTGGTTATATCTCATCACAACTTAAGGACCCACTACCTGATTATATCTTATCCAGTGGCGGACCTACCATAGCGGCGAATTAGGCAACTGCCTTAGGCCCCCACCCAGCAGAAGGCCCCCGATAAATTACCCACCCAGGCACCGATATACCGATGGGATGGCCCAAGTCTATAACCAACCGGCCCTCCCGCAGATATCGTTGGTCGCGACAGTTTTCCTTGCTTCACCGAATACATTATATACCTCTAATGATAACCAATGGGACTCACTGTCTGCTATTTATACTACTCCTAGTGACCTGTATTCACACTCATGGTTATTATTTTCTTACTATTTTCTAATCTCCTCCGTCAGTCTTACTATGTTTATTTGTTATTAAATGTCAATCACTCTAGCCTAATACTTGCGTGTCTCGCTCGTAGACACCTTTAACACCCCTACACACACACATAATCCCACACCCAGCATGCAACACTACCATTACCACTGATGTTTACACCCCATCGTATGTTCTGTTCTGTTCATTTCTACAATAAAGTTCAAACCAGTGGCGGCGGACCTTAAGGGCGATTGTGGCGACGAACTGCTTTCAGGAAAAGGAGATTTTTTTTCTCTGTCAGCGTACTAATTAAGATAAATTGACAACAAAACAATTAGGACTTCCTACACCAAATGTATCGATTCAACAGGTTTCTACAAAGGGTGGAATCCTACATCCAAGAATTGGAACGAAAGAAAATCATGGCTAGCACGCTGTGAAGTGGCTAACGCGGTCTGTATTTCTTTATTTGTAGGCTACCACTGTCACTTTTCATAGGTTGTACAGTGTGAATGTTCGCTTTTTGCCCTAACACTGAGTTATTTTCTTTGTGAAGACTTATTTAGCTTTTGTAAGCCAATACTTTCGAGATCAGTCAATAAATATAGTTGGTTTTGACTTATATGTTGCCCCCTTCTTTACGTTGTTACTGGACATATTTTATGTGTCCTGTAAAGCTATGGGAAAAAGTGGGATAATTTAATGTGGAGCCAAATCATGTTTGCTTGTGAAGGCTCCTTCCATATAACTAGCTACTGTAGCTATGTAGGTAGACGGGAAATATTTTGATTGTGTGCTGCCATCTACTATACAAAAAGGTATTGCTGTATGAGTTAATCAGCCTACAAAAAAAATGATATTGCTTAATGTAGGTCGCCCTAATCATTATCAAAATTGTGTACTCTGTCTCTGCTGACATTTATTCCTAAAGGCTCTGTAGTTATACATATAGGCCTAACCATCTGATACCAGCCCAGAGTTAAGCATATTCATCTAGCAAACTATACCTACCTTGGAGTGTTACAATAGCCAGTATCATTTTATTCCATGTGTCCATCCAGGCAAATTTGTGGATCCAAATGTTATTAAAAAACATATATAATGTTATTTCTTTGTAATCATCCAAAATTATGTTAAGTGTATGGGTATTTTGCATACATTGAGCGGGCAACGCGCCGTATATTAAGTGGGCCGCTCTGACAAACAACTCCCGGGCCACTTTTTTCCCCCAGTCCGCCATTGCTTTGAGGTGGCCCTTTTTTTTTGCATTAAAAGGACGGATGAAGAGGGCCCCTGGCTATGTTCGCCTTAGGCCCCCAAATGACTAGGTCCGCCACTGATCTCATCACAACTTCAGGACGCACAAACGGGTTATAGCTCATCACAACTTCAGGACGCTGAATTTTCACAAAGGATCCTTTCTTCTGATCCCATCTCTTATCTTGGTTTCCAGCTCAACCAAGGTTGAAGCCATGACCACAGCATGATTATCAAACCACCTTTCCATCCCTGCTCCGGATCTCATCATGGTTCCCTCTTTCTCCTTTAGACATCTCCTTTTCATTCATCAGTGGTGGGTTGGCAAAGCGGGACACCCTAGCTGTTCCAGCTGAATGTTCCTTCTTTTCTGTCAGCAATTCTAGAAGGTCGTGAAAAAGTTATCAAAGAGGATCTTGTGGACTGGGCTGTGCAAAAACATAGATGGTTTACCACTGAGGCTCTGTAGCCTAAGATTGCCTTATTCCTATCAGACAGCTTGGTGGTGGCACCTTAAGAAAATCATATGCTAGGCAACTTCTACCAAAGAGAAAGTATATGTTGCTGCCCCGTGGCTCTGGCTTTCCTATGATGTACTGAAGGCAGGAGTGTTTACCTCTGAACAGTACAATTTGTTTGTCTGTGTCTGTTTTCGTACACTGTCGTAGAGAGGTCTGACTTTATGAAACACGTCTTTGTTTTCAGAAGGTCTGTCATAATTGTTTGCGACATGTAGATTGAAGCGAAGCTGAACAAGTCTTGGGACAAGGTATCCCTGAGCTGCCCAAGGTTTACACTTGATTCCCGATACATTTGCACTCTGAGGAGCTTCAGCTCTCCCATTGCCATTGTGTGAGCCAACAAAGGCTTCTGCTTCATGCACTGAAGCATGTTTAAAGCCCACAGCATTTTGTAAAGCATATAGACATTAGTTATTGTGGTCATCAATTCAAACATCTTCTGGGGAATATACCGTTTAAAGACACAAAGAGGTAATGATTCAGTGATGTTTGTGATAGTATATTTCCATGTAGATGGCACAGGACCGTAGTGATGGCTAAATTAAGCTTCATGAACCCTCAAAGCTTTCCAGCCAGACGTGATGAAAAAAGGTTCACGACTCGAAGCGTCGTTTGCTCTCTAGTGACACCTGCAGGTCAATAAAAATACGGTGTAAGAAAGATTTTTGAATTTGTTAAATTTGTTGTGCTGACAAGGCCTGCTAAAATAACATGCACACAATCGTATGGTGGAATAAAACGTTTCTCCATTAATTCAAATTTCATTGTAGGCGAATACAATGACAATAAAGGCTTTTTTTTTTGTATTCTTTGTTCTAATAATAGTTTGATCTACAGATTAAGGATTATATGGTGGCACAACGGTAAGCGACGTTGGCTTGAACATTGGTCTGTTTAGTTTCGAATCCTGACCAAAGCGAATTTTAAACGATGCTTTAGATTAAAAAAAAAAAGCCTGTAAATTATCTTTACTCTCTATGCCGTTGGAACAGAGTGAAAGTGCTTTTGAAATACTGGTCAGTACTTTTGTAAAACCATTGAGTGCTTTTGGACAACTGGTCAGTGCAGGGCATTGAAAAGGGGGAGAAAGTGCTTTGTGCAACTGGATCAAGGTCTTTCTCGTCCTAACTGGCTCCATAATTATATCTCAAATAATCTATTCTACCAACAACACCAAACAATTTATATCTCCAACTATCGCTAATTCTCCAACCACTGACAATAACTACCACGAACGAAATCTTCACAAAATAGGACAATTTCCTTCAACCTTTCCTGTCCTGACCCTTCCTTATCATGTACGGTCTCAACAACAACTTCTTGTTCTATCAGTGGTACAGCCTCATCCCTGACATCTCCTGGAATTGATAACAAATATTACCTATTTATCTATATTATTTTAATAGTTATTTATTTTTTTAAGAACAGCTTTACTATACAGTATTAATCTTTCACAGATCATTGTACTCACTGACTCTCAAGCATTCTCTGCATCTTCTTCCCCATCATCACTAGCCAAGCTTTTCATGTCTGATGTTTCCACTGTCAACCATCCGAAACACGAAGTGCTTTGTAGAATACAAATGTTTTCAAGAATTTTTCATCTCACTATGCACTATAGTTTCAAGTTTGTATTTATTTTTATTTCAATAGATTTTATCAAGCCTGTGAACTTTACTTGGTCATTTTCATTTTGAATTGAATTTTGAATTGAGAGAAATGAGCTCAGCCACCCATTTAGTTTTGTGACAGGGTAAAAGTACTTGATGTTTTTCAGTACTCTAGACTAACTTTTTCAACAGTAGCTCTACACAAGAGTCACTACATTTATTATGAATACAACGTGTAGTCAATCCAACCAGGTTTAAGTAATGATAGTTATCCAAAAATTATCCGTTTTACAGCATTAATGCAGTATTTTTTTTGTGAATGTCCCTTTGATGAGATGACATGCAAATTACTGTTGAAACTTAGACGATATTCCTTTATTAGGTCATCAGCATCCTCTCCGAGGAAGATGATGAGGGTTTTCAGGACACATTCCCTTCGAAGATGAACGTCCTCAGTCTAGGAAAAAATTATCTTGATTAATTTAATCTTCAAAATCTCTGAAGACGGGTGTTCTTGCCCCTAAAACTTAAATAGTTCAATATTTAAAAAAAATTGCGCTTTGCCTCAGTCCGGCTAAATATAAGGCAACAAACAGAGACCTTCCCTTTAACTGTGCATGCTTTTTAATTAAGTAAGGGGCATGGGTCGCTCATCCAGGTTAGCTTAGCTCCAGAGCTGGTAGCTAAAAGGGAACACAAAGCCTGCCTCCGCTTACAGCAAGAAGATATAACTTATCAACAAACGCGTGTGTGCTCGTTTATTACGTTGCACTCGTGATTTTTGGCACGGTGTGTGATTTTAGAACCAAATACATACCGGTAGGAAACGGCACAGCGGGCATACCCAAAATTTACATAGATGGGCTTTTCAGTTTGTAAACAAGAGGTAGGTAACTATATGGAGCAGAAGAGAGATTGCTGTGAAGATCCAGAACTGTATGTATACCAGAACACATGTGGGAGAAACTTGATGTTTTGGAAGGGTAGCGGGAGAGGAGAGAGAATGAGGCTGGTGAACAGCCTGGGGACGCGGGGAGATTCAGAACCAGTGGTGTGGATGTGGGCTTGTCAACATGCCAACAGAAAACGAGTGCCTTTGCTGCACTGAGTGGGACCTGAAGCTGCCATTGATGGGAAGACTTGACATATCAGGCGAAGAGGACAGTTCAACAGATTGTGTCACAACGAGTGACGATTTTCCAGCGTGTGTAACTGCCGCTGGAAAAAAAAAGTAGTCACTCAACCTGCAGTTATTGAGACTTTTTTCCATGTATCTACTCGGTGCAGCAGCCTCAGCCTCTCTCCTTGCTTGCTCCCCTTCCAAAACATCTAGTTGCTCCTTGGCTTATTCTGGTTCAAATCGATACGGTTCTGGATCTTCACAGCAACCTCTCTCCTGCACCCTACAGTCACTGAATTTTTGTTTACAACCCATCCCATCCTGCGGTGCATCTAGCACAACACAACGTAGTAAATACATTTCAGTAACGGTATTGCACCACAAGACTTAGTCCGGAAAACGGACGGAATACGCGGAATGGAACATCTGAAACGGAATGGACCATTGAAAACGGAATTGCAACTTTTCAAACGGAAACATAATTTTGTGCATCAAAATCGCCCAAAACCCCCTGCATTTTACCCTGTAAGACTGAATTTCTTTAAAATAAACACAACAACGATTGCAACAATGAACAAACATTAATTAAAGAACAAAAGCAGTCAGAAAATGTCACGTCTGCACTGAACTCTGCTCCGGCCACGCCCCCTTTTTCAACGGTAGTCACGTTAATTTGCTCATCTTCCCAATCGCATTAAAACAAGAAATGTTAAGTCTTCTGTTCTGTTGATGGCTGGCAAACAACAATCTAAGAAGGGCACGTATTAATCACTGAGTTACCAAAGCAGTCTTTTTTACGGGGACTAATTAGCACTGCACTGAATTACATTAACATGAGTTATTGCTACACAATAACAATTACACAACTAATATTACTAGATACATAACGTGGACATTACTAGGGATGCACCGATCCGCTTTTTTTACCTCCGATACCGATACCGATATCTGAGGTTTAGTATCGGCCGATACCGATCCGATACCGATTAAAAAAACTGTGCGAAAGTATGGTATGTGTATGTGTGTGACCACACGTGTGAGAGGGAGAAAAGAGGAGTGCATGACATGAGATCTTGCTGCATTTTTTGCTCATTTGCTACTTAACATCATGTCTAGTCATCACTATCAATTCATAACATAGGATAAAAATAATCACAAATAATGTACGTTCTAACTAGGGCTAGTGTTCCTATTAGTTAGCAATCATATATCCGCTAGCGCGTTACATTGTAGAGGCTCAGCATGGTGACCTGTTAATGTATTTGCTGGTTCTAGTTTGTTAAAAGACCCACGATTACCAAAACAGTATTCTTTATCTCCCTTTAATGTGCATTCATCAATATCAATTACATGACGATGCATGTGATCCTACAGTGTCTGCAATGAGAATGGGGACTGCACTGAATTACTTTAACAATTACAGTACAACTAACATTACTCGATACATATAATTGTGGACATTACACTAGGCATTACACTAGGCATTACACTAGGCAACATGAATCTCATTCATAGCTCATCCAGTCGAAATCTTAACAGGATGAACCCATCTTTGTTACAGCGAATCAACATCAGAACATAACTAAATCTCCGCTTAGCATGCTAAACGCTACTAATAGCAACCTGCACTCATAATACTCTACCTATCACAGTCGTAACTTAATGAAACCCCTTACATTCATTATGTACGCACACAATGCCTCACATACATGTCGAACAATGATGATTTAAGCATTGGAAATGTATAAGACACAACTACTTTGCCACTGATGGGCGACGAACTGAACTTGTCACTATTCACTGAAAACTTAACTGAGCAGACAGCGTTGCTAGGCAACGTCACTATCAACAGAGAGTTTTTCATACAGTTAACGTGCGGGAAGGCTTTTTATGCCTGGTCTCTGGATTGTCCGCCACCGTGCAACCCTAAATCTTTGAATGTGAGTGTTTCAATATAATAAAAGTCAGTTTAAAACAATGATACCGGTGCTTGATATGAATTAAACAAAGAATCGATGTAAATACATAAAAATAAACATAAAAAAATATATATATATTTGGATCGGCCCATTGTCACCGATACCCGATCTAGAAATTTCTTCAATATCGGTACCGATACCGATACAAATATCGGATCGGTGCATCCCTAGCCATTACACTACGGCAACATGGATCTTATTCATATCTCACCCAGTCGAAATCTTAACAGGATTGAACCCATCTTTATTACAGCGTATCAACATAAGAACAGAACGTTAGCTAAATCTACGCTTAGCATGCATGCTAACACTAGCAGGTAGCCCAAAATTTGGTATTTAATACACGATCTATCACAGTAGCAACTTCATGAAAACCCTTACTTTCATTGGGTATGCACATAATGCCTCACATACAGGTCGAACAATGATGATTTAAGCATTGGAAATGTATAAGGCACAGTACGGTCAACTACTTGGCGACAAACTGAACTCTCACTATCTAAACTGAGAGAGCTGCAGGCACGCAAACAGCGTTGCTAGGCAACATCACTATCAACAGAGTTTTTCATACAGTTAACGTGCAGAAAGGCATTTTACGGCTGTTTTTTTTTTCTGACGCGGAAACACGGAATCATCAAAAACGTGACACGGAATTTGCTTTTTTTTGACGCGGAAAACTATTGGCCCTAAAGACTACAGCACGCAAGTTACTAACCAAAGGTTTACTCCAACTGCTCGCTAGCAAACTGACAAAAATGCTCAAAGTAATAGCAGCTTAGCAGCAGTGTTGTTTAATCAGCGGTCGGACTCACCACTGTGCGTTCACGAGAACGACCTGCATGCACCCTCTCTCATCGCCTGTCTCACTAAATACATACACGGAGACGGCAGTTACACACACAAACACACACACGTCTTAACAGAAGTGCGAGCGCGCGCAGCTCAGTTTCCAACACATGTAGGCCTTAATGTATCCGCGCTAATGTGCACATAAGCTTAACCAGTATATAGTATGAATTACGTTAATTTAGACTACTTTTTAGACTACTTTCAGTAACGGTAATACACCACGAGAGCCCCGTGTACAAGTAACTCACCGAGCATTTACTCTTACTGTCCGCCGTGTACACTAGCAAAATGCTAAATGAAATAGCAGCAGAGCCCTCGTGTTAACACTTCCAACCCAGAGGGCTTTTTTTGACTCTGTTAGGTAGTCTGCCATGCCTGATATTTTTGTATATTTGACCTAACTAAAAACCATTAGGCAAAAGTGGAATTTATGATTATATTCTAGAACAACTCAGCAATAATAAAATGAGAGTAAAAGAAATGTAGTAAAAAAAGTTTTGTATTCAAATTAAATCTAAAGACACTCAAATTAACTCTAGCTTTAGAGGTGCTCAGACTTTTTACAAAAAACACATTCTAAATATTTTGGAAGTTTTCTTTTTTACTCTGAACCTTGTAAACATATGTGTTTGCTCCACATAGGTGAGTTTAGAATTCAGAAAGTGTGTGTGATTTCTACACTAATTATAAGAATTTTACAAGGTGACACTTTTTTCCACCTAGACCACTATGCATATTGATGAAAGAGGTGTAAACTGCCCTGTGAGTGCCCCTCCCCAGTATGGCTCACCTGTCAATGGCCCTGGACTGTCATTGTGGCTATCTCTCCCCCACAACCATCAGCTTTGAAAGTACATACAAGAAATTGCAAACAAGCTTGGTGCATAAGAAGGTGAATTTAATAAGGTGCATACAAGTAAAGGCATAGTAGGTACATAAAATAAGGTGCATAAAAGTAGGTACATAAAGGTAGGCATCATTCACCATGTCCTCGCTTGGGTCAGTCATGTGCACATTCCATGATATGGTTTGGTACCTGTCTCTTACCATCACATCTGCCACAAAAGGGATGGACAAGATGGTGTTTCTCCTCCAGTAGTCAGAAATGTGATCCAGCTTGATCATGCACATGTAGAAACCAGTCCAATGTATCTGTAGAATTCAGCAACTCCAACATCCACCCATTTGTACTTTACACCTCTGGCAATGCTCCTAGCAGCTTGCTTGTTCGTGTTCTGGCAGAGGGTTTCCACAGCATCCTCTGAAAATAACAACTTGAAGAGGACTAGAGGAGTGTGGTTGTCTGCTGCATTCAGCTGCACACCAGGCTCCCTTGCAGGAAAAAACCTCAGTGCTGATGGAGTTGCATCATTGTCACCCTCTGACTTCCATGACGACAGATCTGGGTTAGGCTGACAGCGTGCTCTCTTCCTTGGCGGTGTAGGTGCAATGTTCTCCAAGTTTCTGTAATAAAGTAAAATAAAATTAACTGTTGCTCTTTCATTTTATGTTCGGGCATTGTAACACATATCACTTTAGCGCTCTAACGACTACAGTTCCGATCACAAACACCTCCTAGTTTTGATTCACACCTAGCCTACCATACGCGTCATAATAACACTACCCACAGTAGTAAGACACGTTTTTAGCGATTGCAATTTACATCATCTGCTGCAATATAGTCACCATGTAGTTCTATGTTTTACTAATCTCAGAACAGACAACAATCGTTTATATGTGTAGCCTGTTATCATTTACCCAACTCTGTTAATTAAATATGTTTTCTACTACAATAGTCTTAGCGACATAAAGTGATTGAATCGCTCTGCAAATAGTAGCATACTAAACATTCCATTCAACTCATAGCATACCGACGTGCATTTTACTCGCTATAACAGTAAGACACGTTTGCATTTTTACATCAATGGCTGTAATATAGTCACCAAGTATGTTTTACTTATATCAGCACAGACAACCAACTCGAAACGTCAATAACAATCGTTGATATAGCCTAACATCATTAACGCAATTCTGAGAATTATATTCTACCATACAATAGTCTTAGAAGCATAAAGTAATTTATTCACTATGCAAACAGTAGCATACTAAAATATTTCGTTCAACTCAGAGGAGCATTTTACTCCCTATAAGTTAATCAACAGCATTCATTACAAGAGCTAGGTGAACAAATAAACAAATAAAACTTACTCAACAGGGATATCCTCAACGGGGTAAAGACGAAGCTCAAAGTGCATGTGTTCATCTTCCATATCGTCATCGCTCTCATCCGAGGATGTGGTTTCCTCCTCGCTGACTAGGTCTTCTTGAATTTGGCGTAAGGCTTCGGCAGCAGAGAAGGAGTTCGCCATCATGTATCTCTTCAGTCCAAATGTAAACATCCTTACATGCTGCCTTGTTTATACGGAAAAATGGGGCGTTTTCTAACGTTTTACTGCAACGTCATTACCCAATAGCGATCGGAGATTTACCATGATCTTATCATATGAATAGCCCTAATCTGCTAATGGGTGGGCAATCACCGGTTGCTTATACACTCTGAGAGAGAAATATGCAAGGCTTTACCTGTATTCTCCTTACAAAGTGCTCATTCATTTGTTTGTTTCGAACTGGATATATTTGAAAACTAGAAGATTCAAGCTTTCTCAGGGTGTTAGTTTTATGTTTGGAGGACAAAATCTCGCGGAGATTTTACATTCTATTAATAGAAATACCACCAAACGCCCCACGGGCGCACATCGTTTTGGAAGGGTTAACTGCTACTGCTCAGTTAAACGCAAAACTAGTACTATATTTTAAATGCCACATTACCTTTAGCACACTACTGATTTCAACGTATGGTTAACACATTTCACAAAATCAGGTAAATGCTTCGCACATGTTAAGCTAACTTAAAGTTAGCATGACTTAACTAGCTGGTCCGGTTCAGTTAGTGAACTAACGTAAACCCTTAAGACGTACATTTTTTACCCATACAGGCAGAACATTTGTTATCTGACAATTACAATTAGTAAAATATGACTTTGTCTGCATTAAACTTACCGTTTTTCCGAGTCAACCGTGGACCGTTATGCGAGGAGAAAAGATGGCGGATTGAGAGGGGAAATCTAGCTGGAAAATACTTTGACGTACAACAAATTAACGTCTACGTCATGACGTTAGACGGGAAAACCCATAGATATCTATAATAAAGGCTAGATATCCTGCCTGCGTTTCTGGCCGACGGAGCCGAATGTCCGCACATTTCGGCCATTTTGAGGACAGTATAGCTAACTCCCCCTTAACATTGTGTTGGTAGTGGTACTTTTTAAGTAACCAGAACTTGCTCAATTTTAAACCGATTTTCAAACGGGTTGGTTTTTTATAAACGTAAGATATTTCTTATGGCACTACATACTTATGAAGAATTATAAACATGGGTTTTCATATGAAAATAACATTGACAGGTCTCTGACAGGTCTCGTTTCAAGGGAGTGTTCAATAGAGCAGGTTGCACACAATTCTGGCATCTTCATTGGCAATAAAGTCAGCAATTTCCTGTCGAAATCATAATGTAAGATGTTTAACAAACCAACCCGATTGGAAATCATGTGCAACTTCAGTTTTATTATGTGCAACTTAAGTTATATTGAAAAGAAAGAACAATTATGCCTCGCCAATTGATGTAAAATGACTGATACACAATAGCCGTGATACACAATTAAGCTGCACATTTCAACATGTTCAAGCATCCAGAATTATTACCAAGGTAATGACGATTGTAAATCAAGTCATTTGTAAATCCGTCAAAAATGTCCGCGAGATAAGAGTGTAAACGATTGTGAAGATCACTGACGTTACCTAACGTACCACTGATCCCTACCGGAAGCATACTGTCCTCAAAATGGCCTCCTGTGCGGACGTTCAAGAGACTGCCGTTGCACCCCCTTGGGAAAACCTAATTCTAAAGCTTTCATTTGCATAAGAATAGCAGGTCAATGTAGTGATGTACAATTTCAATTTGATATATTACACAAATGTACTTTGCCATCGCCAAAGCAGAAATCTGAATCAGACGTATTCAAAACAGTGCATTACTTCAACTTTTCAAATATATACTTTTTAGAGTGTAGCCAAGCTTTTCATGTCTGAGATGTTTCCACTGTCAACCATCCGAAACACGAAGTGCTTTGTAGAATAAAAAAAATTTCAAGAATTTTTCATCTCTCTTTACTTAGTTTCAAGTTTGTATTTATTTTAACAGATTTTATCAAGCCTGTGAACTTTACTTGGTCATTTTCATTTTGAATTTAAATAATTTTCTTTTCTTTTGATAGTTTTCTTTTTCTTTTTAGATTTATTTGTATTGCCATACATTTTTGTTACTTACTCATCCATTTGGTCTAATGTTCTGTATTTGAATTGCTTTGAATAACCTGGTAATGTAGCTTTTCTGTTTCAATGTCATCATATTTTCTAATTTTTGACTATGTCAAACATTTGTGTCCACTGCTTGAAAAGGTGCTGCATAAATAAAGTTTATAATAATATTATAATGCTTTGAAATCATTCAGCCTCAGAATAAGCTTTCTTGTACAGATGAAAGAAATTTGTCTCAAACACTGATTTTTAAAGAAACCCACATATTTGGAACTTATTTCAGCTCCTTTCCACCTACCATGCCTGCCATTGCTTCAATGTCCAGTTCTTCTGTCCAGGCCTATATATTGTGCACACCGAAAACACACAACATTATGATAACTGGCAGATGAAGCAAATAACACAGATTGTTTGTAAAAGAAAATTGTAAAATAAAAAAACATATTTAAGAGATAAAAAAAAATGCATAGTGCTTTCAGCAATATGGGTTATGGATGGATTTAGGATTATAGTAAAAAATAACATTTATCACAACAACAAAAATCAGTGGTGGTCCTGGTGTTGGTTCCTTTGTAGGTAAAATTGGTTCCATTCTCATATGGGAGTAACAGATTATGTAGGTATCTTACCCAGTGAGCAGGCGCCGGATGAATGTGGGTGCAATTGTGTATGAATTGCGATATTGACTTCACGAGGGCCACCAAGACACACTGGTGCTGTCCTTGCAACAGCAACAATATGTTGGTAATCTCACCCGATTGGACAGGGATCAACCATTCAACACAAAGGCAGATCAATTAAGTTGATAATCCACAAATCAGTCTCATTAAATATATCAGTCTCATAAAATATATTATACTATCAATTTGGAACAATGATTAATAATTAAATTAATAACTACAAACACAGTTACCTTATTAATAGTATGGTTGAAGGTCATTGGAGTTCTGAATAGAAGAGGTTGACAACGTCCATTCTTGTGTAACATTAAATAAACCAGCGTATATAAATCAAAGTATTTATTTACACAATGATAAGAGAATAACACACAATATGTAATCTAGCTAAATGTATCTAACTAATTAATTGAAGGAGTATATGTATGGGTAAGGGAGAGGGAGTGTGTGTGTTTGCGAGCGTGTACGCTCTGAGTTGCGCTGTTAGGAGCGCGCCTAAAAATATGTGTGTGCGTGTGTTCCTTTGTCCTGACCACCGTAGTTCCACGTGCATGTGTATGCACGTTCGTGAACATACATGTGTGGTGTGAGGAGGACGAGCCTATATGCAGCGCGAAGTTCGAGTATTTGCTTTGCGTGTGTGGCTATATGAAGGCCAATGTATTTGTTATCGTATGTGATTTAAGATGCCATGTTAGAAGAAAGAGATGGTTAGGGATGCATGCAAGACTCGTGTGTCTGATAAGCTACCCTAACGATTTCCCTTGGATGGTGTGGCGAAGCCAACTACCGACTAACAATGAAAGTATATAACAGTTATGTTCGGTAAACTGTGACACTAGGCCACATATTTAATACTTTAGGATACACTGTAAAAATATTACCTGGTTTCAATATGTGAAGAATGAACAGGTATAATGTGGGGATCCTAAAGTAATGTTCCTACCTTAATGTGTACCTGTGGCCTTATAATTATATGTATTTATTTTATATTTATGACTGTTATTGTTTTCTGACCGAGATCTGTGTTCCGCAAATCAGCTGACGTGCCTGTCAGCTGACGGGATGAGGTTCGAGGTTTTAAAATACAAGGAAGTGAATTGCCAAGGAGGGCAGGGAATGAATGAATGAATGGAGGGAGTCTGAGAGGGACCTCTAAAAAAACGCCAGTCCTAAGCCGGAGAAAGCTTAATAGTGGGAAAGCTTCAAGATCCACTGATGAAAAGTCGACAACTCTTGCCGACTCGTGGGATACGTCGGTAAGAGCGATCTATATTTTTTTTGCTGGAGGTTTTGTTACGACCTGGGTCATTCTTTTTTCCTTTACCTATATTTTTGCCCGGATTACCTATTTTTCCTCGGAACGTAAGAGACAGTTGGCTTGAGGAGTTTTGTTCGGGGACATCGGGGATTTCGTTTGGGTATTCTTTTCATTTGATTTGAACTAGAGGGAAAACGCGCGAGTGTGCGCAAGGGGCACGCAAAGGGAGGCCGCTTATTAGCGCGGCCCTCTGATCACATCGGGGAAAAAGACTTTTGGGGTATCTGGACTGTGGGTTTATTTGAGGGTTGTGTGGTGAATATATATGGAGATATAAACTATTTGAAAATATATGATTTAATGTAAATTCCTGAGCTACGTATATCCTCGTTATTGGTTGTATTGTGGAGTGGTCTCAAACAAAAACAAAATCAAGGTGCTTGGTTCTAAAATTTTGGAAACTCGCGTTTCTTTCGTAATAATTGGGCTAAAAAGATTAGTCAAAGTGTTACATATGGTGGCCAGTACGGGGACCGAGTTACATTGATTTTTGTTTGTGAAAAAATATTGAGATACATTTAATAATATGGCCCAGAGAGAGGATAGCAGCTCTTTGCCTAATCTAAGGCCTGTATTTGGTGATCCCGATTTTACTGCAGGACCTTTTGTTACGAGAAGATCTACTTCAGATATATCTTATTTATTGAGCTCACTGTATATTAGTGACAATGACAATAGTACACTTAACACTACACACAACATTGGTCATAGCCCTATTAATGTTCCACGCACTCCTGGTAATGTTCAAAATACTGTAGGTAGTGTTAGAATGGGTTTGGAGGATGTTGATAATGATGAAAATGATGTTGTTGATAATGAAAATGATAATGAAAATGATGATGATGGTGATGATGAAAATGATGATGATGTTAACAGTGATGAAAATAATGATGAGCATAACAGGAGGGCTGGTGGGGATGAAACGGTTACACAGGAAACACAGACAGAAAGTGAGGAATTGGCAAATAACATCAATAGCCTACAAGAACAAGTGGAACAGTTAAAAGCTGAATTGAGGGATTTAGCAACAAGTGCTGTAAATAGGGAGTTGAGTTTGAGAGGGTGGGTGGAAGAAAACCTGACTCAACTAGAAAAGTTCTTGGGCGATAGTATAGGAATGTTGGACAGGGAAGTGTACAATTGCCTTCTTCGAAGAGATGAACAATGGAGAAAACAAGTGCACAAGCTAAGGCCCACTAGCACTCCCATACCACTGAGAACTATAGCAGTCTCCACTAATGTAAGCCCAATAGCTACCCAAGCTAGCCCAATGGTTACCCAAGCTGGTCAGTATGTTGCAACACCTCCTGGCCGTATGAAGTCGGTTGCATCTCCAATGTACCACAAGCCTCCTGTGAACCTGGAGTTTCCCACATTCGGCCCTAGCAGTGAATCCTCTGATGTCATGCGGTTTATCGAACAGTGTGAAAACTTTCTAGAAATGAGACCCATTACTTCTCATGAGCTAATGGGTGCGCTATCCTCAGTTTTAAAAGGCTCAGCACTCAGTTGGTGGAAAGCTACCAAGAGTCAGGTACATGATTGGATCTCATTCAAAGAAACCTTTCTAGCAGCTTTCCTATCCACAGATTACTTGAGTGAAGTTGAGGAGAAGATGCGAACCACCGTTCAGAAGCCAGACCAGTGCCTCCGAGATTTCGCCTATGACTACCAGGATTTATGTCTTAAATGGAAGCAGGACATGCCTGAAGAAGAGATTGTAAGGCGTATCTTGAATAATAGCAATCCTAAGATAGCGGGGTGCCTCCGTGGGACGGTGATAACCGTGGCACAACTGGTGAAGGTGGGCTCTATGGTGGAGAAGGATTGCTCTGGAGCCAAGGAGTACTGGCAGAAGGTGCATGCTAGTTCAGATAGACAAGAAAAAAAAACATCAGATAAAAAGAGCAAACATGGAGCCGCTGAATTAACGGTAGTTCAACATCAAACACACAGAAATAAAGATCAACAGGGTCTACTGTTAGTTTCCATTACCATCAGAGGCATGCAGGGAGACGCTGTAGTAGACACAGGCAGCACTTTCACATTGTGGCGACAGGTGGCAGCAGCAGATGAAAACTTCCTACCAGCAGAGAGACAGAGGTTCGTCATGGCAGACGGGACCACTCACCAAGCCCTGGGGAAGAAAACTATTTGCCAACAACCTCTCACCACTCCTGGGTGGAACAACAACAGTCTTAGCTCTCCAGAGAGTGTACACCTCTACTATGCCCTGCCTCCGGGTGCTTACCATCAGTGTTGGGTCTCCTCTACAACAGACGCCCCATCTCCAAGGTATGATTCTAACTGGCCTGAAGGGCTTCAGCAACTTATGGAGAACTGGCCGACGTTACCTCTGGGAAGCTGGGAAAAACTGATGTGGAGAAGCATGCCATCTTCCTGCAAGATGAAGTTCCTGTCCGGAGCAAGGCATATCGGGTATCTCCTCTGAAGAAGAGAATAGTAGAAGAACATGTGGAGAAAATGCTGGCTGAGGACATCATTGAACCATCCCAATCTGCCTGGTCCTCACCTGTGGTTCTCGTCAACAAACCTGATGGATCCTATAGGTTTTGCGTAGACTACAGGAGAGTGAATGCCAAGACCTTGCCTGATGCATATCCAATGCCCATCATACACGACATTCTTGAATCCTTGGAGGGAGCCTCTTGGTTCAGTTCATTGGATTTGCAATCGGGATATTGGCAGATGGCAATGACAAAAGAAAGCAAGCCCAAGACTGCATTTATAACATCACTAGGACTGTTCCAGTTCAAATCCATGCCGTTCGGTCTCCAAAATGCTGCTGCGAGCTTTCAAAGGCTAATGGAGCGGGTCCTAGGGAATTTGAGAGGAAAGATATGTTTTGTGTACATAGACGACATCATTGTGTACTCTCATTCCCGCCACAACCACATACAGGATCTGGCTGCAGTCTTTCATAGGCTGCAAGAAGCAAACCTCAGCCTTAACATGAAGAAGTGCCACTTTTTCAAACAGGAACTTAAGTTTCTTGGCCACATTGTCTCAGACAGAGGGGTGGAGGTGGACCCAGCTAAAACACAGGCTGTGTCCCTAGTCCCAAGGACTTAAAGGCTCTGCAGCGCTTTCTTGGACTGGCGGGCTGGTATCATAAATTCATTCCCCGGTTTGCCGACCTTGCAGCCCCGCTTAACCATCTTAAGAGGAAAGGAGTGGAGTGGCAATGGACCAGTGAATGCCAGGCCAGTCTGGATGCCTTAAAGGAGGCCTTGCAGAATCCACCAGTGCTGGCACAGCCGGATCTATCCTTACCATTCCAGGTGCTAACAGATGCTAGTGACGTGGGCCTCGGCGCCATCTTGTCCCAGAACACACCAGAGGGGGAGCAGGTGATAGCCTTTGCCTCCAGGGGACTCCGAGGTCCAGAGTGCAATTATTCCACCTCGGAAAAGGAGTGCCTGGCAGTGGTATGGGCGGTTGAAAAGTGGAGGCACTACTTAGAAGGAGTGGAGTTCTCTGTCTACACTGATCATGCTGCACTGTCGTGGGCGTTCAATTGCCCAAAGACTAGCTCCCGCCTGACCCGGTGGACCCTACGATTACAGCAGTTCCATTTCAAGGTACATTACCGAAAGGGCTGTCTCAATTCAGCACCAGACGCGTTGTCCCGGGCTCACGAACCTCTCTCAATTCACCCATCACCGTGCTTGGCTGTCTCCACCAAAATCCACTCTGTGTTGCCTACTACCCTGGCAGAGATAGCAGAGGAACAAGAGAAGGACCAACGGGTGTGTGAGCTGAAGCAGGACAGTGCTCAGACAGATGTGCCTTTAACTCGCATTGGCTTTGTGGTCCAACAAGGGGTGTTGTACAGAAGAGTTCCTGTACGGGACCAGGGACAGAAGTACCAGATGGTCGTTTCACAATCCCTGGTGTCCGAATTTCTGAGGTACTTTCATGATAATCCCCTTGGTGGTCACCTGGGTCAGCTGAAGACTCTATTGAAGGTGTTGGAAGTAGCCTGGTGGCCGAATGTCCGCAAAGATGTGTGGGCACATGTCAAGTCCTGTATACCCTGTCAGCAGTACAAAGCGGATAACGCCAAGCCATCAGGACTACTGCAGAGCACAGTAGTTGAAAAACCGGGAGTGATGCTGGGTGTTGACCTCATGGGGCCATTACCTAGAAGTAAGAAAGCCAACTGTTACCTCCTGGTGGTGGTCGACTATTGCTCTAAATGGGTGGAAATGTTTCCCTTGAGAGACAGCAAGACACCCCGTCTGGTCAAAATCCTCAGAGAGGAAATCTTCACCCGGTGGGGGGTGCCGCAATACATGGTTTCGGACCGAGGTCCACAGTTTACTTCAAAACTTCTGACTAACCTCTGCAACACATGGGGGGTTGTTCAGAAACTCACAACCAGTTATCATCCACAAACCAATCTGACAGAACGATTCAACCGGACCATTAAAGCCATGATTGCATCATATGTCGGCAAACACCACAACACCTGGGACCATTGGCTGTCAGAGTTCCGTTTCGCCCTCAACACAGCACAACAGGAGAGCACTGGACAAACCCCTGCTGAGCTGGCTTTGGGAAGGAACCTCAAAGGCCCACTGGAACGGCTCATCTACAAGTCACCATCACCTGCACAGCGAGAGGCCTACAACCTGGTGGAGAGACAACAGAAAATGCTAGAGCAGGTCCAACGGAGAGTGGGGGTGCACCAACTTAGTCAAGCTAGGTATTATAATGCCCGCAGAAAAGATGCGCACTTTCAGCAGTGTGACCTAGTCTGGGTCAGGTCCCATCCTCTCTCTAAGGCCAGTGATAAATTCTCTGCGAAGCTAGCGCCTAGGTGGGAAGGGCCAGCTAAAATTATAAAAAAATTGGGGCCTATAAACTACAGGGTAGGGTGGAACAACCCACAAAAAGAGGATACAGTAAATGTGGTAAATTTGAAAAAATATTTTGGTGTCTTACCTGATTAGCCTCCGGCTGGAGGGGGGGTCTATGTGACACTAGGCCACATATTTAATACTTTAGGATACACTGTAAAAATATTACCTGGTTTCAATTTGTGAAGAATGAACAGGTATAATGTGGGGATCCTAAAGTAATGTTCCTACCTTAATGTGTACCTGTGGCCTTATAATTATATGTATTTATTTTATATTTATGACTGTTATTGTTTTCTGACCGGGATCTGTGTTCCGCAAATCAGCTGACGTGCCTGTCAGCTGACGGGATGAGGTTCGAGGTTTTAAAATACAAGGAAGTGAATTGCCAAGGAGGGCAGGGAATGAATGAATGAATGGAGGGAGTCTGAGAGGGACCTCTGAAAAAACGCCAGTCCTAAGCCGGAGAAAGCTTAATAGTGGGAAAGCTTCAAGATCCACTGATGAAAAGTCGACAACTCTTGCCGACTCGTGGGATACGTCGGTAAGAACGATCTATATTTTTTTTGCTGGAGGTTTTGTTACGACCTGGGTCATTTTTTTTTCCTTTACCTATATTTTTGCCCGGATTACCTATTTTTCCTCGGAACGTAAGAGACAGTTGGCTTGAGGAGTTTTGTTCGGGGACATCGGGGATTTCGTTTGGGTATTCTTTTCATTTGATTTGAACTAGAGGGAAAACGCCCGAGTGTGCGCAAGGGGCACGCAAAGGGAGGCTGCTTATTAACGCGGTCCTCTGATCACATCGGGGAAAAAGACTTTTGGGGTATCTGGACTGTGGGTTTATTTGAGGGTTGTGTGGTGAATATATATGGAGATATAAACTATTTGAAAATATATGATTTAATGTAAATTCCTGAGCTACATATATCCTCGTTATTGGTTGTATTGTGGAGTGGTCTCAAACAAAAACAAAATCAAGGTGCTTGGTTCTAAAATTTTGGAAACTCGCGTTTCTTTCGTAATAATTGGGCTAAAAAGATTAGTCAAAGTGTTACAAACAAAACAGATACAATACATGAACAATGGCATATGTAAACAGTCCTATGCTTAGCCAGGTTGTGAATAGCTAAATGCCCAGTTAATGTCAGTTTACCAGTCCTTTGGGGAAAGTTGTGCTGACGTAGATGAGGATGTCCGAGGATGAAGAAAGTTGTCCTTGCTTTGATGTCGTCGGTATAACACTGCAGTTTAGATCGGAGGATTTGATCGCTCGGAATGTTTGCAGAAACGCGAGTTCTCTTGTGCTTCGTTGTTCCCGTTGCGGAGATAGCTAGCTAGCAGGTCTAATGTTAGCTGCTTTGCTAAACTTACTTTGTCTCAGTTAGCGGGCAGTGTTTGGCTAACGACACATCTTAGAGTGTTGTCTTTGTTGAGAACAAAGAGAGTAGGCCTTCACCAGATGACGGTGGAAAGACAGATGCTCCTTGGTCGGCGCCAGGAGATAGAGAGATGTGAGCTGGCAAACGCCAGTGTAGAAAAAGTTGTAGCAAAGAAACAGATTTATGTTTAACGCAGCTTATAAGGGAAAAGGTGCATCACGGTTTTACCACCTTGTTTTCAGGCAATTGCTGTCTCAGTACTGAAATGCAGATAACAGTTTAGGTGATAAGGGAATTGTGGGTAATGAAGTCTTTTGTGGGACTACCGACACCTTAGACAAAGTACAAATGTTACAAAAAACAGACGTTTCACAGCTGGTAGCTTAAAGCTTATTTTTACAGAGCCTACCGTTTGCTACTTGCTTGCATCAACAGACTTTTGCCTTTTACTCCACTGGGATGGACTGTTTCGGTCCCTTCCACAGAGGCGGACTGAAACAAATGAACCACCCACCCAATTCACCTTGAGGTTCTGGCTAACATCAACGCTACCTCCTTCTTGTTGTTCCTCAGGCATGTCACAGCTTCTAGAGGGATGCCCTGTGAGTTGCACTCAGACCACAGTGCTAATTTCAAAGGCTGTAAGCATTCCATGCCTTGCAATGACCCTGCAATTGAACACTACCTTTCCTAAAAGTGTCTCAGAATCCACATCAATCTGCCTAGCGCTCCACACTTTGGTGGATCTTTGGAGAGGGAGGTTGAATCTGTGAAAGCAGCCCTATGTACCACCTTGGGATTGTGTCAGATGAAGCCCCCAGGACAGTCTTCATAGAGGTTTAGGGCATATTCAGGTCAGTCTTCATAGAGGTTTAGGGTATATTCAGGTCAGTCTTCATAGAGGTTTAGGGCATATTCAGGTCAGTCTTCATAGAGGTTTAGGGCATATTCAGGTCAGTCTTCATAGAGGTTTAGGGCATGTTCAGGACAGTCGTCATAGAGGTTTAGGGCATGTCAGGTCAGTCTTCATTTAAGCAATAAGCCCCAAGAGGCGTGGTTTGCGCTGATTTTAGAACAGGTAAGGGGAGTTGTTAGGCATGACGTGAAGCGGAGTGCCATTTGTTAGATTCCAGTGTTATTTCTCATGTACAGATATCTTGTGTATCTTGTGTATGACCCTCCACCCTTACCAGGCTTTCCCTAGGGAACCTGTAGGCCCAAATTCCAGTAAGGTTAGCAGGTTAAGCTTAATGGATGCAGGCCATATGCCGATCCAAGGGGAGACATCCCCGCTTGGTTCCTCTCTCTCGTCCCTATATGTCTTGTCAGGATTCCTCCTGGCGCCTGCCTCCTTAGGCTGAAGGACAGTGATTGACGCTCATTGTCATGTCCGCGTATGTATGTGTGTTAGAGATTGTTATGCATTCCTGTCAGTTTACGTAATGAGACCTGTTAAATTAGCCTGAGCCCGATGCCCCGGTGATCAGAGTGACGACCACGAGAGACGAACGCCATCTCTGTTGGTCCCAACAGACTCTGTTCCATTTTGGACTTAGAAATACTTAGGCTCTGAAAAGTACTTAGCGATATTTCTTGTATGCCACAATAAATATCTTTGGCTCTGATCCGAACTGCTTCAAGCTCCTTGATTGAGACTTCATTCTACAACCAACGAAAACCACCTTTTGTGATTAGGGATAGTTAGTCTGAATATAGAAAAGAATCTTACAGTGGTGCCGAAACCCGGCTTCTACTGGTTGCGAGGTGACCTGTGAACTGCCTGACCCGAGGACGGCGCATCTGAGTAGGCCCAGCCAGACGGACGGACGATCGCGCCAACACCGACACCACGGAGGACTCTGCCCTGCCTGACTGCTGACTGCCAAGGCGTGGCCCCTGGGAACAAGGTGACGTTCACTGACCTCACTTTGCTCCATTACGAAGCTAAAGAACTAGTTTAAATTCAGTCTGTTTGGCCTTTTCTCTTTTTAGACTGCTATTCAGTTAAAACAAAAAAGAGTGGGAATGTTGTACCATCAATGACTTGTTATTTTTGAAGTTAACCTGTATCAGTGATTCAAGTACTGGAGTCATTTGATACATTCTCTGTTTGTTATAAATGTTTGTTTGATATAGCTATTTGGTTGTGTATACACTAACTCTATCAGTCTTGCCGTATTCTGTCCTACACTTAATTCGACGGGGTTGTGTGAAGGCTGTTTCTATTTTTAGCTGGTTATAAGATTGGAAACCGTGGGTGAATTTTGTCTTCTGGAGGCTTGGATAAGATACATATAGTCGAGGTGTGGATTGGGAGAATCTGCACGGGGTGTCAAAGAATAACTCTACCTAGGGGGTTAAAGACACATTGTTTTTCACAGCTGCGCTACTCTGTCCTCTTCCAAGACCAGGAAGGAGGACGAGGTGTGGGGGCTGGTAAAGATAAGGGTGACCACGGTGGTCATAGAATTGAAAGAATTCCTCACAGGCACACAACCCCCGTTTTTGCTCCTAAGAGGAGAGAAGGAGAGAGAGAGGGAGGGGTGTGTGTGTGCGTGTGTGTGGGTGCGGGCTCAAGGCCCATAAGATAAGGCTGTGGATTTTTGCAGAGTGTGAGACACAGAGAAACGCACATTGAGGTTAAAATTACAGCTACTGAATTTGGAAAGTTTAATTGGATTTAATTTGAAGTGTGTTGCTAAGACACATTTTGGTTAAAATTACAGCTAAAAGAAAGTTGAATTGAATTTGATTTGTAGGGTGTGGCTATAAGAACACTTGGTAACGGCTGCTGAACCCACGGAAGTGGATAAAAGCACTGAAACCTTAACAATGATTGGAGAAGGGGATTTGTTGTTTGAAGACATCTTGAGTGATATGGATGGCTATCAGATTAATGAAGCACTCGTAGCATGGGCTGACAAGAAGGATAAATTCTCTGACAGCAGTCATGATTTCTGGCCAAAACGCAAACTTAAAAAGGTGTATAAGGCGGTTACAGGGAGAATTAGTGGAGCTACAAAAAAGATGTGCTTCTGGCTCAAACACCAAGCAGGCAATGCAGGTTTGAAAAGCTGCGGGGCAGGGTCCTTCAGGGGGGAGGGACCAACAGGGAGGGGCCAACCCACAAGGCAGTACCCAGATCTCCCAGCCCCTCCCGATTACGAAATAGGGACAGCGCCATCTGATGACCAGGGGGTGGAATGGGAATGGTCCTTCGACGCAATGAGAGCGACATGGTGCTCACACGCGGTGCTGATGGACCTTACGGTGCCGCCTCACGCAAGCATGTTTGAAACAGATGACGGCTATGCAGGAGCAATTCACGGGCCCTACCAAGCAATGCACCCGATGCAGTCACCTATGAATGTGGGTCCCCACCTGCCTCCACTGCCACTCACACCTCAACAGGGCTACCTGTCACCCCAACCCCAATCAGCCCCTCCTCCGCTTCAGCCACAGGCCAATCACCAACCACTGCATTAAGGATATGCAGGGAAATTTGATTTGGACACACTCCCCTCATCCAAAGAGACACTTCTGAAGGTCTTGTACTTGCAACAAGACCACCCCATGAGGGCCAAGGAACCTGTGATGTTGACTGGAAAAGTTCCTCCAAGTGGGAAACAATACCCGCTCAACCGAGCTGCTGTTGACGGACTGAAGCCAATCATCAAAGATTTGTGGGATCAAGGAATCATCTACAAGACTCAATCTGCCTCCAACGCCCTGGTGTGGCCTGTGAAGAAACCGAATGGATCCTGGAGACTGACGGTGGACTACCGTCTGGCCAAACAAGGCCTCGCCCACCTGAGTCCTGTTGTGGCCTCTGGTGACCAGTTCCTCAAGATCTTCACAGTGCTTGACGCCGTTAACACGGTAGCAGATCTCTTGGACGCAATGCTACTTCCCAAAGAACTGTCGGTGGTCAAGGTGAAAGCTCACACACACTTGGGCACCCCAGAAGCCCGTGGTAACGCGCTAGCTCATGACGCATCCAGAAAAGCAGCAAGACAAAAAGAGGGGAGGAGAAAAGGAAATGTTGAAATGGAAACTGACCTCGGAACGGAAAAAGACTACGCAAAATGCCTTCGATTGAAAAAGGAATCTGAAACCGACAACTGGCGGAAGGAAAGCTTAGCAAGCATAATGGAGATGCAAAATGCCTCAAGCCAAGAGGAGAAATGGGATTGGATGGGAAACAGTGCAAAACTACACGATGACAAGGTGTGGCGACATGGAACGAAAACGGTGGCCCCCCAGAACTTACTGCCATACCTCGCCACGCAACTTCACTCACTAGGACACGTGGGTGTGGAAAAGATGTGCAACAGGTTTAGTCAGGTCTGGTGGAATCCGAAATTCATCGGTGTGGCAAAAGATGTCGTTAAGCGATGTGTCACCTGTATGAAAAACAACCATGATCGGAAGGTAAAACTTCCCATGCTGAAGGTTCCTGCCCCCCCTGGTCCTTTTCGCTCCCTCCAGGTAGACTACATCACCCTGCTGGCGTGTAAAGGATACAGAGACGTCCTCGTGGTCATTGACAAATGTTCTTGTTGGATTGAAACTTACCCTGCCCGCCGAGGAACAGCTGCACACACAGCCAAAGTGTTGGTCAAAGATTTCATTCCTCGTTATTGCCTACCAGATCAGGGGCCGTATTCACAAAGAATCTTAGGGCTAAAAGTAGCTCATAAGTGGCGAATTTAGGAGAAACTCCTAAAAATAATGGGCGTGTCAGTCTTAAATGTAGGACTCCTAATTTTCTTTACTAAGAGCAATTCACAAAATATTTTATCCCTAAAAGTAGCACCTAAGTCTAGGACAGCTTAAAACTCCTCATGAGGACTCCTAAGTCACTAAGACCTATTCACAAAAAATCGTAAGATGGCTGCAGCCGACTTGGAATTGATAAAAGACATTGCTTAAACCGTGAAGGTATTGATATTGTCGTAGAATTAGCGTGGAATGCAATGACGCCTTTAAACAACGATGTGTCCCGAAGTGAAATGTTTGGAAACATAAAGATAGCCTATTTGGCTTCGCGTAAAACATCATTCAGCCGTTTAATTCATCAAACTATCAACGCACTGTAGACCCCACATCATCCAACAGTTGGATGTACCGATGACTTGTGCATTTCAACGGAGAGCGGTCTGCAGCAGATTTTTGAGAACTTACCAGCTGGATGCCGCTGGGGTGACCGTGGCTATTGGTCCTGGGACCAGTAGGCTTTCGCTTAGGCTATACGTTTCACGTTCGTTTCGCTTTGATCAATTAAGATTGGAGGGCTTAAAGGGCCGCATGTGCTGATATTTGAAGTGGTCAAGGGCTGGAAATATAATAGCCTTACAGTTTGCTGGGTGCTTTAATTATTACTGACTTGATTACATGCAATTGCCATATTTTATATTGATCGCTTTATATTTCTCTTAACGTGCAAAGTGTCATTCCCGTTGGATGCACAAACTTGTCATCATGCGTGTGCATTCTGCTAACTGCACTGTCCATAACTATTTAATATGACTTAATTTGAAGCCTAGGTTATTCTCTTATTTTCAGTCGATATAGTGGGATTGTTAGAGAGACGTCACAAATGAGTTTTTAATGAGAGAGCCTGTCAACAACCAATCACCGTCCTCACCCCTTCTAAACTCATGCATGAGAAGTGACGTCATCCATAGCAACGGAGTTTTTATCTTAAGCTTAGGAGTTGGTATTATCCTTAGTATGAGTAGGTCTCAGAGCTGTTGTGAATCACTTTTAAGAAATTACTCCTACGTAAAAGGTTTTAGCGCGAGTTAGGAGCACTCCTAGTGGTAAGATAAAAGGCTTTGTGAATACGGCCCCAGATCTGCTCGGATAATGGAAGTCACTTCACCGGAGCAGTCTGTGCAGAGGTATGCCGAATGCTGAACATCGAATGGTCTTTTCACTGTCCTTACCACCCGCAATCATCAGGACAAGTGGAACGAGCAAACAGAACACTGAAGGAAAGACTGGCAAAGATGCATCAAGAAGGAACACCTTGGGTGGACGCACTCCCCATTGCGTTGAGTAGCATGAGAGCTACGCACAACAAAGATGTGGGCCTGTCCCCTTAGGAAGTGGTGTTTGGCCGGTTCTTCAGCTTCCCAGGCTCAATTGACTTGCGCACAGCCGATGTGCACCTCACCTCAGACGCATTGATGAACTACTGCATCAAGCTCTCAGAGACCCTCCAGCTGACGTCCAACCAAGTCAAAGAGGCTTGGGTTGAGCCGCCAGAGGGAGGACACGCTCTGGTGCCTGGACAGTGGGTCATGATTCACAAACCACAAAGAGTTCCGCTAGAGGCCAAACACGAAGGGCCGTATTAGATACTGTTAGTTACGCCATCTGCCATTAGGGTTGCTAACAAGACGAAATGGATCCCTGCAAGCCATTGTAAATTAGTTGATGCACCAACTGACTGAGATTGACATTCATTGGGCTGGCAGAAAACCTCTTTCACGTCTGTTTTAATTTCTTATTTTTTATTTTTACGGAGGGCGTAGTGACGAAAGGAAGATTAGGGAATTAAAGTGCAGGTTTCTCCTCTGTCCTCTCGAACCAGTCCAGGTGAGATGTTGGTATAGGTCTTTGGTGGTACAACTTCTTAGATTATAATCACATTTGCTTATTGCTATAATAGTGTTCACTTTAATCAAGATAAATGTTTAGTTGCTTAGCATTAAAGCATGCCATAACTGTGTTAGATGAATACTGCTTCCCCCCCAACTGATACTGCTCTTGTTCTTTAAATCCTATGTACCCCGTGGCTGGAAACCTGAAGATCGTCATCACAACCGAGATCCTGAGATAGCTTGGCTATCTGCATCATCTGAACTGTGTTGCCATCTTTTGAACTTTCCACACCACAAACTGTTACCCTCCTCATCAGCCGTCCCAGGAGAAGACTCTTGAAACGACTGTTCCAAAATGAAATGCCATGTGTTGTTTGCCCTGTTGATATGTTATTTGTGTATAAAAGGAAATTGTGACATTGACAGCCATTATGAGGTTCACAGAGATAACACCTTCTTGCAGGCTGCGCACGGTTTGGCCAAGGCTAAAGGAGCGCAGGCCTGTTGGGTTTGTGGGTTAATGCAAACCTCCTCACAGGTACCACCTTACATTGCTGTCCCCTTCACAATCCCTGAGTACACTGCTGCCTATGGAACACCCTCCATAGATGCCCCCTTCTACACGGTGCCCATGGACATGGGTCCCCCCACTAAGATTAGATTGAGCTACGCCCCCGTAGGTATTATTTGTTGGGTTAACTTCGGCGAGGGACAGGTTATGGGTAATAGTACATGTACCTACACTGTTGACGTAGGCTGCCCTGGTATTCAGATCGAGCAAGATGGCGTCACGATTGAAGTCCCCCTCCCTACGAGGGTGGCCACTGATCAGACCAGATCCAAGCGTGATCTGTTTGGAAAAAATTCCCCCATTGCTACCCCAACTCAGAGATTCTTCTCTGCTCTCATCCCTGGATATGGAGCCACAGTGGCCCTCGATGAGATTAGAATCCAAGTTAAAACCCTGGACGCAATCGCTAACGATTCCGCCAGTGGGCTCAGCGACCTTAGTCATGAATTGCATGGACTCAGGACAATGGTTTTCCAGCATCAATACCTCCTTGACTTTTTAGCAGTCCGCTTGGGAGGGTATTGTTTTTTCATTAAGCAGCACTTGCATCAGCGTTGTTGTACCTATGTCCCTGATCTGTCCACTAACGTCACCAGCTATGTTAAAGATATTCATGCTAATGTTGCGAGGTTGACTGCTGAGACCACCCCGCAAACAGGGAACGTCCCCAGGACGTTAACAGGACATTCGCAAGGTCCCCAATCGTCCCCAATTGGTCCCCGGCACAACGTTCGCTAGAGGACGTTACCAGAACGTTTTTGACGTTCGTAGCAAGTCTACGTTTGGTCCTTCTGTGACGTTCGCATGAGTCTTATATCGGGCTTTTAGGGAACATTATAATTTGGTCTCTCAGCACACGTCCCCAGGACGTCCTTCAAAAACGATTTCGCGCTGCATTTGGCTGGTGGCGATTGTCATGATCCGCTGCCGTGTCGTTGGTAACTGCACCGGTCGTGGCTAGCTGCCCATGCACCTGCACGCTAGCTGTTGAGGCGGTGGAACTAGCCATAGCTCTGCTTGCTTCGTCACTTGCCTTGTGGCTGCTAGCATGACTAGCGATGCTGCTGCCCTCATCGCCAGTTGCGTTACAACGTTTTAGGTCATCTTCCTCTTCCTTTTTCTTAAAAAAGGACATCAAACTCATCTGTCGTTTAGACATTTTTGTAAAACAAATATTCTAAAGTTTCCGTTTTGTTCCCTTTTGGACGTGGTCCGCATGTCAAGCAACAAATCCCGACCAGTTAACATTGAATTTTAATAAAGACATGAACATAATTATGAAGATTTATTATTAGCACAAAATCCATCAATTTATTTTGAACAATTTATGTATAGATTTTATACATTTTAAAACGTTTTATTTTTTTATTATTATTTTTTGAATAAAAAAATATTATTATTATTCACGAGCGGTGGCGGATCAGCCAAAATAAGTCCCGGAACACAGGGGGGTCAAAATGACGAGGTCCAGGATCCTGTCCCGGCATATTCCGGCTCAAAATAACCCCTGCGCTAGAGTATTCATAGCCCCAGGGAGACAGTAGGCTTTTCAGAGTCTACTTTAGATAAACTTACAAAGAATTTGTGCTTTAGAATCAGTCAAAAGGTCATAACACTAATGGTTAACTTCCACGCCATTTTTGATGCAGCCTGGACGGTGTCGGTGATGAACAGATATTCTGAGGTGGAAACCACCCCGGCCCCCACCTTGTCACTTTGAAATAACATGAGCAAAACATCTCTGAAATATAGACTGTTATTAATCTGCATTGGTCGTGGTATCTGTCACCCCGTAACATAGATAGTAAATACATTTAGCAAAGCATAAATAAGAAAGCTCCAAGATGAATGTGCATCCACTTTATTTTGATGAGTAGAATAGTATTACATTTACTCAGTACAAGAGGAGGAGGATCCTCATAATATCAGTAGACATTAATAATACACCATGTTAGAAAGCTGCGTTATACAATTGGTGTTATATACAACCGTCCTCCCAAAACATCAATCAACAGTAATGTTTTCCCTAATATAATATGGTGAACTACATCCAAAAATGACTTGCAGGCAGTTAATGGGAGATGTAGTCAATGTCATGAGATGAAGTCAATGTCATGAGATGAAACTAACAGGATTGCACCCATTTCAGGCGTAAAATAGCGGGTGTAAACATAAAACGGTATTTACAAAGGAGGCGCATTTCAGTAGAAGCGTAGATTACCGCTGCTGGGAGGGTATAAGGAAAAGAAGGGTGTGTGCCGCAAAGAGGTGGGAGGAGAGGCGTTAAGTGCGCCTTATTATGTATTCCGTGGTATTTACTAAAACTGCCTGGCGAGAGTGCGTCTCATATTTGCGGGATAATTATGCGCCTCATAAAAGCAAGTCTTAACCAGCTTAACCAGGAAGCGCGTTTCGATTGAGTCTGAAAACTTGGATATGGCAGCAGTTATTAAAGCAAGGCGAAGACACAGACACAGACAACGCGCAGAAATAATTTTTTCAACACGACTGACACTTTTCCAATTTCCAAATTGTAGAGCCAGAGCAGCATATTCATTTCAACTTCCATGTTTATTTTGACGTTATAACCAAAATAAGTGCCAAGGCAACCGAACGTCTGAACTTCAGTTCCCCCTGCCCTGTCAACACTACAAGTCCAGTTTTCAAATGTATCCGCCGAGGGCAGCGTTTTTGAAAAGCATAGTTTTCAGTGTTGGAATACACCGTTTTAAAGTAAGGGGTGTTGTGTATTCCTACCAGACTATTAAACGGGATGCTATGGGCAGTTAACCTGGCTATTAACTACCCTAGCTATCTCTACCTTAGGGAACCATCTTACTGTAACAGTTTGCAGTTGCCTGTGTGTGATAAACTCATGTTAATATGTGTAAATATGAACTTGTGAACATAAACTCGTTAATATGAAGCTGCACAGGCAGGCACACTGAGGGGTAGCCATAGCAACCCAGAAACTCAATATTCATTGAAAAGTTTAATTTCCCAAAATCAGCTCACCAAAAAAGGACAGTCATGAACTTAAAGTGATCACAACTTTAAATGTGGACGGGAGGGCTAAATGGAAAAATATTATGAGATTCTATATTTACCCGGGTTAGTTTGCTGTAACCTTGTCAACCAAAAGCTCTAATTCTAATTTTAACTCATCATCCATGGTGGCAGGAAAACGCAGGCTATGTCTACCCTATTTTAGCGGGGCGCTATTAACACTAATGGGCGGGGTTAGGCGCTAATGACAAGTCGGCGTTCTTGTTTGATAAATATAAATAGGATACAAAACACTGTGCGGTATTTTGCGCTTTGGCAAAGGCGCAGATTAAGCTGCAGTCGCAATGTTAGTAAATCAGGCCCTTAATGCATTAGCCAAACAAAATAGATATACATATTTGTAATTGTAATATTAGATAAAAGTATTCCATTTCAAAGTAGTCAAACAATAGCAGTTTACTGCTTTATGTTTTGTCATTTGGGGGGGCTTTTTCAGGTGTCTCTCACCGCTTGCCCTGTTATCAGCCTTTCTTATTCATACATACAGTGACATGCAAAAGTTTGGGCATTGTCAAAATCTCTGTTAATGTAAATTGCTAAGTAGGTAAAAGCTTACCTGATTGTTTGTTAGTATTTAAAGCATTTGTTTTTATCTTTACCTTTTACAGTTTCAAAATAACAAAAAAGGAAAAGTTTGGACACCATGCATGGTCAGTATTTAGTTCCACCCTTGTTGGCAAGTATCACGCCCTGTAAATGCTTATTGTGGCATGCCGAGACTCTTTCAATGCTTGTTTGGGGGATTTCTGCCCATTCTTCCTTGCAAAAAGTTTCTTGGACCATCTTGCATGTACTGTTCTTTTGAGGTTCTCATGACCTTCATATTGGGTTTATTACAGTCATCTTCTTCCAATTGATATTAAAAGCTTTGTGTGTTTTTATCTTCATGTCAAGAGGTTCAAGGACGGGAATTAAGGAGCAATATTAGTAACACATTCGAATGAGAAGGATGATGAGAATCACAAGAGTGATAATGATCAGAGCTGAGAAGAGGAAGAGGAGGCCAGCAAAGAGGGTGTTGTCTATTGGGAGACGCACAAGTTTAGCCTCTGCTGGGATCATGTTGGAGAGCGTTAGCATGTAGCCCAGCGTCCAGGCAATACTTGTCTTCTTCACCTGTAAACATGTGAACAATAAAACTTACATGTTATAAACAGAAGTAAACTGTCTGTATATACTCTAAGAAATAAACTAAGGTTTAAAATGAATCAATTACCTGTCTTTCGAAATAAATATGATCCCATGACTCAGCATTGAATTTGTAGCCATCCACAAGGATTGTGTAGACGTAGTTTGCTGAATAACAGTAGGACTTCAGATGTTTTTCAGTTATGTTGTAGTTCTTCTTGAGCTAAGGGATTCCAAAACAAGCAACAGAATGAGTGATTGCAGAATCGATTATTTCAAAACTATAAAAAAAATGCAATTTGCAGTCAAGTATGGAATTACAACAAGCCCTTGGGGAAGAGTTTAGTCTGTCCTATACACAGGCTGAATAGGCAGGCACCTATTTAATCAGGACATAATAAAGATATTTGAGTTCAACAGCCAATCATATTATACCCTTCCCTTTCGTGCTCCCGGTCTTGGCCACTATGTTTGTTTCCCGTTTACAGAGCCAGGACGTTGTACGAGCACTGGAAGTTTTTTTTTTTTTTTGACAAGTTGATTTTTTTCTGCCAACAAGTTGACTCTTGTTTGTTTGACAAGAGTTTGACAAAAAGTGTATAGTATAACAATTGTGATCCCACCTTTAAATTGGCTTCCGGTAAGTCATAGAATTGGCTTTAAAGCGCTGCTGCTTGTTATAAATCACTTAAAGTAGCACAACTGATCAATAGCTATTCGCTAAAGGTATGCTAGCAGCTAAAACTAACGAAATCTCTTGAAATGGGCTGACTTTGACATTATGACAAACTAGTTACTCAACGACTGTCCTTACACAGTCAAACATCAAGCAAGTGCAACACAAGACCAAGTAAGACGGCCAATAAGCTACTTACTAGATCGGCAGAAAGTAAACAAGTCAGAGCGGCGGGCTGCGGCAGGCAAAACTACAGAACGCAGTTATATGCCTATGGACCCTGCTATGGCAATGGCACAGACGCAATTCTCCATATTAAAAGTCATTGTAGCGCCCCAATTTTTTTTTAGCTGTTATTTAACTGCTTATCCTAACCCTAATCCTGAAGTATAATTGTTGCATAATGGGGCTTTAATGGGACAGGACCAAATACATCTGAAATGTGTTTCAGCAGTGCCCACCTGCTAATACCTCCTGTCAGAACTTGCTGAAGCAGCAACTTCCGGGTGACATCAAATTCCTCTAACTATAGGGCGTTTCAAATCAAGACTTAAAACTCAAATGTTCTCTAATACTTTATTGGTAACTTATCAAATGCACCATCATTTTTCTGTTGTTTTTTATCTGCTCATTTGTAAAGCACTGTATGAACTAATTGTGCTATATAAATAAACTTGCTTTGTTTTGAAAAAAAATATATAAAAATTGTTATAATAATAATAACTGCCATCATCCTCTCTGTGACTTACTTGAAAAGCCAAGTAGTGCATTTAGTAACAGATATGACTGTGTCTGAATGACTAGTTGTCTCTGGAAAGCGACTTTGGGTGGTAAGAGAAGCGCTATATAAGATTGAATGATTATTATTATATTACATTTAAATTTGACACGGACAGCATTAACATTTATGGGACACAATTCCACCACCTTCAATGGTGAATCACCAAATTCTTAGTCCCATACTGTCTGATTTGGGCATTTCAGGAAAAGTAAACTAATGTCGTTAATCCTGTCTCCCACGATGATCACCTAATTCAGGGGTCTCAAACTCAAATTACCCGGGGGCCGGTGAGCATCTAGTCTGGTCAGTGGGGTGCCAGATTTTTTGGATCTGTTGGCTTGCACAATACTGTAGATACAACTTTTGAGTGAGGAAAATGACCATGTGTGATCATTGGAACAATAGTTATTGTTGTAAATAACAAGTAGCTGATTTTGGGTTTCAATTCCTGGGCATGACTTACATATACAGCAGTAATAGAGGGATAATGTCTTCATCGACAACTACATCTATATTTGTCCTTCATAAATACACATTTTAAAAGAAATGCTGTACTGCACCACTTTTCTATAGTTGGTAACAAGGCTGCAATCAAACAAAACAAAGCAGAAAACCGAATAAGGTTTCAGCAAAAATCTGAATTATGTTATTTTATAAAATATATTTATTTAAAATAAATACATCTCAAGTGTATAATTTCATTTGTCTGTCAAAATATAGCATCTTTCCATCTAAAATGAATAGTTTACTGATATTCTGAGCATTGATGGTGCACTGTTTGTTGCTATTCCTCTGAGCGACTTCCATGACAGACCAGGGCCCTGTTCGGCTTAGAACTGAATTGTCATTTTAGCACGTTAGGTTAATCTTGCTAAATGAGAACAGGCTATACCGGTCTGCCGACGGCAGATCCACGTCCTTATCATTTGGCTTAATGTTAACCAGGCTAAACTTGCTCGTGCACGTCCTATACTTCATATTATTCAAAAGGTACAAAATGTTTACCCTACTAATAACACTGTCATATAATTATAAGTGCTTTGTTCTCTGCATCGTCGACATTACAAAAATGTAGGCTACCACTCGCAAAAAAGCGCAAGACTGTGGTGTTTGCAATAAAATGACTCGAGAAGGTCTTGTAAATTAATTATTCCTTGTCGGCTGAATCGGTAGCGCTCATACAAGAACTCATCATGATGGAAAAATGGATTTTGGCGATCGCAAAGAACTCTGCTAATCAAACTATCTAATATGACTCCTTGGTCAATGGGATCACTCCTTTTGCCGGGGGTGTGGCAAGCTTATCTAGCTACACTGAGGTTAGCCTGTCCTTTTTTTAAAGCCTGGAATCTAGCTCGCTAAACCACTTAGCGAGCTACGCCGAATAGGGCCCTGCATGCTCAATTGCAGCACACAGTTGCTCAAATACATCCTTAGCTGTGGTACTGGGCCTCATTTCTAAAAAGTTGCGTAGAAACCATCCTACATTTTGTGTAAGTCATTTTCTGAAATGATCGTAAGTGAGATCCACAGAAAACAAACGTACACACAAAATTCCACGTGTGCGCCAATCCTTCGTTTATAAATCACAAATGACCGTGGAATTGTGCGCAACTGAATCTCCGCCCTCAAAACGCCTCTATTTAATCTAATTAGCATATTATCGATGCACAAACAGAGAGCATCCTCAATGCACAAACTCTCTGACAACGGCAAGCATGAAGGAAACATTTTAACAGTAGAATTATAGTGAGGCTAACATCGACGTTCTGCTGATGGAAGAGCAGATGCGGGCCAAAACATTGTTAGAAAGCCTGTCTGGTGGCGTAATGGCAAAATCAAAGTATGTGATATATAGTAGACAGGTTTCCGAAGCACCAGCGGCCGCATCTGCGGCAGCAGCACCTGCTGCTCCAGTATCGGGGCCTCGCCGGCCATCGCCACCTTCCCTTCAGCATGCCTTTGCTGCGCTCCACTGCCGACCGCGCCCGGGCATATGCTGTATTGAAGTGGGCTTCCTACTGTCTGAGTGTGCGCAATACATTGGGAACCCTGTTTTACGCAGGAAATCCTCTTTCACATGTTGCTGTTCCTGGGCACTGTATGGAAATAGAATAAATGTCGGGCATATAGAGGGATAATACTGCGAAGAACATTGTGCAAAAATTCTGCTGAATGATGACTGGGATTGCTCGGCTGGTCTCCAATTTCTCGTTGGAACGTTCCTGTAGCCAGGAATCCAAGAAAAGACAAAACCTGAACTATATGGCCTGGTTGCATCTGGTGCGCCTCTGTAGACGAGGGGCCATTTGGTCACAGAGCTTTAACAGAGCGGTTCTCGGCAAGTGGTACCTGCTTATCAGCCATACATCATCCTGTGTCAAAAAGTCTGCGCAATCACGAAAAAACCCTCTCTCTCCTTATTGCGCAGTTGGCAATATCCTCTAACAAGCCAATGCAGCCATATCTCCTACTGAAAACTAAGCCACTATTAGACTTTTTATAGGCTATAGTTTGAGCGAAATGTTTTACACTTGTGAAATTAAAACGGAATACCTATAAGACGTGAATCTCATTCATGTGTGAATTATTCTAATTGTTTAATTAATTTTATTGAGCGAAACATTAATTTGGCCTTTGACCATTAGCCCAAATGGTGACGGTGATGCTGACGATGATGATGATGAAACTGCGTGTCGGCTGTCGGCGCTCGGAGAGTTCTGAATTCCTGCAGTACTCCAGTATTGCCACAAGGAAATGTACTTATACAAACTGAAACCAGACGTAGAGATACGTCCATTTCTACATCTAAGACGGTTCTTATAAATCTGTACTTAGACGTGGATTTGATCGCACGCACAGTCTAAGATCAGTTCTGTGCGTTTTATAAATGAGGCCCACTGTCACGTCCCTGTGGAGCTCTGCTCCGGCCATGCCCCCTTCAGCTCACTAACTCTCCCAAACTGCACGTGCACCAGCTGCATTCCGGTCCACAATCACACAAACACATACACCTGTCCCACTCTCTAGCCTCTCTCACCTGCACCACGTTCACAGTCACGTAAGGACTTATCACTCACACCTGCATCCTCAATCACCTGCACCGCTTTTGCACTCACGTAATTACTAACCGCCCACACCTGTCACAGCCCTTTCATATACCCCACACTCCTTGCATTCGGTGTCGGGTATTGTTTGGTGTCACTACGCACTTCCACGGATAGCACACGTCTACGTATTCCCACAGCCCGCGTTTGATTGTAAGATCTGCATCTTCGTCTTTGTTAGTCTCAGTTTTGTTCATAGTCTTAGTTTCAGTGTTTATACTCTTATGTTTAGCGTTTCTCTCTCCGAGTATGACTTATATTCTTTCATTTCAGATATGTCCAGGCAGTGGCTTCGTCCCAGCCTGCGACGTTTTGTGCTAACCTTTTCACATTACAGTCTGTTGAGAATGGCATTCCCTACCAGGATCCCCTTTCGGCAGCGGCTCAGCATGGCTCTGTCCAGAGTTACCAGGTTAGCTCATTAGCTGGCTAGTCCACGGACTATCCTGCAAAGTGGGTCGATTCCTGACGACTTTCCCTCTTGGGAAGGTAAACAAATGTTTTTCTACCTTCACTCGCTACAGCCACGAGTTAAGGCTTATGGTCTTAATACTCAAGTTAGCTACTTAGCTCGTTAGCGGGCTAGCTTACTGAGACTTCATAGAGTTAGCTATCTAGCTCGTTAGCGGGCTAGCTCACCTTTGCTATGAATGTAAAACAACTCTGTCTACACCCGCGCGAACATGTGCCCGCGAGTAAGACTAAGGAGAGTTAGTAAGTAAGCAAGTAGGATTTGAGTTGGCTATTAGCTTGTAGCGGCCTAGCTCACTGAGACTTAATGGAATTAGCTACCTAGCTCGTTAGCGGGCTAGCTCACCTTTGCCTGATGGCTTGCCATTAAGGATATAAACAACTCTATCCCCGCCTCTACCGTGAGTGCGAGTTAAACTTCAGAGAGTTGTGTTGGCTATTTAGCTTGGAAGCACCTACTATCATACAAAAGCGCCCAGAGGCAATTGTTGGCACTATATAAATAGAATTGAATTGAAATTAATACTCTTGTCACTCCCGTCACTGGCGTGAGTCTGTGAGTTAGACTTCAGAGAGTTGAGTGAGAGGTCTAGCTTGCTGGCTTGTTAGCTTGCTGTCTAGTTTGCTGTCAACGGCAATGTTGACAAAGTTATTGAACTCGCTCTGCACTAATGTTTGTCTCGTTTTAGTGCCTCAGCAGGCTTAATGCCTTGCGTGCTGGGACTGCAGGGATGTGAGGCAGCGGATGTCTGCTCAAACTGGAGTGACGCTCTCAGCTGAGCAGTGCATGCCTCCGGCATCAAGTAAGCAGGGAGCCCGGCTGTAGCTTAAACTACTGCAGCCGCCCCCAGCTGTGCCACTCCAGTCCTCCCTCCCACCTGGGGACCGCACACCCAAGGCGGCGGAGCTCCCTCACTGCTTCCAACCAGCCCATTCCAGATGTGGATTTTCTGACTGGATACGGAGAGCCTGCTGGATGGAGAGTTCTACTGTGGCCCTCCTGTGTCAGCCCCCACCACTGAAAAAGACTGCCCGTTGGCACGTGTGACCTCAGGTCGAGCATGGTGTGTTCTCCCAGCTGAGCAGTGCACGTCTGCGCCAACGGGTAGCAGTTTAAACGGCCGCAGCCGCCTCACCAGAGCGCCCTGATGTCACAGGCACCAGCCCTGTAGGCTCACTTGTAGTCATGCGTATGTGAATGCCCCCTCAATGCATTCACCACGGCACCCATATGCCCACATGTTTCAAGCAAATGATGCTGTTTTTTTCCCAGATCTTGCCCCCCTCCTCGGCGGAGAGGGGCACAGCTCTAGACAGCGACGGTTCTCTCCGCTCCAGCATTCTGCGTGCAGTGGGGGAAGGCTGAACAGGTTCCAGCGCACCTGATCGCCTGCCATTGAAGGGAAGGGAGGAGAGTTGATCCCCCACCGCCAGTAAGACTGCCTGCCGTTCACATGCAGCCTGCATGTAAGGCACAGTGTATCAGTCGGCGAAAGCATTACCCTTGTCACAAGCATAACCCATGTCACAAAACATAACATAAGTCATGCTTGGGTAAGTTTCCCCTCAACATTTCCACCACTGTACTCATTACCCACATTTTGTCCAGCAATGTGATGGTGTGCCCCAGATCTTGTTCCCCCAAAAAACGGAACATGCACAGATCTAGACGGGGTCTGATTGGCTATGAGCGGGTTCACTCCCGACCAATGGTTCAGCTCAACGCGAAGCATTTACAGTGGTCTATGCACTGCAGTTTGCCCACTAGTGAGGCGCGGGTCAGGTTTTTTTTTACACCCGCCCCAACCCGACCCGTAAGAAGATCAGAACCGCCCCGCCCAGCCCGCAAAAATATGCACTGATAATGACCCAAACCCGACCCAACCCGCGAAAAAAAAAAAAAATGCCAGTGAGTCCATATTGCCATGGAACCTAAATGGAAAATAAAGAGAACTCATTCAAGACACTGCCTTGTGCTAGATTCACAGTAGAGATTGTGATACAATTTCATGAAAGATTAAGTAGGCCTACCAAACAACAACAAAGAAACTGAAAGATCAATTTTTACGTCGTTATTTATTTTGCAGAAAATCGCATGGAATTGCGTTTCAACAGTTGCCGAAACTTTAACATCTGACATCAGGTCTGAGAACTTTATTAGATATGTGATATTATTAGATTTATTAGAAAGATGAACTTAGGTCTTCTTTTAACTTTAATTGGCAAATTGAACGATTAATGAATGGGAGCCCTGCATTTGCGACATTGGCGTGTATGTGCTTCCCAGAATGCCTTGCGTGTGTGAATGTTATGTGTAAAATGTGTAGTTAGCAACATGGATGTTAGTTAGGCTACTAGTTAGCGTGTGGTAATGGATGTATTCGTTACTGTGGTGTCTCTATTAGTAGCCTAACTCTCATGTGTTTACCCGATGTGTTTAAGTGAGATCACCCTTGTGGTGTGTTGCATCCGCATTAGTTAGTAGCCTGTGTTTCTCAGTAATTCTTACGATGATCATCATTATTCATCATAGAAATGATGGAACGTCTAAAAATTAGGTAGGACACTGCCGCCTGATTATCATCAGCTAATTTGTCAGTCATAGACCCAACCCGCCCACAACTGCAATATTTTACAATTATGGAACCCAAACCCGCCCGGATATCCGCGGGTCACGGGTCGACCCGCGCATCACTATTGCCCACCCTCCTCCCAGGCTTAACACAAACAATGTGATGGTTTTTGCCCTAGATCTTGTTTTCCCATCCCATAAAGGGTGAGTACAGATCTAGACATGGGCTGATTGGCTATGAGCGGGTTCACTCCCGACTAATGTTTCAGCGCAGGGCACAGTGTGAACAGCTGAGCGGCGAGCTGGCACGCAGGCACTGCGTTGCCAGGGATGCCCAAAACACTAACAGTGGTTTATGCACTACAGTTTGCCCACCCTTTTTCCAGGCTTAAACAAACATTGCGTTCGGAGGGAAGGCATATCAGTTCTGTGCGCTCCCTTCCGGTCTAGCTCTGGCCCAAGAGTATTTACGATATGCGTGAAGCAGCCATCGCTCCATTGGGGAGACAAGGCTTGCGAATTTAGAATTATCTAGATGACTGGTTTACTTGCTCAAATTTAATGGAAGCGGCGTTACAAGAGTGCCATCTAGTGGTTATGCACCTACATCGCCTAGGTTTTGTGGTGAACAAAGAACAAAGCGTTTTATTGCCCAGTCAGTCCGCCCTCTTCCTGAGCATGATATTAAGCTCCACCTCTATGAAGGTTGGTTTATCTCAAGGAAGAATAGAAGCAATCAGATCGTGTGTAAGTCAGTTCAAGCTGAAAGAGAAGGTCTCATCTTTTCTCTGCCAGAGGCTGATAGGGATGATGGCGTCGGCCGCTATAGCATTACCTCTCGGAATGTTACACGGCCCTTCAAAATGTGGTATCTCTCTTTGAAACTCAGTTCCGCCAGGAACAGTTACAAGAGGGTGGCAGTGGATTCCAGGTGCCTGAAAGACTGGGGAATCAGTACACGGCCTCTGGTCTGCAGCGGAGGCCGAGTCACACATAAATGTCTTAGAACTAAGGGCGATTTTCCTGGCGCTGCAGTACTCTCTGTCCATGACAAACGGTCAGCGCGTACTAGTCAGAACGGACAACGCATCAGCCCTGGCGTATATAAACCGCCAAGGGGGGGTGCGGTCTCCGACGCTGCATCACCTGGCAACCCGCCTGCTCTTGTGGGCGGCAACCCACATCAGTTCCCTCAGAGCAGTTCATGTTCCGGTCCACCTCAACTGGGGCACGGACTTGTTGTCGAGGGGCAATCCACGGGCTAGAGACTGGTGTCTTCACCCTCAAGTGATCGAGCAGATCTGGCTAAGTTTTCACAGAGCTCAGGTGGATCTGTTTGCCAACAGACAGGACACCTGCTGCCCGCTCTGGTCCTCGCTGGGAGGAGACAACCCCCCTTTAGATGTGGACACGCTAGGCCACCAATAGCCGAACATGCGTCTTTACGCTTTTCCCCCCGATCCCTCTCCTTCAGCAGGGGCTGAGCAGGATAATGGACGAGGGCAGGGAATTAATATTAGTAGCCCCCCATTGGCCCACTCGACCATGGTGCGCGGATCTATACAGGATGTCAGTGCGGCTTCCCTGGGTGCTGCCTCTACGGAGGGATCTCCTGACGCAGGCGCACGGCACGATAGGGCATCCCCGACCGGAGCTGTGCAGCTCATAGCCTGGCACCTGAAAGGAGCAGGCTCATAGCTTCGGGGCTGTCTGATGAAGTGGTGTCCACAATACAGAGTGCTTGGGCTCTGTCGACACAATCCCTCTATACGCTGAAGTGGCGCAGATTTGATCAATGGTGTGTCGCCCGTCAATGCGACCCCATCAACTGCGCTCTGAGCGTCATTTTAGAATTCCTGCAGCAGTTATTTGACGAGGGGAAGACGGCTTCCACTCTCAAAGTTTACCTGCCGGCTATTTCGGCCTGCCATGCAGATATTAATGGTAAAACCCCAGGCAAACACCCTTTAACGTCACGCTCTATGGCTGGCATTAGGCGTCTCAGAGTGCCTGAAAGGCACTTAGTACCCTCATGGGATCTGCTGTTGGTTTTACGCGCTCTCACAGGTCCTCTGTTCGAGCACCTTGAGACAGTAGACATGAATTTTGTCTCATTTAAAACCTCGCTGTTGTTGGCTCTGGTGTCAGCAAAACGCCTGACTTGCGAGCTCCGTCAGTCAGTGCATCGTGCCTACAGTTCGCGATTGCTGGTGACAAAGGGGTTATGCGTCAAAATTCTGCTTACACGCCTAAGGTGGTGTCCACTCCATTTCGCAATCAAGTTATTGAGTTGGCAGTATTTTCGCCTCCCCCTATCGCTTCGGTGGAGGAGGAGCGCTTAAATAAGCTGTGCCCTGTGCGCGCTCTCCGCCGTTATATAGAACGCACCAGTGCTTTCAGGAAATCTGACCACCTATTCGTGTGCTTTGGAGCACACGCAAGGTGCAGACCACTTTTAAAACCAAGCCTTTCCCGTTGGATTGTGGAGGCTATTGTCTAAGAGTTTATCTTTAGAGCCACCAGTAAAGTTGCGTGCGCACTCTACTCGGGGAGTCTCTTCCTCCTGGGCCTTATTGAAAGGAGTCTCAGTCCAGAGACTTACCTAACCTCGGTTCCTAGTGGGACCGCAGACATTACCAAGGTTTGAGTGTACAGTGTCCATTCTTCTTGGAGTGGGTGTTTTCTTATGTTACGCTCAAATTGTCCAAGAGGAAGTGACGCGTCTGCTGTGCGTATTTATGCGCTCCTGAGGGGGCGGGCTAAGGAGATGATTGACGTGTCTCAGCCTTCCAGGCGTGAATGAATAGTGTTTCGAATTGGATGCGTGACTACGTCACGTCCCATCTGGTAATGTCTGCGGTCCCACTTAAGGAACCGAGGTTTCGTAAGTAACCGAGACGTTATAGTTTATTGTTTGTTTATACAGAGGTTGCCTCTCCGTTTTACTTTCTGAGGTCGGTGAACCAGTTTATCAGTTCTAGGCAGTGCCTCGAGCCTGCGCCCCTCCGTGGGCTAAGTAGTCCGCTCAGGACAAACATTACCCTGTCGTGACATATTTGCATCCTGATATCCTGTTCTGTGATATCCTGTTCTCTGATATTCCTCTGTCACTTCAAACTGGTCGTTAACACCGTGGCAAAAATCACGAGCTGAGCATCATCATTTATGTTAGTGCTCTCGTCCAGAGCCACAGAATACGCACTGAAACTTTTGCCTTTGCCTAGACTTATTTTCTGATAATGACCACCGGACTATACATTATTCTGCTTATTATTCAGTTACTTGTCAAAATGATAGAAGACATTACTCCAAAATACCTATTACTATTAATGATTTTGTTGCCATTTCTTGACTTCCACTAAGACAAAATTGTTCTTCATGCAAATAGAACTTTATAGTTTCAGGTGTTGCGTAGCAATCCATTACCATGACGTTAAATGACTGGACTACTTGAATTAAATAAAACGTTTTAATAAGAGGTGCAAATCTAGTTGCCATGGCAGCGGTAAACGTTAGGGTGGCCCATTCAGAAAATTGGAACTTTCTGCAACATTCTGAGGAGCCGGCGGGCCGGATGAAATTGCTTGGCGTGCCGAGGAGCGGGAGTTTGAGACCCCTGACCTAATGTGTCTTGGCAGAGACAAGGGTTACCATTGCTTATCCTTCCCACAGAAGACTTCAGCCCAAATCTCAACTTATTATGGTACCTTTAGTAACAGCGAAGCCAGCTTCGCAACATAAAGTGGCTGTTATTCTGAGCAATACTTTCAGATTGGAATCTTTTGACCTTAGTTTATTCAGTGCTGTTATATATTGAGCCTACTATTCTGTGTTCCCTGAGAATGTATTCACTAATTCTGTGCTCGCAGTGGTACCTAGTAATCCCCTTTCAGTTGGTCAAGACTCTTTCTCTCTCTCTCTCCCCCCCCCCCCCCCCCCCCGCTTTGTGTGTCTGTTTAACTATAACAGATATTCTGTATTCCATCCTGGACTCTTGTAAAGCATACTTACCTTTGGCCAGTCCATAGAGCAGAATGACCACAGTGTAGAGTTGAACTGATCAAGGGTAGACGATCCTATAAGTCTTAAAGCCCAGGCAGTGTAGTAGAAGCCTGCATAGGCCTGGATCCAAGACCGCACATGGTGATGAAATATCACATAACAAAAAATATAAATAACATTAATCTCACTAGTTCACTTGTTTGTCAAAGAAAAATAATGTAACTGCCACTTACATTCTTTAGCTTTTCAAGCCAAACTGTAAACTACTAAGGTTGCATATTCAATTCAAAGACACACCTGCAGAGTTTCATGACTGAAGGAGTCCTGTACTCATTGCCATAAGGCCACAGTATATCAACCCTCAACTCCATTTGAACTGTTGGCAAATGGCAGGCCTTTTTAGATTCTACTTGTACAGAACATAGATTTTGTAGAACCCTTTTGGAATGCTTTGATAATCCGCTTCATAACAGAATTCAGTGTTCTTTAAGGTTTCTTTTATATACTGAAATTGGAAAATGGAAATATGTGAAATTGAAGAACCCTCTGTTGATAAAAGTAAGTGTTCCACAAATCAGAAATTTGCAATGAAGCTGATAGTTTCATCTGCGGTGAAATTACTCTTTCGTAAACAGAAAATGTATACTAGATGAAGTACATCATTTAATATTATTATTATTATTATAAAAAGTTTGAAATAGTACCTTGAACTGTCCAGACACTGGTGGCTGGTAGACTCCATTGAATGAGCAATTCTGGGAACCATCACAGGATCTGAGGTCAAATATAAGTCTCACAGCTTTTCTACACTCCGCTGCATCTCCTCCTCCAAAGATGGTTATGTTGCCCTCTGGGTTGTAGTTGGCTACTCGGAGGTCCTTAGTGCACTCACTGCCAAAAATGAAGTCTTGTCTCATAGTTATGTTGAATCCAAGAGGATAGCAGGGATTCTGAACAGTGTTGGGGTCTGGAGAACCCTAAAGAGCAGATCATGTAGGATCAGCAAATATAAACACCACACAGCAAAATAGTGTGTATGTATATAGATGGGGTGCTACTTCTAAAATGTCCTGTAACTCATTTTCTGTACATTTAGCTTTTTCAAATGAAAAAAAGCACTACAAAATGTTTCACTTTGTTTTCACTTCAAACATTTAGAGGTAAATTGATGTAAATGTATGTACTAACTTTTCCAAGAGTAATGTTCTGCAGTAACATAACTCAGCTAGTCCAGACTAGTGTTGCCAATGCTAAACTTCAACAGGGGGAATGCATTTATGGACAAACACACCATAACTATAAACGGTAAGAGCATAATTTGTCATATAACATGTTCCAATGTTAAATAACATTGAAAAGGTTACAATCTTGCATACCTGGACAAGCTTTGCAAGTACAGTTTTTTCGGCTTCATTTTTCCCAAAGCACAGAAAACTGTGCGTATAGACTGTGTACTCATATCCATAAAGAAGGACCTTCATCAGCCCCTCGCCCCTGGCATCATCAGTTGTTGCGAATGCTATTTGGGTGGAAGCTCCTCCCAGGTCCAGGGAGCCTGCAGTCTGAGCTCCATGAGGGCGCACCCACGAGTTCCACAGGTCTTTCTAAAGGCACACAAAACATCAACAGTATACATTTAGAAAGGAAGATATGTATTGAGAACATTTGGTTCAACCACCACATTTGTATACACTAAATATGTAAATTGGAATTGAGTATAAATCCATTTTTAAAATGCTAGGTAGCGGTGGCGGTCTGTGTGTCTTCTTAAATAACTACTGGTGCACAACACAAGCATTGACGAAAAGCTCTGCTGCTCCGAACTGGAACTTATGTTTCTGAAGTGCAGGCCCTTCTACTTACCGAGGGAAACAAGTATGGGAGGGAATAAGAGCAATCTCGGACTACAAAGGGACTGCGTCATCCCCCTAGACCAGCTGTGCTACCCTGACTGAAGAGCTGAATCAGTTCTATGCATGGTTCGGCAGGGACAACAATGGTCAGCTGCCTCTGCCCTTACCCTCTGACCATGCTGCACCCACCCCACAAGGTCAGAGTCTGCCTGAAAACCATTAACCCCAGAAAAGCGGCAGGACCAGATGGTGTGGCAGGCCGCGTACTAAAGAATTGCGGTGACCAGCTGACAGAGGTTCTTACAGATATTTTCAACCGCTCTCTAGCCCTTTCACATGTCCCCCCCATGTTTCAAAGCATCAACCATCATACCTGTGCCAAAAAAGACTGCAGTCAAGTGCCTGAACTACAATAGGCCAGTGGCCCTCACCCCCATACCTGCTAAATGCTTGGAAAGGCTGGTCATGAAACACATAAGAGGCATCACACCAGCTTCCTTTGATCAACACCAATTTGCCTACAAAGCGAACAGATCTACATAGGATGCAGTAGCCCTGCTGCTTAACACTGCACTGGAGCACCTGAAGTTAAAGAACACTTAGGCTACATCCATATTCTCTTTCTAGATTACAGTTCTGCTTTCAATACGATCCTTCCAGGCAAACTCATCTCCAAACTTCAGGACTTAAACCTCAATGTTACACTGTGTAACTGGGTATTGGACTTCCCAATCGCACACAGAGTGTACAACTGGGGAAGCATCACTCTTCAAATCAGACCACCAGCACTGGCGCCCCACAAGGTTGCGTGCTCAGCCCACTATTATACAACCTCTACACCCATGACTGTACTCCCTCCTGCCCATCCAACTACATCTTCAAATTTGCAGATGAAACAACAGTGCTTGACCTCATGTCCAACAACGAGGAGGCTGCCAACAGGCAAGAAGTGGGAAACCTGGCAGTCTGGTGTTCAGTCTGAACATAAAGAAAACTAAAGAAATGATCATCGACTTCCGGAAGTCTGCCCAGCACAATCACCATCTCCCACTCTACATCAACGGTGAAGAGGTTGAGCGAATCACCTATGTTAAGTTTCTGGGTCTTACACTGACGGAGGAGTTGTACTGTGTCAACAACACAGCTTCCGTCTTGGGGAAGGCCCAGCAACGTCTCTTTTACCTCCGGAAGTTGAGGAAAGAACACCTTCCTCAGAGACTGCTGTATAACTTCTACCGCTGCGCTATTGAGAGTGTGCTAACATACTGCCTGAATGTATGGTTCTTCCGATGCACAAAGGCGGAGCAGGCAGCCATCCAGAGGCTGATTAAAACAGCGGAAAGAATCATCTGAGCAGAGCTGCCCAACATCTTGTCCATCTCCTCCTCCCGTTGCCTGCAGCGCTCAAATCGAATCCTCACGGACCCTTCCCATCCTGCCCATCATCTGTTCACGTTACTCCCGTCAGGGAAAAGGTTCAGATGGACCAAGGCACGCACCTCCAGGATGGCAAAGAGCTTCTATCCTTGTGCAATAAGGCGCCTCAACAGCTTACCCACCCCACCCCCCTCCCCCCTTCATCTCCCCCCGGCCCAGCCCAGCCCCGCCCCGCCCCCCATGGACTGCACTCTAACACTCTACCCTGCAACTATTGATGCACCTCAATACATAGATATATTGGTTTGTTTTTATTTACTCAGAGATATTTATTAATCTATTTATGAATTGTTATTTATTATTATTTAGCTGTGGAAGGTAATGTTCACAGCATCCTACGTTTTTTTTAGCTGTCTGTTGCTGCCTCTTTTCTGTCTCGTTGTCTTTGTGACAATGACAATAAAGTACTTTGAACTTTAGGTAATGGTATAATGCTGTGTCTGTTACATGGATGAATGTTCTTTTAAAAAGAGTCTTAAAAACAAACCTCTAGAAAGTTATCCATTAGATAGTTCACTGTTATCCACCCATACAATCCTTCTTCTTCTCCAGAAATAATAGAGGCATTTTGGAAATGGAACGGCAATGACTGGAGGTAGTTCTTCATATCCAGCAAGATTTGATTTGAAGTGGTTTCATTCTGGAGCCTGCAGAGGGGTTATAAGTCAATGAAACACTTTATCCATGCCTATTTCAGAAATGGAATTTTAACACATTATAGGCCATTCAAACAGGCCATTTAAAGTCAATGAATCAGCATTGAACCATTTTCTGTGTATCTGCAAATGCTAACATAATTGAATTATTGCATTATATTATCTATTATCAAAATCATTTTGAGACACTACAGCACAATGAAAATATGAATAAAATATTTTGTTACTTGCACAATTTTACCAAAGTAACCATGACATTCTCGAATTCTCAAAAACCAGGGCTTCTGCTTCTTAATTTTATTCTGTCTAGAAAAAGGTATTACAGTGTTTTAGAGTGGAGTTTCCCTTTCATGTCGCTTTACTCTAAATATAGTTTGGTTTCAAGGGGGATTTTAAATTCCCTGCTTTACCTTGATTCTTTTACACATATCAGAATGTACAAGAATATCATTACAATCCACTGCATACATTCCATTCGACTAAAGTCCATTCTCCAGAGGTGCACTCTCTCTCACCACAGGATCGCCTTTCAACCCAAATCACATTCAATCACATTTCAAACAAACCTAGTTTTTTAAGTGCAGCAATGGCAGCCTAATCAATATGAAATGGGATTTACAGGCGTCTCATCAGCCAATTTTCTGCTTGGTAATACAGACTCATTGTTGAGAAAGAGGGGAAGTAGGCAATTAGACATTACTTCAAAGCATTAGTTAGTCTACATCATGCTGACAGACATACTGTAACAGTCTCATCCCAGCTGTGGCTCCCAGGAAGATGGGTGTTGAGTTATACGCGGAAGCAGGAATAATTTGTTTCACTAGTGCCATACAGTTCTTGAAATGTTTCCATGTCTCTTCATCTTGACTTGAATTAAGACCCAGGTCAGAGATGCCTGGACCTGGAAATGAATAGTTATAAATTAAATGAAGACATAAATATTTATGAAAAAGTAAATACATATTAATGTTCCGTACAATAAAACTGTTGACGTTGCATTGAAACCTGCAGAAGGAATTTGAATAATTGTGAAGAAACTTGGATAAGCAGGTTACCCTGAATTAATATATCCAATTAAATTAAAATGAACAATTCTGAATGATTTTCAACTTATGATGTTAATATGAAGATGGTCATTTTACCTTTAACGTTGCAATTCAGGGTTTCTCTAATGACCCCAGTATTATTCTCCTTCTCTGCCGGCCATTCATATAGATAGATAGTAGTGCGGGAGGATCCACAGTCTAGAACAATCCCATACTGCAGGAAGAGTAATATTAACATATTACTTAAGATTGTCTTTACATTTATGGTGGTAACATAAAAACTAACCTTCCTTTGTAATTTCAACATACTTTCTTAATTAGACAAACAAGCAATCATGTTGAAACATGTCTCTGTACTTTTTCAATATCACTTAACACTGTTAACAGCTTTAACATTGGTGTTATAAAGAAAAAAAAATCCACCTGAAAAATACAAAAGTACATTTTTTGGTATTTTTAGGTACCAAGCACTACACAGTCGTAATAGGCACGGCACACGTTTTTGTCTTTCTTATATAGGTAATTTATTCTTGGTACATCTTAAATAACCAACTAGTTATGGAGCTTTATTCCTATCTTTATTCGTAAGCGTGTTCTTTCAGTTTGCAAGCATGAAACCCTGCCCTCGCACTCAAAAAAACAGTCTTTGCACGCAAAATGTGCTCTGCTTACGCTCAAACTGTGTGCTCGCACTCAAAAACCTAGTCTTTGCGAGCAAAATGTGCTGTGCTTACGCTCAAACTGTGTGCTCGCACTCAGATACACCGTTGCGCGCACACATTTCCTGCTCGCACTCATATTTTCCGCGTGCTTGCGAAAAGTCTCCTTGCAGATTTTTCCTGCTTGCGGATTTTTTCGTGGGCAACCAATAGAATGGCAGATGTAGTGTTGACCAATGAAATGCTCGCTCGCCTGGTTGATGGTGCGTTCGCTTTAGTTCGGTAACCCATACCCATAAACATGAGTCCCAAAGACGGCACTTCAGTGAAGCCTCCCGCCATCTTTGTGACCGACTCAACCAGTATTCCCATTGTATTATACGGTTTTTGTACCCAATAGTAGCTTGTAAGCCATACATAATAATATATAGTAATCATATAATAGTAATAATAACGGTTATATATTAACTGTATTGTTTTCTATTGATACGCTCTTCAAATTTAAACTTTTTAAAAGTAGTATTTTCTAATTCCAGTGTTTAGTAAGTTAGCTTTCATAGTTAGCTAGCGAACAGTCATGACTAAGAACATAGCACATCTGAATGAGGCAGAAAGACGGCGATATTTAGAAAAAAACGATTATTGGCTGCGATCCATATTAACTACCGTCAACTTATTTTGCCCCTTAAAGTCTGCAAAACGTCTGCCACAACTGTCTGTTCCCGACTTATACATGTATCTGTACACAAGCCATCCCCATACACCGGAGATAGCCTGAAGGCTTTCAAGAGTACAGATGCATATCAATATGCAGTTGCAGGATGGGTGAACGACACCAATAAATGGCATCTGGAACATCACAGAACATCTAAGTTACTCAAACAGCGATTATCAACCGATTTATTTTAGTGGTGGTTAAGAGTGCCAAATGTGGGTGTAGCTACAGCTTTAGTAAAGTTCGTTAGCAGTTCGCTAACTATTAGCGCTCTAGCTTAGTCAGGAGAGTTTAGCTCTGATAAGGCACAGCGATTGTGGCAATAAATGGCATCTGGAGACAAAACACATGTATGTCATCACAGGACATGTACGTTACTCAAACAGCGGTTATCAACCGATTTATTTTAGTGGTGGGTAAGAGTGTCAATGTGGGCTAACTAAAAGTCTAAAGTCTTTAGAAAAGTTCGCTAGCAGCATGCTAACTGTTAGCACACTAGCTTAGTCAGGAGAGTTTAGCTCTGATAAGGCACAGCAATTGTTCACGATTGTAGTAACGTGCTGCATTTCACTTAACATGTCAGTCACTCCCAGGCTCTGAACACAAAATCAACATCTCCATGGATAGTGGTGCAGGAAAATACAAAGTGTTGATTGTACAATCGGGAGTTAGCTGTTGCTACTTGTCTCTTCTTGCAGCCAACCATTTATAGCTAACCATTTATTCCGTCGATCTAAATCTTTTAGTATACAATTAAATTGTTTATTTGGGTTATTTTCGCGACTGGTGTCGCATCCATCTGCAGAACATATGCCGGGCAACTTTCTGTGGGTTTGGACCGACTGTGTCTACGTTGTGAATGGCGCTCAGCTAGACTTTCGGTCACAAAGATGGCGGGGCTTAGACACAGTGACGTCACTTGGGATCTATGAATGGGTTACAGAGTAAGTCCTGAACTAAAGCGAACGCACCATCAACCAGGCGAGCGAGCATTTCATTGGTCAACACTACATCTGCCATTCTATTGGTTGCCCACGAAAAAATCCGCAAGCAGGAAAAATCTGCAAGGAGACTTTTCGCAAGCACGCGGAAAATATGAGTGCGAGCAGGAAATGTGTGCGCGCAACGGTGTATCTGAGTGCGAGCACACAGTTTGAGCGTAAGCACAGCACATTTTGCTCGCAAAGACTAGGTTTTTAAGTGCAAGCACACAGTTTGAGCGTAAGCAGAGCACATTTTGTGTGCAAAGACTGTTTTTTTGAGTGCGAGGGCAGGGTTTCATGCTTGCAAACTGAAAGAACACGCTTACGAATAAAGATAGGAATAAAGCTCCATACTAGTTGCTCTTAACATAAGCTTACTGATATAAAGTAAGGTTCAAAATAGAAAGTTCACAGCCTTCTAATATATGGTTTGGAAATGTTACTTATAGTGGCATAACAGTTCCTTTCAACTACTTCAAATAGAGTCGCATGCTTTTTGTTGGACCATAATGTGGAATGGAACACTCTTGTGAAGTCAGTAATGCAGGGATAATGTTCCTGTCTGAACACAACATTCAGAAAGCCCAGCTTCCCTTCGTGCTGTGGCTTCACTGTGAGGACCTCTATGGCTGGTTGTTAACAGACTTCCCCTCAGTAGAAAATTATAGCTTCAACAATGCACAAATATGACCTTTGATCCAGGCATTTTGCTTCAGGCATCAGAAATGATACAGATATTAACATTCTTTCCATGGCACAATTCCATGTCATGCACAACGGCGCTAAAGGAAGCACTATTTCTAAAAAGACTTGAGAGAAAAAAAAGCTTGGGCTCAAATGTTTTGGACCCAAATATATGGATTTAAAAGCTGTCTACTGCTTTTGATGCTGACATCTGAAAATAAATGCCATAGTCACTGCTAATCTACTTGAACTTGTTTTTTTTGTCTTTTTGAATTACTTGGTATTTTGTATTTATTGATAAAAGAAAATAGATACCTAAATAGATATACACAGTATATGTTGGATTTTAAATAGATAACGTAATAGATCCAAACATGTTGGATTGCTACTACAATACTAAATCCAGTTTAGATTAGGGGCCAAACACATTGACTGAATTTCATCATTGGGGCCCATTTCAAAATAAAATATAAGAATGGTACATGTTTTACTAACTACATAGAAACGATATATATCTATACTAAAACAATATATAACTATAATGAAACAATACATAACTATAATGAAACAATATATAACTATAATGAAACAATATAAAACTCTAATGTTATTTCACCAGGCGTGGCAGTGCATCTAATGATGATTTTGATAGGACAAAGAGGACAAATCACCGCTTCACTGATTACACATCAATAAGTCCTCATTGCTGCTATGAAGAAGAGCCACAGGATCAGCACCTGCTTCTACTTTCACCTCATCATTATTTGAAGTTCATTGTTCAGGTCTAATCTTCTTCTCATTCACTCAATTTCTCTGATAGACAACATTGGTTGTTGCCTTCTCTCCGCAGCAAAAGTTTGTAATCTAGACTTCTTACATTTGGTGTACCCCGGCTGTGGAATGACATACTCATTTCAATCCATTATAGAGAGTTTCTAAGAATTGTCTAAATGCCTACTGCCATCTCCTCAAAACTCATATTTTATGCTAATCTATTTGTGATATGCCCCTTTTTATATGAGTACAAACAGTATGTATAGGTATGTGAATGGATGATTAATATACCTTCAATCCTGGAGACAAATAGGTTATCTTGTAAATCTGGATTATAGCGATGGCAATGACCACTCCTACACTGGACAGGAGAAGGAAGGAAGCCAAGGCTGCCACCAGTTTGGATGCCATCGTCTGTAAACAGGCAAAACCCAGAACAGTATAGACCAGTGCAGAGTGAAAATGTTTTTATATTTATCCATTTAATGTTCTAGAATCCTGTTTTAGAGCACACCAGTAAAAGCACTGATGATAATTGATATTTGGTTTGTGTCATTATCAGTCCAAACATATTGTGCTATGGTGAAAATAAAACTCTTTACTATTGTGAATAATACATGAACTCTCTTTTCCATAATTGACATTGCTTTCTATGATTTTAAATATTATCTGGATAAGTCATTGCACAGAGCTCAACATGACAATATGTCTACATCACTCTTATTCATGTGGACATTTATGTCTGGTGATGCTAGGTTTCCTTTCAACTGGACAGTGGATTTAGTATTCTATCTGACTCTCCTAACCATATTCAATTAAACGAATCATAAGAGGTGATTCACATTACTTGTAAACCATTACTTACAATCCATACTGTGTACTATGTACACCCTTGACACAGTATACAGACATTGCCTGAAGTCAGACTTGTGTACACCCTTGTCCTCACTATAACTTAAAATAGTTATCAAAATACTATAGCGTGCGATGTCAAGAGTGTCTTCTGATATTTCCATTTGCAGGAGTCCTCTAATGTCATGTTTACCCACAGATCAGTAGATTTTTTCCTCTTCTTAAAAAAAGGTTTCTATTTAAAATTTCTACTTGAAGATTTGTAATCCCCCCCAATATCTACTCCCAAGTAATTGGCACAATTCCTGTCATATGTCAGAATACACTGTAGCGTTATTTAAGAGATGGAGTCATGCGCTTTGAGAAAGAAGACACTGGTGATGTCACCTACCTTCCCGTGTCAAACCAGTTGTTGGGCGGTTGAAGAGTAAAGCCTTGTGTTGAAGAGCCTGCCTGGACATGAGTATGTCTCTGGAGCAAATGTATGGGTTTAACTGTTGCTCTTGCAGACTACCTCATACCATTTCATCAACTCCACCCACATCGACAAACTCTTCCCCCTTTGGAGATCCTTGGTGAGATTTCCTGTTTGTACACGTATAAATCAAGAGGACCCAAGCACAGCTCTAAAGCCATCAATTGGCAGTAACAACAGATATGACAAGACAGAAACCCTACTGATTGTGTCCAATGAAAGCTCTTACATTCCTTCAACTTGGTGGCTTTTTCTTTTCCACTGTCAGCAGGATGAGGTTGCAGTGGCTGTAAGTCTGAGTCCTAATGGGGCACGTTTCATGGGCCAGAGAGTGAGCTCTGTGGTTTTAAGTGACAGGTTAAACAGGCTTGATGGGAAGAACAAAGCCCATGTGCACCTACAGCCATTATCAGCTTCACTTTCACAGTGCTATACATTTAGAAGACTATTGGATTGTTGTGATTTTTTGTTCCTCATGACAGAATTTCCCACACATCACCCAAATCAGATTGTTTTTACCCATTTCTTATAATATTAAAACATGAAATATATTACATAAATATTCCAATTAGCATCATTACTTCCATTTCAAAAACAGAATAATAGTTCAAGAAATTGAAAGATCCCTGGAATTGTCATTGACACTGTTTCTGCTTAAATCAAATACCGAACACTAGGGTTAGCAGACAGCGAGTCATTGCTTTCATATTATTGTTCAATCAAAAGGGAATATGTATCTTCAACCAATGACATCACCCAAAAAGAACACGTATAGCTGCAAATTATGTGATTGGACACCCAGTGGTCTGAGAATGCCGGAAAGGAAATCACTTACAATTAGATTTTGAGAGTGATACTGGGGTGTGATATATACTCTCACATCTTGCAAGTCTTCTTTCTCCGTCTGTTTGTCATTAATGACTGGACTAGATGATATACAGTAGGTCAGCCACTACACTGTACTGTATGACCCAACTAGGAAACAGGTTGCGTTAACTGAAATTTTCATATAATGTTCAATCACTACTATATTTTTGTCATTTTTGTCGTTTTTGTCATTTTGCAATTTTAAGTTTTGAGTGCTCAACCACTTTGACTCATTCCGTCTATTTGAATAATGAACAACAGTCCCTAACCCAACCGTCCCTGTCTGCTGCTCGCCTATGACAAATGGAAAGAACCGTTACAATTTTTTTTAACAATTTGGATATATTTGGTAAAGCACAAATGGTTAATGTTTTATTCTTACTTAATCAAAGTTTCAGGGACTTCTGTGTGAGTATTGTCAAAGACCTCTCATTTAACTCAGAGATCTCAAGGACATATTTTTTCATCTTTGCAATATTACCAAAATCAGAAAAGTCCTAACCCCTCAAGATGCAGAGAAACAAAACCACACATTTGATACTTTGCAGCTAAAAGTACTACAATGATCTGTCTAAATGTAGATCCAACTTCCTTAAAATCCTAGACTTGTCGCATTTTCAGACTTGTCCCACAGGCTTCCATGTCTGTGCATTGTGCTTGAGCAGGGTTCCTTACTTTTGAATCTATGAGCTCATATTTCAAATGGAGTTAAGTAAAACCTTCATTGCCATAGACGGATCACCAGATAGGAACGTAAGAAACAGCACAAACAGCTAGAGGTTCACACACTGCCTTCATCAAAGCTGGACCTGATACATTGGCAGTGAAGGACAAGCTATATTATAGTACTGGACATACAAAGGTCCACTTTTGTTGTACTTCTACTGATTTTCTGACGAATGCCTGACCTGAAAAGTGTATTATTACTGTGTCAGTAAAAATAATATGTTATATCTGAAACATAAAACAATATTTTATTCATAAAACCTGTTAAAATAACAAAAACCATGACAGACCTCAAATCTGTGCACAATGCTTACACTTTTGTCTGCAGTCACATTTTGACATTAGTAGCAGTGCAGCTAGCATCATTAGCAACTAACATTATGCATTTAAAATACTGTGTTGCATAGTTATGCATGGCTATCGGCCTGAATCAGCATATAGGTATTGTAATAAGGCATTTTCGTGACATAAACGTATACAGTCGTACGAAAAAGTGTAGGTACCCCTCTGAGCAGGCACGTGCACAGACATTTTGGGGGGCAGGTGCTCAACCCAAAAAAAGGACACCCATCGCCAAAGTTATTTATGAAAATTGATGGCCTGATCCAAGATAAAAGAGAGCCTCTACCCTGAGCTGCTCGCTGCAGTTCCCTGTCCTTCTGCTTTTGGAGTCTCTCTTTTCTTGGCATTAGGCTGCACCTTTTGTTAATTAGATAAATCAATGTTGTGCATGATAATCAAGAGTGACTTACACAATCTTTATAAAGCTGACAACACAGTAAACTATTTTTTTTTTTTTTTTTACTGTTTTCTGACAGAGTTCAGCAAAAGCAACATTACACTAATAATATACCACAATATACCTCACCAGACTGTCATGTACCTCAACTGAAGACCTACCTTTCATTTCAATAATTACGATTTTAAATTAAACTAAACTAGTGAACTTGTCTAATTTGTAGAACAGTAAAACTGGCTTTAAATTCTCTGCCTGCCTGCCTGTATGCCTGCCTGCCTGTCTGTCTGTCTGTCTGTCTGTCTCCCTGTATCTCTCTCCCTCCCTCTCCTCATTAAACATGACAAACGCCAGTAAACAGCTGGACAAGGCTTTGAAATTACGGATTTCGGGAGTTTTTTGTTTGTTTATTTTTAAGGAAACGTCGGACCAGTTGCGACGGAGTGTTTTCAGCGGCGCTAATTTTGTGATTAATTTATCACCAAACAACGCCAGGGGATTGCACAACCAAAGTCAATACCTGTTTGTCTGATGCTGCGGGTCAGAGAAGAGGTAGGCTGCAGCCTTTTGGCCTGGCGCTCAGCACTGCATGATAGTGAAGTGTCGTTCGTGAACGATTCGTTCATTTTCAACGAATTAGTGATGTGTCGTTCGTGAACGATTTGTTCATTTTGAATGAATCCTTATAAGGACTTGGGAGTAACAAGTCCTCTCAAAAAGATTTCTTCTTTTTCTCATGACCGTGCATCGGGACTGTTGCATAGGCTAGGCCAAGGAAACAGAAATGATTCGTTTAATGCAGGTCACGTGAAAAATTATCCAAAGCCCTGTATCCGAAGACCCAGTCGGAAAAAGAATGAATCATTTCTGTTTCCTCTACCAGTACTGAGCCTATGCAGGTCATGTGGAAAAGGATCCAAAGACCCGTATCCAGCAGATGAACGAATCATAGATCCAAAGACTTGGTTGGCAGAAGAACGAAACATAGATCCGAAGACCCGTATCCGGCCGATGAACGAATCATAGATCCAAAGACCCGTATCCGGCAGATGAACGAATCATAGATCCGAAGACTTGGTTGGCAGAAGAACTAAACATAGATCTGAAGACCCGTATCCGGCAGATGAACGAAACGTTGATCCAAAGACATGGTCGGGAGGTGAACGTAGGACGTGAATGACATTCATTCACAAGTAATAATTACAGGTTTCGTTATTTTATCTTTTTTGTACTTTACTTACAGTTCAGTGCAGCGTAATTGTTTGCCGTGATAATTAAATGCTAATGTTATAATAAATGACCATTTCATCCAAACTTTCATGATACATTATTTGAATGCAAGAATTTCTTTTACATTAGTATCTGCTGGTTTACATGCACTAACCTACATGAGAATATGATACGTGTTTGCAGTGGACGTATTTAGGCCAGGGAATTGGCTATAAAATGTTGAGCAACAACAACCCCCCCCCCCCCCCCCCCCCTCCGTTAAAATGACTATAAATGTGAAAAAAGATTTGTTCCTTTTACTGAACAAGATTCAAAGATTCGAGTCGGTAAAATGATCCGAACTTTCCATCACTAATGCATGAGCCCTAAGCAGAGGAGGAGGGAGGGGCGCGGCGGGGCTTGTGAGCGCCGGAGAGCATGTCGGGGCGAAATTCTCACAAGAACTCACAATAAATGCCCGTCAGATATCAAAACATTTGGGGGGAATTGATGACAGATAGAGTCATTTTTATTCTTAAAAATTGATGAATAAAGAAAAAAATTGGGCTCCACCAGAAGCGGCACTTTTCTCGCAAAAGGGCATCTTGTGGTTATCGCATTGAGGCATGATATTTCAAAATACTGTACTTGTTAAAAGGGTTAAAGGTTGAACTTGTGAGAACCCGTTGGTGATTGCGTTCACGTCATCTCTACAGACATCCTTCGATTGAAATAAGTATAATAATAATAAATACAAGAATATTTGTATATTTGTGTTTCACATTTATAGTCATGATTCTACGAGGTAGTATTTATTGTTACACTAAGTCTCTATTGCTCGTAGCTTGACTGTTCTCTCCCTTGTACGTCACTTTGGACAAAGGCGTCTGCTAAATGACTGAATGTGAATGTGAATGTAAATGTACACGAACACTGCAAATGTAAGTGAATAAATAAATAAACACTAAACCCAATCGCGTTTAAATAGCCATAGTGGAATAGAATGGACACATATATATCCTGCAGTAGGCTACCTCCATGTCTGCACCGGTTAAGCTAAATCTGCGTAATTGCTCACTTTCCGCATGACTTGCCTTACAAGGTGCTTTCGTGTAGAATCGGGAGATTCTGACATCACACGTTTCTACGATTGCGTGCCCTAATAAGGAGCTGGCAGGGCGTTTATGTATGCAAATCCACTTTCACGAGAAAGCGCATCAATTTAAGAAACTAATCAGAGGGAACACAGCTGAGAAGACTTTGGCTGCTTATGAACGCATTTTCAAGTGTGCGAGAATGCAGCGGAAGCGTTTCCCTTACGTTGTTTTTACGAAGTCGTGTAAGAAACATTTCTGAAGAATTACAGAAAATGATCGAGCATGAGGCCCATTGTTCACACAATTATCGGCACCCCTAGAAAATCTTATATTTAAAAGTATATAAGTCATGTTTTACATTTGTAGGTTCACCTGTTTGATTAGGAACTCTTAAGTGGTCAACCATGCCTTCCTGAGTGAAACAGGTCTCAGGTATAAATATGAGGTGAAACAGGCCAAATACCCTGAGTAATTCATCAAGATGGCAAGACAAAAGAACACAGTGTCGAAGTGCAACAAAAAGTTGTTGAGCTGCAGAAATCCAGAAAAGGATATAAGAAAATACCGTGAGGAGGATGGTTCACAGCTGGAGAATTGCAGAGGTAAATTGAGTCCTGGGGTCAAAAGAAAGTCTCCAGAACTACCATCAGACGCAACCTACATCACCACAAGTTGTTTTGGAGGGTTGCCAGAAAAAAGCCTCTGCTGTCAATCAACAACAAACTAAAGCGCCTACAGTTTGCCAAATGTAAGTCAGACTTTCAATGGGACCAAGTTATATGGTCAGATGAGACCAAAATAAGGCCATTTGGCAACAAACATCAAAGGTGGGTTTGGCATAGACAGAAAGATAGCTATACAGAAAAGCAGCAAAGGTGGTTGGTGATAGACGTCAAAGAGACGGCGCCGCGGATGGCAGCCTCGGTGTTTCGCTCTCTTGTACTTTTTCTGTTTTGTTTAATTGTGTCTTCAGTTCTCCCGTTCCTGACACTTTAACCAGGGAAGAACTACTGTATGCTAGCTAGTCCACTATACAAACATTTTTACCGGTGTTGACAAACTTAGAAACTTTTTTTAAAAGATGTTTTGGGTCGAAGGAGCACTGTGTCAGTGGCTGCAGTGGTGCCTGTTTCGGTTGTTGCCATGGAGATGACAACAAATGCAGTTTTCATTACTCCATCTTCTATCACTTTCACCAGGGAAGACCTACTGAATATCCGACAGTCCAGTCCAGTCCACAAACTTTTTCACCTGTCTTTACACTGGTCGGAGGAGCAGCAGCACTCTGTGGAGTTTGGACGAGTCGCAGGCGAGGGAAGCGCGGTGGAGCGCTGGTTAAACTGTGAGAGCGGGGGTTCCGAACTCCGCTTCCATCATTACACCTGGCGAATATCCCCTCTCTGCCCAACAAAATGGATGAACTGCTGCATTCTACACCTGCCAGGCTTCCAACTTGCCCAGGGAATTCTCTGCAGTCGCTATTAACGTTCGACCCAAAGCTGACACCTTCGGTCACATTCCACGCCTTCGCCTGCTTCGTGATTGTCATGTCCTGAGACTCCTGGCTATCCTTAGCGCCAACGCAAGTGGCAGCTTTTTCATGTAGCTCTGGTGTTTTGTATTCATGTATGTATTGTTTGTGAGTTGTATGTATTTATGTGCTGAGGTGTGTTTTTTGTGTTTGTCATGTCCTGGTAGCCTTCATGTCATGAGACTCCTTGCTATCCCTAGCGCCAACGCAAGTGGCAGCTTTTTCATGTAGCTCTGGTGTTTTGTATTCTATTCTTTTTTTTTTTTTTTACTGTTCCCACACTGTACTCCTCTAGGAGCATAGTCTGGGTGATGTCTTTTCTCTCCTCCCCTCCCCAATGTTATGCTGTAATCCTTCCCTATCTTTAGCCAGTTTAACTCTGGCAGGGGGACTGCCAATGAAAACTAGCCTTTTGGCTACAATTGGGTGCATTTACATTTTAATGTTTATTAATGCACACTGTCCCTCTTCATCAAATAAACAAATCAAATCAAATCAAACCTACCAGCAGGAAATGATCCAAAGCACACCTCAAAATCAACACAAAAATTGTTCACCGACCGCAGAATAAAGGTTTTGCCATGGCCATCTAAGTCCCCCAACCTAAACCCCATAGAAATTCTGTGGGAAGTGTTGAAGCCGAGTCTCCAAGCGTTGACATAAGAATCTGAAGGATTTGGAGAGATACTGTATGTAGGAATGGTCTCAGATCCCGTACCATGTGTCCAACCTCATCACGCATTATAGGAGAAGACTCAGAGCTGTTATCTTGGCAAAGGGAGGCTGATCAAAACATTAAATTAAGGGGTGGCAATAATTGTGGCACACCTGTTTTGGAGAATGATATTTATTTAATGTAAAAAAAAAAAAACTTTTCTTTCAATATTTTTACTTCAATAAAAAGGTAAGATTCTTGTAAATATTTTGAGTGAAAGACCGAGAGGAAAAACAGCATAGACATATTTTGTCATAGCTTGTTTTGGTCACATTCACTAATGGTGCCAACATTTGTGGATAATTGTACACCTCCTCTCTTCACTGAATGTTGTTGCATTCTATGTTGTTGCATCCCTTTCTCCTGGGGCCGGTATTTCAAAATGATCCGACAGGATTAATCCTCCTGGATTGGATTAAATCCTGATCAGATCCTAAAAACGGGTATTTCAAAGCAAATCTGATCCTGAAGATTCAGATTCAGATTTGGGAATCCAATCCTGCCTTTGATCTGGATTAAACACTGCTGTTGAGTATTTCAAAATTTAAGTGGGAAATCTGGATCAGTTTGATCCTTAAAATCAGGATCACCCTGATCCCACCTCAGAGGTGGATTTGAGGGAGATTACATGTAAAGGTTTGAAGAGTTTAGGTGTAACTGCTCCCAAAGTTCTTTGTTTGATACAGTAATTCACTGATGTTTGATCAATGTTTATTTTCGTTGCACTTTCCTTTCTTTTTCAGAAAACACAGCGAAAGTTTGAATATGAATGCCTTACAGTTTTTTGTTACTTACTGATAAAAGAATCCACTGAAAATCAGTCAATTTTATTTATTAACATGCATTCAGCACACACACTTAATTTTCATAGCCAAAACTCAAAAGGTTATGCCAATTGGAGCAGGTCTGTTAACTGGCTGTCTTCTCTTCCCACAGACATCTGTAAAGAAAAACTAATATTAAAGTTTTAGGGCTGTCCCTTTTGTTGACAACTGTTTCATAAAAAGATATGTACAACACATTTTGAAATCTACCCTCAATGCCTTGCGAGTGAATGCATTCAAATGGACTGTGGACCGCGACATACAGACGCTAGCCTATTTACTAGCTTGTTAGCTCCTTAACACAGGAGTCAATGGAGCAGCGTTAGCTCGCATTAGCGCGAACTCTGCTTAATTAGAGATCGCCGAGCTCTTCTTTCAACTTTGTGCTGATTTAAGTAATTGGTTAACTCAATATAATGATTGCCCTTCATCTAGTCTAAGGACGCATCAACACTGGCCAAGATTATACTTTAATTTAGAGACAAAAGTTGAGCTAGCTTCTCCTTTTCCTGGTAAAAAGTTAGCTCCCTTTCCTGTTTCCTGTCTGTGATCCAGGGGGCGGGACGGATTTGGACATCCCAATCTGCCGGTATCAAGATCACTCTGATCCAATCCAGCAAAGTTTTGAAATACCGGGATAGATCAGGTTGATCCGTGGCTGAAGACAGGGGGATTTGGTTATCCAGATCATTCTGATCTGGATTACAAGTTTTGAAATACCGGCCCCTGTTGATCAAATAAACATGAAGATATTAGTTTTAAAACACAGGTGGAGCAACATAGATCAAATAAACATGGGGCCTCATTTATATGTTTCAAATATTTTTATTGGGAAACACATCACGCAGTGAAATTGGCAGTTGACAGCAACATGTTTCCTTTTTCATTCACAAACAAAAACAACAGAGAAGACAAATGCAAACAAACACCACACATCATACAAAAAAAAAAACAATAACAAAAAATAAAATAAAATAAAACAGACACCCTCCCACCACAAGACCCCAATAATCTTGAAGTTTGGGGCAAAGAGCATAACTATGTGATAAAGTAGCCTCCATGGACTCACATTTATCACACAAAGGTGAGACCTCTGGAATAATGTTATGTAATTTTGTCTTTGAAAAGTGTAGCCTGTGCAGGATTTTAAATTGTATTAAACAGTGTCTGGCATTAATGGAACAGTCGTGGACGTATTCCAAACTCTCGTACCACACACCAGGATCTATAACGGCCCCAATCTCTTTTTCCCACTCCTCTTTTATTTTGTCCATTTTGGGAAGGCACATGCTTTGTGGTGTGTCATACAGTTGTGAAATTATGAAACGAGAGTTAGCAAACAGTTTAATAAAACTCTCTAACTTGTCTGCTACTGCCTTCTCAAAGTTAGGGAGATGTGTTCTCTAATCTGAAGGTATCTGAAAAACTGATTCTTTGGTAAGTTATATTTCTCTTGGAGTTGTTGGAAAGAAGCAAAAGTCCCTTCTATGTACATGGGTCTACAATCAGACGAAAATTGTTGGTTTTGATCTTGACAAAATAATTCTATCTCTCCAATCTGTCCAAAGAAGGGACTTCCAGAAGGCCTTTGGTTTATCCAAGTGCTCTCGGGCAAAGTTGAAACGGGCAGTTTTGTTCTTTCTTGAGAGCAGAGGCTTCCTTCTAGCAACCCGATCATGAATGTTATGTCTATTCAATTTTCGTCTGATTGTAGACCCATGTACATTTACCCCAGATGCTGCCAGAGAGGTCCGAAACTCTTTAGAGGTGATGTGTGGGTTGACTTTTACCTGATTTATTCTTCTTCTGGTGCTTCTTGGTGATGGTCTTGATGGGCGTCCACTTCTAGGCAGAGATGCGGTCATGTTGAATGCCCTCCATTTCTAAATTATTTGTCTTGAATGGATGGATGGAGCTGGAATCTTTTGGAGATGGTCTTATAGCTTTCCCAAGACTGATGGGCTGTCAGAACCTTCTTCCTGATGTTCTCGGATATCTTGTTTCCTTTCGGCATTGTTGATCTGTGTGGGTACACCTTGGCACTACAGTAGTTTGGTTGGTTTCCTCTCTCTTTTAATCTGTGTTGCCCAAACCTTTCCCTAAGGATGTCTAAGATGATCGGTTTGCTTAATTGACTAATTAAGCACCCAAATAAGTTTCACTGAATCTGTTACCTGCTTGACTTTACCAATTCAGCTGGGGGTTCACTTACTTTTGAAATGGACTAATTCCATGTTTCATGTAGTCTTTTGGCTACTCAAACAATTCCCTCTAAAAAAAGTACACGCAAATGATAAACATAAACCTGACATTCCTTCTATGGAAAATTGGTGATGAAAAAAATGAAAAATCATGGTAAAACAACAGAAAACTCCTAAGTGGTCAAGGGGTTCACATACTTTAAAGTGGCACTGTATATTGTATCCACCTACACCTAAGCCTAGCATGTGAGTCGTTCTTCAGGTGCGTTTCTTGTAAGAAAATAATGTCAACTTGTAGTGATTTAAGGTGTGCAAGCACTTTGCCTCTTTTAACAGGTTCGTTAACACCATTTACATTCCATGAACAAAATGTTATATTATCCCCCCTCTTCTCTTTAAGTGTTTTGTTGTGCATCATGTAAGCCAATTAAGGCATCTGTCCTTTGACTCTCTCCTCTCACCGTTGGGTGTATGTAACCACAAGCTGAACGACACTCCATCCTCCCTCCCACCCTTTCCCATTCCCTCCCCACCCCAAATACACTTACACATAAAAAAAGAAAAAAAACATTGATAACATTGATAGTTTAAGCAATTCTACTCTCTCTAAACCGAGAATGAACTCCATCTCTAGCAACCAACAGTGGTTGAACTCTTTATCCTACTGTGACTAGAAGCTCTACAGTTATAAAACTTAACAAAACCTGCTTTGGTCTCAAAATAAAGATTATGCATCTTCCATTAAGTAAATTAGGATATGTGAACTCCAAAGTTTTAGCAGATCCTATTGAAATAAACATACAACTCCCAGGCTAATACTTTGAAAATAAAAACTCTGGCCTTTAGTGATCCAAACAGGGAAATAAAGAAGAGCTGTTACATCCCTTAAACTCTCAAATTCAGTCACCATTCTATCAAAGTAAAATTGTTATCTTAAGTGTGATTGTGAATGTGTGCCTGGGCCTATTGTGTAGGCTTATTTGGATGACCACAATATCCCCCTGTTTAGTTGTCATTTGCCCTCATAAATGAATGTGCCATGCTTAACAGTGTGTGTCTCATTTGTGGCCCTGGCTAAAGTGGCGTTCAGCATAACGACGGGCCTCCTCGGGGTCTGTGAATGTGGCCTCGTTCCCATTGTGCGTCACTCTCAGCTTGGCTGGGTATAAGAGTCCGAATTTGACTCCAGGCTGGTCTCGCAGCAAATTCCTGGCCGGAGTGAAGGCAGCTCGGCGTTTAACTACTTCAGATGGAAAGGCTCTGAAAACTTGAATTTGCTGTCCTTGATAAATGAGGCGTTTGGTCTTCATAACCTTCTGCAATATGTCCTCCAGAGCATGGCAGTAGTGCACCCTTAAAATCAGATGTCGAGGTGGCCCATTACCACTGGGGCGCTCGCGGAGGGCTCTGTGTGCTCGGTCTATCACTGGTTTTCCGTCCAGCTTTAAAACGTCCACAAGCAGTTGCGCCACGAAATCCCTGGTTTTCTGACCATTTTTCTCCCCCTCTTTAACTCCAGCAATTCTTAGATTTTGTCGTTTAGACCGTCCCTCCAAGTCCAAACATTTTGCTGAAAGTTGTTCAACTTGGCTATGTCGTTGCTTTACCTTAGCTTCGAGTTCCACAACTGTGTCTGAGGTAACATTAGCTGACTCACCCAAACTTTTTAAAGTTTCATTTTGGGTGTCTAATCGAGCATTTACTGCGAAAAATGCAGTGTCGCTTTCCGTTTTCAGAGCGGCCATTTCACCTCTCAAAGTTGTACTCACGTCAGCAATCTTTTCGTCAATTTTATCGCAAATGTCTGATTTGGCTTGGGACAATTCCGCTTGTAGTGATGCTAGAGCGGCCAATACCGCTTGGTTGTCTCCTCTCTGCACGCTTGCCTCCGGGTCACCCTCTCCACTCTGGTTCAGTGCTTCAGTCGGGCCTCCTTCATCATTCGACTCAGCCTTGGACTGTCCTCTTATCTTCGGCGGCATTTCAACTTAAAGACAGGTACTAGGAGTGCTTAAGATGCAAAATCCGAAAAAAGTTTGATTCAAAATTGCATAGGTTTTGTATGATATGTAATTTTTACATGAAATCTGTAGGAGCTACAGCAAGGCCCGTCTTATCTCCTTATTGCTCAACAGCGCCCCTCCCCCCAATTTATAAAAATGTGCGTAGAATCCTTCATTTTGTCTAAGACATTTTCTGAAATGATCATAAGTGAGATCCACAGAATCTCCGCAATCAAAACACCCCTATTTAATCTAATTAGCATATTATCAATGCACAAACAATGCAAAAACTCAAGAATTAAAAATGGAAACAGAAGAATTATAGTGAGGCTGACATCAATGTTCTGCTGAAGGAAGAGCAGATGCAGGCCAAAACATTGTTAGAAAGCCTGTCTGGTGGCGTAATGGCAAAAGCAAAGTATGTCACATGTAGAAGACACGTCTCTGAAGCACCAGCGGGCGCACCTGCGGCACAAGCAGCACCAGAAACCGAATCTGCGGCAGCAGCAGCTGCTGCTCCAGCATCGGGGCCTCGCCGGCCATCGCCACCTTCCTTCAGCATGCCTTTGCTGCGCTCCACTGCCGACCGCACGGGCATGTGCTGAATTAAAGTGGGCTTCCTAGGCTGTCTGAGTGTGCGAAAGTCGGATGAGAAAACATTGGAACCCTGTTTTTACGCAGGAAATCCTCTTTCACATTTTGCTGTTCCGGGGCACTGCATGGAAATCTAATAAATTGCGGACATATAGAGGGACAGTGTTGGGAAGGATACTTTCAAAACGTATTCCGTTACAGAATACAGAATACATGCCCAAAAATGTAATCTGTAACGTATTCCGATACATTCACTAATCTGAGTATTGTATTCTGAATACTTGGAATACTTTCACATTGAATTGCATTTTATAAGTGTAGGAATGCGGCCATCAAATCCTGCATACTAAACAGGCTTATTCTGGTGTGTTCTACTGTTCCAACTGGCTGAATGTGTTAGGCCCAAGTCTCCCTGAAAGAGCAATTTTATTGTACTGTAATTATAATTTGCTGTAGAGGAACAAAGACTATAAGACCATGATAACGCAAAAGAGGTTTTACTTGGTTAAAGGCACAATATGCAACAATTATGCTTCAGGATTAGGGTTAGGATAAGCAGTTTAACCTTAAAATAACAGCTTAAAAAAAATTGGGGCGCTACAATGACTTTTAATATGGAGAATTGCGTCCGTGCCAATGGCATAGCAGGGTCGATAGGCATATAATCTGTAGTTTTGCCTGCCGATGCCCGCCGACCTGACTTTGATTACCTTCTGCCGAGTTAGTAAGTAGCTTATTTGCCGTCTTGCTTAGTCTTGTGTTGCACATGATTGATGTTTGACTGTGTAAGGACAGTCGTTGAGTAATTAGTTTGTCATAATGTCAAAGTCAGCACATTTCAAGAGATTTCGTTAGTTTTAGCTGCTAGCATACCTTTAGCGAATAGCTATTAATCCTTAATGCACCTTTAAAGTAGCCACAATTTTCCCTTTACAGTTTCTTTATTTTCTCAGCTGTGAAAAATGACACACTAAAAACTGTCCATCAAAACAAAACGTAAGCTCAAACTGAATGAGATGATGGCAAAGAATATAATTTTTTTAAACTATGCAATCAAATATCATTTTGCCCACATGAAACAATGTTAAACTCAAAAACCAATATTACTTCTTGGTAATATAAAAACAAAGGCTAGCAGCAAAAACCAATCCAAAATGTCAAAGATGTACAGAACACAGTTTGACAAAAGGTGTTGCTTTTATACGAATGTCAAATGAAAATGATAACAATTGATTTAACACAGAAATGAGGCTGTCAATTTACATGCATTGCCTGTGAATGCCTGTGAACCTAAAGACCAGTATGTTTTGAGCCACCTACCTACATATTTGACCCACCTACTCTACGTGTCAACACACCCCAGTAAAGTGCGGTTGTATCGCAGCAGGAGAGCCTGCTCAAAGTGCTTATAAGATAAATCTGTCATTTTGTTGCGATGTGGAGTGAAAATAAGCCGTTGAAAGACTGTGATTAGCCCTGTTTGACATGCTAGCTAACGTTAGCTAAAATTAGCCTGTGTTCGCTTAAACTGAGATAGAGTTAGATTTTTGAAGAAGCATCTTAAAGTAAGTTTATTTTGAATTAGCCAAGGGAAGTTGTAGTTTTACTGGTCACCGGGGCTAGTAAATCAGCACATAGGAGAATGTAAAGGCGCACATCTGGCTGATACAACTATGTAATAGCAAGATGACCAGTTAAACTAGCAGATGACTACGCTGGGCGAATTAAAAAATAAACTTACTTTTAGATGCTTTTTCAAGTTGGAGGTGGAGTCTTTCGAAGCCGAAAGGAGGTTGCACAGTTATATTCCGTCCTCCCTTCTCTTGCTTTAACATGAAATGCTTATTAAATTTCCAGGATAGAAACACATTCCTGCCCTGGCTCTCTTGTGCCCGCTCTGGCACCTGCTCCTCTTCAGACTCCATTAGCAGACTGATCACGCAAATAACATTTTCATTCGTTTTCATGTTGGGGCTTCTGGGAAATGCATAAAGTTGCCTTATTTTATTTAGAGAGTGAATAAACTCTTGAAATAGAGAAGTACCGTCATGTATTCCATTGATTTCAACAATGTAACTGTATTCTGAATACCATCGATTTAAATTGTAACTGTAACGGAATACAGTTACTCGTAATTTGTATTCTTAATACGTAACGCCGGTACATGTATTCCGTTACTCCCCAACACTGTAGAGGGATAATACTGCGAAGAACATCAGGCAAAATTCTGCTTAATGATGACTGGGTCACACTCGACTGGTCTCCAATTTCTCGTTGAACGTTCCTGTAGCCAGGAATCCAAGAACAGACAAAACCTGAACCTGAACGGGTATGGCCTGGTTGCATCTAGTGTGCCTCTGTAGACGAGGGGCCATTTGGGCACAGAGCTCTAACAGAGCGGTTCTCGGCACGGGGTACCTGCTTATCAGCCATACATCATCCTGTGTCAAAAAGTCTAGGCGATCACGAAAAAACCCTTTCTCTCCATATGGGGCAGTTGGCAATATCCTCTAACAACGCCAATGCAGCCATATCTCCTACTGAAAACGAAGCCACTAATAGACTTTTTATCGGCTATATATTGAGTGATGTTTTACACTTAAACAATTACTACAATTAAAACGTAATACCTATTAGACGTGAATTTCATTCATTTGTGAATTATTCTAATAGTTTAATTGATTTTATTGAGTGAAACATTTATTTGGCCTTTCACCATTAGACCTAATGGTGACGGTGGTGCTGACGATGATGAAGATGAAACTGTGTGTCGGCGCAGGGAGAGTACTGAATTCCTGCAGCACTCCAGTATTGCCACACGGAAATGTACTTACGCGAACAAGAACCAGAGGTAGAGATACGTCCTTTTCCAAGTCTAAGACGTTTTTTTATAAATCTTTGACGTGGATTTGATAGCACGCACACTCTAAGATCAAAACTGTGCGTAAGTACATTTTATAAATGAGGCCCATGTAGATATTAGTGAGTAAACACAGGTGGAGCAACAGAGATCAAATAAACATGGAGCTTCACACCGCATTTACACATAGCCGGGTATTTACAGAAACGAATATTTCTGCCCCTCCGTTTTCAAAAATCACGTTGTACACACAAGGTTGTTTCCAAAAAAGTTTCTGTTAACATGAACCCGCATATTCGCCCCCAAGCGCAATCATAACTATGCCAAATCTGTAGGTTTTCATAAGCAGGCTAATCCATTTAATTGGCTATGAGTCCTAGATATTTAAGTAGATCCTTTACGTTTATCTGGGCTACTACAACAGGTAGACAAGATGGAATGTAAATCTCGATGTCCACTGGTGGAGGTGCAGGGCATACCACTGTTAAAGCCAATAGTCACACACTGGGGAAGGGTTGAGAGATTCAGTTATAGGGTTGAAAGAATGCAATCCTGCGTTTGCATTTGTATAAATGAGCACTACCTTAACAGCATCCATGATCAGTAAGCAAACGAACTGTAAACATAGGACGCTCACATGACGTGATGCAGTTTTAGTCGCATACTGTGACGTTTGAGAACCTAAAACTCCGTTTGACCCAGTGCACACGCAAACACAAAAACAGAGTTTTCAGAAATCTCCACTTTGGCCGGAGTTTTTAGAAATTATCGTGTTCCGTGATAAAACCTCAATTTTTGTGTAAATGAAAGGCCAAACCGCATGAAAATATCTGCGTTTTCCCACCGTGTAAATGGGGTCTCAGTGAGTAAACACAAATAAACATGAAGATATTAGTGAGTAAACACAGGTGGAGCAACAGAGATCACTGAAGTCACTCAGCAATAGCTGCAAGCTTCTGTGTCAAGCTATGTAAATAATCAGTTGGGGCTCAATGTTTTATTAAGTAGGCTTTCATTAAGCTTCTTCTCACTTCATTTGGATATTGGGTAGATATCCACAGACATCCACAACAGCAGCGATTCAGGTCATGATTATCAATGAATAGCAAGATTCTATACTTGGACCATGACCTGCAAGTACACACCCTCAAATACACACACACACACAAATACTAAATGTATACAAGTTATGTGCGGTTTTAGTTTGGGTCATAAAGATGAACCAAGTTGGAAGCTCATATTTTGTGGGATAACCAGCATGGCTGGGAATGCCAGGAGTTCACTTCTTTTTTTTTTTTTTTAATGGGCTGAAACTGATGGTCATCCACACTGAAATATCACTGAGGCACTCAGGGTACAGCTGAGTATAATCATCATAACAGTGATAGGAGAACCCATGGGAACAGATGATCTGACGTAAAGAAGTGGCATTAATAGCAAATTGGAGCGGGCCAAGTACCGATTCCTGAGGTACACCAGCGGAGAGGTGGTGAGATTTTGACACTTGCGGTGCCAAGACCCACTGAACGAATGCCCACTGAGGTTCTATTCAAACTAATATGCTGACTGCCATACCAACGACCCTGGCTCTTTGTCATTGCAGTCAGAATATAGGTTTGGTACCCCATAGATCTGGGTTCAAGGCCAGGTTAGGTGACTGCTCTCTCCCTTCGCTACACAAGAACAATGATTAATCCAATGGCAAAATGACACACAAAATGACACACATCTCAAATAACTCATCTGATATTTGATCTCATGAATTGTGAATTGTCCTGTCAAGTTTTATGACTATCCGTCATACATTAATAGTATTGCCACATTATTCATCAGTCAAGTCAGGAATCAAGTTTACACAGTCCCTGCATTTAAGGGTGTGATCTGTACCTGTAAAAATCACTGACTAAAGGTAAAACACATGTTCTCTCTACACAACAGTACTAATGGATAGGTAGATATACCTGTAATGGTTACCTGAATCCTGTAATTAGCAAAAGAGATCATTACCTTCACTGTGCACTAAGATCCAGTGGCGGCTCCTGAAAAAATTCTCAGGGGGGGTAATATTTTTTGATAATGAATAAGGCGACCCATTCAGTAGGAACATTAAGTTAGCCGATTTACTCATACAGCAATACCATTTTGTCCGCTATTGGCAGCACACAATACTAATATTTCCCCTCTTGCTCCATAGCTAGAGTAGCAAGTTACAGGTGGAACGCTATGGAAGAAAGTTGCATCCAGGAGCCTTCATAAGCAAACATGATGTGGATACATATTAAATGATTCCACTTTTTGATTATCCACATGTCTCAAATGTTGTATGATGTAACATAGCTTAACAGGACACATGACATGTCCAGTAACAACATAACCCTAACCCTAACCCAATTTCCCTCCCTTTGTAGAAACCTGTTGAATGGAAACATTTGGTCTAGGAAGTCCTAATTGTTTTTTTGTCAATTTGTCTTCATTAGTACGCCGACTAAAAAAAAGGTTTCTGTCAAAGAGCGAATGGAGTTGTTGAACTGAACAGGTGCCATCTTGACATGCCTCTGTCGAAGCTGTGGGACGTCCTTATAGGATTTTACCATAGGCTTTAACGCCTTATTACTTATGACATGGCATGGAGGGGCAACTTTCTTACATAGCCCTCCTGGAAGCCATAGAGAATGCATTGAGAGCTCTGTTTTGTGAAAAAAATGGATTTAACATGGGAGTCAATGGGGGAGGTCTAGGGCAATTCTCATTTCGCCCGAAATCGCCCAGAAGGGGCGGGGCCATGTGAAGCACGACTTTTGCCCGACTGCATGACTGTTACCTGATTGGACAATGACATTCAGAGGCAGATCAGACGGTCAAGTGGTAGAATCCGACAGAAAAAAAATATAACATTTACATTTACATTTGCAGACGCTTTTATCCAAAGTGACTTACAAGGAAATTGCATTTATATTATATTTTTCTTCTTCTTCTCTTCCCATAGGCAGTGCTTCGCCCCAATCTCCCTTATGGACAAGCCGCCCCTGCTAAGATCTACATCACAGAGGATCATTACTTTCACTGTGGATTAAGATATACATCACAGAGGATCATTACTTTCACTGTGGATTAAGATATACATCACAGAGGATCATTACCTTCACTGTGGATTAAGATCTAAATCACAGAGGATCATTACTTTCACTGTGGATTAAGATATACATCACAGAGGATCATTACTTTCACTGTGGATTAAGATATACATCACAGAGGATCATTACCTTCACTGTGGATTAAGATATACATCACAGAGGATCATTACTTTCACTGTGGATTAAGATATACATCACAGAGGATCATTACTTTCACTGTGCACTAAGATCTACATCACAGAGGATCATTACTTTCACTGTGGATTAAGATATACATCACAGAGGATCATTACTTTCACTGTGGATTAAGATATACATCACAGAGGATCATTACTTTCACTGTGGATTAAGATCTACATCACAGAGGATCATTACTTTCACTGTGGATTAAGATCTACATCACAAAGGCTACACTGTCTCTGTGTTTAAGGCAGATGCCCTTTGTCATGCATCAAATAACGTGTAGTTTTGATGATGCATTTGTCATGCTATATTGCAGGATCATACAAAGGTTGGATGAGAGGAAATGCCCCCCCCCCTGTGATTTCATCAGTCTTCTCATTGAAACACAAGTTCCACAATTTGTATGAATCAGTATAAACATGCAGGCTGGTCTTTCGTGGATGAGCAGACTTTGAGACACCACACAGCCAACCAGAGAGTCAATACAGTGGAGGAGAGTAGCCCTAGAGTGCCCTAATTGCCCTTACAAGAAGAAATCAATAACAGAACAGCCCATAAACTTCCCCATAATATACCCATAAAATCGTTCATGCTGCTGGATCTCTTTTGAAGCACTTCATGTATGTCATGCATATGTTTCTTAATAAAAAAACTAGACTAAAAACTTTATTTGCAAATCCATGAATTTAAAATGAATTTAAAATGAAGATATAAGTAAACATATGAATAAGATCACATAATTCCTATCACTATTAATTTGAGGTATTAAGCAAGAGCAGTTATCCTTTCAATAAAACTCAGAACAACTGGTCATGTTAGTTGCTATTATCTGACTGAATAAGAAAGTGTATGATATTTAATACACTGCTCTTTATAATTGGAGTGTATAGTGCAACATGTTCTCTAGATGCAACATTGTCAATGTACATGCTCTTGCACCAATCATGTTCCCCAAGCACCACGCAATGACTGTAGGTGAATGTTGAAGCAAAGCTAGTTCATGCTGCAAGTTATTAGTTGTCATATTATTTAGGTCATTGTTGGTGGCCTCAGGGCAGGCACGTATACAGATAGAGCCCTAGTGGTGCTCAAGCACCTGCCCTTTTGCCCTGGATGAGAAAAGTGCTGCTTCTGGTGGAGCCCAATTTTTTCTTCATTCATCAATATTTAATAATACAAATTACTCTCTCTGTCATCAATTCCCCCCAAATGTGTTTTGATATCTGACGGGTCATTTATTTGAGTTCTTGTGAGAATTTCGCCCCGACATGCTCTGCGGCGCTGACAAGCCCCCGCCGCGCCCCTCCCTCCTCCTCCTCCACTTAGGGCTCATGCAGTGCTGAGCGCCAGGCCAAAAGGCTGCAGCCTACTTCTTCTCTGACCCGCAGCATCAGACAAACAGGTATTGACTGGTTGTGCAATCCCCCGGCGTTGTTTGGTGATATATTAACCACAACATTAGTGCCACTGAAAACATTACGTCGCACCTGGTCCGACGTTTCCTTAAAAATAAACAAACAAAAAACTCCCGAAATCCGTCATTTCAAAGCTTTGTCCAGCTGTTTACTGATGTTTGTCAAGTTTAATGAACAGAGAGAGGGAGATATACAGGGAGGCAGACAGACAGGCAGGCAGGCAGGCAGGCAGAGAATTTAGAGGCAGTTTTACTGTTCTACAAATTAGACAAGTTCACTAGTTTAGTTTAATTTCAAATCTTAAATTATTGAAATGAAAGGTAGGTCTTAAGTTGAGCTAAATGACAGTCTGGTGAGGTATATTGTGGTATATTATTAGTGTAATGCTGCTTTTGCTGAACTCTGTCAGAAAACAGTAACAAAAAAAATTGTGTACTGTGTTGTCAGCTTTATAAAGATTATGTAAGTCACTCTTGATTATCATGCACAACATTGATTTATCTAATTTACAAAATGTGCAGCCTAATGCCAAGAAAAGAGAGACTCCAAAAGCAGAAGGACAGGGAACTGCAGCAAGCAGGGTAGAGGCTCTCTTTTATCTTGGATCAGGCCATCAACTAGTAAAACCAATGAGGGAGAATCAGTAACCCTACCTGGTCCAGAGGAGCCCATCACAGATGAGGAAGGACAGACAGAGTGTAGGACTGAGTTATGTTCAGGGGCAGAAACAGTGTTGCCTATTTATTTATTTATTATTCATATTTTGAATTTCATAAATAACTTTGGAGATGGGTGCCCTTTTTGGGGGTTGAGCACCTGCCCCCCAAAATGTATGTCTGTGCTTGTGCCTGCCTCAGGGTCTATACTGCTGATGGTTAACTTACGTATTTGGCAAGTTAATTCAATTCAATTCAATTCAATTTTATTTGTATAGCGCCATAACAATACAATTGCCTCTCGGCGCTTAACAGAGCCCAGAGCCTGAACCCCCTTAGTGCATGCACAACGGCAACAGGGGCAAGGAAAAGCTCCCTGTTAGGCAGGAAGAAACCTTAAGCAGAACCACGGCACAAAGGGGGGACCCATCTGCTTGAGGTCGGCCGGGTGGAGACAGGAAGGTGGGACGGGGGGAAGGGGGGAAGGGGAAGGGTAGTGTGGCAGAAGGGGAAAGGAAGCAACAGGGGCAATACACAGCCAGCATTTGGTCACTGGACATATGTGTACATACATCTGGTGGTAAATACATGATACAGACAAGACCAGATTAATGTGGCAATAGGGTTACTGTTACAGGGGTAGGGGATGTAGGGACAGAGAAACATTTCGGTGGAGGCAATAATGTATATTGTACATAAATGCTAGCATAGGGTATTGGGTAGAGTAGGTGTACGGCAATGCAGTGGCGGTGGGTGCGGTTGGCCGAGGGTTTCTCTAGGTAGACCAGGTAGAGAGACTACGTGCAGAGTGGTGGGGGTGGGGAGGGAAAGTTCCACTTCCATCAGCGATTGGAACACGCCTGGCTCCGGGGAGGCAGTGGACCTTGCAGGGGCCGCTTGTTGAAGGGGGGGGTGTGGACATCTCGGACCATGGAGCTGCCGATGACCAGAGTTGGGGTCGTCACATCCAGCGGGAGACGTCGTCAAGGGGATGATGACTGAGTTGAGGGCCCAGGATGGGGAGCAGGGCGGCGTGGGCGATGCTGGTGTTGCTCTGGAGCCGGTCTGCAGGGGCGTTTCGGGGCGGGCTGAGGAGGGGAGTGATCAGGCCCAGGAGGCTCCTCCTGATCCATCTAACAAACAGGAAATGACGAATCAGTCTGCAGGTCTGTCAGTCGGGAATCAGCACAAACAAACACACAGATGAATCAAGTCACCAACCAGGGACATGTCACCTGTGTGTCGGTTTGCCTGTTGCATATTGCAGTACTTAGATATGTTTAGTTTTTCTGGCATTGAACATTTTGTTTTTTGTTGTGATCTGTTTGCCGGGGCCGTACATGCATCCACTCGGCAAACAGGAAACACATTTGATGTTGCGGTACTAAATTACAAGTAGTAATTTAATTATTTTTTTGTTGTGATCTGTTTGCCGGGGCCGTACATGCATCCACTCGGCAAACAGGAAACACATTTGATGTTGCAGTACTAAATTACAGGTAGTAATTGAATTTGTTTTTTGGTTGTGATCTGTTTGCCGGGGCCGTACATGCATCCACTCGGCAAACAGGAAACACATTAGATGTTGCGGTACTAAATTACAAGTAGTAATTTAATTTGTTTTTTGTTGTGATCTGTTTGCCGGGGCCGTACATGCATCCACTCGGCAAACAGGAAACACATTTGATGTTGCGGTACTAAATGCAAGTAATATTTTAATTTGTGTTCGGATATGTCTGGGTGGCTGGTACAGCAGGTGATGGTGATGGTTTGTTGGCGCGGTTACTTTTGGCTATAGGATGCACTAAAGAGGAATGTCTTAAGTCTTGATTTGAATATAGGCACGGTGTCTGCAGCTCTGATGGAGGCAGGGAGATTGTTCCAGAGGAGAGGGGCTTGGTAGCTAAAGGCTCTCCCTCCTATTGTGGTCTTCGATATTCTTGGAATTACCAGGAGGCCTGCACTCTGGGGACGGATCAGCCTTGGTATCTGGAGCAGTTAGTATCTGGTGCAATGGTAGCTACCACGGCAGTTCCAGTCAACAAAAGTTCATTAGCAAGACAACTATTGTGTAGAATAACATTTCATAACCTCAAGGGTAAAGGGCAGCACTCCAAACAGGATAGTTACTGGGATAGGGTCAGAGGGCACATTTAAAATAGTAGATAGTTTTGATAATTTCAGTCCAAAAATGATGGAGAGTTGGACAGGTTCAAAACATATGAATTAAGGAGGCCGGAGCCTGCTGGCATCGGTCACAGAGGAGGTTTATGTGAGGGAAAATCTAAGAGAGCTTCTCTTTACTCCAGTGAGTGCGATGGATAATTTTAAATTGTATAAGTCCATGTTTGGCACAAAAAGAGGAAGAATGGGCACGACACAAGATTCTCTCCCAAATATCCTCATCAAGCGCCTGTCCAAGATCCTTTTTAAACCCTTCTCTCTAAAAACTGGTTGTAGAAAAAGGTCTTGTTGTGTTTCTTGTGGTTTCCAGGAGAAATTAGGGATTTCAGTCTGAACAAAGCTAAGGATCTGTAGGTATTTTTTTCAAGGAGAATTTGACCGTCAGCTGCTGAAACGAGGCAAAGGTTCCTTCTATGTACAAATCACTGAAAGAAGTGATACCTGCTTGCACCCATGTAGAGAAGGCCTTGTCCATTAACGGTGGGGGGAATGAATGATTTTGTGCAATGGGGGCATGAAGCGAGGAAGGGAGAATGCCAAAATTAAGTCTAAATTGCCTCCAGATTTTGAGAGTAGTCTTAACCATTACGTTCTTAGTGTACTGTACAGTGGAAGAGTTTCCTGGAGAGTATAAGAGTGCCGGAAGAGAGGATGGTTTACAGGAAGATTCCAGAGATTTGTGGATGGGAACGTAGAGCTATAGAAAGGGGCTCAATGGTGATCGTGAAAAGCAGAGGAGACAGGGGCAGCCCTGTCTGGGACCACGCTGGAGAATGACCAAGTTCATACAGGAAACGGGAGAGGCGCCCCTAATTAGTGGCAACACAACATATCCAATCACCTTCGCTCTCATACGCCCGCGCTAGTTTAAATCCTCCGGTCTCCAGGCAGCAGTGTGTTCTGGATCGGTGGGTCACAGCCAGTAGTGCATCACACGCAGATTAGTAGCCCAATAGTAGTATTGGAGCTAGGTAAATTAAGACCACCAAGACACTTTGGTCTATCTAAGTAAGCTTTGCAAAGTCTTGGAGGTCTTCCCTGCAGTAGAAACTCTGATATCAAACTATCTAGTTTACGGAATAATGCTTTAGTTAAGAAAACTAGTAGACATTGAAAGAGGTAAGAAAATGTGGGTAGAATATTCATTTTAATAGAGTTAACAGGTCCAGTAGGGACCAGCGCTTTAATTCTTGTTTGGTTCTAGTAAGTAAAGGTTCAAAGTTTGCTCTGAAAAGGTTTTCAAAGGTATCTTTGATTTGAATACCTAGGTATGTGAATTTCTTAAAAGCGATTTTAAATGGCATTTTTTGTGATGGGAAGTTGTGTCCAGCTGCGTTCAAAGGGAATAGCTCGCTTTGGTCATAGTTGACCTTGTAGCCCGAAATGGCCTCAAAGGTCTCCAGTGTTGATAGTACATTTAGCAGTGATAAATACATTGCATTTTGCAAAGATTTGCAAAGATTCCAGAGATTTGTGGATGGGAACGTAGAGCTATAGAAAGGGGCTCAATGGTGATCGTGAAAAGCAGAGGAGACAGGGGCAGCCCTGTCTGGGACCACGCTGGAGAATGACCAAGTTCATACAGGAAACGGGAGAGGCGCCCCTAATTAGTGGCAACACAACATATCCAATCACCTTCGCTCTCATACGCCCGCGCTAGTTTAAATCCTCCGGTCTCCAGGCTCACTCAGCTTTGAGCATGACGCCGCTTATTTGCTGGAAAGGTGTGGATGGCGGGGAACACACGGTCTTACCGTAGCCTGAAACCCACTTCACAGAAAGACTCCTGTTTAATATGCAAACAGCACCTGGTAAAAAGGACTAATATATGTAGCCTACACTTCTGTAACTTTATATTTAACGGGAACACCACGCAAAGAGAGCTCATGCCTGGACAAAGATTTGCTACGCGTTGAGAACACTTGCCGTCCACACCGAGGCTTATAGGATAGCCTCCACACTGTAAGACCTGTTCCTCATCGATGGATACGAATCGTGATTTGGATACGTTTGGATATTCGAAGGATTGTGTATTTCAATGGATTGCCAACCTGAAGCGGAGCTGTAGGCTCCTACGTCTTAATCGCAACGTATGTAACTCCTAACGCCGTTGAATCCCTACTGCGAGCAGGCCGCAATCACGGAAGCTGGTGGGTAAAACATTATTTCTTGCCGACGGTATTGGAAACCGGGGACTTGGAGATTGAAATGAAAGACTGTTCTAATGCTGCTGGATTATTAGGCCACTTGCTGTGCTGTTAAATTAACTCGGAACATCTTAAGTGCTGTGCTGTGCGTGTCGTGCATGGGCTATTGTCGGATGTTGTCAATCGTGCCGTTCTAATGAGCGCTTTGAACTGACTCGTTACAAGCAAGGATGAGTTAGAGGAAGTAAATCGCCAGATAAGGCAAGACCGCCGATGTGTCTGCAGACGAAAGTGACTATACTGCTTTCTAATCCTGGTTCTGTAGTCGATGCGCTGGGAAAGCGCACACAGAAATAACAGCAAAGGGATTAACGATGTTAAAATGTTTCAAAGAATCGGAAATCGCAACTTGCTCAATATAATGGAATGAAGCAGGGAATCAACGGGCTATTCTGGAGAATTACACCTCAAATTGTGTCTGACGCTAAGGAGCATTTAGTAAATACTCTACGTTATGCAAAGAGACTTTAGAAACTCAAATTGCTTTGATGGAAATGCTATGCCAGATCGTGGATATGAAGCAACAAATTGGCTTGCACAGGAAACAAAGGAAAATGATGCATTGGGAATAACGTGAAGCAATGGTCGACTGAGGAAAGTAAGCTGAAAAAGAGAAGATGGAATGGAGAAAGGAACAGCTAGAGGTCGAGGCCAAGTGGGCAGCTGCTACAGCTGAATATCTGTGTTGGAATGGGGTGCAGTGGCGAAGATGGAGAGGACGAGGATAATGGAGAGGATGCCATGGAACGCCTATCTTCATGCTCATTTCAAGTCACAAACATCAAGTTGTTGAAGGGCTGTAGAACCCACTACTCCTCTCTGTTGAAGGGCTGTATAACCCACTACTCCTCTCCGTTGAAGGGCTGTATAACCCACTACTCCTCTCCGTTGAAGGACTGTATAACCCACTACTCCTCTCAGGTAATGATGTCAATCTGGTTAAGATTTTGTTGTGCCTGAAGAAATACACTCCTCAATGTAAGGTTACTTTAATGACAAAGATGAATTCCTGCAGCAATTCACAAAATAACAATATGAGCTACAACCAGTAGCCTAATTCTACATGCACTATCTAACATTACTATCAGCAGGAAATGAATATGATGATAAAAATGATACTGATAACAAAGAATGATAATGGACTACATGAATTATGTTACATGCTTTATCCAACCTTGTAACAGGCACTTCTGTCTAATGTGGAGCTCCTAATGTGGAGTTCTAATGTGGAGCTCCAGTGTGGAGTTCTAATGCAGAGCTCTGATGTGGAGCTCTAATGTGGAGTTCTAATGTGGAACTCTAATGTGGAGTTCTAGTGTAGAGTGGAGCTCCAATGTGGAGTTCTAGTGTGGAACTCTAATGTGGAGTTCTAGTGTAGAGTGGAGCTCCAATGTGGAGTTCTAGTGTGGAACTCTAATGTGGAGTTCTAGTGTAGAGTGGAGCTCCAATGTGGAGTTCTAGTGTGGTACTCTAATGTGGAGTTCTAGTGTAGAGTGGAGCTCCAATGTGGAGTTCTAGTGTGGTACTCTAATGTGGAGTTTTGGTGTGGAGCTCCAGTGTGGAGTTCTAATGTGGAACTCTAATGTAAATTAACGATGCTAAATCACTGAAATGGTTGAGATTACTGTTAATAACAAGTTGAAAGCCAAATGAAGGATTTGAGTTGTGTCTGCTGAAAAATTTGTTGGCATACACATGCAAGTATATTACAGCGTAGGTTCTGTTGGGTAGCGTTCTATGCGGGCTTCCCTTCCCGAGGTTAAATTACTTCGTATAGGGGAATGATTCAGTCTTCAGTCCGCCGTTTCTCTCTTCAGTTGCACACTATATGAGGTTGGGGATGGCCAAATCAACACTGAATTCCTATGACAATGCTTGGTCTCACTTCACCTCCTTCCGTGCTGCTTTCACGCTGTTTAAACATTCCGATTATAAACTCCTTCATTGTGCATCTATCTATTAATCCAGAAATCTCTGTGTGTCGGTGCGTCCGTCTAGGGCGTATCTCCCCGACGGTATTTACGTTAGTATGAGATTTCGCTTGTAGCTACGCATGTCGTGAACCTGTGCATCCTTGATTTTGAATTCATAGTTTGCGAGATATTTGTATTTTACCGGTGCGCTAGGCACTATGGGTAGTGAGGCACTATGGGCGGACCCATGCGACGTGAATGATGTCAGTCATAGAACAGTCGTTGTCATAGATGTTACCCCAGCTGATGCGTATAGGCCTGGCATGTAACCAACTCTCATTACCATGTTAAGTAGTATATTGTAGTTGATGTATTCGTATAAGAGCTTTCTATTCAACGTTGCTGGTTAGCTAGACCAGTAACCATGCATCATGCATCAACTGACGCAATGAGAGAGGTTCCGATGTGTCCCGATGTATTTGTTGTAATTCGTGTGTACTTTGTTTTCTCAATTTTGTAATAATATAAACTCAGTCTGCATTTTCCCTGGCTGGGAGAGGATGTCATTCGGAAGATACTGTGTGTGATCGCTTGCTCTGGGTTCATTAAACCTGTCAGAGCATGAATAAAGGGCTGGGTGCCATCAAAATCACAACGCAAGAGTGGACTCCTACTCCACTACAATGGTAGCTGATAAAGCCTCGGAGGCTTTCAGATTGTACATTGCTTTCCCATCTGTTGCTATGGAGTCCACGAAATACGCGCAATTCTCGCTGTAAGTTACGTTGGGCTTTCAATCCCACTTCGGACCTTACCATGTCCGATCTCTTACTAGATCACGACCACTCACTCTAATTTTAAAATTAAATTTTTTTTTTTTTAATTTTTGCAAGGGTGTGCCTATCATTATTTCTGCCTCTAACAATGATTTCTGTCCCTTATCTTCCATATCGCGCCTCCCGATGTTCTGCTGCACCCGATGAGCCCCTGTTCCTCACACTGGACGGCAAGCCCATGACCAGAGCCTGGTCTTCAAAAGCTGGAGTCCATTTGCCAGCTGCGGCTTGGCTCCTAAAGCATACACGCCTCATTCCTTCAGGATCGGAGCTGCCACAGTGCTGCGCCTAAAGTACCGGCTGCCACCCTTAAAGAATGGGCCGCTGGTCATCTCAGCTTATGAACACAACCCTTCCCCGTCCCACCTTCCTGTCTCCACCCGGCCGACCTTAAGCAGATGGGTCCCCCCTTATGTGCCGTGGTTCTGCTTAAGGTTTCTTCCTGCCCAACAGGGAGTTTTTCCTTGCCCCTGTTGCCGTTGTGCATGCACTAAGGGGGTTCAGGCTGGGCCGTGTTAAGCGCCTAGAGGCAATTGTATTATTATGGCGCTATACAAATTAAATTGAATTGAATTGAATATGTCAAACCTAACGCCAAAGACATTGTCAATAGCCAAAAGCTTATGAGTAATGCTCAGGTGGTGCTGGGACCCCTTAACCTGTTGTTTATTCTTCACATTGTTGCTCTTTGGGGGGCGTCACTCCAGCTTGCTTGTCATTGTTCAGGCATTCTTATTCTATTCTTCTTTCTATTTATCACATTCACTGGTAGGTCATTAGCAACCTCCGTCTTCGACCTGAGGTACACACATTGTCACTAGTTATCGACACTGGTATTTTAGTTCACTTAGCTTGCCCATGCTTTCACCAAGGCTGGGTTTCATTTATAGGTCACTGAAACTGAAACATGTTGCAGCAGCACACATGTCTGGCGTCCATCTGCCATGTCGGGGTTTTCGTTAAATCCTGCTTGTATTTATTGTGGTAGCAATTTACAGTGTAAATTGTGTTCAAGCTGCTGCTTAATCTTGCTGCAGCAGTTGCAATGTGCAGCTTTATCTTGCAGCAGCAGCTTGAGCAGATCTAGGGCGCCACGACCAAACATACTACCTTGTATTTACATTAATAAGCTCTGTTATTTATTCTGAGAGTTCCTGTCTGAAATGACCAAGTGTGTCATCGTTCAGGCATTCTCTTATTCTATTCATCACATTCACTGGTAGGTCATTAGCAACCTCCATTTTCGACCTGAGGTACACACATTGTCACTAGTTATCGACACTGGTATTTTAGTTCACTTAGCTTGCCCATGCTTTCACCGAGGCTGGGTTTCATTTATAGGTCACTGAAACTGAAACATGTTGCAGCAGCACACATGTCTGGCGTCCATCTGCTATGTTGGGGTTTTTGTTAAATCCTGCTTGTATTTATTGTGGCAGTAATTTACAGTGTAAATTGTGTTTAAGCAGCAGTTGCAATGTGCAGCTTTGTTTTGTGCAGCAGTTGCAATGTGCAACTTATCTTGCTGCAGCAGTTGCAATGTGCAACTTATCTTGCAGCAGCAGCTTGAGCAGATCTAGGGCGCCACGACCAAACATACTACCTTGTACTACATTAATAAAATCTGTTTACTTATTCTGAGAGTTTCCTGTCTGAACTAAAGTATTCAGAATTTATATTATTAGTTCTGACTGAGACAGAGGGGAGGGAGTGTAAAAGCCTCACCCAGGAAATTAATTTATCACAGAACCCGAATTTTTTCAGTTTATAGAAAAGGTACTCCCACTCCACTCGGTCAAATGCCTTCTCTGCATCCAGGGAGACAACAGCCTCTGAACAAGTTGGTGAAGAGGGGGCATACATTAACTTTATATATATCAGAAGGCCCGTACACAAACAAAAGACTGAAAAACAAAACGACTGATAAAACATGTAGACAAAGAGACAAACATACAAATAAACCAACAACTGCTGAAGCGTCGTCCTGTACGTGATGCGCGCACCTACTCTCCTAAGGGATACATCAAACTTCCTAATTCATTTGGTATTAACTCAGTACTTGCCCACTGGGCCAAGTGCTATAAATGTATCAAATGTAAAGGTTATAAAAAGCACAGTATTTCAATTCAATATTATCATTATCAAACATAAAAAATAAAGAATGCTCGTAGAACTTGCATAAATGAGGACTACTCAAATGGATAATTAGGCTAACTGAAAAGTGGCTTACACAAAAGCACGTATTTCAACAGTTAAAGCATTGTAATCCTACCGCAATCTTAAATTACTCTGATTCACGCACTGCAGTGTTGACAAAGGCCATTGCTGCGTCCGGATCAGTGAATTTGTGAGCCTCACCTGAGGTCATCGTAATTTTGAGTTCAGCTGGGAAGAAAAGTCTGAATTTAATTGAAGGCTGCTCATGCAGAATCTTCTTCACCGGCACGAATGCTGCACATTTCTTTGCCACCTCCGCCCTATAGTCAGGGAAGATAGACAGCCTGCTACCTTTGAGTGATAATGGAGATGCCTCGGATAATCTGGTCACGGACATGGTGGCTTTCCTTTCTTCGGTTTTGGACGTAGCAAACGATGCGCCCTGTCCAGCAAAGGCTTCTCCTCCAGCTCAAGCATATCCTGGAGTAGTTGAGTTATGAATTCGGTAGGACGACGTCCTTCATCTCCCTCAGGTATGCCTAGTATGCAAAGGTTGTGTATTCTCTGTCTGCCCTCCAGATCATCGCATTTTGTTTGTAGTGCACACACTTCTGCGGATAACACGCTAAGTTTGGACTCCATGCTAGTGGCAGTGTCACTGTGCTTTGTGGCAAAGCACTCCAGATCATGAATAGTAATAATAATAATAGTAATAATGCTTATCCACTTTAGCTTAAAAAACAAGCCAGACAAGGAGTTTTTAAGCTCCTCTTTAACAGCTGTTATTTCAGCACGGAGATTGCTGGATAGCCAGTCCACTTTAGAGTCAATTTTGCCACATATATCAGCTTTTAAAGCTTGTTAGGCGTCCGTGAACTTAGTGGCACTCAATGTGTCTGTCACGATGCTAGTCCCTTCAGTATTGTTAGCGCTACCTTTAGCCATGCTCTCTGGCTTTGGGCGAGTACTGCTAGCAGGGATGGATTAACGAACGGGCTTCCGGGCCCAGGCCCAGGGGCCCATCAGCTCAGAGGGCCCATGAGGGAAGGTTCCGTAGGCAAAGCAGACCCTGCTTTCTAAAATGTTCCGAACATATGGATGTCAAAGTGTCGATAGTTTAATGCGGCAGTGATCAAGGATGATTTTTCTTGAATTATTTAAGATCTCTTATGCTATATATTCCCTCAAAATGGCAAACCTGTTTCAATCATGGTTTTCATCATTTTTAGGGGGAAATCGTCAGTAGCAATCTATTACACAATTATATGCTTATCGTACATACACTATATAAACTATTAAAAAGTCGATTCAATTAAATAAATAATTTCTTATATAAATTGTTATATTTGTCATATGCAGATATGCAATGATGATTGCTGGGTAATATGTATCTTGTTCGCCAATGTCAAGTCTCTATTTGATCATTGACGAGATGATACGATATACGGTAGCTAGTTTAGGCGCAGAATCTTACCGTCAAGACATTCAAGCTGACTGAGCACAGCCAGAGGCACAGTACACTTGCCGAACAACACCTTTCAAACATAAAAGAGGTGATGCATGATATGCTCTTTCAATAAACAGGATAGCCAGCCCATTCAGCCTCTCCTGCCCTATGCCGCTCAGGTAGGTCTTAAACCGTTTCAATTTGGAAAAGAATCACTTGGCTGTTGCCCTGTCACATGTAGTTTCAGAAACAACAGCAGGGCAGTGCACCGAATGTGGATGTTACGGAGTAAACTTTGACCTGTTTACTTTCTCAATACAATAGCCAAACACATTGTTGGTAAAATATATACGCCTAATGGTGTTTGTGTGTGCGTTTGTGTTTTTTGCGAGCGCACATTTTTTGTTTTTGCGAGGGGGGGGCGGGGCCTGCTAGTAGTCTTTGAAGTCTCACGTCTGGATCGAGGATCAGTCATTTTCTGGCAGGATACGATGCAACCGGCAACTTAAAGTTTTGGTTTAAAGTATGGTATGTTACACTGTGTAAAAATTCACATTGCAATTGGCAGGAGCACACAGAAAACACGTCTACTCCATGTGTGCGCTCTAGCGATGTGGCTCCACATTAAATGATCCCACTTTTTCATTATCCACACGTCTCAAATGTTGTATGATGTAACATAGCTGAACAGGACACATGATATGTCCACTAACAACATAAAGAAGGGGGCAACATACGTCAAAACCAACGATATTTATTAACTGATCTTGAAAGTATTGGCTTACAAAAGCAAAATAAGTCATCACATAAAAAATAATTCATAGTTAGCTCACACTGTGGAACCTCTGAAAAGTGACAGGTATATAGATACAGACCGCGTTAGCCACTTCACGACCGTGATTTTCTTTCGTTCCAATTTCCCTCCCTTTGTAGAAACCTGTTGAATGGAAAGTCCTAATTGTTTTTTTTGGTCAATTTATCTTCATTCGTACGCTGACTTAAAAGAGGTTTCTGTCAAAGAGCGGATGGAGTTGTTGTACAGAACAGGTGCCATCTTGACATGCCTCTGTCGAAGCTATGTGACGTCCTTATTGGCTTTTACCATAGGCTTTTACGTCCATTACTTATGACACGACATGGAGGGGCGCGCCCTCCCGGAAGCCATAGAGAATGCATTGAGAGCTCTGTTTTGTAAAAAAAAAATGATTTAACATGGGAGTCAATAGGAGAGGTCTGGGGCAATTCTCACTTCGCCCGAATTCGCCCAGAGGGGGCGGGCCCATTTGAAGCACGAATTTTCAATATCAGACGGTCTAGTGGTAGAATCCGACAGAAAAAAATATGAAATTTACATTCATATTTAGCCGTTTAGCAGACGCATTAATCCAAAGCAATTTACAAAGAAATGTAATTTATATCAGGATTTATTATTTTTTTTCCCCATAGGCAGTGTGTCGCCCCAATCGCCCTTATGGACGAGCCGCCCCTGCGCCCCCCCATCATGAAGTGTTTTGAGAAACTGGTCCGGAGTCACATCACAACAAGCCTGCCACCCACTTTTGACCTCCACCAGTTTGCATACAGGGCTACAGAAGATGCCATTGCCACAGCTCTTCACACCACACTTACACGTGGAACAGAGAGGGAATTACGCCAGGCTGCTCTTCATAGACTTCAGCACTGCTTTCAACACGATCATACCAAGCAGACTGGTCACCAAACTGATGGACTTAGGGCCCTCACAGCAAATCTGCTAATGGATAAGAAATTTCATGACAGACCGTTCCCAGACGGTTAGAGTAGGATCCCATCTCTCCTCAGCTCTCAGCATCAGCACAGGGCTGCATGTTGAGCCCCCTACTCTACACCATCTACACCCATGACTGCAACCCCACCCACCCGAGCAATGCCATCATTAAGTTTGTAGATGATACAACTGTGGTGGGGCTCATCTCAGGAGGAGATGAGACTGCATACAGGGAGGAGGTGCAAAGGCTGTTGACATGGTGCACCTTGAACAATCTTGTCCTCAACTCCTCCAAGACAAAAGAGCTGATAGTCTACTATAGGAGGAAAAAATTGGACATGCAACATTTTGCCATCAATGGGGAGAGAGTGGAGAGGGTATCAGACTTCAGCTTCCTGGGCCCTCACATTGAGGAGGACCTTTCCTGGACAAGAAACACAAATGCACTGCGAAAAAAGGCACAACAGAGGCTGTATATCCCGAGGTTACTCAGGAAGAACACATTTAAAAAGAGACTGCTGGGGCCCTATTTTAACGATCAGAAACGCAAGTAGGACAGCGCCAAACGCAAGTAGCTGAGTGGGCGGCTCTATGGCGCATTTGCTATTATAACGGCGGAAAAAACACACTTGCGCCCGGCGCAAATGTCAAATGGGTTGGTCCAAAGGAGGTTACTCAGCCATAGGTGTGGTTTGGGCGTAATATGCAATAAACCAATCAGAGCGTCATCTCACATTCCCTTTAAGAGCGAGGAGCGCATATTCCATAGCGGCTTGTTATTATAATGGCGGAATTACCTGGAGGAAGACCGGAAAAGTTCACAGCTGAGGAGACCGACGTGAGATTTACAACAATTTTTTGGCAAGCCATATATAATTACAAGGAAAATTAAGTATTTACCACATGAGGAAATCATTGTGATATCCATATCCAAGATATTTAAAAAATAGGCATACATATAGCGTACACATTGACCCAAATGATTCAGGTTAATTGAAGCTGCGTGACATTTGATTTATTGTATGGCTTTGTAAAAAGCCGGGAGATAGATATATATGGGGATGCGAGAAACCCTCCAAAAGTCATCGGGGCTGCCTGGTTCACCAGGGCTGGCGTCATCGGGGCTGACTGGTTCTCCAGGGCTGGCGTCATCGGGGCTGCCTGGTTCACCAGGGCTGGTGTCATCGGGGCTGCCTGGTTCACCAGGGCTGGCGTCATCGGGGCTGCCTGGTTCACCAGGGCTGGTGTCATCGGGGCTGACTGGTTCACCAGGCAATGCAGGCATGTCACTGAAGTTGCCCTGCTTTGACCCGGGCTCCACTCTCTGACCAGGCTGAGATTGGGCAGTGGAGGGGCAGTTGGTGGTGTTCACAGGAGCAAGGGCAAGCGTGGCCTGGGAAGCCAGTTCCTGCTGCTGCTGCAGCCAGTGGGTTTCGAAGCTGTCCTGGTCAAAGACCAGCAGCATCTTTGCCTGAAAAGCCCTGAGGCTGAAGCATTCAGGGCCCTGCCTTGACCAGATAGCAGTAGCCCATTCTAGGGCCCTGCCTTGACCAGATAGCAGTAGCCCATTCCGGGCCCTGCCTTGACCAGATAGCAGTAGCCCATTCAGGGCCCTGCCTTGACCAGATAGCAGTAGCCCATTCAGGGCCCTGCCTTGACCAGATAGCAGTAGCCCATTCAGGGCCCTGCCTTGACCAGATAGCAGTAGCCCATTCAGGGCCCTGCCTTGACCAGATAGCAGTAGCCCATTCTAGGGCCTGCCTGAGAGCAAGAGAACTATATGGGCAATACGAGACTGGTCGGTGAGAAAAGTGATGGGCTGGAGAGTCCAATTGCACTGGGTTAAGAAAGCTCGACACCCACCTACACCGCCATTGTAAAGTTGAGGCTTCACAGGGAGATGAAGAGCTGCTGGTGGATGTTGAACTGTAACCCAGACTGGCTGACGGGCTACAATCTCCGGCTGCTGAAACAGTGGCTGTTGGTCTCTGCGATTTTGGATAAGCAATAGGTTCTCAATCATCTTCTTTTTTTTTTTTTATATTTGAAAGAAACACATTTACATAAAAGACATACAAGTAAACAAGGGTACAAAGGACAACAAAAAAGCATACATATGTAACGGGTACAAATATGGGCTGCGCCTTTAAGCTGATGTGAGGTCGCGGGCACGAGCAAAGGAGCCGTTAGAGAAAGAGTAGAGGGAAAGAAGAGAGAAGTTGAGTTGGAAGACGGAGTTGTTCAGAGTCACGATTATAGTTAAGCCATACGTGTTAGTTACATGCTTAGTGTTTTAGACCCGTGACGTTGCTAGGACCGGGACGTGTTTACTTTGACGGTGCCAGTGCCAAAGTTGGGCAGCACCTAGGTTAAGTTACGTTTTGCCGTGAGCGACAACACCCAATAGGCTAGCGCAGGAGGCTAGCCATCACCACTCGACGCTTCACCTGCTAGCTACTTCCCTGAGGAGATTCCGCTGGGAAAGCCATAACTGAGTTGAGCCTGCCATCCATCGGCATCCCAGACGTGATCTCTGTGACCGGTATCTTTACACCACACCATCACATACACTGACTCCTCACACACAGGTTGAACAGTCCGAACGAACTAACGCTGCACTTGTGCTCACACACACACACACACACACACACACACACACACACACAGCCAAACGTTCGCATCTCACTGGAAGGGACATCAGACTGCGTGCATTCCGTGACACACATACACACACACGCGCGGACCCAATACGGATACCATATTGTGGAGTGCTATTTTAATTGTATGTTGTATATATATATGATGTATGCCGGTCTTAGAGTAGTTATTATTGTCAATCTAGTTTGTTAGCTTTTGTTTTTTAACTATCAGAGTGAAGTTTGTGGTATATCAATTATTAATTCCGTGTTGTAGTTTACTACACACTAAGAGTGTTTGTTTTTAACTGTAAGAGAGAAGTTTGTGTAACAATTATTAATTCCTTGTTGTGGACTAAGAGGGTTTGTTTTTAATTCTGTGTTGCTGATTACTACACACTAAGAGGGTTTGTTTTTAATAATTAATTCTGTGTTGCTGATTACTACACACTAAGGGCCCTATCTTGCCGATCAGAAACGCAAGTAGGACGGCGCCAAACGCAAGTAGCTGTGTGGGCGGCTCTATGGCGCAGTTGCTATTTTAACGGCGGAAAAAACACACTTGCGTCCAGCGCAAGTGTCAAAAGGGTTGGTCCAAAGGAGGTTACTCAGCCATAGGTGTGGTTTGGGCGTAATATGCAATAAACCAATCAGAGCGTCATCTCACATTCCCTTTAAGAGCGAGGAGCGCATATTGCAAAGCGGCTTGTTATCGTAATTGCGGAATTACCGGGAGGAAGACCGTGAGGCCACCAGAACGTGTGTTACCAGAAACAATCACAGCAATATTTTCCCATGCTTGTTTGGCTTCTACTTTTCATTTCGCGTTTGCTTGTTTGGTTCTACTTTTCATTTCTCGTTTGTATTTTTTCAGTTACTAGCATTCGTTTTTTGGTGGCAACATATTTGAAATAAAAGTCACAAAAACATACTTTCCGATGTTTTGGGTTCCTCACTGAATCACTAGGTTATGTATGCATGGTAATAATATTGCACCCATCGGCACATGCAGTTCAACCTCACGTCTTCTAAAGTCCTCTAATCTATCCTCATTTACACATCCATAATTCATGGCAATGTTGTGTAAAACACTGGGGGGGGCACGTATGTGAATATGGGTGCAGTCTATAGCGCCAAGCCCGCTTAGCCCGCTCTTGGCTGTCGGGTGTTATGGGAAATGTTATGAATTCCCCAGCATGTCGGACTAGACCTGACGTAACTGCATGTATAGCCGAACTTATTGTAGACTGTGATAGGGATATTGTGCGTCTGTCCCCAGCTCATCTGCCAGAGAGAGAGAGAGAGAGAGAGCGAGCGAGCGAGTGAGTGTGAGTGTGTGCGCGCGCGCGCGCGCGTGCGGCCAGCCACTGATCAGGCTGTCCTCTCTACCGATCTCTCCCTCTCCCTCCCTTTTCTCCTTATCTCGCCGCAGAAATGTGATAGGGACAGTGTGCGTCTGTCCCCAGCTCATCTGCCAGGAGTTGGCAGACATCAGAACCGCCATTACAATTAACCTGAATCATTTGGGTCATTGTGTACGCTAGATGTATGCCTATTTTAAAAATATCTTGGATATGGATATCACAATGATTTCCTCATGTGGTAAATACTTTATTTTCCTTGTAATTATATATGGTTTGCCAAAAAATTGGTGTAAATCTCTCGTGAAGACGACAGAAGTAAAGTGTAGCCTATAGGTCCTATACTGTGCGGGCGCCCTTAAAATAGCGTTCTGAATACGCGTTACAGACTTTAGACATTGCGCCTCTGACATTAGACCAGCTTTTTTGTGGTCAATGGCGCACGGCGCACGGCGTTTTTTTGAAACTGCAAAATACCGCTTGCGCCAGAGAAACGCCTTCTCTGTTCCGCCCGCACCCATGTCGACGCAAGTTCATTTCGAAGCGCGCCTCTGGAGGGAAAATCGCGCTGTGCGCCGGGTGCAAGATAGGAATGATACATGCGTCGGTGACAATGTCAATTGCGCTGGGTGCAAGATAGGGCCCTAAGAGTGGTTGTTTTAACTATTAATTATCAATTCTGTGTTGCTGCTTACTACATACTTAAAGATTATTTGTGTTTTTAAACTATCAATTTCTAATTCAGTGTTGTGGGTTACTTACCTGGGGGTAGGGGCGCCTCATCTATTTAGCTGGCTTTAGATAGAGTGGAGTTTGTGTCAGGTCAGTGTAGTGCCTTACTTCAAGCTCTGCATACTGCATACACGGTAAGTGGGGAGGGGCACTAGACATCTCCCTGCAGCCCGAAGTTAAACCCTATCTCAAGGGGCGGTGCCTAGCCTGGGCTGCTAAACAGACAACAACCTGTTTGTTTACACAGACAACGAGGTCATAGGCATTGGGTGTGGAGGACCTAGATCCTGTCCCACTCAGTTCCCCTCAGCTAAGTAAAAGTCTATTACCCCTACAAGGCGGCGGCAATTCTCCTGACCGCTACACATATCTTAAATGTATAAGTCAGCCATTTTCATATTTAAACTGTAAATTAACTCCATGACAGCCAAAAACATAAAAATAAAAAAAAATTAAAATAATGATAACAACAGAAACTTGAGCAATACAATTTGAGTAAAGAGATATAGAAATTATTGATCTTCATCCCAATTTTTTATCATTTCTAACTTTTGCCAACCATCTGATTGTGACTGTCTTTTATTTTGTATCATAATCTTGGTCAATAAATAATGGTGTTTTAGAAACACTAGTGCAGTGGCCGTAGGAGTCATGCATTCTGTAGTGTTAGCAGACGTAGGTGTAGCTGTTGGGTAGTGTAATGGCAAGACATATTTGCACTCCACATAGGTACAGGTTACACTGAAGTATTATTGTGATGCATGTTTCCTTTTCATTAAGAAATGTTTTAATGTTAGCCTTTTTGGAGATATACCAACAAATAAAGTTTGAGATTATGTAGTGGATGCAGTTGAATATAGATGTCAAAGTTGCTGTCTAAACTATAAACTAAATGTCATAAAGAAAGAAATTATTTAAAATGAAGTTATGGTTGAAATAGGATCACTTCTTTATTGTAAGGGTAAGTGTAGTGTAAGAGTGGTCATGCAGTTGGACTCAAATGTAGGTTAATTTTATTGAATGTATGTAGCCTACTGTACTGTGACTTCGATAATGCTAGCTTTGACAGCCCACTCTCAGACAGATCGTAATAAATGTCCTTACAATGGGAACACAGTTTAAATAGGCTACTCTGCTGGAGATGGCGTTACTATCCCCGCCCCGAATTTAGTGCAGGATTGGGAGGATAACATGACAACGTGGCCCAACATAATTTACAGCGAGATTTGCGCTGACTGGAGATGGTGTTACTATCCCCCACCCGAATTCAGTGCAGGTCTGTGAGGATAACATGACAACGTGGCCCAACGTAGCTTACAGCGAGATTTGCGCGTATTTCGTGGACTTCATAACAGATAGGAAAGCAATGGACAATCTGAAAGCCTCCGAGGCTTATCAATAAGCTACCATTTGTAGCGGTGTATACTCAAACGATAACCCATAGTGCCTAACGCAAACGATAAAATAGAAATATCTCGCGAACTATGAATTCAGAGAGAGAGTTGTATAGAGTAAAATTCATGCGTTTTGCATATGCCATGTATAAGTGCTGTAATCACAGTTACATTTCAACCATGCTTATGAAATGAGTTTGCCAAGTTGTAAGTCGAATAAGTGCAGAAATGTACTGTAAAAATATGCTATACTATATGCAATAAATATGCAATATGAATATTTTGATGGATTACTATTCCCTGTCTGTTAGATGACTGTACAACTCTAGACATTACTTTGAAACTTAATATAAAGAAGCAGGGACGGACTGGCCGTCGGGCATACCGGGCGTTTGCCCGCTGGGCTGAGGTGCAATATGGGCCGATAGTCCCGAATTTTTATTTTGTATTTTTTTTCCTGACCGGCTGGCCCACGAAAGTAGTTCATCAGCGGCCCTACTGACACTGGGCTGGCCCAATCACATCCCCTGGGCTGACCCAACACAAACCCCTTTCGATTTCTGCCTATAATGCATTAGGACGGTAAAAAAAAACCTCAGCGTGGCCCATGGCCTTGACATGCTTGACACGCGCACGCTAGTCTGCGGCCCATTGGCTGTCTTCTTGAGTGACTAGGGGCTCGTCCAATCATATCAGCAAACACCTTCTACCTTTAGCTAAATGTTTGCCACGGCAGCTCCCGTGGATGACAGTGCTGGTGACTACAGCCGCTGCCAGGGAGATACGATACAACGACCTACGGTAAGCTTACTGATCATGAATTAAAACGTCTCTAAAATATGTTTGACTATGTTCTATGGCCAAGTTCGTTTGCATTGTAAATACATGACAAGTCTGTAGCTGTTGCTAGCCCTCAGCCTACTGTACTCTGAAACAGCCAGCCGTTAGCCTACACTCTATGTTGTGTGTTTGAGTGGTGCGCGGTGCCATGTCAATTGTTCCGAAAGCCCAGTATTCCCAAACCCTGGTATTCCGAAAATATGCCAATTTGTCCAGATCCGAATTATGATAGCCCGTTATACGCTCCAGTTTCAGGGGCGTAGTTCAAACGTTAATGCCACCTCATCAAGCGCGTTTCCTACAGGAGGAAATAGACTCCCTTCTAGAAAAGGGAGCAATACAGCCTGTCCTCTCGGAGACGAGAACAGGGGGTTCTTCAGCCGCTATTTTCATGGAAAATATCGACCGATCTTATACCTCCGTATTCTGAACAAAGCTTTAAAGTGTATGATGTATATTGTATTGCATTTAGATTAATTAAGACCACCACCTCAACACACAAACTCTTGTTGAACTCATAAAGTAGTAGGTTCAGTGACGTGCGGTGAGACAGCTGTCTTCTGGAGCTTCTGCGAGCCCGTGAATCAATGTTTCGTTGGAATCATGATGTAACGTTGTTGTAGCGGGAATACACAGCAATGCTATTTTCTAATTGGCAGGTCATATGTATGATTCTAGACTTCGCTAAGCACTGAAGCGACTGAAACGGTGAATTTTGATCACATTCAGCGAAGTTAACAGGTAAAACGGGAGAAAAATAGGGCGTCTTTAGGCCGTCCTGCCTAAAAGTAGGGCGTCCCGTTTCTTCTTATTTTTTAGTAGACTATAGGGCAGACGCCCTGCTAGCTATAAGCCTGGTTGGTGTAGACATTCGAGAGACCAAAAAGACTGAAAAGGTGTGTTATCGAATTTAGTGGGCCGGTTCAAAATGCCCGGGCCGATTTTTTGTCCCAGTCCGCCCCTGTAAAGAAGCTTAAACGAATAGATAAAATCAATCACTGTCTTAAGATTACCTGAGCAAAAGTCTGTATCTGTTCACCAAGAAGAATTTGAATGCGGACCTCCTTATCGTATCCAACGCTATCCAACGCTATTCTGAACTTTGAGTGAAGGCAGGCTACGCGTATAGCCTTTTTGGAGATACACCAACAAACACAGTTTGAGATTATGTATGGATGCATAAAACATAGGTCCCTAACTTTCAAAGAATACGTCCCTATGCAACTTTCAAAATTAATCAGTTCGATGCACGTCAATAGGCTAGCTAATTTATATAGGCAATTTTACGCCCAAATCGCTGGTCTACGTCACAATGGATTGGCTCCCGTTGAAATGCATTGGGTTTAGAAATCGCGTTGCTCATAACGGTGACATGGGTTTGTACCGTACGGCAAATGGTAAAATACAAATATCTCGCGAACTATGAATTCAGAAATCTTTAAAATCAAGGAGGCACAGGTTCATGACATGCGTAAGCTACATGCGAAATCTCATAACTAACGTAACTACCGTCAGGGAGATACGCCTGTCACAGACAGACAGACACACAGTGTCACAGTTACATTTCAACCATGCTTATGAAATGAGTTTGCCAAGTTGTAAGTCGAATAAGTGCAGAAATGTACTGTAAAAATACGCTATACTAATAAACAATATGAATATTTTGATGGATTATTATTCCCTGTCTGTTAGATGACTGTACAACTCTAGACATTAGTTTGAAACTTAATATAAAGAAGCTTAAAAATAAACGAATAGATAAAATCAATCACTGTCTTAAGATTACCTGAGCAAAAGTCTGTATCTGTTCACCAAGAAGAATTTGAATGCGGACCTCCTTATCGTATCCAACACTATTCTGAACTGTTAGATGACTGTACAACTCTAGACATTACTTTGAAACTTAATATAAAGAAGCTTAAAAATAAACGAATAAATGTATCTGTTCACCAAGAAGAATTTGAATGCGGACCTCCTTATCGTATTCAACGCTATTCTGAACTTTGAGTGAAGGCAGGATATATTGTGACGTAATTGTTACGTAATTTCGGTGCACAATCGGTCAGTGGGACTTGCTACGGGAAACGATAACCCAAAGTGCCTACGGGAAACGGTAAAATACAAATATCTCGCTAACTATGAATTCAAAAATCTTCAAAATCAAGGATGCACAGGTTCATGACATGCGTAAGCTACATGCGAAATCTCATAACTAACGTAACTACCGTCAGGGAAATACGCCCTAGACGGACACACAGAGATTTCTGGATTTATAGATAGACTAGTCCAGTGCCCGTAGGAATTATGCATTCTGTAGTGTTAGCAGACGTAGGTGTAGCTGTTGGGTAGTGTAATAGCAAGACATAGTTGCACTCCACATAGGTACAGGTTACACTGAAGTATTATTGTGATGCATGTTTCCTTTTCAATAAGAAATGTTTTAATGTTGTATAGCCTTTTTGGAGGTATACCAACAAATAAAGTTTGAGATTATGTAGTGGATGCAGTTGAATATAGATGTCAAAGTTGCTGTCTAAACTATAAACTAAATGTCATAAAGAAAGAAATTATTTAAAATGAAGTTATGGTTGAAATAGGATCACTTCTTTATTGTAAGGGTAAGTGTAGGGTAAGAATGGTCATGCAGTTGGACTCAAATGTAGGTTAATTTTATTGAATGAATGTATGTACTGTACTGTATGACTTCGATGATGCTAGCTTTGACAGCCCACTCTCAGACAGATTGTAAGCTAATAATGTCCTTACAATGGGAACACAATTTTCAATACTCTGACTGGAGATGGCGTTACTATCCCCCACCCGAATTCAGTGCAGAACTGGGAGGATAACATGACGACGTGGCCCAACATAATTTACAGCGAGATTTGCGCGTATTTTCGTGGACTCCATAGAAACAGATGGGAAAGCAATGGACAATCTGAAAGCCTCCGAGGCTTATCAATATAAGCTACCATTTGTAGCGGTGTAGTACTCCACTCTTGCGTTGTGATTTGATTGGCACCCAGCCGTTTATTCATACACTCTGACAGGTTTAATGAACACAGAGCAAAGGCGATCACACACAGTATCTTCGGAATGACAGCCTCTCCCAGCCAGGGTAAATGCAGACTGAGGTTTATAATATTGCAATAATGAGAAAACAAAATACACACGAATTACAACATATACATCGGACACTAATACATCGGAAAACCTCTCTCATTGCGTCAGTAGATGAATGAACGTATGGTCAGTGGTCTAGGCTAACCGTGTTCTAGGCTAACACACGACTGTTCTATGACTATAACATCATTCACGTCGCGCGGGTCCGCCCCTCTTTCTCTGAATTACTACAGTACCCATAAAGCAACGAAAACAGGTAAGAGACATTTTTGTAAGTAGGTAGGCTATTAGTGACCTTCAGGTTTTAGGGGGGAGGGGTGAATGGGGGTCATTCCATTCCATAAAACATAGGTCCCTAACTTTCAAAGAATACTTCCCTATGCAACTTTCAAAATTAATCAGTTCGATGCACGTCAATAGGCTAGCTAATTTCACAGCTAATTTTACAGCAATTAACGTAAACAGGTTCAATTTACTTACAGATGAGCAGGCCTACTCCAGACGTCGAAGTGTGTGTTCATCGAAGTGTGTGTTCCTCATGAATAGCCTACACTATAGAATGCTTTACGCCCAAATCGCTGGTCTACGTCACAATTGATTGGCTCCCGTTGAAATGCATTGGGTTTAGAAATCGCGTCGCTAAACCCAATGCATTTCAATGCACGGCAAACGATAAAATACAAATATCTCGCGAACTATGAATTCAAAAATCTTCAAAATCAAGGATGCACAGGTTCATGACAATGGCGTAAGCTACATGCGAAATCTCATAACTAACGTAACTACCGTCAGGGAGATACGCCCTAGACGGACACACAGAGATTTCTGGATTTTTAGATAGATAATGAACGATTCCAATTTAATATATTTTTATTTTTTGAAAATAAAACCATCTTCTCAAACCTATCCCACCTTTTGGAGACATCTGCTGGGTCCATGTCTTCTCGGTGACTTTCTGTCAGGGCCAGGCTCGGGAAGCGAACCCTGGCCGCTGGTTCTCTGGTCCAGAGAGCTGCTCACTGAGCTAACAGGGAAGTAGGACCCAGGTGCGAGATGCTTGAATGAATAGTTGTTTAATCACTTCTCAAAAACAGGAAAATCCAAAAACGCAAAAGGCATAATCCAAACACTCAAGAAATAATCAAAACTGAGAACCAAAGCAGAGAAGCTGATTTTAACAAACACAAGACTAGGACAAACAAAAGATTTACAAAGACTGTGACTAGACTAGAACTGGAACTAGCTAACATGAATAACCTAAAAGCCTTGAGGGGCTAGAGAGCCCTGAGAGACTCAAAAACACGAAACATGAAAACTAGAACCCAGTACTGACCAGAGCACAGTAAGTCACAACACAAAAAACCACCAGGTATAAATACAACACTTAATTGGTCATTTGGCAATTAACTAACAAACAGGTGGAAACAATCAAAGAAACAGACACAGGAAGTCAACAAAAGCACATGTACAAGCATAACAAACAGAGGAAGCACATGTAGACACATAATCACACCACAAGCCTCTAGTTGGCAGCCTCTAGAGTCCCAACTCGTGACACAGAGGTCTCAAGTCGTGACAATTTGTCTCTCTGTTGTGTTATAAGTCTTGTGTTTTTATAGTATTAATATGCATATATATATATATATATATATATGTACAATCTATATTTGTATTGTTTTTGTGTCTGAGAGCTGTTACCTTAATTTCAATGTACTTGTGCAATGACAAATAAATATACTTATTCTATTCTATTCATCCCACTGGTTCCAGAGGGAGATTCAGAGAGAGAGAGAGAAAGGGGAAACTTTGCTCCCTACGCTCTGCTCGCACCATGCTCAAAGTTGCGTACTTCTTACGATACAACGCTCCACTTACTGACGTAGAATACAGGCATACATGCTAACACTACTGATTTACTGACTGCAACGCCTCACCATAGTTTGGTATGTTAGTGTTCTTGTTAGTTGCTAAAAAATGAATAGTGTTTTGGCTTTAACTCTGTGTGACCTTCCGTTATTTGCCATGGTCTGTGAGCCAGACATGACAGTAGATTGTCACTGTTGCATGTGTGCATTACAAAATCACACAACAACCTATGACAACTCATGCAGCAACTTCTGAGAGTTATTCAACAAAAAAAGCTTTTGTCCTCTCCCCAGAGCCCTGGTTAACCAGGCTTGACAGACAGTCTATGGTTGAACAGAGGCCCCATTCCATTAGCACGTCCATCTTTACCCCCTTTCAGACTTGCATGACTATTGATCGGCACTTGGCGGTTGGTTAGTTGACTGAAAATGCAGCACCAAAACAATGACAGGCCTCCCACTCTTAATCTTCACTTCATTTAACATTAATGCTTTCCACCCTTCTTAGACATTCGACGCCCAGCTTGTTATTAGGATGGCTACTAAATTCACCATCTGACTGACTTTGTTGTTGAAACATGGAGAGAGAGAGAGAGAGAGTGTGTGTGTGTGTGTGTGTGTGTGTGTGTGTGTGTGTGTGTGTGTGTGTGTGTGTGTGTGTGAGTGTGTGTGTGAGTGTAAGGGGCACATGGAAACAATAAACCATGGTTCAATAAGGAGGTGAGGCTATTGAGGAGAGAGAAGGAGGTGGCCCACAGGAGCAGAGACAAGGAGGCGTACACCAAAGCCAAATATGCCCTCAGCAAAGCCATCCAGCATGCTAAAGGGGTGTATAAGACTAGGATTGAACAACAGGTTGGGGATAAGAACACCAGGGCGGTCTGGAAGGGCCTACAATCTGCCACGGGCTACAAGAAGAAGCCCCCCCCCCCCCACACCTCTAACGACCCAAATCTACCAGACCAGTTCAACGTGTTCTGCACAAGGTTTGAAGCACCAAGTGGGCCTCCACCACCCCCGCCTCCCTCCCCCGGCCACCTCCTCACCTGCTCCACTAGTCATCACTGAGCATGAGGTTCGGAGGCTCTTCAAAGGCCAGAACACCAGAAAGCGTGTGGGCCGGACATGGTGTCACCTGCTGCCCTCAAGCACTGTGCCAGCGAGCTGGCTCCAGTGTTTACGGACATTTTCAATCAGTCGCTTCAATTATGCCATGTACCTGCCTGTTTCAAATCTGCTGTCATCATCCCTGTACCAAAAAAGCCCAAGATCACCTGCTTGAATGACTACAGACCGGTCGCCCTCACCTCTGTAGTCATGAAAGTATTTGAACGCCTGGTCCTCTCCTATCTAAAAGCATCCACTGACCACCTCATGGACCCCCATACAGACCCAACCGCTCAGTAGATGATGCAATCAACATAGCCCTTCACTACATTCTACAACACCTGGACTATCGGAACACCTTTGCAAGAGTCCTGTTTGTGGATTATAGTTCTATAGTTAACTGACCCATCTGAACATCCACCCCCTCACCTGCTTATGTATTACAGATTTTCTCACTGACAGGAGACAGTATGTCAGGTTGGGCCCGCATCTATCACAGCCCCGCACAGTTAACACCGGTGCCCCCCAGGGTTGTGTGCTGTCCCCCCTGCTCTTCTCCCTTTACACGAATGACTGCTCCTCCCGTGACCCGTCTGTCAAGACCATCAAGTATGCAGACGACACCACCCTGATAGGTCTCATCAGCAACAACAACGAGTCTGCCTACCGGAGGGAGGTCGCCCATCTAGAGTCCTGGTGTGCAGTCAGCAACCTAGAGCTCAACGTCAACAAGACATTGGAGATGATTGTGGACTTCCGAAAAAAGGTTCAGACATATCCCCCACTTGTCATCAACAACTCATCTGTCACTGTAGTCGAACATTTCAAATTCCTAGGCACAACCATCACCTACACACTAAAATGGGACAATAACATCACTCAACTTGTGAAGAAAATCCAGCAGCGCCTGTTCTTCCTTCGGCAGCTGAGAGGACTTCAGGTCAGCCCCCCCATCATGGTGCAGTTCTACAGGGCCATCATTGAGAGTGTGCTTACATCCTCACACTCGGTCTGGTATGACTCTGCCTCTGCCCGCTCTAAGGCCAGGCTCCAAAGAGTCGTACGGGCTGCAGAGCGCATCATCGGCTGCCCCCTTCCTTCCATCAAGGACCTCCACAGCTCCAGATCCCGCAGGAAAGCTGTGAAGATCACAGCAGACCCCTCATATCCTGCCAACTGCCTCTTTAACCGTCTCCCCTCTGGACGGCGATATAGGGCCATCATGACAAAAACCTCACGTCACTTCAATAGCTTTTTCCCCCAAGCAATAGCCCTCATAAACAGCCCTTGCACATGAGCTTTATGGCTCCTCTCAGCACTTTATTTATTTAACTTATTTAACACTTCTATTATTGCACTACCTCCATGGTCATACTGGTACTTTCTTGTATTGTTGTTCTGTCTTGTCCCTTTGTTCTGTTCTATGTTCTATTTGTAAGGCTCCAGCCTGCATGGAGAATACCATTCAAAATTCCTAGTACCTGTGTACATGGCGAAATAAAGACATTGAATTGAATTGAATGCATGTGATAGGATGGAGGCATAGACTAAGGAAGATCATTTTTAGTTGATAATATTGGACAGGATGTGATGTTTGATTACATTTCACAATCCATTTCAAATGAGCAAAAGAATCTCTCAGGTCATCCATTTTCTCCTCTGAGGACCTCATAAGTCTTAGAACTGGTATGCAGGGAAGCACTGAAAGGTATCACTCCCCCGCCATTCCCATTGAGAGAGGAGGCGTAGGATGCACATGCTGTCATTTGTGCATTTGCACAAGTCCACAGTCTGCACAATGGTGATCAAACGGGGGTCGACCTGATCTGACAGGCTATCCACCAAATGAAAATAATACAGATTCAGTTAATGGATCTCAAACATCAAAAGAAGGGATGTCAAAGGACAAATATACAGTATAAACCCTCATCCCATAATCCCTTATCTCTTGACCTTTAACTTTCAGTCTGATTTATCATGTATACAAATAGCTCCAGTCAATTACATCGTTTTGAGGAGAAAACTGTGATTTGTGATAACTGTAACTCGGGGCAAACTAAAATAAGCCTGGGAATTTGCTGTCAAGTTTTCCCAATTTGATAAGCCAAATTCAAACTGATGCACAGTGTTTATTGAACGACAAATAATGTATTAATCTGTATTGAACGTTGAACCTCTTTTTGAATAAAACTTGTGTGGACAGAAAGTAAATTGTTCAAAGTCTCCACAGAGGTGCCTGCAGACACAGCACGCCTTCCTTGTCTGCCTCAGGTTCACCTGATTGATCAAAATGCAGGCACCAGTCATCATTTGGACAGCCTGACATGATCATCAAATACGATGTTGTATTCATTTAATTCCGAATGAATGAGTGCCTGATCCCCCTTAAAGCAAAGATGCATCTGCTTGAGGTCGCCCGGGTAGAGATAGGCAGGGGGAGAGGTCGTGTGGCAGAAAGGGAGGGGAAGCAACATGTGGTAAATGTACACAGCATACACATGGTAAATGTACACAGCATACACATGGTAAATGTACACAGCATACACATGGTAAATGTACACAGCATACATGTGCTAGATGTTGCACAAAAAGAAAAAAAATCTCACACATTTTTGTGTAAGAAAAGCATTCATTGTCCATGAAAAGAATACATCTTTAACATTACATCACGTGAGGATTTGTGTAGACCAAGTAATATTTCATAGGGACATATTTAATGCCCAAGTAATATTTAATACGGACATATGTAACAACCAAGTTATATTTCATAGGGACATATGTAATGACCAAGCCATTAAGTTGTAATATTTTATAGGGACATATGTAACGACCAAGCCGTCACCGTTGTAATGTTTTACAGGGACATATGTAATGACCAAGCCATCACTGTTGTAATGTTTTATAGGGACATATGTAACGACCAAGCCGTCACCGTTGTAATGTTTTACAGGGACATATGTAATGACCAAGCCATCACCGTTGTAATATTTTATAGGGACATATGTAATGACCAAGCCATCACCGCTGTAATGTTTTACAGGGATATATGTAACGACCAAGCCGCCACCGTTGTTATGTTTTATAGGGACATATGTAACGACCAAACCATCACTGTTGTCCATGATCCACCTCTCTAGCTCGACACCAGTGCCAACACTACATGAACGTGACTTTCATGTTTCTACCACCCAACGTGGATTTTAATTACCAAAATGACATCAGAACAGATGATCAGAGATGCATTGTCATTGTCAGCACGTGGAAGACCAGTGTCGCTGCACAATCGCAGGGCAGTAAAGGAATTTTCCCCAAAGTTAGACTATTAAAGGGCTTTTTGTTTTTATCTGTGAGCTCAGCAACTTGGCATCTGTGTTGTTAAAAACACCCGACTACAAACATTTTGATGTTTACATTTTGAACTCAGATAATGATCAGACGGGAAACTGAAGAATATTGATGTTTTTCTGTCTTTTTTTTCCTATACTTTGTAGGTAGTTGCAACTCATGTAAATCCCTCCCCTATCACATTTGTGCCTCATTCATTTACATCCAAATGGTATTTTTTTTTTGAGTTTTCGTCTTAGAGACATAAAAAGAACAACCACGGAAACATTGAACCCTTTTCTAATATTATTGCTGAGGTCTTCTAGAATAGAATCATATATTCCATTTGTGCATCAATGTTTTTAGTTAAGCAAAATGTACAAAAACATCAAGGCATGTCAGTCAACTTAGAAAAGTCTAAAAGGCCTTGGACCTTAGAGTGTTAACCTGGCTCCCCCACCACTATGCAGCCTAGTCAAGTTTAGAACAGCAGCAACCAGTGCTACTCGAGGGGCAGCAAGAGGAGACTGTAATATTCCTTTAAAAAACAGAGTATTTGGACAGTCTGTTTTCTCAGTTAGGTCAGCCCAGGAATGGAACCATCTCCCACAGAACATAAGAGAATCAACCTCATTCAACAGCTTTAAAATAAATCTTAAAACATGGTTAATAAATTACCAAAAATGTGATCATTAGTGGGTAGGCAATATAACTTATATATTGGGATTTGATTTTATTTTCAATTTTTTGTCATTGTTATGTTTGATATATGGGCCATTCTACCGAATTGATGAAAAGTCATGTCGGATATATTTTGACATTTTTTATGGTTTATTCCCAAAACTTTGTCCGTATGTATATTGTACCAAATCTAAAGTACACATATCTAGTAAAAGAACAGTCAAGTTTTATATTGTATTTTCAGAATGTGTTGGAATGTTTTTCCTCTTCCAAAAATTGTCACTACCGAAACATCACATTTACTATAGTAAAAAAGTATTAGTATTGACTTGTTCAGATTGTGTTTCCTTCCCTTCTCTGAAGAGTATTTTTACAAATATTTCTTGAAGGTTTTCACAATGAAATCCATATAAATGAATTTTTTACCAAATTTGAAATTAAATCATTGAAAGTGTTATTTAAAGGCATTGAAATGTAGATGTCAGGGTTGGGGACAGCTACTTCCCAATAGAAAGTACCCTATAAATGATGATTTTGTATATATTTAGCTTATCACTATCTCATGTAATGCATTGGGTTTATATAGACCATACCATTTTCTAATTAAATATCTATGCCTAAATACCTAATTGTTTTGTAAATAGTTTTTATTGTTGAGGGACTGCATATTACACGGATTCGGTAGAATGGCCCATATATGTTAATTACTTTTTTAAGTTGTTAAGCCATTTCCACTCTGGCAGGGGGACTGATAGAGATTATTTCCAAACACTGTTAATGACTTAAGAATATAATAATCAAGTGACTTGTTTGAATATATTCCTGTGAATTATGTGCTTATGAAAGCAGGAGCATGGCTTTTCTCTCTGTGTGTGTAACTAGAATATTAGGTGCCACTAAGTCTGCATATGAGCAAGAGCATGTTTAGACCAGAGGAGATAAGAAAGGAACTGTGCTTCTTCCGACCTTGTGCAAAACCGCCATCCTTGCAAGACAGGGAGCCTCGGACGTGAGAAATCCACCACGTGATCATCCCTGCTCAAAGCTAAACTTCTGACTATATAAACTTTGTGCGAAGAGTTTATCAGGGCTTCACTGTCAGCCTCGGCTGGTAGGGGAGCCCAATTGCAATTGTTGTTGTTTGTCTGTCTAATAAATATACTTTCATGCAGCTCCGGAGTCCTGAGGTAACTAGGGTGATTTTTCACCTATCAGGGACTGCCCATGGAAACTACACTTTTGGCTACAATTGGGTGCATTTACATTTGAATGTTTTGTGGCATCACGAGAGGACGTGTGGTAGAGGGGCGTTATGTTCCTCTCCCGGAATGGCTATCACACCACAAGACGGCTGCCGGGAAAACTCCATCTCCCAGGATGCACTACACAGACAGGTGCAAATGCCTCAGCCCTCTAATTGAAGCTGGAGCTCAGGTGTGGGGGAGGGAGAGAACAAAAGGATTGGAGACACACACGAAACGAGGAACACCGTGCGTGGCAAAAGCTCAGTTCGCTGGCTGAGAGACTTTAAGCTGAAACTACAGTTGGGAGAATTTAAGTTTGGGAACTTTAAGAAACCTACGGTATGTTTGACTTTTGAAGATTTTTATGTTTTCTTCCCGAAGGACTCTTTTGTTGGTTAAATAAACCGGATTCCTCGTTTTACAGCAATTTTGCCTGCTCTGTCCAAGTCATTACGCACTGCCCTACACCCCGCGCAGTGGTCAAGCCTCTTGTGATACCACAGTTTATTAATGCACACTGTTCCTCTTCATCAAATGAACAAACAAACTGGAAAAAAAAATTAAATAATAATAATCACTTAGTCTGTGCTTTATCCACGCATGTTAATATTACTAACTTAAACTGCAATTTTAGCCCCTATATAGAGACATACAAAGGATTATAGTGCAACCTTATGCTCTCAATGGGCAAAGTCAATGCACCAAGTGTCACAAATGGGGTGTGTGTACATTTTTTATTGCAAAATAAGTTATTAAAAATGGCAATTTGTTACAAAGTCTCTATATTAATGCTTCATAACGTTAAGATTAATGTTCGCAAAATAGTGAAAAGATGAGGAGGAAGGCTAGTTTTCATTTGATTGTTACGGTACAGTAGACTTGTCTATTTTTTTGTTTGATATTTTAACATTTCCCATAGATGTGCTGATACAAGCTTATCTTTTTTTCATAGATCACAGACTGTGATGAGCCTTAAGCCAGAGACACACAAACCCATCATCAAAGAACTAGCAGTGAGCTCAGCCTGAGCCAATTTAAACGTGCTGAACCAGTGGCAAAGGTGCGGAACATACTGGAAAAACTAGGGCCACAGACAATCACTGACAGTGCCATATGTCCTCAATGCAAAATGTCAGTTTGATTAACACAAAGTGAAAAAAACTAATCACAACAATGCTTGAATTGTTCTGCACTACATATACATTATATGTGTTATATATTTCGGTTGAAAACTAAATTTAATAAACAAAAACCTTCTTAACGTACAGTATTAGGTTGTTAAAATACCCTCTTCATTATTCAGCAGGTAATATTCATCCTGTTATTTTTCACCCTCACAAATTCAGGCTGCCAAATTTCAGGGCCCGTATCCTTAAAGATTCTGAGAATCCTCTCAGAGAGCTCCTAACTTAACCTAAAAATTCCTTGCCAGGAGTTTTAGCTTAGAAGTGATTCCAGAACATTTTCAGTGAACTCTGAGCCAGGAATGGATGAAAAATCCTATCTTAGTGAGGAGGTGTGGTTGACCCCGTTGCTAGGTATGAGTCATCATTTCAAAAGCCGTGATTGGTTGATCCTACAAGTTTGATGAAAATGAACTTTTGGTGATAATGAGCAAAGGATGTACCCTCAAATCAATAAACATAATTATACACTCTAATCTTATGCAGACTATAATTGTAAATAATATTTTACATTCAAGAAAATATCTGGAAAATGAATAGTAAGCTGTAGGGGTTATAGCCTAACATTAGAATCTAAAATATGTGAAAACTTAAGCTCATTACACCCTGTTCAAATAATGATTTGTGTCTCATTTGCTCATATTAATATCCTAGCTGGCATATTTTGTACTTTCACTTCCATATGGACCCCATTGAAAACAAGATGGCCTATCTCAAGGGGCTGTCCTTAATGAAGTAGAATTTGCAACTCAGTGTGAACTTAACGAGGGTAACACAGCTCAGCTTTTAACAATGTCTGTGATTGCTGGCTGGTCTATTTATGAAGGCTTGTTAACAAATATCCTACAAACACAGAAAATGGAGAAAAAAAGGAATCGCAAGCCGAACTGGACTGAGGAGCAAGGTTTGTTGCTGGCCCAGTTGGTGAACGAACATAAAGGTATGTTACGAGGAAAATTTGGCCCAACTGTCACTAGCCAAGGCAAGAGGCGCGCCTGGGACACAATATCCCAAACAATCAATGCCTCTTTTCCACTGGTGGTGCGGACAGGCGACGATTGTGAGAAAAGGTGGTATGTGCTGCAGTCCAAGGCAAAAGATGAGATTGCAGCACACAAGCGGGAATCCTCACTCACAGGTGAGCAAAATACTATGGCCTACCACATAATCTGGCAACTTGCTCCTGCTGGCAAAGTTAATTTACATGCCTAAGTACTGTGTTCATTGACTGTTTCTTTCTAGGGGGTGGACCACCTGCAAAGCGGCTGTCCCAGGTGGCCGACACTGTCTTTCAAGTCCTGGGACACTCTGAGGTCAGTGTCACCGGGCTGCCAACAGGCATTGACACGTCAATGATGCAGGCCCTTGAAATGCAGCAAAGGTAGGACACAGGGTTATTCATATCAACAGTGTTTATTCATTGCAGAAGCCATTTCATGTGTTATCCATGCTCATTGAATTAAATTAATTTAATCAAAACAATAATTAAACTAGGCCTATGTATTTCTGTAGCATGGAGCCATCACAAGAATCGGGCCCATCAAGTTTGCCGCCTGAACCATCTGCAGCTGCTACTCAGGATAGCCCGGCGGATCAAACACCATTCCCATCCGCAGCACCTGCTCCGTCAGCATCCCTGCAGGAGAGAAGATTGCAACTCACAATTGATGTGTTTGAACAACAAAAAAAAGTCCTTTCCCTTCAGGAGGAGTACTACCGCCTTAAAATTGAACACCTAAAAAATAAACCATTTAGAGATTGTGTTCTGTGTCTTGCATTTAACAATTGCAGGTGATGTGCAGTAAAACTGTGGTAGTTCTTAATACCATCACAAGTTCTCAAATGACATGGGGCTACAGCTTGCCTGAAATGTAAATTTGTGAAGTTTGCCCTGTAAGGCAGTCCACTCTGGGCTAGGTTCCCCTGTGGAATGTGAATATCTTCTTCACCACCATCCTCATCGTTGTCTCCATCCTCATCCTCATCGCCATCCTCCAGAGGTTCTACAATCTGTCTAACCTTGCAAATATTGTGTAATATTGCACAGGCTATGATGACTTTGCTGACTTTTTCAGGCCTCAGCCGCACCTCTCCGTGGAGAACATGAAAGCGCCTCTTAAGCTGGCCTATGCCACGCTCCACCACCGCTCTTGTTGTCTTGTGGGCCCTACAATAGAATACAGACCTTTAATTATTTGATTGAAATATTGCACCACTTGGATGCTCTAACATATTGCTTGCATTTCATTTCCATGATTTTTGTATTGTTTGCCTTACCTGTTATAGTTTAGTTGGGGCCCTTGGCGTGGCTGGAGGTAAGGTGTAAGGAGCCATGGTTTGCATGGGTAGCCACTGTCCCCTAACAAGTGGCAATTAGCTGGCACATAGCGTCTCTCAAAAAGCTGTCTGATGCCACTCTCGGAGAGCATTCTCGCATCATGTGTGGAGCCTGGCCATTTAGCCACAATGTCCAAAATCTTACAGGCCGCATTGAACACTATTTGCACATTGATGCTGTGGAAATTCTTCCTGTTAACAAAGACAGCCTCGTCCTCTGATGGCGCAATTATTCTCACATGTGTTCCATCAATTACACCCACAACGCCAGGGAATCCTGCAATGTCCATAAATGCCCTTTTATGTGTGTGTAAAGTGCGGGCATCCAGCGGGAATGAAACAAATTGTGTCACAATATTAGGTTGTGACAAAGCTGTCAGTGTTTGGGTGATGACTCTGCTGACGGAGGATTGGGACAGACCCAAGTCATCACTGCTGCATTGTTGCATTTTCCCTGTTGCCAAATACCTCAGGGTTGTGATTACTTTCTTCTCCGGTGTAATAGCGTTGTGGCGTCGAGTTGGTGAAGTAATTGCATCTCTAAGGAGATCCACCACAAACATGATTCCTGCACGATCCAATCTGTAGCGTCTCAATAATTCCCTGTCATCCAGTGTTTGCAGGACATCTCTCCTGCCTCCTCTGTTGGCCATTTTGTGCAGCTGCTTAGGGTCACTCCTAAGCCACTAAAAGTCCTCTTCCCTGCTCTTAGCAGATCTCGCCTTAGGAGCCCTTTTAAGCGCTAGGACTCTTGAGGAATAGCTTTTATATTAACTGGGATTTTCGTGTCACTTTTAGGGGAAATTCTAAGAAAACGTCATGCCTCTGAGAATTTTCTTAGAATTTGGCCGCTAGGAGCCACTTTTTGCACAAAAAATCTTTAGGGATACGGGCCCAGGTCTTTAAGTCAGGTCAGGTTCAGGTCTGAAGAGCCAGGTAATAGAGGAAGAGCAATGGATTGCAGAGCAATAACCGAGCAATAGATTTCCAATTGTAGGTTCAAGACTGCAAAGGATTATGCATGTAAGGCTAAAGGGGGACCATTCTTCTTCAATGGCAAATATTTAAGGAATATGAAAATGGTCTGCTTCATAAATGTTAGACAATGAGTGTCATTTTTGGTCATGGTGTTAACATGTTTGTTACTAGGGACGTGCACAGGAGGGGGCTAAGGTTGCTCGGGCAACTGCCCATTTGCCCTTCCCACCTGAAGTTGCCCCTCCGAAGGAAATATGTATTTTTTTAAATAATATAAAAAATAGTGATTTTTAAATTAAGTTTAATTTCTGTGTGTAAAATGAACGTAACTGTTAAGTTTCTGGGTATAGTTAAGTTTGTGGGAATGAAATTCCAACCATACCACTGGGTATAAGGGAATACATATGCCTTCAAATGTTAGGTTTTACACAGCTACAACTTTCAATCTCAGAAAATAAAGCATAGGCTACAAGTGTCAAAAAACAGTGTTATGCAAAAGCATTGAATCCGGAGTCATCACCATTTTCTGGTTTACAAAAGATAGCTCCCAACAATTTCCCAATCAGTATTTTCATTTCGAACAGTTATGCTCTAGCCTAGTATCTTTCTATTAAGTGTTGCACACTGAAATAAAAAGATGTCCTAGACAAGTGTATAGATGCATTGGTTGTTTTTCGTTCATTCTGTAACAGCATAGAAATAGACCACGACATTTCATCTCTGTACTCCCTCTCCTCCTTTTTCGTTTTTCTACCCGCCACTGGATTAGCTCAGACTGCATTTCATGTAAGGGATAATGTATAGAACGCAGGTCATTGTCGGGAAAATAAGCCCCGACAGGGCGAACAGCACTGATTCACCGTGAAGGGGCTTATTTTCCCGACAATGACCGGCGTTCTATACATTATCCCGCTTATTATACGGCTAAAACTAAAAAAATCTTTTTACAATGTATTTGTTTTTGTTACTATATGTAGTGTTAAAAAGCAGAGAAATAGTTCGCCAAAGACGTTGAACTTCAAAGACAGTTGAACATTCTTTAGAACACAGCTGCTCAACCGTCCGCTGAAACTCCCTTGATAAGTTACCGTACTACTTGCGGAGTGCTACGAAAGATGTGAATCAGAGGCAAAAAGGCCACTTTCCTTGACAGCGGTCATTAAGTGCATAGCAACGGTCAGTAATCGGAAAATAGTTGACCGCAGAACGTTGGGAAGCCCCATTCAAGTGAATGGGGCATTCTACAGCATTAAGAAGAGCCGTGTAATAAGAATTCACTTATACTGCCACCTAATGCATAATGAATGCAACTGCATGGATATGAGCAGCAAGTCTACACAATCCTTTGGAGGGGACAACAAAAGGACATTTTTGGTGGACGTACCTCAAAGAGTATTCAAATCACAATAATTCTAGGTAGAGAACTCCTTTGCAGCTTTAGGTCTTTTAAAGTAAGTGCCGGCTTTACACATTGCAGTGTTTTTTCCATTTCTGTAGTGCTAAAGATTCTCAGTTGGATTTTAATCAGTCTATGACCCCGCCATTCTAGAACATTTACTTCAGCGTTTTTAAGCCACTCAACCATTGCTTTAGGTGTGAATGTGGACATGCCTTAGCCTGGGCTGAATGGCTCTGGTGCTCTCGTCCACCGCCTCAGGGCTTCCTCAGATGCTTCCTTATGGATGACAGCCTTTTGGTGTTACCTCCACTCTAGTGTTCTAGTCGGACTGAACACTTGGATATTTTCTTGAACCTTTTCCTCACTTAAGGATTTAAATCACAATCATATTTTGAGTGCGTTAACTTAAGTATAGGTAATATTTGTTCGTGTGTGTGTGTGTGTGTGTGTGTGTGTGTGTGTGTGTGTGTGTGTGTGTTAGGGCAGCGATCCGCCTACACTCTTTTACGCACTGGTCGTTTCTTCTCTTCTGTGCGTGTGCGTGCGTGTGTGTGTGTGTGTGTGTGCGTGTGTGTGTGTGTATGTGTGTGTGTGTGTGTGTGTGTGTTACGGACAACAAATGCAAAGTACTCTACTCACCATTTAGTTGTTCAAAATACTCCACATCACCAGCATGCCAGGATTCTCCTCCCCCTCTCTGTTTCGGGTTTTACTGCGTGTGTCTGTCGCGGTTCTGTGTCCCTTGGCCACCCACGACCTCACGTATGGGACAGGGTTGAATTTATCCAGTGGTGGTCCAACAAGATTCAGGAACAGCAAAGATGATATGGTGGGTATGAGAAGAGAGCCACGGTTGGGAGTGCATATCAGATTCATTTGAGGAAATTCGCGTTCACATTCAGCACTTGCAATGGGAATACTGTTGACAGCAACAAGTAATTCCCTAAGTTCATCTGGCATGTCGTTTCCACCTGAGTCTCTGTACGCCCTGTAGGCACGTATTACTGCGCGTGGGTTTGTAATGTTGAAGTGTTGGCATAGTGACTCAACCTCGGTCTCTCCATACAACGCATCTGCTCCATCAGGCCAATACTGTCCGTAAAGCACCTTCAACTCGTCAATGAATTTGTTATATCCAGTTTGTCTGGCAACCGACCTCCTTGAGATAGCATGAGCTCCTCCAGGTTCTTGGCCATAGTTTGGAAAAACTCCTTGGGGTGGCATAGCAAGCCCGCTGTATGTGCGCCTTGTGATGCCATCACGAGAGGGATCGTCGGATGCCATTTGGAAATGCTTGTAAAGTGCTGGGTAGTTCTTCCACACAGCGTCGACTGTTCTAAAACTTGATGCCACCCACCTGGTATCTAGAATTCGACCTATTTTGCATAGTTGTACATCTAGGCTCTCCGCAGACGCTCTCAGCTCCATTCGGTTTTTGTTGGGTGTGCTATACAGTGCATATAACTTGTCCATCAGTATTTTAAAGTGATTTACGGCGCCCATCTCTTTCACTACATCGGCAACCGCGAGCTCAAGCCTGTGGGCTGAGCAGTGCCACACAGTGATGTTGGGAAATATTGCCTGGAGCCGACTCGCCACTCCACTTTTACGCCCCAACATAACAGACGCACCATCACAAGTTATCCCAATGAGGGTTTTAGACAGAAATTCCTGTGTGATATGAAGACGCTCCAGGGCAGTCAGCAGTGCATGGACAATACCGTGGGCAGTTAGATCCTCTAGCTCCACAAGCTCAGTAAAAATGTTCGTGGGTTTGTCCATGTCGGGCAACTGAGCGCGAATATATATGATCAAACAGCTCTTCTTACTCAAGCTAGTTGCCTCATCCAACATTAAACTGAGTTTCGGTGCGCATAGAACTATTTCGAATAGCTTTCTTTTCATTTCTTCTGAAATGTGTTTTTGAATGTTACTACACGCTATGTTTGAGTGCAAAATCCTCCCCATGTCCAAAATCCTCCCCATGTCCATGTTGACAATCAATCTCGTGCTCAAAGCCATATGCGGGACGGTGACGTTTAGCCTCCTTGTATGCTGTGCGAAATACGCAATCTGTGGTGGTAATTTGTTCAGACAGACTGTTCATTACACACTGGCCCAAACTGTCTACTTTGGCTTTTTCCAGAATGTTTGCGGCTGCCAGGTGAGCCTTAGTACGGGCATGTTTGAATACTTTTTTCCTGAGTGGTGCGCATGTCAAGCAACAAATCCCCGACGAGTTAACATTGAATTTTAATAAAGACATGAACATATGAAGATTTATTATTAGCACAAAATCCATCAATTTATTTTGAACAATTTATGTATAGATTTTATACATTTTAAAACGTTTTATTTTTTTATTATAATTTTTTAATAAAAAAAATATTATTATTATTCACGAGAGGTGGCGGATCAGCCAAAATAAGTCCCGGAACACAGGGGGGTCAAAATGACGAGGTCGGGGATCCTGTCCCGGCATATTCCGGCTCAAAATAACCTCTGCTCTGCAGCCTATAAGATGTATTTTACAATTTCAGCCAATCACATCAACATGAAATTGAGGGTATAACTGAATGTAACCACATTGCGTTCCATCGGCGCTGTGTCTGGATATGTGGACCACTACACCCTAACGGACATATTCATACAAACACACCAGTCTGTGTTGCCTTCCACACCTATGTCAACTTGAATATAATCTACTTTTTGAAATTGAAATTACAAAACATTTAATTACAAAATATACCAATAGTTTTTCTAATGCTAGTATAGCCAGATAACAGTATGAAGCCACCTGTTAAAAGGCACCAGAATACAGGAAATTGCATCTTCTCTGTTAGAAATGTTATGGGGTGTCAGGGTAGATTGTCCAACACACATTTTCAATACTTCCAACACCCATGTTCTCGATTATGCCCTTAACAAAAGCGCTTCTGCCAGACAACACTGCATGGTGCAGACAAGGTATGTGCATCTCCAACAGAGAGGGCAAGTGATCTAGATGCATTGCCAACAACCCGATACATTCAATATAAATAAATTATGCCACTATGATCAATATGATTCACCCTTATTGTGATGCACTGTAATTCCACACAATTTGATTCAACGCATTGCAATGCAATGATATGATGTGATGCAAAAGAATATGATGCTATGCAATTCAATATGGATCAGAACAGATTGTTTGATTCATGTATTAAGCTTATAGCAAATCAAACATTAACTTGAAAAATAGCCATTTTTACTTCACATATTTATAAGGTGGCCTACCTTATAAATATGTGAAGTAAAAATAGCTATTTTCAAGTTAATGTTTGTGTAAATGGTTTGTTGTGTAAATTCAAATGAATGCATAGCAACTCATAAAACAACTTCCTGCCATTTAGTCGATGTTAACTTTGCACAAGGATAAAACACAACCACATGTATAGCATATAAAAGAATAATTTCCAATGGTTTATGTTTGGACAATTTTAAGGTAGCCTATAGGCCTAGATGCTCATTTTGGCCGTGGTAGCCCTACGCAATCTCTTCCGGGACTGAAATTCTACTAAAGCCATACTGAATATTCATAAACTGAAATATGAAAACTATAGGAGTAATTTTCTAGCCTACGAAAGAGAAAGCAAAAGGGAGTCGACTTTTTTTTCAGTGATTTTAGTCCAGAGGTCAACTATGCCCCATGCAATTTCCGTGGCTCGCGGAGGATTGTGCTCCATAGGCTACGTCCGATGGATATAATGCCAGAATAAGCTATAACGAACGACTAAAAAACATGTAATGGGAGGCAGAGACAGATCGAAAAAAAGAGTGAGATGGTATGAGCACCAATCGGTGAATCTTGTCATCCCTATTGCAGGGAGGCTACGCAACTGCGGTGAAGTTAGTTTCAGGTTCCATATTCGACAGATTCGCATATTCGCCAAAACCATGCAGTACCAATTGAGAGGACACCAGGGGCGCTAATGCGCTTAGGGACCGTCATTAAATTACCACTCTACATCCATTTTTCATGAAATTACCACTCTGACAGCAGCGCTTCGATGCAAAATGGTTAGAAATACCAAAATCATTTTTTTTCTATTAGGATTTTTTTTCTATAAGTATTCTTTTCATTATTTTTCTATTAATTTTTTTTTTCTATCATTTTTTTTTTTTTTTTTTTTTTAAAGCTTTCATGCTTTGGCTGCATTTGACACACCACAATGCAAAATGGTTAGAAAAACCAAAATGCATCCGTTTTTCATTAAATTACCAATCTAACAGCAGTGCTTCGATGAAAAATGGTTAGAAATACCAAAATACCTTTTTTTTCTATAAGGATTTTTTTTCTATAAGTGACCTTTTGGGCCCAAACTTTGTATAAGGCTTTGGTTACATGGGAGGAACAAGATACGGCACCACTTGTTTGGATCTTTAGCCCTCTTTAATGTCTATCCACATTGACTATAAATACCATTGTTTCCTATGAGGAAGATATTTTTTTTTCAATAGCTTTCATGTTAACTGACTTTTGGGGCCCAAAATTTGTATAAGGCTTTGGTTACATGGGAGGAACAAGATACGGCACCATTTATTCGGATCTTTAGCCCTTTTCAATGTATATCCACATTGACTATAAATACCATTGTTTCCTATGAGGAAAATGATTTTTGAAGAATTGTGCAAAGGAGTTTCATACAGGCGATTCAGACTTATGCAAGGAATCTATACGACCTGTGAAAAGATGTTTTCCTTTTGTTTAGCACGGGAAAACCAATAGAGTTTGGGGTTTTTGAATGACATCTATGTTAACTGTTTTGCAAAAGGGTGTGAGAAATGTGTGAACCCAATGAAAATGTATGAACACATTTGCAAGAAATGACTTCTGCTGTGCAAAAAAAGTAGTCATGAAGACCAAGTGGGTTCTAGTTTACCTAAGCAGGTTCAAGCAATCGAGAAAAACTGTATGTGTCACGTGGACCCCAAACTTTGTATAAGGCATAGTTTACATGGGGGTAACAAGATACGGAACAAGTCATTTTGATCTTTAGCCCACTTCAATGTATCCACATTCACCAAAATGCCTATTGTATCCTATGAGGAAAATGATTTTTTTCAATAGCTTTCATATTAATTGACCTTTTGGGCCCAAATTTTGTATAAGGCTTTGGTTACATGGGAGGAACAAGATACGGCACCATTTATTCGGATCTTTAGCCCTTTTCAATGTATATCCACATTGACTATAAATACCATTGTTTCCTATGAGGAAAATTCTTTTTTTCAATAGCTTTCATGTTAACTGACTTTTGGGGCCAAAACTTTGTATAAGGCTTTGGTTACATGGGAGGAACAAGATACGGCACCATTTATTTGGATCTTTAGCCCTTTTCAATGTATATCCACATTGACTATAAATACCATTGTTTCCTATGAGGAAAATGATTTTTTTTCAATAGCTTTCATGTTAACTGACTTTTGGGGCCCAAACTTTGTATAAGGCTTTGGTTACATGGGAGGAACAAGATACGGCACCATTTATTCGGATCTTTAGCCCTTTTCAATGTATATCCACATTGACTATAAATACCATTGCTTCCTATGTGGAAAATTACTTTTTTTCAATAGCTTTCAAATTAAGTGACTTTTTGGGCCAAAACTATGTATAAGGCTTTGGTTACATGGGAGGAACAAGATACGGCACCATTTATTCGGATCTTTAGCCCTTTTCAATGTATATCCACATTGATTGTAAATACCATTGTTTCCTATGAGGAAAATTATTTTTTTTCAATAGCTTTCATATTAAGTGACCTTTTGGGCCCAAACTATGTATAAGGCTTTGGTTACATGGGAGGAACAAGATACGGCACCATTTAATCGGATCTTTAGCCCTTTTCAATGTATATCCACATTCACTAAGAATACCATTGTTTCCTATGTGTAAAATTACTTTTTTCAATAGCTTTCACATTGCTGCTAAATTTTTGGATGCCCTTAGCATAACTGATCAGGAGGCCCCCCTCATATAATATATAAACACGTTTTTTAGTCAATCTCAACTTATGAGGCCCCAATTTTGGTGGCAAAGTGGTTGATGCACTCAGCACTTTGCTTACTCTGCTCATGCCTAGCAGCGGCCCTGCTTGTTAATTGGTGTAATAGCATAGTCATCATATAGGCAAATTAAGTTCTCTTTAATTAACCCCTTAGCGCAGAGCCTATGTTGTAATCTTACTTTCACCAAAATTGTAATGGCTGTGTCTTAACCTGTTACTTAAGGCTCTTGGCGACACAAATAGTGAATAATCCCGCAACCACATCTGCACTAAAGATCCGAATAAATGGTGCCGTAAAAAAAAAGTCAGTTAACATGAAAGCTATTGAAAAAAATAATTTTCCTCATAGGAAACAATGGTATTTATAATCAATATGGATGTACATTGAAAAGGGCTAAAGATCCGAATAAATGGTGCCGTATCTTGTTCCTCCCATGTAACCAAAGCCTTATACAAAGTTTGGGCCCCAAAACTCAGTTAACATGAAAGCTATTGAAAAAAATAATTTTCCTCATAGGAAACAATGGTATTTATAGTCAATGTGGATATACATTGAAAAGGGCTAAAGATCTGAATAAATGGTGCCGTATCTTGTTCCTCCCATGTAACCAAAGCCTTATACAAAGTTTGGGCCCCAAAAATCATTTAAAATGAAAACTATTGAAAAAAAAAAATGTCCTCATAGGAAACAATGGTATTTATAATCAATGTGGATATACATTGAAAAGGGCTAAAGATTTGAATAAATGGTGCCGTATCTTGTTCCTCCCATGTAACCAAAGCCTTATACAAAGTTTGGGCCCCAAAACTCAGTTAACATGAAACCTATTGAAAAAAATAATTTTCCTCATAGGAAACAATGGTATTTATAGTCAATGTGGATATACATTGAAAAGGGCTAAAGATCTGAATAGATGGTGCCGTATCTTGTTCCTCCCATGTAACCAAAGCCTTATACAAAGTTTGGGCCCCAAAAGTCAGTTAACATGAAAGCTATTGAAAAAAAAAAAAATGTCCTCATAGGAAACAATGGTATTTATAATCAATGTGGATATACATTGAAAAGGGCTAAAGATCCGAATAAATGGTGCCGTATCTTGTTCCTCCCATGTAACCAAAGCCTTATACAAAGTTTGGGCCCCAAAAGTCAGTTAACATGAAAGCTATTGAAAAAAATAATTTTCCTCGTAGGAAACAATGGTATTTATAGTCAATGTGGATATACATTGAAAAGGGCTAAAGATCCGAATAAATGGTGCCGTATCTTGTTCCTCCCATGTAACCAAAGCCTTATACAAAGTTTGGGCCCCAAAAGTCAGTTAACATGAAAGTTATTGAAAAAAATCATTTTCCTCATAGGAAACAATGGTATTTATAGTCAATGTGGATATACATTGAAAAGGGCTAAGGTTCCGAATAAATGGTGCCGTACCTTGTTCCTCCCATGTAACCAAAGCCTTATACAAAATTTGGGCCCAAAAGGTCAATTAAAATGAAAGCTATTGAAAAAAATAATTTTCCTCATAGGATACAATAAGTATTTTGGTGAATGTGGATACATTGAAGTGGGCTAAAGATCAAAATGAATTGTTCCGTATCTTGTTACCCCCATGTAAACTATGCCTTATACAAAGTTTGGGGTCCACGTGACACATACAGTTTTTCTCGATTGCTTTTACCTGCTTAGGTAAACTAGAACCCACTTGGTCTTCATGACTACTTTCTTTGCACAGCAGAAGTCATATCTTGCAAATGTGTTCATACATTTTCATTGGGTTCACACATTTCTCACACCCTTTTGCAAAACAGTTAACATAGATGTCATTCAAAAACCCCAAACTCTATTGGTTTTCCCGTGCTAAACAAAAGGAAAACATCTTTTCACAGGTCGTATAGATTCCTTGCATAAGTCTGAATCACCTGTATGAAACTCCTTTGCACAATTCTTCAATGAGCAATCAGTCACTCTCCACCTATATAGGTGCCACGTCTCTTTGCAAGCATGGATCAGAGAACCTGTCTTCAGAGAACCATGGCTCTTTTGTCGTAAACAAATAGACAATTACTAATTTGAACACAGTTGTTACTGTATATTCCCATATTTTTTATATTTTTCTCTGTATTTCAGTTTTCAGCTAAAGTTTTGAGAATAATGGCATGGAATTGTTTCTGATTTTGAGTATTTCTGTGTAAAGTATAACTATGTAAAGCAAGGAAATGCCACTGGCATGTCAACAGGACATGGAAGGCTGCACTGGTTCATATTGATGGCCATATTTTTTATTTTGTTGTCCAGTGTGAAATGATTGATTAAAGAGTGCTTTTCAATTGGCAACAAGTTGTAGTGTTTGAAGGCAAGATTTGCTTTTGCTGCATGGTTTAAGTGTTTTGAGAGAGTAACAGCCTTTTGCAAATGTGTCATTTTGTCCAGAGTGCTTTTGTTCAGACACAGGTGTTAACTGTTTTGAGAACGTGATGTCAGAGTTGACACAGGTAACAAAACGATTGAGAAAAACTGTAATGTGAATAGCAATATTTCCTTTTCCCCATAGGCAACAATAATACTTAAATTTGATGTGGACATACATTGAAGGGTGCTTAAAATCACAATAATTTATGTTGTGTCAAATGCAGCCAAAGCATTCCAATGTCACATGTGAAAGCTAAAGAAATAAAAAAAAAATCCTCATAGAAAAAAAATACAGATGTATTTTGGTAGTAAATCACAATAACAAAAACAATTACAACAAAAACATTTCCTCGTAGAAAAAACGGATGTATTTTGGTAGTTCTAACCATTTGGCATTCTGGTGTGTCAAATGCAGCCAAAGCATGAAAGCAATTCAGCCAAAGCATTCGTGCTGCTGTTGGAGTATGCATTCGCGCTGCTGTTAGAGTGGTAATTTAATGACGGTCCCTAAGCTTGCGAATATGCGAATCTGTCGAATATGGAACCTGAAACTAACTTCACGGCGCCGGCTAAGCAATGGAAAAACCCCACCCACCGCATCATCACTTCCATAGAATTTCTATGAAAGCGTGACAGAGAATTTATATCTTAACTTTGCCAGATGAGTTTGATCTACCACCAGGTTAAAGCAACAGGCAACAATGGCTCACTCCATCAAGTGCGATTTTAACTTGACAACGCACTGGGATGCTGACAGGAATGCATGCATTTCTTGCCTAGAAAAATACCCCAAGATGCCACAGCCGGGTAGGTTTCAGGCAACACATCGAACTCTGTGCCTTTATTTTTTGCCTAGTTTTTGTTGGCTAGAATTAAAGTTTAAGCAGTTAGTGTTTGTCATGTGTGAGCGAACAAGACCATTACACATCAGGTCAGCTATAGTTATTTTCGTGTTTAGGTCGCATTCTGATGTAGCCTATAAGTTAATTCATTTAAAACATCTTCGTCTAACAGTTTAAGTTGCTCTCCTACGCACAGTAGATCGCCTACAGTAATGATTGCCGAGGCTGTTGACCACATATGGAAACAAATGGTACCCGCCATGGTTTATAACTCATGGCTTTCCATGGGGTCTGTTAAATGCTGCTGGTCAGTTGAATCTGTGGGACTGGGAATATAAATCTTGGCTGTGTTATTGGCCGAAGCTATAGCTTGAATAGGGTGCCTTATTAGTGAGCCAATGTGAATGTTGTTTTAAATCGACAGGTCAAACCTAATTTAATAATTATTATCATTATTATTATAACTACTGGGTTATTTAATTGTATCCCACTGTCTTTAACTCCTACAGATGGACTAGGGGCAAGACTAAGGCCATTGTTTTCTTAGGATTTGATAAGCCTATAAATGTTGTCTAGACGTATTAATCTGTTGGCCTGTTTACTATTACTGACTACTATTACTGACTATTTTGCATTTAAACAAGGTCAACAGTTTACAGAAAATTGTGGGTTCAGCGATGATGGAGGACGTCATGAGTACCCGTATAAGAATTGCAGTAGCGGAACTTACAACAATGGCAGCTTCCTGAGATGTAAACACTGTTCGTCATGCTCTCCGGTCTTCGCTAACTGCACTCCTATAGCAGACACTCAATGCTGTTTAAAAGTGTAAGTGAAAAAAAAACTGTTTTGCAAAGAAAAGGTTCAAGTGTGTCTGTTGTCAACAGCTGAGAATGACCTTTTCTCGGGGTGGGAGCATTTTTTATACAGGCTACACTGTGGTGAGCAGAGAATTTTACGTATTGAAAAGCTGAGTTGCTGCCGACCATGACTCATCCCCCACCCCCATTAGGAAACATGTGCACACATAAACGGTTTTCTTAGACTTTATTTAAAAGAACTACTAGAAAACAAACTATCAGAACATACAGCAGAACAGCATATCTTGCTGAAATGTGTCCATGCCCTTTTCATACTTCCTGTGTTGAAAATATTCTTGCTGCACTCTAGCCTGACCATCTGCACCTGCTGAACATGTTAAACAGTAGGGGAGAGTGGGGTGATTTGTGCCAGCGGGGAAGTTGTGCCACCCCCTATTTCTAGGGAACCCTAGACAAAATTGGTCAAGTGACCACACATTTGTGAAGAGTCAGCCATTTAACTCATCCTGCAAAAAAGAGAGCCTCTTTGCATGAGAGATAAGCACATTTAAGTTAAAAAAAAAAAAAAAAACAGTTTTCTTGCCTTCCAGAGTAAAATGTCTATGACCACGTTTTTTGATTGTTGTGTCTTAACAGTTATAGACAAGTTTGAAAAAATTTCACACATGTTTTAGTGCTTTGGTAAGCTACACTATGGGCCCTATCTTGCACCCAGCGCAAGTGACATTGTCACCGACGCAAGTATCATTCCTATCTTGCACCCGGCGCACAGCGCGATTTTCCCTCCAGAGGTCCGCTTCGAAATGAACTTGCGCCGACATGGGCGGGGGCGGAACAGAGAAGGCGTTTCTCTGGCGCAAGTGGTATTTTGCAGTTTTCAAAACAACGCCGTGCGCCGTGCGCCATTGACCAAAAAAAAGCTGGTCTAATGTGAGGCGCAATGTCTAAAGTCTGTAACGCGTATTCAGAACGCTATTTTAAGGGCGCATGTGCTTGCCCGCACAGTATAGGACCTGTAGGCTACACTTTACTTCTGTCGTCTTCACGAGAGATTTACACCAATTGTTTGGCAAGCCATATATAATTACAAGGAAAATAAAGTATTTACCACATGAGGAAATCATTGTGATATCCGTATCCAAGACATTTAAAAACTAGGCATACATCTAGCGTACACAATTGACCCAAATGATTCAGGTTAATTGAAGCTGCGTGACATTTGATTTATTGTATGGCTTTGTTGCATTTATTTAATGCCAGTATTATTATAAATCTTGTAAACTCATCTCTGTGTATGTGGACTTTATTTATGTACCTTGGGTTTGGTCAGCTGGTGCACTGGCTTGGGTGCCGATTTCCATGCCCCCAAATCCCTGCACGCTCTCAGGCGTGAGGGTAGACGTGGCGATGTCCTCTGCTGCCGTCAGATCCTGGGTCGAGGCAGATCCACCTCCCGTGAAGGCACGAGAACGTGTGTTACCTTCCAGCTTGGATGTCCCACGTCTCCGGACGTCATTATAGCGTTTTCGGCAACGTTTTCGGGTGCCCCGTTGCAGAAACAATCACGGCAATATCTTGACATGCTTGCTTGACTTTGCTTACTTTTGGAGGGTTTCTCGCATCCCCATATATATCTATCTCCCGGCTTTCTACAAAGCCATACAATAAATCAAATGTCACGCAGCTTCAATTAACCGGAATCATTTGGGTCAATGTGTAGGCTACATGTATGCTTATTTTTAAAATATCTTGGATATGGATTTCACAATGATTTCCTCAAGTGGTAAATACTTTATTTTCCTTGTAATTATATATGGCTTGCCAAAAAATTGGTGTAAATCTCACGTCGGTCTCCTCGGCTGTGAACTTCTCCGGTCTTCCACCAGGTAATTCCGCCATCAAAATAACAAGCCGCTATGGACTATGCGCTTCTCGCTCTTAAAGGGAATGTGAAATGACGCTCCGATTGGTTTATTGCATATTACGCCCAAACCACACCTATGGCTGAGTAACCTCCTTTGGACCAACCCTTTTGACACTTGCGCCGGACGCAAGTGTGTTTTTTCCGCCGTTAAAATAGCAACTGCGCCATAGAGCCGCCCACACAGCTACTTGCGCTTGGCGCCGTCCTACTTGCGTTTCTGATCGGCAAGATAGGGCCCTATGAGTCTATATAGCTAGCATGATTTTAGCTCAAAACAGCTGGATGATGCATTTTTTCCAAAAAGGTGGGATTGGGGTGATTTGTGCCAAAGGGCCTGGGTTAAGTCGCGCCAGTGATCTATATAGAGAATGCATTCAATTTGGTCTTCATTTCAATTTAATTTTGTTCTGAACATGTGTTCATGTAAATTCAGTGGTGGGTAGTAACGCGTTACAAGGAACGCAAATGAGTAAATTTTTCGGGTAACGAGAACTTTTTGCGTTCCTTTATAAAGTCTGCACTTTTACTCTTACTCGAGTAAATATTTGAACTAGAATTCTACTCTTTACTCAGTTACATTTCCATTGTGCTTTCATTAAAATGAGTAGACTATTGTGATAAAAGTACACATATCTTTGTTTACTGGAATACAAGCATACACGGCAACCAGAGGGTAAAAACGGAGAGGTCAGTTAGCTATGCGTTATCGACGCGCACTACACAGGTTGCAACATTGTTGTCATTTCATAGCCGCGCAGGAGACAACTTCAGGTCGACCGTTACGACTATAACTTTAATCGCCGCCACTATGGATGAGAAGATGGACGAAGCTAGCGTTACTACTGGTCCTCCTGACAGTCCTGGGGCAGCCCCCACTCCAATGTAATAATATTTTTTGCAACTCACCGTCAGCATCATGTTTATTTACTTGGCTAGCTTGCAAAAGGCAGCTAAGTTATACTGTCAGAATTGCTAGCACGAATAAGTCAAACATTTGTAAAATGGCAGGTGATTCATGGCATCTTTTTTCTCTAACCGGGATGATCTTGTAAATAACAATGCTTTTTCAGTCAGAAAGAGAGAGAGAGAGGGCATTTCTCTCCATGAGAAAGAATGAGATCTCCTACATGATCAATATTTTTAATGACCTACTGTTATTTTCTATGAGATCTATGAGATGTGTTTTGAGAGAGTAACAGCCTTTTGCAAATGTGTCATTTTGTCCAGAGTGCTTTTGTTCAGACACAGGTGTTAACTGTTTTGAGAACGTGATGTCAGAGTTGACACAGGTAACAAAACGATTGAGAAAAACTGTAATGTGAATAGCAATATTTCCTTTTCCCCATAGGCAACAATAATACTTAAATTTGATGTGGACATACATTGAAGGGTGCTTAAAATCACAATAATTTATGTTGTGTCAAATGCAGCCAAAGCATTCCAATGTCACATGTGAAAGCTAAAGAAATAAAAAAAAAATCCTCATAGAAAAAAAATACAGATGTATTTTGGTAGTAAATCACAATAACAAAAACAATTACAACAAAAACATTTCCTCGTAGAAAAAACGGATGTATTTTGGTAGTTCTAACCATTTGGCATTCTGGTGTGTCAAATGCAGCCAAAGCATGAAAGCAATTCAGCCAAAGCATTCGTGCTGCTGTTGGAGTATGCATTCGCGCTGCTGTTAGAGTGGTAATTTAATGACGGTCCCTAAGCTTGCGAATATGCGAATCTGTCGAATATGGAACCTGAAACTAACTTCACGGCGCCGGCTAAGCAATGGAAAAACCCCACCCACCGCATCATCACTTCCATAGAATTTCTATGAAAGCGTGACAGAGAATTTATATCTTAACTTTGCCAGATGAGTTTGATCTACCACCAGGTTAAAGCAACAGGCAACAATGGCTCACTCCATCAAGTGCGATTTTAACTTGACAACGCACTGGGATGCTGACAGGAATGCATGCATTTCTTGCCTAGAAAAATACCCCAAGATGCCACAGCCGGGTAGGTTTCAGGCAACACATCGAACTCTGTGCCTTTATTTTTTGCCTAGTTTTTGTTGGCTAGAATTAAAGTTTAAGCAGTTAGTGTTTGTCATGTGTGAGCGAACAAGACCATTACACATCAGGTCAGCTATAGTTATTTTCGTGTTTAGGTCGCATTCTGATGTAGCCTATAAGTTAATTCATTTAAAACATCTTCGTCTAACAGTTTAAGTTGCTCTCCTACGCACAGTAGATCGCCTACAGTAATGATTGCCGAGGCTGTTGACCACATATGGAAACAAATGGTACCCGCCATGGTTTATAACTCATGGCTTTCCATGGGGTCTGTTAAATGCTGCTGGTCAGTTGAATCTGTGGGACTGGGAATATAAATCTTGGCTGTGTTATTGGCCGAAGCTATAGCTTGAATAGGGTGCCTTATTAGTGAGCCAATGTGAATGTTGTTTTAAATCGACAGGTCAAACCTAATTTAATAATTATTATCATTATTATTATAACTACTGGGTTATTTAATTGTATCCCACTGTCTTTAACTCCTACAGATGGACTAGGGGCAAGACTAAGGCCATTGTTTTCTTAGGATTTGATAAGCCTATAAATGTTGTCTAGACGTATTAATCTGTTGGCCTGTTTACTATTACTGACTACTATTACTGACTATTTTGCATTTAAACAAGGTCAACAGTTTACAGAAAATTGTGGGTTCAGCGATGATGGAGGACGTCATGAGTACCCGTATAAGAATTGCAGTAGCGGAACTTACAACAATGGCAGCTTCCTGAGATGTAAACACTGTTCGTCATGCTCTCCGGTCTTCGCTAACTGCACTCCTATAGCAGACACTCAATGCTGTTTAAAAGTGTAAGTGAAAAAAAAACTGTTTTGCAAAGAAAAGGTTCAAGTGTGTCTGTTGTCAACAGCTGAGAATGACCTTTTCTCGGGGTGGGAGCATTTTTTATACAGGCTACACTGTGGTGAGCAGAGAATTTTACGTATTGAAAAGCTGAGTTGCTGCCGACCATGACTCATCCCCCACCCCCATTAGGAAACATGTGCACACATAAACGGTTTTCTTAGACTTTATTTAAAAGAACTACTAGAAAACAAACTATCAGAACATACAGCAGAACAGCATATCTTGCTGAAATGTGTCCATGCCCTTTTCATACTTCCTGTGTTGAAAATATTCTTGCTGCACTCTAGCCTGACCATCTGCACCTGCTGAACATGTTAAACAGTAGGGGAGAGTGGGGTGATTTGTGCCAGCGGGGAAGTTGTGCCACCCCCTATTTCTAGGGAACCCTAGACAAAATTGGTCAAGTGACCACACATTTGTGAAGAGTCAGCCATTTAACTCATCCTGCAAAAAAGAGAGCCTCTTTGCATGAGAGATAAGCACATTTAAGTTAAAAAAAAAAAAAAAAACAGTTTTCTTGCCTTCCAGAGTAAAATGTCTATGACCACGTTTTTTGATTGTTGTGTCTTAACAGTTATAGACAAGTTTGAAAAAATTTCACACATGTTTTAGTGCTTTGGTAAGCTACACTATGGGCCCTATCTTGCACCCAGCGCAAGTGACATTGTCACCGACGCAAGTATCATTCCTATCTTGCACCCGGCGCACAGCGCGATTTTCCCTCCAGAGGTCCGCTTCGAAATGAACTTGCGCCGACATGGGCGGGGGCGGAACAGAGAAGGCGTTTCTCTGGCGCAAGTGGTATTTTGCAGTTTTCAAAACAACGCCGTGCGCCGTGCGCCATTGACCAAAAAAAAGCTGGTCTAATGTGAGGCGCAATGTCTAAAGTCTGTAACGCGTATTCAGAACGCTATTTTAAGGGCGCATGTGCTTGCCCGCACAGTATAGGACCTGTAGGCTACACTTTACTTCTGTCGTCTTCACGAGAGATTTACACCAATTGTTTGGCAAGCCATATATAATTACAAGGAAAATAAAGTATTTACCACATGAGGAAATCATTGTGATATCCGTATCCAAGACATTTAAAAACTAGGCATACATCTAGCGTACACAATTGACCCAAATGATTCAGGTTAATTGAAGCTGCGTGACATTTGATTTATTGTATGGCTTTGTTGCATTTATTTAATGCCAGTATTATTATAAATCTTGTAAACTCATCTCTGTGTATGTGGACTTTATTTATGTACCTTGGGTTTGGTCAGCTGGTGCACTGGCTTGGGTGCCGATTTCCATGCCCCCAAATCCCTGCACGCTCTCAGGCGTGAGGGTAGACGTGGCGATGTCCTCTGCTGCCGTCAGATCCTGGGTCGAGGCAGATCCACCTCCCGTGAAGGCACGAGAACGTGTGTTACCTTCCAGCTTGGATGTCCCACGTCTCCGGACGTCATTATAGCGTTTTCGGCAACGTTTTCGGGTGCCCCGTTGCAGAAACAATCACGGCAATATCTTGACATGCTTGCTTGACTTTGCTTACTTTTGGAGGGTTTCTCGCATCCCCATATATATCTATCTCCCGGCTTTCTACAAAGCCATACAATAAATCAAATGTCACGCAGCTTCAATTAACCGGAATCATTTGGGTCAATGTGTAGGCTACATGTATGCTTATTTTTAAAATATCTTGGATATGGATTTCACAATGATTTCCTCAAGTGGTAAATACTTTATTTTCCTTGTAATTATATATGGCTTGCCAAAAAATTGGTGTAAATCTCACGTCGGTCTCCTCGGCTGTGAACTTCTCCGGTCTTCCACCAGGTAATTCCGCCATCAAAATAACAAGCCGCTATGGACTATGCGCTTCTCGCTCTTAAAGGGAATGTGAAATGACGCTCCGATTGGTTTATTGCATATTACGCCCAAACCACACCTATGGCTGAGTAACCTCCTTTGGACCAACCCTTTTGACACTTGCGCCGGACGCAAGTGTGTTTTTTCCGCCGTTAAAATAGCAACTGCGCCATAGAGCCGCCCACACAGCTACTTGCGCTTGGCGCCGTCCTACTTGCGTTTCTGATCGGCAAGATAGGGCCCTATGAGTCTATATAGCTAGCATGATTTTAGCTCAAAACAGCTGGATGATGCATTTTTTCCAAAAAGGTGGGATTGGGGTGATTTGTGCCAAAGGGCCTGGGTTAAGTCGCGCCAGTGATCTATATAGAGAATGCATTCAATTTGGTCTTCATTTCAATTTAATTTTGTTCTGAACATGTGTTCATGTAAATTCAGTGGTGGGTAGTAACGCGTTACAAGGAACGCAAATGAGTAAATTTTTCGGGTAACGAGAACTTTTTGCGTTCCTTTATAAAGTCTGCACTTTTACTCTTACTCGAGTAAATATTTGAACTAGAATTCTACTCTTTACTCAGTTACATTTCCATTGTGCTTTCATTAAAATGAGTAGACTATTGTGATAAAAGTACACATATCTTTGTTTACTGGAATACAAGCATACACGGCAACCAGAGGGTAAAAACGGAGAGGTCAGTTAGCTATGCGTTATCGACGCGCACTACACAGGTTGCAACATTGTTGTCATTTCATAGCCGCGCAGGAGACAACTTCAGGTCGACCGTTACGACTATAACTTTAATCGCCGCCACTATGGATGAGAAGATGGACGAAGCTAGCGTTACTACTGGTCCTCCTGACAGTCCTGGGGCAGCCCCCACTCCAATGTAATAATATTTTTTGCAACTCACCGTCAGCATCATGTTTATTTACTTGGCTAGCTTGCAAAAGGCAGCTAAGTTATACTGTCAGAATTGCTAGCACGAATAAGTCAAACATTTGTAAAATGGCAGGTGATTCATGGCATCTTTTTTCTCTAACCGGGATGATCTTGTAAATAACAATGCTTTTTCAGTCAGAAAGAGAGAGAGAGAGGGCATTTCTCTCCATGAGAAAGAATGAGATCTCCTACATGATCAATATTTTTAATGACCTACTGTTATTTTCTATGAGATCTATGAGATGTGTAATGAAAAAAAAAAACATACATGATACAATGAAGCAACTTGTGAAGAAATGTGTCAAGAGTGCATTTCTTTCTGACTTACTCACGTTATGTTTTTCATTGATCCAAACACTCCAACACAAAAAAGTAACTTGTAATTTGAGTAACTTTTAAACAGAGTACTTTTTTGCTCTTAGTCGAGTAAGTTTTCCAATTGGAATATTTACTTTTACTCAAGTCGATTTTGAAGGAGGTAATTGTACTTTTACTTGAGTACCAATTTTCAGTACTCTACCCACCACTGTGTAAATTACCTTTAAATAGAATTTACTCAACTTAACTTTGGTCTGATGTGTTCAGGAAGCTCTAGGCCTTGTTTAAGAAAATTGCCCTTTGATGTGCTCATGTGGCGCAATAGGCTTGTAGAAAATCGGCTTTTGATGTTGTAAAAAAAACTTTAAATAAATCTTAAATGAGTAATTTTACATTTCATTTGTCTAGCTTTTATATAGCATCACAGTTTCTGAGATGCAAATACTGTTTTACTTCAATAATCAATGGCACAATTTACCCCCAATGTATTCTCTTTAATGGCACAACTTACCCCACACCGGGGGCAAGCTGTGCCATGAGACCACTTTTTTTCAGAAAGATATATTTCTTAAATACTATATTTCAGATCCAAAGCGATTGTTCCCAAGGATGCACCACATCCTGAAATATATGTTTTTAGTTGGAAGCATAACTGTCATGGCCTTGCTTAAAACTCACTTTAAGTAAAAACTGGCTCAACTCACCCCACTCTCCCCTAATGTCATTTGATTCAGCTGTTAGATGATGTATTCAACTGTTACATGATGTATTCGCCTCTCTGCTATGCAAGCAGTTGCTAAATACCTGACCTTTACCTTTTTATAAAGCTACTAACAGCACAAATCAGAAATGTGAACATCAAGAATAGATACATAAAGAAATAAAACTATCTTAAAAAAAGCTAAATCCTGTTCTACAAATCAAACTTTTGTAGCCATTTGTAAACCCATAAGAAATGTAAATGTAGAACACCGCTTATTGCAGTATTCAAAAGGGGTGGGCATGCTTGGGTTCCTGTATGCCAGGGACCCTGCTGTTACCCCAGCTCTATAATTGATTGGTTTTGTACTGTTTTTTCAAGAATTGTAATGTCAATCAAGCTAAATTCACACATTAAGTTAAGTGCTCCTCTTTTTGTCGCTGGTGGTTTGAAGTTTTGAGTGATTTGCATTTGAGATAATATGTTCAGTCTGATTTGATACATTTTTCCTTTGAAAAAGGTGCAAACTCATTGCACTTGTAGAGACAAGCTCGGGTACTAATTGTGAAGGGGGACAAGCTCACTTTTCAACTGTTGGAAAAGAACTTGAGCATTGTTCATATTCTTGCTGATGATGTTGGACAAGAAAGACTGTCTTGCAGGAATTGGAATTTGCTGAACCGCACTGTTTAACCCCTGAGCCATGTTAAATTGCTGTGCCATTTGAGATGCGCATTTTGAAACATTTAAATTCAACTAAAACTATTTTTATTTTCATTTATTATTAATTCTTACTCTGTGCCTGTTGTGTCTGCATTTGTGTTCCTATTGACTTGTGACACTAATATAACTATTATAACAAAGGTAGGCCTCTGCGTATAAAGAATAAGTTGTACACTTTCGTTTTTTGGCGTAACTGTTACGTGCCTTGCTTGCATTGTTTCTTTCTTCTTTTTTCTTTGTCAGGTTGGCCTCAGGTAATCCTAAGGTATTCATCATTGCTTTTTCATTACACTAAATGTACAACACAAAAGTAATTTGCTGTGGCTGTGGTTGGTAGCTGCACCCTGCACCCTAAACCGGCCCTTGCTCCAGCTCACATGTTGCACACCCTTTTCTTTCTTTTCAAAGCTTTTCTCTGCCGTTAGTGTCCGAGGGCAATGAACAGACAAAATCCACTCCAGTTGTGGCATTACATGTCTATGGGGCTTTTTGATCTATGGGGCTTTTCACAACCTAGCATTTAAATGTGTATCATATTGCAGATTGTCTCTCAATATTATACATTTAACCAGATTACATTCACACCTGGTATTAATGTGTCCGTATTGGAATACGATTGCTGTGTCTAGCTCAAGTCACACCCACCTCTTGTTTGCGTGGGTCCACGCCTCCGGAGGCGGTTTGGCCAATCGTATAAAAGTCAGTCTTCAATGTGTCTTGAGTGCATGTACACCTGTAATTTCATGCGGTCAAGCACTATCCAACTGCAATCCGATCAACAAAAACAGATTTTAATGTCAGGTGTAAAAAGCCCCATTGTGATCACATTGGACAGAAGTGTGATCACAATTGTATTGCCAATCCACATACAACTATGTAAGTGTCATTTACCAGGTCTAAATGTAATCAGGTTCAAATCGTATCTAGATACAACATCCGAGACACATTTGAATGCCAGGTGTTAATAGCCTTAATGTGTCCGTGTTGTTCAAATACTGGTTGTAATAAGCAGTTCCCCAGTTGATGTGTTGACTGCATGTTTTTAGTTGGTTTAGTTGATTTGTTGACTGCATGTTTTTAGTTGGTTTAGTTGATTTGTTGACTGCATGTTTTTAGTTGGTTTAGTTGATGTGTTGACTGCATGTTCTTAGTTGGTTTAGTAGATGTGTTGCTCTTAAGTTGCTGTATTGTGTTTTCTCATTCCAAAGGGCTATTCTGACGAAATTGATGGGCAGCTTATATTTCATTTTTGCAATGTAACATAATTTATGTAACAAGTATCCAAGAACTGGAATGTTTTAGAGGCTCTATATCCATGTGTGACTTTCTGTTCTAGGGAGAATAGCAGTGGAGAGTGCAAGGATCGACCCACGGTAGTGAGTATAACATTCACTTTGATGGTATCTGATCATGTGAAGATGGAAAACACAGCTGTTTTTCCCACTAGAAGCCCAGGCTATATCCACTGGATGGAGACATGCGGTCAGGGCAGGGACGGTTTTAGCAAATTGGAGGCCCTGGGCAAAGAAAAATGTTGAGACTAAAAAATTATTTTAATTCTCTCTCTATCTATTAATTTGTCAGGCCATAATACTGGGTTTCACTAATCACTGTATCACTGCCATTGGTGTTACTCACATTGTTGACATCACTGCTCTCATTATCGTCCAGCTGTGCTTGAGCAGTGATGATGACCATGGCAGTATCATGCGCGTCGTCAGTGCAGGTGTCAGTGTCCCGGATATGGGCTAGCTATGGTACATGATGGCTCACCGTTTGTATTGTATTACAGCTAATTGTGCTGTATTGTCACTTCAAATCAAATCAAACTTTATTTGTACGGCGCATTTCATACGCAAAGGTAACACAATGCGCCTCACAGTAGGAAAGAAGGGAAATAAAGGGGGGGGGGGGGGTACAAATACTTGTAAAGAGACATAGATAGATAAATAAGTAAACGTTCCATAAATGTTAAATAGATACATTTTACATGATAACAGGGCATCACATGACATCAGGGCATCACAAAACGCATGTCAACAGGGCATCACATGACAACAGAGCATCACATGTCAACAGGGCATCACATGACAACAGAGCATCACATGACAACAGGGCATCACATGACAACAGGGCATCACATGACAACAGGGCATTTTGTTTTCTATTGTGTTCTGTTTGCCGGGGCCGTACGTGCATCCACTCGGCAAACAGGAAACACATTTGATGTAGCAGTACTTAATTGGGGGTTACAAACACTTGTAAAGAGACACGGATTCGTAAATAAATAAATGTTTCAAATATGTTAAATTAATACATTTTTACAGTGAGTGATAAGCCAGATCAAAGAGGTATGTCTTGAGTGTATGTTTAAATGTATCAACCGTTTCAGCCATTCTTAGGTATTCTGGCAGAGTATTCCAAAGGCTGGGGGCATAGAAGCTAAAAGGCTCAGCAGCAATTGAAACATTATCAGATTAACTCAAAACATTATCAGAAATGTCTTTCACTTCCATGGACGAATTCCTTGATTGGAAATATTGTGTTACCTTAGGTTGTTTCTCCCTGAACTTTTCATCTTCCCTTTTCCTATTTCTTAGAAATCGTTTCATGCTTAACTTTGCAACCACACACGTCACCATACAAATAGTCCGTGACAGAAACATCACGTGACCTGGACTCATTTGTTCCATGATCGATTTAGATACATTTTAGTCTGATACTTAAAATAAAAAATCGTGTTCTCATACTTATTATGAATTGTCATTTGTTTGCAATGACAAGTTATTTATTTTAATTATTAAAAAGTATACATATATATACTGTATATATATATCGTTATTTATTTTAATTATTAAAAAGTATACATATATATATACTGTATATATATATCGTTATTTATTTTAATTATTAAAAAGTATACATATATATACTGTATATATATATCGTTATTTATTTTAATTATTAAAAAGTATACATATATATACTGTATATATATATCGTAGAAACGACGAGGCCCCCTGGTGGCCGGGGCCCCGGGTAACTGCCCGACTCGCCCAATGGGAGGCACCACCCCTGGGTCTCACCTGTCATCAGGAAAAGTAAAAAACTAAAAGATATGATCTATGATCAAATGATCTGTACTATACATGTCATTTCGGGCATGATTCCAATAATATAATCAAAATTGCTGAATTTGCGCATGTCCTGTTAAAACAGACAGCAGAAAGCGAGACGGTGAGGCAGCGACGACCTGTGCCTCCTCTCAGATCGCGCAATCCCTCACAAACTGGGTTGTAAATGTACATGGGTCTACAATCAGACGAAAATTGTTGGTTTTGATCTTGACAAAATAATTCTATCTCGGACTCATCTGTTTAAAGGAGGGACTTCCAGAAGGCCTTTGGTTTATCCAAGTGCTCTCGGGCAAAGTTGAAACGGGCAGTTTTGTTCTTTCTTGAGAGCAGAGGCTTCCTTCTAGCAACCCGATCATGAATGTCATGTCTATTCAATTTTCGTCTGATTGTAGACCCATGTACATTTACCCCAGATGCTGCCAGAGAGGTCTGAAACTCTTTAGAGGTGATGTGTGGGTTGACTTTTACCTGATTTATTCTTCTTCTGGTGCTTCTTGGTGATGGTCTTGATGGGCGGCCACTTCTAGGCAGAGATGCGGTCATGTTGAATGCCCTCCATTTCTTAATTATTTGTCTTGGATGGATGGATGGAGCTGGAATCTTTTGGAGATGGTCTTATAGCTTTCTCAAGACTGATGGGCTGTCAGAACCTTCTTCCTGATGTTCTCGGATATCTCGTTTCCTTTCGGCATTGTTGATCTGTGTGGGTACACCTTGGCACTACAGTAGTTTGGTTGGTTTCCTCCCTCTTTTAATCTGTGTTGCCCAAACCTTTCCCTAAGGATGTCTCAGATGATCGGTTTGCTTAATTGACTAATTAAGCACCCAAATAAGTTTCACTGAATCTGTTACCTGCTTGACTTTACAAATTCAGCTGGGGGTTCACTTACTTTTGAAATGGACTAATTCCATGTTTCATGTAGTCTTTTGGCTACTCAAACAATTCCCTCTAAAAAAAGTACATGCAAATGATAAACATAAACCTGACATTCCTTCTATGGAAAATTGGTGATGAAAAAAATGAAAAATCATGGTAAAACAACAGAAAACTCCTAAGTGGTCAAGGGGTTCACATACTTTAAAGTGGCACTGTATGTCTATGGTAATCACTGCTAGACGTGCACTTTTCTTGTGCTCCCACAGCTCGTGCACTTTGAAAATACTAAGAACTATCAAAATAGTGCTTCTTTGACTACTAATTAATGACCATCATTGAGAGAAATGGAACAAAATCTGCAAATAGCCAAGCTACGTATATTCACTAGAAGTCAAGGCTTTATCCACTGGAAGACCAGGCTATATCCACTACATATTTGGGCTGCAGGTTGGGAACCCTGGGGTGTTCTTCTTGTGGACTAAGGCCACAATGGATGGAAAGGTGTTACTTGGTTAAAATAGTATAGCTTTAGGTCTCTTTTTTAAACCATCAACCAGAGAGAAGATGACTGAACTTAATGACATAGTAATGGAATGCTTATTTGGAACTAAAATGAATACAAAGAAATGGTGTGTTCTAAAATGCTGGTACATTACAACTGAACAGACAATGTGTGTTTCTATATTGGTTACATTGTTTTACATACACTGTGATATTCAGTAGTTTTTTTCAACAGTGTTTGAAAATATCCTTATCTGTATTCATTTTATGTCAGGGGCATTAAGTATTCAGGTAGACTTCAAGGAACATTTTGAAGTATAATCCATTGATTCAAATGGTGGTTGACGCTAGTAATACAAATTGAAGAAAATCTTTTCATGCCGGCAAACATTTATTGCAAAAAATAGAGACCTATTACAAGATTATGAGGCAGAGCTTTCAGAACCTCTAACAACCTTTGGGGAATTGGAATTTTATTGGTGATCCCTAAATGAACAGTTTTTTCTCCTATATATATATATATATATATATATATATATATATATATAAGAGACCACTTCAAAATTATCAGTTGGTTTTACTGGTTTTACTATTTATTGGTGTGTGTTTGAGTTAAATTAACATTTTTGTTTTATTCTATAAACTACTGACAACATTTCTACTAAATTTCAAATAAAGATATTGTCATTTAGAGCATTTATCTGCAGAAAAATTTGGTAAAATAACAAAAAAGATGCAGTGTTTTCAGATCTCGAATAATGCAAAGAAAACAAGCTTGTATTATTTTTTTAAACAACACAATACTAATGTTTTAACTTAGAAAGAGTTCAGAAATAAATATTTGGTGGAATAACCTTTATTCACAATCAAAGCTTTCATGTGTCTTGGCATGCTCTCCACCAGTCTTTCACATTGCAGTTGGGTGACTTTATACTACTCCTGTGGCAAAAATGTTAGCAGCTCGGCTTTGTTTGATGGCCTGTGACCTTCCATCTTCCTCTTGATCACATTCCACAGCTTTTAAATGGGATTCAGGTCTGGAGATTGGGCTAGCCATGACAGGGTCCTGATGTGGTGGTCCTTCATCCACACCTTTACTGACCTGGCTGTGTGGCATGGAGCATTGTTTAGCTGGAAAAAACTCTCCTCAGAGTTGGGGAACATTGTCAAAGCAAAGGGTAGCAAGGTTTCTTCCAGGGCAACTTTGTGCCTGGCTTGATTCACGCCTCCTTCACAAAGACTTGCTGAAGCACCCCCGGATCATCACCGATCCCCCACCAAATTTCACAGTAGGTGCAAGACACTGTGGCTTGTAGGCCTCTCCAGGTCTCTGTCTAACCATCAGATGACCATGAGTTGGGCAAAGCTGAAAATTGGACTCATCAGAGAAGACGAACTAGAAGACCCTCCAGTCCGCTATTTTCAATCCTTATGGTCTTTTACAAACCAGGCAAAGTACAACGTTGTCCCGGAAGTAAAACTTGCTTCCTTTTGCTCTGACAATGTTCCCCAACTCTGAGAAGTGTTTTTTCCAGCAGGGCAATGCTCCATGCCACACAGCCAGGCCAGTAAAGGTGTGGATGGAGTATCACCAGGTCAGGACCCTGTCATGGCCAGCCCAATTTCGAGACCTGAATCCCATAAAAAAACCTCTGAAATGTGATCAAGAGGAAGATGGATGGTCACAAGCAGGCACGTGCACAGATAGACCCCAACTGGTGCTCAAGCACCAGCCCTTGTGCCCTGGTTGGGAAAAAGTGCCCTTTTTTTCTGGAGACCAATTTTTTTTTCAATCATCAATATTTCTAGAATACAAATTAGTCTCTCGTCATCAATTCCCCAAATGTGTTTTGATATCTGAGGGGCCATTTATTTGGAGTTCTTTTGAGAATTTCGCCCCGACATGCTCCGCGGCATAGACATAGAATAAGTATTCTTTGCCTATGATCTGCGGTGCTCACAAGCCCCCTCCGCGCCCCTCCCTCCTCATCCCCCACATCAATGTTGAGCGGCAGGCCAACAGGTTCAGCCTACTTCACTGACCTGCATCAGACAAACAGGTAATGACGGTGTTTGTGCAATCCCCCGACGTTGTATAAATTAACAACATTAGTGCCGCTGAAAACAATATGTCTGAAAACCGGACTGGTCCGACGTTTCCTAAAAAAATAAACAGACAACTAACTTGATTTCAAAGCATTGTCCAGCTGTTTACTGACGTTTGTCAGGTTTAATGACATTATTTGTCTGAAAGTGCATATTTTGTGTTGTATAAATGCCGTTTAAACAATTTCGAGAGTATATTGAATGTTTGTTTATAAATGTCACGAGAATTCACAGCTAGAAAATAGCAGGTAAACTATGCTAGCTCTCGGGGTCATGCTATCCTTGTCCCTCATTGTTTAACGTGATATTTATGTATCTCTTCGTTTTGCCTGTTTTACAACGACAACCAGAATTTTTCCTCCAAAAAATTATGAAGGGCGGTCATTCAAAAGCATTGGTTTTCTAAAAATGGGTGGCTGGAGTATTCCCCAAGTTCAGATTTGATGCACAAGCATGGTGAGGTGGACCAATTACAGAAAAAAGGCACCCCAGGCATAATTTGATGTATCAGACGTTAAGGGAGTGGAAGCCAGAGAGCACCTGCCCCCCAAAATGTCTGTGCACGTGCCTGGTCACAAGCCATGAAAAGAAGCCGAGCTGCTTGAATTCTTGCGCCAGGAGTAGCATAAAGTCACCCAACGGCAATGTGAAAGACTGGTGGAGAGCATGCCAAGACACATGAAAGTTGTGATTTTAAATCAAGGTTATTCCACCAAATATTGATTTCTGAACTCTTCCTAAGTGTAAGCATTAGTATTGTGTAGTTTAAAAATGAATATGAGCTTGTTTTCTTTGCATTATTCGAGATCTGAAGACACTGCATCATTTTTGCTATTTTGACCAATTGTCATTTTTCTGCAAATAAATTATCTAAATGACAATATTTTTATTTGAAATTTGGTAGGAATGTTGCCAGTAGGTTATAGAATAAAACTAAAATGTACATTTTACTTTAACACATACCAATAAATAGTAAAACCAGAGAAACTGATAATTTTGAAGTGGTCTCTTAATTTTTTCCGCGGCTGTATATACAGGTGCATCTCAATATATTAGAATATCATCGAAAAGTTGATTTATTTCAGTAATTCTATTCAAAAAGTGAAACTCATATTTTATATAGATTCATTTCACACAGACTGATATATTTCAAGTGATTATTTCTTTTAAATTTGATGATTATAACTGACAGCTTATGAAAACCCAAAATTCAGTATCTCAGAAAATTAGAATATTACTGTAGACCGATAGAAAAAAGGATTTTTAACACAGAAATGTTGGACTACTGAAAAGTATGAACATGTACAGCACTCAATACTTGGTTGGGGCTCCTTTTGCATGAATTGCTGCAGCAATGCGGCGTGGCATGAGGGCAATCAGTCTGTGGCACTGCTGAGGTGTTATGGAAGACCAGGTTGCTCTGATAGTGGCCTTCAGCTCTTCTGTGTGTTTGGGCCTGTTGTCTCGCATCTTCCTTTTCACAATACCCTATAGAATCTCTATGGGTTTTAGGTCAGGCGAGTTTGCTGGCCAATCAAGCACAGGGATACCATGGTCCTTAAACCAGGTACTGGTACCTTTGGAAGTGTGTGCAGGTGCCAAGTCCTGATGGAAAATGAAATCTGCATCTCCATAAAGCTGGTCAGCAGAGAGAAGCACAAAGTGCTCTAGAACTTTCTGGTAGATGGCTGCGCTGACCTTGGACCCCACAGTGGACTAACACCAGCAGATGACATGGCACCCCAAACCATCACTGACTGTGGACACTTTACACTGGACCTCAAGCAACTTGGATTCTGTTCCTCTCCTCTCTTCCTCCAGACTCCGGGACCTTGATTTCCAAATGAAATGCAAAATTTACTTTCATCTGAAAAGAGAACTTTGGACCACTGAGCAACAGTGCAGTCCTTTTTGTCCTTAGCCCAGGTGAGACGCCTCTGACGTTGTCTCTGGTTCAAGAGTGACTTGACACAGGAATGCGACAGTTGAAGTCCATGTTCTGGATACGTCTGTGCGTGTAGGCTCTTGAAGCACTGACTCCAGCTGCAGTCCACTCCTTGTGAATCTCCCTTGAATGGGCTTTGTTTCACAATCCTCTCAAAGATGTCGTTATCCCTGTTGCTTGTGCACCTTTTTCTACCAAATTGTTTCCTTCCATTCAACTTCCCATTAATGTGCTTGGATACAGCACTCTGTGAACAGCATGCTTCTTTAGCAATGACCTTTTGTGTCTTACCCTTCTTGTGCAGGGTGTCAATGATCGTCTTCTGGACAACTGTCAAGTCAGCAGTCTTCCCCATGATTGTGTAGCCTACTGAACTAGACTGAGAGACCATTTAAAGGCTCAGGAAGCCTTTGCCGTTGTTTTGAGTTAATTAGCTGATTAGAGTGTGACACCAATGGTCATCAATATGGAACTTTTTCACAATATTCTAATTTTCTGAGATACTGAATTTTGGGTTTTCATTAGCTGGCAGTTATAATAATGAAAATTAAAAGAAATAAACACTTTAAATAGATCAGTCTGTGTGTAAACAATCTATATAATATATGAGTTTCACTTTTTGAATAGAATTACTGAAATAAATCAACTTTTCGATGATATTCTAATTTATTGAGATGCACCTGTATATGTAAGGGATAAGATATTGTCCGGAGGTCATTATCCAAAAATACATCCCGATGGGGTGAACAACACCCCGACGCGCAGTTCTTCAAGCAAATAGAACTTTGAAGTTTCAGGTGTTGCATAGCAACCCATTACTTGCTGACTTCAAATACCATGAGTCTGTTATGTTAAAATGACCGGACTTCTTGCGGAATGATATGAATGATGTGAATTAGAAGCAAAAAACCTGTTGCCAAGGACAGCGGTCATTATCTTTTCACAGCGGTCTGTTATCAGGAATGCATGTAGGGTAGAACATTGGGATGGCCCATTCAAATCAACGGTACTTTTTGGAACATTCTGAGGAGCCGTATAATAAATATTAGTGCTGTCAAGCGATTAAAATATTTAATCGCGATTAATTGCATTTTTGTCATAGTTCACTCAAAATGAATCCGATTAATCGCAAATTTAATAATCGCAAATTTTTATCTATTCTTAATGTCCCTTCAATCATTTTTTTTTTATGCTTTCTTATCAACATGGAAAAGTGGAGTGGCTTGCTTTATGCAATTTTTTATTTTATTGAAAAACAACATTGCCAAACAGGGCGGTACAAAATAAAATCATAAAATGCACATTTCAGATAAACAAGGACTATAGTGCAGTTAAACCATGGCTTAATATTTTCTTTTTTTCAAGTTTGCTGTGAACATAGAAGTCAGGCCTCTTATTTAAAAAACAATGAACCGTAACAGTTAGGTTACCAATAAAAAGGTAAGCCTACTACTTCTGTGCTTTCAGCCAGCTGCCTGTTGACATTTTCAAACAACAGTGAAGCTCGCTTTTTTTGCACAACACAACTTTTAAAGGTAAACTTTCGATTCAAAAGCTTTTTATCATCCATTTTGCCGTATCGCGCTCACCATTCACTCAAACGTAACGTTAGCCTACTACACAGTTTGGGAGAGCAAAAAGAACGTTAATCTAAAAAAATATATATTTTTTTTACAACGCGTTAATCGCGCGATAAAAAAAATTACGGCGTTAAAATGGGCTTGCGTTAATGCCGTTAATAACGCGTTAAACTGACAGCACTAATAAATATATATATAAAACAGTGAGAGACAGAATATTAACAAAAACATCCAGAAAACTGCATTTGATTACAGTTATGAATTGATTTGCATTTGATCGCGGCCAATAAGTATTTAAACCCATTGCAAAACATGACTTAGTACTTGGTGGAGTAACCCTTGTTAGCAAGCACAGACGTCAAGACTGTTCTTGTAGTTGTTCACCAGGATTACACACATCTCAGGAGGGATTTTGGTCCACTTCTCTTTGCAGATCCTCTCCAAATCTTTAAGGTTGTATTTTCAATGGGAGGGAATGAAGGAATGAGGTTCACGGCCAATATTCCACGGTACATGGCCCCATCCATAGTCCCCTCGATGCAGTGGAGTCATACTGTACCCTTGGCACAGAATCAGCCCCAAAGCGTAATGTTTCCACCTCCAAGCTTGATGGTGGGGAGGGTGTTCTTGGGGTCTTATTCAGCATTCTTTCCCCTCCAAACGCTGCAAGTTGATTCCAAAGAGCTTGATTTTGGTCTCATCTGACCACATCACGTTCTCCCAATCTTCCTTAGAATCATTCAAGTGTTCATTGGCAAACTTCAGACGAACCTATACATGTCTTTCTTGAGCAGGGGGACCATGCGAGTGCTGCAGGACTTCCAACCATTACGGCATAGTGTGTTGCCAATAATGTTCTTGGTGACTGGGGTCCAAGCTGCCTTGAGATCATTCACAAGTAGTTCTGGGGTTATCCCGCACATTTCAGATGATCACCGATACTGCACAAGGTGAGATCTTGCATGGAGCCCCAGACCGAGGGTGATTGACATTTGTTTGGCGTTGCTTCCATTTGCTAATAATTGCACCAACAGTTGTCTGCTTTGAACCAGCTGTTTGCCGATGGTTTTGTAGCCCATTCCAGCCTTGTGCAGGTCTACAATCTTATCTCTGACGTCCTTGGACAACTCTTTGGTCTTACCCATGGTGGTGAGGTTGAAGGTGTGTAGTATGATTCTCAGGACAGGTTTTTTTTATACACGTCACCAGTTGAGAGTTGAGTTGTGTACCTTGTTAGGTCCAGTGAGGACTAATCTGTGTGCCTCGTGGGAACACAATTGGTCTGTGGGAGCCAGAATTCTTGCTGTTTTGTAGGGGTTCAAATACTTATTTGCCACAATCAAATGTGAATACATTCATTACTGTTATAAAATGCAGTTTTCTAGATGTTTTTGTTGATATTCTGTCTCTCACTGTTAAAATAGACCTACCATTACAATTATAGATCACTCATTTCTTTGAAAGTGGCCAAACTTGCGACAGCGGCAGGGGGTCTAATTCCTGTTTTCCCCACTGTATATATATATATATATATTACACACACTACACTGAAATATACAACTCCTGAACTGACAATGTGTTCATGGATAGAGAGTCAAAAATACAGGTAAAGCACAATTTACTTGGAGTAACAAAGATAGATCTCTAAAGACTCTAGAATTAGATTGGCTTAAATCGGTCTGAGCCACTATGTTTGTTTCCTGTTTACAGAGCCAGGACTGCGTATGAACACAGAATAGACTGCTAGAAAACTGTGAGGAGCAATTCCATGAATTCAATAAAAAGTAGATCTTTAACCCATCCGCAGGAAAAATGTCTGCAAGATTGGTAGCCTACTATTGAGCTCAACACAGCAGTACGCAGAGGATTGATGCAGGTGAGTCAGGTAGAAAATCTCCAAGTAGGTTGCCTGATGTAAGTATAGGGAGGGGACGTGATTGAGTGGCCTCCTGGAGGTAGGGGTCCTGATGCCGGCTGAAATGTATGCAAATCCAGGTGCACATGAACGCGCGTTCTACTTAAGAAAGCTCTTTCGGGGGAGCCAGCTCAGAAGACTTCTGCTGCTTATGAACACATTTTCAAGCGTACAAGAATGCAGCGGAGGTCTTTTGCTTGCGTTGTTTTTCCGAAGTCCGTAAGAAACATTTCAGAAGAACTTCAGAAAATGATCGAGAATGAGGCCCATTATTATTGGATTGCTTCCATGACATATACTTTACTGATTCTGGTTGATCATAGTTTATTTTCATTTACAAATGTAATTGCTTCCATTTTTTGTAACCACATGATGAGGAACTACAACGAATGTCCTATATAGATATTCACATTGAATTGAACGCCTTACAGAGCTGATCAAAATGCCCATTTGTATTGCCCATTTGTATTGCCTGGTTGGAATGAATATTTTTGTAATAATAAATCACTGTGTGGTGATAACCATTATAGGTTAGGGCATGTGAAGCGGTGCTGCTCCTCCCAGGGAGAGTGGTTAGGTGGCGACAGGGATTACATGAAGGACACGACACATGCTACGGTGGGAAGGGCATGTGACTTGAGTTGTAGTCCATTTCTGAAATGAAAAGAGCCATATCAAAATGTTGAAAGAAGGCAAAATATTGTGAGATTTTCACAATTAACAGGTTATTGTTTACTATTTACTGTACAAACACTGGAAAACATGAAATTGCTCCATTCGTTTCAGAAATGGACTACAACTCAAGTCTCATGCCCTGACAGATATTGGAGTGGCATATTCTCCCAAAAATATTCATTTGAACTGACAGTGATGACTAATGTTGACCTTTAAATTTGACTAGTGCATTCCTCAAAAAGCAATGAAAGGGGAAGCCATATTTCCCAATAATTGTCAAAAGATGCATGACGGATCAACAGCTCATGGAAAAACAACATACAAATATGCAAAAATAAATATCGACGTGTAAAAGTTTATAACTAACTATTCTGAAATGTTCTTAATTTTCAAACTTGTTGGGTGGCCTCTTGGTCAGGATCGTACTGGTTCAAACAGATATGCTCCGCTGGGTTCTCTCTGGCAGCCATTTTACTCCGACTCAACAGTTTCCATGTTAGCACAAAGGCTTACATGCTTAAGCAACTTACTAACAACTAACTAAGCAGCCATTCCGAACAGGGCTGTAGACAAAGCGAGATCCTTGTGGTTTTTTGATTTAAGACCCTAGGGAACTGTGTGAACTTAAAAAGAAGTATAATATGTCCCCTTTCAGGTTTGTATCACATTTGTATGGTAAGTGGATTGGATTTGATATTTGACAAAATTAGCTCATATTTCTCTATTCATCATCATGATTTCAAAGTATTAATGCTATTGTGATATATAATTTTTCAAGTACAGAAGATTGTCATTTCAAATAAGGTGTTTTGTCATTTATCTTCAGGTGCTGACAACAGATGGTCAAACTACTTTTGGACGGGACCCGGCCCTGATTAATCCTCATGAAAGTGTGATATGTAAGGGCACATTTGAACCTGATTAATCCTCATGAAAGGCTGATATGTAAGGGCACATTTGAACCTGATTAATCAACATGAAAAGTGTGACCCCCTGCCAAATCGCAAGTTTGGCCACTTGCAAAGAAATGCATTGTAATGGTAGGTCTATTTTAACAGTGAGAAACAGAATATCAACAAAAACATCCAGATAACTACCTTTTATAACAGTTATTAATTTATTTGCATTTGATGCGGAAAATACTTATTTGAACACCTACCAAACAGCAAGAATTCTGTCTACCACAGACCAGTTATGTGCCCACGAGGCACACAGATTAGTCCTCACTAGACCGAACAAGGTATACCTGATCAAAACTGGCGACGTGTATAAAAGAAACCTGTCCAAATAATCATACAACACACCTTCAACCTCACCACCTTGCACAAGACCAAAGAGTTGTCCAAGGACGTCAGAGATAAGATTGTAGACCTGCACAAGGCTGGAATGGGCTACAAAGCAGCCTTGAAGACCCAACTCTTCAGAGAGCACCTCCCTTCCTAACTTGCACTTTGGCTTAACTTGCACTTAAGCAGTAACAGGCCCGCACTTCTTTTTCTTTCTATGTCGTTTTCTTTTTCTTGAAAAAAAAAAAAAAAAGCAGTATTTATTGTTACACCAGGTTGTATTGCTCTTAGCTTGACTGTTCTCTCCCTTGTACGTCGCTTTGGACAAAAGTGTCTGCTAAATGACTAAATGTAAATGTAAATGTACAAAACCATCGGCAAGCAGCTGGGTGAGAAGCAGACAACAGTTGGTGCAATTATTAACAAATGGAAGCAACACCAAACAACCGTCAATCGCCCTCGGTCTGGGGCTCCATGCAAGATCTCCCATCGTGCACTATCAGTGATCATCTGAAACTTGCAGGATAACCCCAGAACTACACAGGGAAGGCTTGTGAATGATTTTAACCCTGGCAACCCGCCACGCAGTAATGGTTTGAAGGAGGGATGCACGGATACCACTTTTTTACAAACCAATATGATTATGAGTATTGTTATTTGTGTACTTGCCAATAGCAAGTACCGATTCGGATACTTCTTAGATTTGGTCTCCATGAAAGTGCAATTTATTTGGATGCATATTTTATTTTATCCTCTGCAGATTATGTCAAGCCTATAGTACAAAATTACCAAAAGGCTATCCTAAGCCAAAAATAAACAGAGCTTTCTGGTTTTAACAACAAAAAAAGCCTTCAAAGAGACAATGTCATCACATTAGACAAAATGCAAATATAACCAGATAAAGGCAATTAAATGTGCTGCATAGTTAACAACACAGTATGCTTAACACAAAGTGAACAGAACTATTACTGGATTAGCTCATGAGCACATTTCAATTACAAAAGGAACAAAAGAGTGCTCAAGTACACAAACAATCACTTAACCTATGCTATGTAGCACTATAAGGCTTTCAAACAATCACTTAACCTATGCTATGTAGCACTAGAAGGCTTTCTCTCTACCTCTCTCTCTCTCTCTCTCAGTACACAAACAATCACTTAACCTATGTAGCACTAGAAGTCTTTCTCTCTACCTCTCTCTCTCTCTCTCTCAGTGCTCAAGTACACAAACAATCACTTAACCTATGCTATGTAGCACTATAAGGCTTTCTCTCTACCTCTCTCTCTCTCTCTCTCTCTCTCAGTACACAAACAATCACTTAACCTATGCTATGTAGCACTATAAGGCTTTCTCTCTACCTCTCTCTCTCTCTCTCTCAGTACACAAACAATCACTTAACCTATGCTATGTAGCACTATAAGGCTTTCTCTCTACCTCTCTCTCTCTCTCTCTCAGTACACAAACAATCACTTAACCTATGCTATGTAGCACTATAAGGCTTTCTCTCTACCTCTCTCTCTCTCTCTCTCAGTACACAAACAATCACTTAACCTATGCTATGTAGCACTATAAGGCTTTCTCTCTACCTCTCTCTCTCTCTCTCAGTACACAAACAATCACTTAACCTATGCTATGTAGCACTATAAGGCTTTCTCTCTACCTCTCTCTCTCTCTCTCTCAGTACACAAGCAATCACTTAACCTATGCTATGTAGCACTATAAGGCTTTCTCTCTACCTCTCTCTCTCTCTCTCAGTACACAAACAATCACTTAACCTATGCTATGTAGCACTATAAGGCTTTCTCTCTACCTCTCTCTCTCTCTCAGTACACAAACAATCACTTAACCTATGCTATGTAGCACTATAAGTCTTTCTCTCTACCTCTCTCTCTCTCTCTCTCTCAGTACACAAACAATCACTTAACCTATGCTATGTAGCACTATAAGGCTTTCTCTCTACCTCTCTCTCTCTCTCTCTCTCTCAGTACACAAACAATCACTTAACCTATGCTATGTAGCACTATAAGGCTTTCTCTCTACCTCTCTCTCTCTCTCTCTCAGTGCTCAAGTACACAAACAATCACTTAACCTATGCTATGTAGCACTATAAGGCTTTCTCTCTACCTCTCTCTCTCTCTCTCTCAGTACACAAACAATCACTTAACCTATGCTATGTAGCACTATAAGTCTTTCTCTCTACCTCTCTCTCTCTCTCTCTCTCTCAGTGCTCAAGTACACAAACAATCACTTAACCTATGCTATGTAGCACTATAAGGCTTTCTCTCTACCTCTCTCTCTCTCTCTCTCAGTACACAAACAATCACTTAACCTATGCTATGTAGCACTATAAGGCTTTCTCTCTACCTCTCTCTCTCTCTCTCTCAGTGCTCAAGTACACAAACAATCACTTAACCTATGTAGCACTATAAGGCTTTCTCTCTCTCTCTCTCTCTCTCTCTCTCAGTACACAAACAATCACTTAACCTATGCTATGTAGCACTATAAGGCTTTCTCTCTACCTCTCTCTCTCTCTCTCTCAGTACACAAACAATCACTTAACCTATGCTATGTAGCACTATAAGTCTTTCTCTCTACCTCTCTCTCTCTCTCTCTCTCAGTACACAAACAATCACTTAACCTATGCTATGTAGCACTATAAGGCTTTCTCTCTACCTCTCTCTCTCTCTCTCTCAGTACACAAACAATCACTTAACCTATGCTATGTAGCACTATAAGTCTTTCTCTCTACCTCTCTCTCTCTCTCTCTCTCAGTGCTCAAGTACACAAACAATCACTTAACCTATGTAGCACTATAAGTCTCTCTCTCTACCTCTCTCTCTCTCTCTCTCTCTCTCTCTCAGTGCGTGCACAATCACTTAACCTATGTAGCACTATAAGTCTTTCTCTCTACCTCTCTCTCTCTCTCTCTCTCAGTGCGTGCACGTTTTTTTCTTTTGCAAGACGTCAATTAAGATTGGTTGCTTTGGTCTTGCACCACTAGCATTAGTGAACTCTGTGCACTTAGCACTATGGTGCGTCTTCAGATGTTTAATCAAATTGCTTGTGTTCAACAAAGTACTTTCCTTTCCGCCCCTCGACACTGTAGCAGATGTTACACTGTGCCTTACTCCTGTCATCGTCAATTATCTAAAAATGAGCCCAAATCGCCGTTAAGGCAGCACAACGGAATTGCTAACTGCTAATGAGATGCTAGCGGCCAGACCTAACGAAACCTGTTGAAATTTGCTAACTTTTGAAACATCAAGCAAGTGCAAGTGCAACACAAGACAAAACAAGACAGCAAATAAGCTACTTACTAGTCCAGCAGAGAGTGGTAGGACAGGTAAGACAACAAATCACGTTTTGTGTCTGCATAGCGCGACCAGTTTGACGTAGTGAAATACTGTTGAGTGGTATCTGTGCTTGGTAGCGGCAATTCAAAAACGATTACGGGTACGAGTATTTTAACAAAGTATCAGCCCGATACTCAATACTGGTATGAGAGCATCCCTAGTTTGAAGTCCTGTAGCTCTCGCAAGGTCCCCCTGCTCAAGGAAGCATATGTACAGGGCCATCTGGAGTTTGCCAAGGAACACTTGAAAGATTCTAAGGAGGACAGGATGTGGTGAGATGAGACCATAATTAAGCTCTTTGGCATCAACCCGACTTGGCGCGTTTGCAGGCGGAAGAATGCTAAATATGTCCCCAAGAACACTATCCCCACCAACAAGCATGGAGGTGGAAACATTATGCTTTGGGGCTGTTTCTCTGCCAAGGGTACAGGATGTCTCCACCGCATCAAGAGGACTATGGATGGGGCCATGTACCGTGGAATATTGGGCTTGAACCTCATTCCCTTTTTCCCTCCCATTGAAAACGCAACCTTAAGGATTTGGAGAGGATCTGCAATGAGAAGTGGACCAAAATCCCTCCTGAGATGTGTGTAAACCTGGTGAACAACTACAAGAACAGTCTAACATCTGTGCTTGCCAACAAGGGTTTCTCCACCAGGTACTAAGTCATGTTTTGCTAGGGGTTTAAATACTTGCCAATCAAAACTATTATAAAATGCAGTTTTCAGAATGTTTTTGCTTATATTCTGTCTCACTGTTAAAATAGACCTACCATTACAATTATAGATCACACATTTCTTTGGAAGTGGGCAAACTTGCGAAATCGGCAGGGTTTCAAATACTTATTTTCTCCACTGTAAGGGCACATTTGAACCGATTAATCATTATGGAAGTGTGATATGTAAGGGCACATTTGAACCCGAATAATCATCCTGAAAATGTGATATGTAAGGGCACACTTGCACCATTCAGGTCAATTCAGTATCCAGAACAGCATCATTTTTAAGGCAGAAACATTTTTACCTTCATCTGTTCACAGCACTTATTCCCAAAAGGCCATGGCCTATCTAGATGTTGCGTGCATGCTTCAGACATTGACCTTTGTAATTAGGTTGCTGGTAGAGTTTCCCTGTGATGAACATTCCAGGTTGAGCCTGTTTGTGCAAGCAACACTGAACATAGGAATGGTGCTCCACCACACCTGTGTCAGCTTCATTTGACTGCAGGTCTTTTGAGTCCCATGAGGGATTATTTAGATTTTTTTGCTTTGCATGAACTGGTATTTCCTTCTTCTAGTTTAATGTATTGTCCTGTCCTGTCCTGTCCCGTTGTATCACTACACATCCAGGCTATGGACTGTAGTGCTGTGGTTTGGGATGGAACAGCGCCAGTGCCAGTTAACATGACAGCACGCTTTTATCAGTACCAACAGGGCTGTACAATATTCTGTTTATGTTTACATATTTTGTGACTTAACAAGTAGAAGGGTGGCCATCAATGTTCCCTCTAAGCTGCGCGCGCGCGGCCGCGCAGGCCAGTCGAAGTGGCCGCGCAATAGATTTTTCAGACCGCACAATTTTTTTTTTTAGGGGTTAAAAATCTGAGCATCAAAGGGGATGTAGGCTTGGTAATAAACATTTAAAATACTGGCATGTCTGACAACCAAGCCGGATGTGCGTTACAATGTTTACATACAAAGTATCCTTTAGCTCTCTTGGCGGGCTCTGCTCCAGCAGTTATAGGCTACCATGGCGAAAAGAAAGGCAGAGCAGGTGCCCCAGAAAAAGGTCTGCCTAACGTTTAAACATGAGCGGCTAGATGAAATAGTCCAAACTCAGGTAGGATAAAACTTTCAGACATATTTACATATGAAGAAAGGAGGGCGTGATCTGCAAATTCTGCGCGGAGGCAAACGCGAAAAGAGAGTTCGCTGGTGGGAAAACATGCAGTAAACACAAGTGACATTATTCTGTTTGTCCGTAAAATTTGTGAGCACTTGGATGCCCGCTTCCCTGAAAATGAGCTGCTGCCTTTGAGCCGGATACGTTGGGTCGTGCATTTAGTCAATTTGATCATGGTCTGAATGACGAGACCAATCTGGCGAAAAGGTTCGAAGCGCTTCTGGAGGAAGCATAATATGCGGTCCCGGGACGCATTTGTCAACAATACAACAACGAATTCAAGTTCATGGTTAATGAAAAAAAGGAAAAGCGGGCTGCTTAAGTCATTTTCTGATATTGTAACCTGGTCGCTGAAAAGTGAGCTTTTTCCAGATCTGGTGCAACTTCTTGACATTTTTGGCACATTCCAAGCATCTAGCGCCGACTGTGAACGCGGTTTCAGTCTAATAAATATCACTAAAACAAAATCGTGAAGCGAGAGAAGATTTGAGGAAGACATTTCCAATATTTTCAATTAGACCTATTAGGTCTTATAGATCAGAGTGATCTTGATTACTGCAACAACATTTTGACATATGTTTAGTCAGAAAGATGTGTCTTCCATAGGCCTGCAGACAAGATGAGCCACACAGCCAGATAGGCCTTTCTCCCTAAATTAAATTCAAATGACTTGTTTTGTAGCCTAGTTTGTTACAAACCACTCCAGTTATTACATTATTTATAAAGGCTACCTTTATGAAAAATTACACCATAATTACTATATTTCTTGTAAAGCACTGCATTAGCATTTTTCTTTAAATTAAGTTCCACTTAAATGTTGTACCTGCTGAGAAATGACTAAACACCTTGGATACTTTTATTTTGTATATATAAATATATATATATATCATTATCATTCATAACCTCCCTAAACCTTATTTATTTTCAACCAAAGATCCTTTAAGTTCAACTTAACTGACTGGTAAAACACCATCAATAAAATGTTCCAAAGTCCAGCCATTATAAAGGATATTGAATAAATATCAACCTTTTAGACATATTGATGCATTTGCTGTCATCTCTTTGAAAACCTATTGCTAACGCAGGCTCGTGGTCATTTTCGTCAGGTCGCGTGGTTTACGAACTGCTCACAGTGCTGAAATGTGCGCTCAGAATAAAAAATATTTGCTCAGTGCTGAAAAAAATTAGAGGGAACATTGGTGGCCATAGAAGTTTTGCATATATGCCTTCATTATTTTAAAATGTTTTTCTGTTCACAAAATGAAAAGTAAAAGTGCATAAAGATTTGAGGAAATTCTCATTTTTAAATGTTTGTTTGCTGCAGTGGTTGCATTTATATTATGAATACACCTAAACCAGGGATTTATGCTGTTTTTTTTCATGAAAACATTATTTGCTTTCCCAGGGATCATCCCTGTTATTCTGCTCTCTGCCATTCTGTTTTACATCATGAGGCGGCGGAAAATCAGGTTCTGGTGTAACAAAGGTTAGTCCATGATTAGACATGTATTGAACATCAGGTTCTGGTATTACAGAGGTTAGTCGATGATTAGATACGTATTGAACATCAGGTTCTGGTATTACAGAGGTTAGTTGATGATTAGACATGTATTGAACATCAGGTTCTGGTATTACAGAGGTTAGTTGATGATTAGACACGTATTGGACATCAGGTTCTGGTATTACAGAGGTTAGTCCATGATTAGATACGTATTGAACATCAGGTTCTGGTATTACAGAGGTTAGTCGATGATTAGATAAGTATGGAACATCAGGTTCTGGTATTACAGAGGTTAGTCGATGATTAGACACGTATTGAACATCAGGTTCTGGTATTACAGAGGTTAGTTGATGATTAGACATGTATTGAACATCAGGTTCTGGTATTACAGAGGTTAGTCGATGATTAGATAAGTATGGAACATCAGGTTCTGGTATTACAGAGGTTAGTCCATGATTAGACACGTATTGAACATCAGGTTCTGGTATTACAGAGGTTAGTTGATGATTAGACATGTATTGAACATCAGGTTCTGGTATTACAGAGGTTAGTCCATGATTAGATACGTATTGAACATCAGGTTCTGGTATTACAGAGGTTAGTCCATGATTAGACACGTATTGAACATCAGGTTCTGGTATTACAGAGGTTAGTTGATGATTAGATACGTATTGAACATCAGGTTCTGGTATTATAGAGGTTAGTTGATGATTAGACATGTATTGAACATCAGGTTCTGGTATTACAGAGGTTAGTTGATGATTAGATACGTATTGAACATCAGGTTCTGGTATTACAGAGGTTAGTCCATGATTAGACACGTATTGAACATCAGGTTCTGGTATTACAGAGGTTAGTCGATGATTAGACACGTATTGAACATCAGGTTCTGGTATTACAGAGGTTAGTTGATGATTAGACATGTATTGAACATCAGGTTCTGGTATTACAGAGGTTAGTTGATGATTAGACATGTATTGAACATCAGGTTCTGGTATTACAGAGGTTAGTCCATGATTAGATACGTATTGAACATCAGGTTCTGGTATTACAGAGGTTAGTTGATGATTAGACATGTATTGAACATCAGGTTCTGGTATTACAGAGGTTAGTCCATGATTAGATACGTATTGAACATCAGGTTCTGGTATTACAGAGGTTAGTCGATGATTAGATAAGTATGGAACATCAGGTTCTGGTATTACAGAGGTTAGTCCATGATTAGACACGTATTGAACATCAGGTTCTGGTATTACAGAGGTTAGTCGATGATTAGACACGTATTGAACATCAGGTTCTGGTATTACAGAGGTTAGTCCATGATTAGACACGTATTGAACATCAGGTTCTGGTATTACAGAGGTTAGTCGATGTTACGCCCACTGGTGGCAAAACAAAACCCACCCACCCCCCCCCCCCCCATTGACAGGTGCTTTCCACCCAAAAGTACAGTGGGCGGTGCTCACTCTAACCTAGGGTAAACAAGTAAACCTACATGAATGTTATATGTAAACCCCAGAGTATCTTACCTATCCTCATTGACCTTGTGTGCACAACAAAATAATTAACAAAGACAAAGACAAAACTGAAGTAGGCTGCTAACAACTAAAGTAATAATGCTTAAACAAATGTGTTATAACTAAAGACAAATCAATAAACCAGCAAAGAAACCAAGCAATCGCAAACGCTAGCAAACACAAGTCAACAGAGCTCCACCAAAGCTCTGCCACAGCTCAAGTCAAAAGCAACAACACTTACTAACAAACACTGGACTATTTAGAGGGAATGGTTGATGGGAGATCTGGAACAGGTGTGGTGATTTGATGATTGGAACCAGGTGTGCACATCTGTGAATTAGGAGAATGAAAACAGGAGGAGGAGACAGAACAACAACACAAATCAATGACACAAAACAGAACACAATAAATGTAGGCCTATAACATGTATACATATAAGACATACAGAACACTGTACGTAACACTCCCCCCCTTAAAGAGTCAGCCCATGGCTGATGATATCTCAAACCATCCTGTAAACCCAACTTAAATAGTAAAAAAACCCAAATCAATCAAAATTGCCCCCAGTAACAACTGACCCACAATAGTTACAGACGAGACAGTGCGTCTGCAAACACATTCTCGGTGCCCTTTTTGTGGTGGATCACCAGGTTGTAATTTGTGATAACCAAAGATCCACGCATAAATTGCTGGTTTTGTTTGTGCATGCGATGCAGAAACACCTGTGGATTGTGGTCTGTGTAAATCAACACAGGCTCCGCACTGGACCCAACATAAACTTCGAAAAATTGGAGCGCGAGCAACAAAGCCAACTTCTCCTATTCTATTGTCGAGTAGCGCATTTGGCTACTATTACATTTCTTCTAAAAGAAACCTACAGGGTGGACTAGTGATGTTACAAATGAACCCGAGGCTTCGGAGCTTGTGTCGCGAAAATGAAGCACTTCCTCACTGGAGCGCGTATCGAGGCTTGTATCGTTTTGCCGAGATGACGTCACTGGTGACGTCTGAAGCCTCATTTGAATCAAGTGCTTCACCAAGTGGTTCGTTCGTTCACTTTTCGCGGGACGCTTCGACTATACGACGTCCCAAAACTCATCTTGTATTCGTTCGTGGTAGTTATTGTCAGTGGTTGGAGAATTAGCGATAGATGGAGATTTAAATTGTTGGGTGTTGTTGGTAGTATAGATTATTTGAGATATAATTATGGAGCCAGTTAGGACGAGAAAGACCTTGATCCAGTGCCCTGCACTGACCAGTTGTCCAAAAGCACTCATTGGTTTTACAAAAGTACTGACCAGTATTCCAAAAGCACTTTCACTCTGTTCCAACGGCATAGAGAGTAAAGATAATTTACAGGCTTTTTTTTTTATCTAAAGCATCGTTTAAAATTCGCTTTGGTCAGGATTCGAAACTAAACAGACCATTGTTCAAGCCAACGTCGCTTACCGTTGTGCCACCATATAATCCTTAATGTGTAGATCAAACTATTATTAGAACAAAGAATACAAAAATAAAGCCTTTATTGTCATTGTATTCGCCTACAATGAAATTTGAATTAATTGAAATTTTTGTGCATGTTATTTTAGCAGGCCTTGCCAGCACAACGAAAGTTACGTATGTAACTACGGTTCTATGAATCACTGGATGACCGCTAGACGGTGCTTTCAGCACTGGATGTTCCATCTCTCGCACGCGCAGGTCGAGTGTATACCAACATGGTCACAACGTGACCCCGATGACCCCCGGAAAGTCTATATCTTCCGGTGAGGTCAGGGAAACAGCTCCTTCACAATCTTCTCGCGAGAGCACGAGGATTCTGAGTGACGGAACGGTCTAGCGGTCATCCAGTGATTCATAGAACCGTAGTTACATACGTAACTTTCGTTCTATTTCATCCTTACTGACCGCTAGACGGTGCTTTCAGCACTGGATGACACATACCAACAAAGTCACGAAGAACTTCAGCACTTACCTCACTGAGGAGGAGCAGCAGAGTCAGGCACCAGGACCACAGCCAATGGATGGGGAGTGGCGACGTTCACCCGGTAGAACCTGGAGAAGGTACTAGGCGACGCCCACGATGCTGCCTCACAGATGTCCTCCAGGGGAACGCCTCGCAAGGCTGCCCAGGACGTTGAAACCGCTCTAGTGGAGTGGCACCTCACCCCGGATGGCAGGGGGTGCCCTCTTCCTCTATATGCCTGGGTGATGGCCTCCACCACCCAGTGGGACAGCCACTGTTTGGACAGGGCAGAGCCCCTCCTAGGGCCCCCATAGCAGACAAACAGCTGCTCCGACCGTCTAATGCTAGCGGTAGCGGCCACATACGCCCTCAGGGCCCGTACAGGGCACAGCACCTCCAGCCTGTCCTCCCCTTCAGGGAGAACAAGCTGCGCCAGGTGTATAGGGCGATTGAGGTTTGCCGTAGTCAAGACCTTCGGGAGAAAGGCAGAGTTTGGCCACAGGGTAACCCCTGAGCCATCCGAGCTCCATCTCAAGCAGGAACTGCTCACGGACAGTGCGTGGAGCTCCCCGACGCGCTTCGCCGATGTGATGGCGAGGAGAAAGGCCGTCTTAAGTGAGACCCACTTCAGCTCCGCCTGAGCTAGGGGTTCAAAAGGAGGTAAGCCCAAGGCCTCAAGCACAAGGTGCAGATCCCATGCTGGAGTGCGCCGTGCTCGTGGGGGGCGCAGCCGTAAGGCGCCCCTCAGAAAGAGGGACACCAGCCTGTGGCTTCCCACTGTTCCATCGTCCACCCGAGCATGCCGGGAGGATATAGCTGCCACATACACCCTCAGGGTAGCCGGGGACCGGCCCCCACCCAGGAGAGACTGGAGGAACTCTAGGACACTCGGGACCCCGCAATGCACAGGGTCCTCGCCCCTGTCCGAACACCACGCAGAAAACAGCTGCCACCTGTTTTCATACTGTGCCCGGGTAGAGGGTGCCCGGGCATTCAGTACGGTATTGCGGACAACGTCCGAACACTGGGTCAGCAGTGCAACCGATGAGGGTCGGGATGCCATATCCGACCCTGCAACTGAGACAGGAGATCCTTCCTGTCGGGGAGGCGCAGCGGCACCCCGCTGCAGAGCCTGCGCAGAAGTGGGAACCACGTCCTCCCTGGCCAGAAGGGGGCTACCAGCAGCAGCCTGTGGCCCTGCTGGAGCACCCTCTGCAGAGTTGGAAAAACCAACGGGATTGGCGGGAACGCGTAGAGGAGACCCTCTGGCCAATCGTGGGCGAGAGCATCCTGGCCAAGAGGGCTGCCCCCCTCTGTCCAGGTGAACCAGAGAGGACAGTGGGTGGATTCCTCTGAGGCAAAGAGATCCACCCCTGCCCTGCCAAAGACATCCCAGATGTTGAGGACCACCTCTGGGTGAAGCCGCCACTCGCCCGGCGGGGTCTTGCCACGGGAGAGAAAATCTGCATCCTGGTTGCGTTCCCCGGGCAGATACATTGCCCTCAGGCTGGCTAGACGTGGTGCCATCCACAGCAGGAGGTCCTGGGATGCCCGCAACAGCCGTGCAGACCTGGTTCCCCCCTGGTGGTTGATGTGGGAGATGGCTGAAACATTGTCCGACCGCACAAGCACGTGTCGGCCTTTCAAGAAGGGCATAAAGGCCTGTAATGCCCTGTGCACAGCCCGCAGCTCCAGAACATTGATATGCTCTGAGCGGTCCTGAGCAGGCCACTGCCCCTGGGCTGTCCGGCTCAGCCACACAGCGCCCCACCCCGAGAGGGAAGCATCTGTGGTGATGGTCTCCCGCCGGAACGCAATAGAGCCCATGGGCATGCCCTGGAGGATGAACGACCTCTTCCTCCATGGAGCCAGAGCCAGGAGGCAACAGGGTGCCACCCTGAGTCTCCTGTGTCGGTGCCTCTCGGCATCCAAATGAAAGCTGTGAAGCCACCGCTGGAGGGGGCGTAGTGACAGCAGGCCTAGAGGAACCACAGCAGCCGCTGCGGTCAACTTCCCCAGAAGGCGCAGAAACACTATGTAGCGCAGCTGCCTGCCTTCCCAAAACCAGGGAAGCAGGTGCAGGATGTCGTCCACTCGCCGGGGCGACGGGCAAGCCCTCATGGCGACTGAATCGAGGGCCACCCCAAGAAAGACTGTGGTCTGTGACGGGACCAGGCAGCTCTTTGTAAAGTTCACCCTGAGGCCCAGACGGGCCACATGGGCAAGGAGGTTCGTCGTATCCAGGGCCACCTGAGATCGGGACGGGGCGCAGAGGAGCCAGTCGTCCAGGTAGGGCAAGATCTTCATGCCCTGCGACTGAAGGGGTAAGAGGGCTGCAGCCACACACCTGGTGAAGGCACGTGGAGAAAGGGAGAGGCCAAATGGGAGCACTCTGAACTGGAAGTGATGCCCCTGAAACGCAAACCGCAGAAACCGTCTGTGGTGTGGCGCTATGGGTACGTGAAAGTAGGCATCCTTGAGGTCTACCGTCGTAAACCACTCCCCCCTGGTTATTGCCCGCAGAACCTCTGCCGTGCTCAGCATGTGGAACCTCAAGACCTTCAGGAACCTGTTGAGGCCCCTCAGGTCGAGGATGGGACGGAGTCCGCCATCTTTCTTCGCCACAAGAAAGTAGGTCGAGTAGAACCCCCCGGGTTGTGTCAGGGGGTCTACCCGCTCGATGGCACCCTTGTCCAGAAGGACGGACAACTCCTGGGTAAGGGCTTGGGCTTTTGCCGGGTCCTTTATGGTGGTCATTTTGACCCGGCCATGGGCTGGGGGCCGGCGTCGGAACTGAAGGCGGTAGCCGTGGGTCAAGGTGGAAAGCACCCACGGGTCCCTGCTGGAAGCAGCCCAGTAACTGAGCTGCTGCTGGGAAAAAGCTCAGACGGCCGGCCCATGAGCCTCAGTGCCTGGCCCCCTTGCCCCTAGGTCTGGAGGGACGAGGGGCTGGGAAATTAGCCTGAGGTTGGCCCGAGGGCTGTCGCCCGGGGAACTGAAAGTGAGGAGTGTCTTCTTACATGCCTCCGTAAAAGGAGACTGTGCCAGCCACACCTGACGGCGAGCCTGGACGAGGGTGGACATAACCCGTCCCAGTTCTCTGGACATCAGTCCAAACGCCTGAAGCGAAGCGTCGCTCAGGCTTTGGACTGAAGGGTCTACCTCGGCGTCCTGTAGGGATGCTGACAGGGCGAGGACCAGGTGGGACATAGTGTTCCCTATGCGCCCCATGCGTGCTGCTGCACCATAGGCCTTCTTGAGGAGGTCGTCCGTAACCCGGCACTGGGGACGAGGACACCTCGCACTCGGCCTCAGCGTCTCATCAGGCGAGACAATGAGGGCAGCTATGGTCGGGTCAACCGCCGGCATCTCACCCAACCTGTGGCTGAGTGCGTCCTGCATGGCAGCCAGGGCCCGACCGTCGTTTGTCAGGCGAGAGAGGGCTCTGGAATCCCTCCAACACGCCTTCAACTCCCCCAGATACTCCTCTGATGGGGGTACTAGCAGTCTGGCGGGGGCTGGGCCCCGCCTGAAGAAGGCACTGGTCGGAGCCGGCTGAGCTCCTGGAACGTCCAGCTGTAGGCGGGCCAGGGCCACACGAATGGTGGCCTCCATTGAGCAATCCCCAGAGCTGGCAGAGCTGTGGGCTGAGTAAAGGGAGCCTACCTCTGAGGCATGGGAGGGTGCACCCAGTAGGGTCCCATCCGCCACATATTCTGTAAACTCCGAGGCTGATGCCACCGTGGACAGCGCATCCTCCTCTGGCTCGGGGGCTACTGCCGTAGCAGCACGCCTAGAGACGGCTGTCGTCCCCGCGCTGCTTCTGCCCTGGCAGGCCAGACGGAGGGACCTCAGAGAATCGACCTCCGCTGCCCGCTGGCCCCCCCTGGAGGCAACCCCGGGCCTCACCTGCTTACTAGCAGTGGGGCCCACTGTCTTAGCAGCCCGACGTTTACGTCGGATCGGCAGGGCTTGGCTAACTCGCTGGGCGGGGGTCAGCTGTTCAGCCGACTCAGTGAGGCCCAACAGCTGCTCCGCCCCAACCAATCTAGCCTCTCTTACAGCCCACGGCATGTAGCTGCAATTCATGCAGGGGTCTTCTGAGAGCCCCGCTCTCAGGTGCTCGACCCCGAGACAAGAGGGGCACCTATCATGGCCATCCTCCACCTGCAGAGGGGCCATGCAGGCCGCGCAGGAGTGGTCGCCCACCATAGACATGGGGACAACCGGAAAGCAATGTGCTGGGAGAGGGCGACAGGAACCGCTGCCCTCACCAACAGATATTCTATTAATCACACCTGAGCTGGGAGCGGGGAGCGAAAGCACTACCTTCACCAGGTAAGGGGAATCGCCACACTCAATGGGGCTATGCGCAGAATCTATGCCAGGAGAGGGAAGCAGGGACTACTCACCGTCACCGACAAATATTTAATAAATCACACCTGAGCTGGGAGCGGGGAGTGAAAGCACTACCTTCACCAGAAGAGGGAAATGGCCACACTTAATGGGGCTATGCGCAGAATCTATGCCAGGAGAGGGAAGCAGGGACTACTCACCGTCACTGACAAATATTTTATAAATCCCACCTGAGCTGGGAGCGGGGAGCGAAAGCACTACCTTCACCAGATAAGGGGAATCGCCACACTCAATGGGGCTATGCGCAGAATCTATGCCAGGAGAGGGAAGCAGGGACTACTCACCATCACTGACAAATAGATAAATAACCTGCAGAAATACAAGGTGCAGCCTAGCTTAGCTATAGCCTTCTTTAATGAATGAATCTGAAAATGAATTCAGCTGAATATAATAATTCGCATACCACGACGGAGGCGGGAAGCGAACCCCGGTCGCTGGAGTACTAACCAGCGACTTATCCCAGTGGGCTAACGGGGGACCCATTCAGTTACAGGCAAGCAATCTTCAGCACAATGAATGAATGGTGGGAGAGGGGGCGAGAACACAGCCGTCACCACGATTATCAACCCAAATAATTCCCCTAGGGAATTGTTACTGCGTTAGTAACGTAATAAACTGCAACAAATGAATGAATGGTGGGAGAGGGGGCGAGAACACAGCCGTCACCACGATATCAACCCAAATAATTCCCCTAGGGAATTGTTACTGCGTTAGTAACGTAATAAACTGCAACAAATGAATGAATGGTGGGAGAGGGGGCGAAACACAGCCGTCACCACGATTATCAAACACAATAATTCCCCTAGGGAATTGTTACCGTCAGCACGGCAACAGCTGGCTGGGCAACGTAATTCAACTGCCTAAGTGGTGGGAAGGGCGAAGACGCTACTTGACCACGAGAACAGGATTAACTACGGCCTCGCATACCCATTGGCACGCGCAGGCGATACCAATAGTTGCACCCAGCAATTTAAGAAAAGAGAACCAAGGTACTTATCCGACAATCGGTGCGGCCTCTGGAGGGCGAGAATTGTTCGCAGCTCCGACAGAGTCGCGAGGCCAACAGCACGGAACAGGATAGCACCTAATTCAAATTTTTAGCTTCCTTAGCTCTTTAACGAACACCAACTATCTGCGTAGCGAGAAGATGAAAAGGAGCTGTTTCCCTGACCTCACCGGAAGATATAGACTTTCCGGGGGTCATCGGGGTCACGTTGTGACCATGTTGGTATACACTCGACCTGCGCGTGCGCGAGATGGAACATCCAGTGCTGAAAGCACCGTCTAGCGGTCAGTAAGGATGAAATAGAACAAATTTAACAAATTCAAAAATCTTTCTTACACCGTATTTTTATTGACCTGCAGGTGTCACTAGAGAGCGAACGACGCTTCGAGTAGTGAACTTTTTTTCAACACGTCTGGCTGGAAAGCTTCAAGGGTTCATGAAGCTTCATTTCGCCATCACTAGGGTGGACCAAACCCTCAGAATCCCCACAACTAACTCCCACACCCTTTTAACAGGTAGCTGACATAGCCACAATTGGCTCATACCACCATCAGCTAAGAACACAGGGGATAATTCATGTATGATACGAAATACCCATTAAACTGAGTTAAAACGGTACTGACAATAATTAGTATGCAATCAGACATTCACAATATTGATACCAATAGTCATAAGGGACATGCAACACTGGAAACCTTATCATACATCTAATTGATTTCGCAAAGACGAAACTACGGTCCACGCACACCTGCCTTAACCATAAAGGTAAAAATTGTTTGCCGTGGTGCCAATGATAGATATACATCTCTGTGCTTGCACACCCGCCCAAAAAGATTAATCAGTTTATATGTACATGAGTGAGGGTCCATAAGCAAGGTCTTGGTACTGGTCAACTTCTCCGTTGACGTTTAAAAGTATATGGAAAGTCTGGTGCGTCCGCCATTAGGAGCTTTAGAATCGCGGCATCACATACCCCCCTCCTTATGGTTGTCCTTCCTCGTAGAGGCGGGACAAGAAGTCGGCAGTGACATTGTCCTTGCCGGCTTTGTACTTGACAGTGAGACGGTATGGCTGCAAAGACAAATACCACCGTGTTATCCGGGCATTACTGTTCTTCATGCGATGCAGCCATTGTAGTGCCCTGTGATCAGTCTCCAGGACAAACTCCTTACCCATCAGGTAATATTTGAGCGTGTCCACAGACCATTTAATGGCCAGGCACTCTTTCTCCGCACTGCAGCTCGACTGGAGAAGCTTGGTATGAATCGCCGGTACCACCCGACCAAACCAAGGAAGGTCCTGGTCTGGCCGGGACCCTATAAGAAGTCTGACGAACTCGACCTGGTGATGTCAGCCGGATGTCGTGTTGGATCACGGTCGTCCTCCCAGGTGCTTCCCGAAACAGACCCTCAGGGATGATTTGCAGCAGCTGTTCCTACTGACAGCTGGCGAGATGCTCCATTGAAGGATATGAAGCCTCCTTCCCAACAGTAGGAAAGTACTGCTCTTTGAGCTTCTCTTCCTCCTCCACTGTACGGGCCCACATCAGATCACTGGTGGCTCCCTGTCTCGTAATCCACTCTTTGAGCAAGTTAATGTGGAGCACCTGTTTCGGCCTGCGCCTGTCCGGCATGGCGACTTCATAGGTCACCGGACCCATCTTGCGCAGCACCTCATGCGGGCCTTGCCACCTTGCCAAAAGGCTGCTTTCAGAAGAAGGCAGCAGCAGAAGCACTTTCTGCCCCGGATTGAAGGTGCGGCTGCGGGCAGACCGGTCGTACCAGGTCTTTTGGTGTATTTGGGCCTTGGCCATGTTGTCACGAGCCAGGCTGCTTAGCTCCTCAAGTTTGTCTTGTTATCTTGAGCACGTAGCTCACAATGTTCACCTGCTGTGGAGGACTGTCTCCCAGCCAGGCCTCTTAGAGGACATCAAGAGGACCCCTCACCTGCTGTCCGTACAGCAGTTCAAAGGGGGAGTAGCCAGAGGATGCTTGAGGGACTTCTCTATAAGCAAAAAGGATGTAGGGCAGCCACTGATCCCAGTCAGCTCCCGTTTCACTCACAAACTTCCTGAGCATAGCCTTCAATGTTTGGTTGAAGCGCTCAACCAGTCCATCTGTCTGTGGGTGGTATGGTGTGGTCCTTATACTCCTAATCCCTAACAGAGCATACACCTGCTTCATAAACCCAGAGGTGAAGTTGATGCCCTGATCTGTTATGATTTATCTGGGGATCCCTACCCGTGAAAATAGCTGCAAAAGACAGTTTGCTACCTGTCTGGACTTTATTTCGCGTAGGGGAAAAGCCTCAGGATAGCGGGTAGCATAGTCACATATAACTAGGATGTAGCGATGCTCTGCACTGCTCTTGTCTAGGGGACCCACGATAAGGGTTGGGTACTGAGAACCGGTACCAATATGGCACCGGGACAATACAACCGGTACCTACCCGGACCGAAATGTCACGGTGCTTCCTTTCGGTGCCTGAGCCGATTGAAATGAATAAAAGCAACAAATCATGCAGCTTAATGAACAAACCGGACCGAAATGTCATGCAGATTTCGGTGCTTCCTTTCGGTGCTTGAGCCGATTTAAATGAATAACAGCAACAAATCATGCAGCTAAATGAACAAAACTTACGTAAAATGTTGTCTTATAAACAGGAATTATTTCAGGCTGCAACATGAAACACGGAGGCTGGTTCCAAAACAGTAGAAAACTAGCGATAGCTAACTAGCAGTAACGTGAGTGGCGTATGTTTGTATGAGTATGATCTGAATTAATATTTTTTTATTTTGTTGCCAGGCATATTTTGTGTGTCACATTTAAAACTGCCACATCTCCCAATGTTAACTTTGTCCTGTGGCGCTCACGCTCATTGGTGTTTTCATAGCAACAGTCTTATGACAGTGAGGCAGGCAGCATTTAACAGCGCAAGCACAAACAGAGCACGCCATCAACCTTTTAACAGAGAAAATAGCGAAGGCTAAACGGTCAAAAGTGTGGCTGTATTTCGCACAAAAAGATACAAACACCGCGACGTGCAGCAAATGCAACAAAACAATTGTGTGTAAAGAGGGGAGAGAAGGCAAGAGTCCTGGGCAGATCTGCAACCGCAAACTAAACGGTAGGTACCGGTTGTAGCCTATAGCATTCGGTGCCATAGTCTCTGACAGGGGCAGTACACTTTCACGCACTCGGTGTGTTCAAGTAACAAGATTAACTATAACCAAGATAGAAAAGATAGCTAGGTACAAACAAATCAGAAAGTTGTGAAATTTCATGAAATAAATGCAAACTAAATAATACATGTTTGACTCCAAAGGCAAATATGCTCATAAGTTTGAAGCTGTAGTCTGTAAAGAGTGTGTGTGTGTGTTTTGTATTTATTTATATTTATGTAAGCATACTATAAACTGTTGTTAACCGTTAATATAATATTCATAGTTTAAAGCTGTAGTTTGAAGCCAAGTGTTTTGTATGTATTTATATTTATAGTATACTTTTTTTAATGTCGTCAATCCTCGTTTTGTGCTTCTTTTTTTTTTAAGTATCGGTTCAGGCACTGTTTAGGCACCGGTATCGTTTTAAAAGTATCGGTTAAGTTCCGGTATCGGAAAAAAAAAAAAACGATACCCATCCCTACCCACGATATCCATGGCAATCCTGGAAAATGGGACATCAATGATTGGTAAGCTCACTAAGGGCACTTTCATACCTCTGTTTGTGCGGGAAGTAAGCTGACAGTTCGGACAAGACTTACAATATCCTATGACTTCCTGGTAAACCCCTGGCCAGTAAAAACGACCACGGGATGCTATGTGCGAGATGCAACACTTTGGCCCATAGAGACTTAGGAACCACTAGCTGCTCTCCCTCAGCACTCACACGCATCAGCCTTCCCTCTCGCAGCACATAAGACTCCTTGTCACACTCTGCAGCCCTAGGAACCTCTTCTTCCCTCATTAACTTATTAAAACAAGAACTTAAGGAAAGATCCTCTTTCTGTAATACTCCAAAGTCTGTGACATCCATCACACTGTCATCCAGTGGTGGGAGGGACAACTGCTCCTGCACAGGAGTTCCTATCACTTTGTCCCTCCTCTTCACTGACTTTGGCTTTCTTTCTTTAGGGGAGCTCTGTGGGAAAGGTAACCCCTGCCATGAATCTGTAACAGACTGTCCAACCTTAGCTTGGGCCCTAGTTATCACGTTACCCTTTTCTGGTGATAGATGGCGTTGTATCAATTCAGCTAGTACTGGGACATCCTGGCCTAGCACAACAGTGTAGGGACAGCTATCCATTATGCCAACATTCAACAGATAGATCTGCCCTTCAATCTCCACTTTAATGTCAGCAGTCTGGTGCTCGCTCTCATCCCCATGTATACACCGCACCCATATTTTGCCAGCTCCCTGCAATCCCTCTGGACCCAAGCACACTCTTTGGGCAAAAGACTGTGTACTGCCTGAATCTATCAGAGCCTGCCATTGCTTCCCTCTGATTCTCACTGGCACTAATGCCTCAGTGGAACTGGCTGCTATTGGGGTGGAGCTAGTATATGGGGTGTAGCACAACCTGGCTTCCCTAACCGTGACTAGGGTACATTCTAAAGTGACATGGCCGGGCTGTCCACAGTTATGGCAGATTATTCGTGGTGTCGGGTTAAAGGGTGTCCTATTTGAGCTACTTGACCTCCTATACTCACAACCAGCACCTCCCACAGACTTACCAGACGGCTTATGTTCCAGCTCCCGCTGGGTACCCCGATACCGCCGGGCTGATGGATCCTGGCCCCGTAGCTGATAGCCTGGTTTGTGCCGAAGGGCAGGGATGAATGCCTCGGCCAGGTCTGCAGCCTCCTTGGATGTTTTGGGGTTGTGCTCTTTCACCCACACTTGTAGTTCCGGGTTAAGCATCCGGGGGAACTGTTCAAGAACAATGATATCCCCGATCTGGGCCTTCGTTTTTTCCACTGGGCACATCCATTTCTGAAATAAGTCACTCAGTCTAGCTTGCAGCTCCTTGACTGTTTCGCCTTCCAGGAAATCCATATAACGAAATCTGTGGCGATAGGCCTCAGCGTCAATTTCAAATTTGTCCAGGATGGCCAGCTTAATTTTGACATAGTCCCTGGCATCCTGTATGTCAATAGCCACATAGGCGGCACGAGCCTTCCCTGTCAACAAAGGGACTAAATATAAAGCCCAATTGTCCTTTGGCCACTGATTTGTATAAGCAATTTTTTCAAAAGTGGTCATCCATAGACGCCATCCATAGATCCCTAGTGGAGCAGAGCTCGCCGGTACAAGTCCCTCAGCCCCAGGGCTGACTGGACGAGGATCAGGCAGAGCGGCTCTGGTGAAGAACCTAGGCGGTGAGGACGCGCTTTAGAATCGCGGCATCACAGACGTGATAGCCGCAATCTTGGCCTGCAAGAGATGCACTTGGCCTCCGCCCACCTGTTTACCCAAGTAGGTCACCGTCGCCTTCTCAAACTCACATTTTGCAAGGTTCAGTGTCAGAGACGTATTAGCCAGTCGTTGAAACACGGTTCTGAGTGAATCCACATGAGCAGGCCACTCTGACGAATGTATTACCACATCATCCAAATATGCAGTACAGTTAGGCACACCACTAAACACAATATTCACCAACCTCTGGAAAGTGGCCAGTGCGTTTCGCATCCCGAAAGCCATTACGGAATACTGTAAAAAATGATCAGGAGTCACAAAAGCACTGATGGCAGAAGCCCGTGGTGAAAGGGGAACTTGCCAATAACCTTTCAATAGGTCTAACTTTGTGACATAGCAAACTGATCCTATGGTAACCACGCAATCATCTACGCGGGGCATAGGAAAAGAGTCCGGCACAGTGACATGGTTTAACTTCCGATAATCTGTGCAGAATCGGACAATAGCGTCAGGCTTTGGAACCAATAAGCACGGAGAACGCCATAGGCTAGAGCTGGGCTGTGCTTAATTATTTTCCAGTGAATAATCAACTTCTTTCTTCATCAGAGATCTTTTGAATGTGTTTACTCTGTATGGGTGCTGTTTAATCGGTCTGGACTCACCCACATCTATGTCATGCTCTAACACCGTAGTGCGGATAGGCACATCTCCAAACAGACAGGGGAACTCAGAGATAAGGCAGAGTAGGTCAGCTTCCTGCTCCCTGCTTAAATGATCCATTAACGATGGTAGTTTCAACAACATTTCTGAGTTTGCCAACCGAGGGGTCTGTTGCTTGGCATTGCGCAAACTCAGGCCATCCTCATCACTCACTGCAGTAGGGCTCACAGCTACTGACACCGCAGCCGCAACAGTGCCCACAAGAGGCGCACTGCGTGTCTCAGGCTGAGCGTTGCCTCTAGTGTAGTAATTCTTCAAAATGTTAATATGTTAAAATGTTAATATGACACATTTTTCGCCTCCTATCAGGGGTTCTGACAACAAAAAGTGTCAAAAGGCAAAAGTGTCAAAAGTGTACGGTCCTGAAAATCGTGCACTCATTGAACTACCTGGAATGGGCAGCAAAACTAAAACCAAGTCACCTGCTTGAAAAGACTGTGGAAGTGCTTTCTTATCGAAATGCCGCTTCATACCCTGTTGTGCAACAGAGAGACTCTCAGCGATACTGCAAGCCTCGTGCAGTCGTTCTCGGAAGCGATTTACGTAGGTCAGCACGTTTCGCTGGGTGGGCGAACTCTCGCCAGTTAGCTGATCTTTCAACACTCTTAAAGGGCCTCTCACTGTGTGACCAAATACCAGCTCTGCTGGACTAAATCCTAGTGACTCTTGCACTATTTCCCTAACTGCAAATAAAGCCAAAGGGACTCCCTCATCCCATTCCCTTCCACTCTCCATGGTATATTTGCGCAACACTGACTTATACGTCTGATGCCATCTTTCGAGCTTGCCCTGTGACTCCGGGTGATAAGCACTCGAGATCCTGTGTGATATAGACAGTGGTGTTAAAACCTGTTAAATCAGTCTGGCCAGTCAACTCAGTCGCGAACAGAGTATCCGACAAAACACCTGCTTCACCCAAACTACGTGCTTGAGCACGGGTGACCACACACACAGGGAACACTTCAGGGAAGTCCTGAGCCAACACATCAGGCTGCAAAATCTTAGGTCGTTCAAGAACTTCTAAAACTGGCATCACTTTTCCACCAGCGATGTCATTCCCTAGCAGAAATGTGACGCCTCTAACAGGCAAAGACGGGCGCACGCCCACTTTAAACACTCCACTTGCTAGGTCGCAGGATAAATGTATCTCATGGAGAGGCACAGACACAAACGCCATTTCAGTGCCTTGCAAAAGCACACTAGAGCGACTTAAAGTGTCATTACAAAAAGGTAACACGTTCGATAATATAAAAGACTGTGCTGCGCCAGTATCTCTGAGGATACGCACTGGACACTGGTTCAAAGCAGTTGCGCTGAGGGAAACCAACCCGTCCAACATAAACAGTTTATAACAGGGTTCCAAAGTGTCACCCTCGATCTCCGGGGCTAGTGACACTGGACCCACCAATGTTCGCACTAAACCAACCTCTTTTGGTCGTTCGTTTGGCTGTGACAGCTTGCGTTTTAATATAAAACAGTCATTCTTTACGTGACCTGTTTGGTGACAATAGAAACACTCCCGTTCCTCGGTGGAGCGGAGTGGCAATGGACGTGGAGGACTAGAAGGCATTCTAGCCGAGGCAGAAGGAGTAAAAGACCTACTCTCATATCGGGGAATCCCAAAAGTTTGTTTTGTGCGATAACACAAACTCATCAGCAAGCACAGCAGCCTGCGCTAATGTCCCTACCTTTTGCTCATTGAGATACGTCATAATTCGATCAGACAGACTATTCTTAAATTCTTCGATGAGAACCAATTGTGACAGAGTATCAAAATTAGTCACGTTGCTTGCCTTGCACCATCAATTAAACAAAGTCTCCTTCTCGCGGGCGAACTCAACAAATGTTTTATTAGACATTCTTTTTAAAGTTCTAAACTTCTGTCTGTATGCCTCAGGAACTAGTTCGTAGGCACAAAGCACAGCTGTCTTAATAGTCTCATAACACAAACTATCTTCTAGAGAGAGTGCAGCTAAAATGTCCTGGGCCTTAGAGTAGAATTCTAGTTCAAATATTTACTCGAGTAAGAGTAAAAGTGCAGACTTAATAAAGGAACGCAAAAAGTTCTCGTTACCCGAAAAATGTACTTTTTTACTCATTTGCGTTCCTTGTAACGCGTTACTACCCACCACTGGCCTTACCTGTCATTTTACACTGAAGCCGTATCGACCAGACCTCTTTTGGCCATTTCAGTGAGGTAGCAACAAGCTCAAAAGCAGTAAAATAAGCATCTACTTCTGCCTCACGAAATTGAGGTACCAAAACTACATTTCTGCCCACCTCAATACCTCTCGTAGGCGTGGAGGGATCAGAATGTATGGACCGAGTATGATCAGGTGATTGAGCTGAACTCACAGCAGCAGCTTCCAATTGTAGGCGCTTAAGCCTCTTTTTCTGCTGCAATCTCTAATTCCATTTTGCGGTTGGTGGTGTACGCCTCCATCTCTAGCTCAATCTTCCGAATAGCCAACTTGTTCGGCATCTCTGTCTTTTTCCTGAGCCTCAAGTTGCAAATGCGCTATGCGTAGCCTATGGCGGGCATCATCGCTTACCCTAGGTAAGAAAAATCGGGGCACAGTACGAGGAGGCTTAAACTCCACATTAGAGGCTGTATCTAAAGGAACTGGCTCATCCTCAACCAGCCCTCCCTCAACTACCTCTTCCTCCCTGCTCTCCTTCTCTGCGCTAGAAGACAAGGATGGGGGAATAGTGGGCTCACTAGCAGTCGCACTGCTGCCAGTACCAAGCGCTTTTTTGTGTACTAACATCTGTACAACAGCCTCTTTCAATTCTGCTTTAAGCAGACTTGATGAAGCTTCAAATGCAAAATGTGCCGCAATGGCATACAAATATTTTTTCCTGCAGCGATCAATCTGCTCCACAGAAGGATCACTGAGAAAACCCTCAAGATCAAACGTGCTCATGTTGTCTTCAAACAGCCTTAAGTCAAAACTTAACCAACACTACCAGCCTACTTGACGTGTGCACTGCACACCAACACTCATCAAACCCGTTGCTTAAAAGGATCAAGGATGCCGGACGAGCCCCCAATTTATGTTATGCCCCCTGGTGGCTCGGAGAAGGACACAACATAAGGGCAACATGTTTGAGCAAGTGAGGGTGCGGTCACACAAAAGCCAAGACACAATATGAATTCAAGAAAGTATTTATTTACAAAAAGCAACACAGGGATCAACAAGGACTGTCAGTGGCACCAAAGAAAAGAACATAACAAAACCCACCCCCCCATTGACAGGTGCTTTGAACCCAAAAGTTCAGTGGGTGGTGCTCACTCTAACCTAGGGTATTAACAACAAGTAAACCTACCTACCTACTGTATGTTATATGTAAACCCCGGAGTATCTGAACTATCCTCATTGACCCTGTGTGCACAACAAAAGAACTAACAAAGACAAAGACAAAACTAAAGTAAGCTCCTAACAACCAAAATAATAATGTTTAAACAAATGTGTTATAACTAAAGACAAATCAATCAGTGGTGGAAGAAGTACTGAAGTTTAGTACTTAAGTAAAAGTACAAGTACCCAGGAAAATTAAAGTAAAAGTAAAAAAAAAAAATATCAACAATCCTACTTAAGTAAAAAGTAAAAAGTACTCACTTTTAAATGTACTTTAAAAGTAAAAGTAAAAGTACTCACGCAATGGGTTGTCTCAATGTCTAGGCTGTGCCATTTTGATAGAGAAATAGCGACTAATAATAAATGCCTCTACAGATGTCACTACTAGTAAAAATTATAAGCAACAACATTTGTTAATTGGAAAGGTTGGTGTACTTATTGGGCCTATTGTCTGTAATACTGTTCAAACTCTATCTTACAATTCTGCGGGTGACAAGTTATCTACCAGGGATTATTTGCAAAGTTGATACCATTAAGCCAAACCAGTAAAGACACAATTTTATATCTTTTAATCTAATTGTAAATGTGTAAAAAATGGAAATATGAAACATGAAAAACAAATGGAGTTGTTAAACTGGTCAAAGCAGAGTTTTATGCTCTATTGATTGCAGAAAAGGAAAAAAAACATATTGAGTAACCCAAGACTAGGCATTAAGGGCCTGATTTACTAACAGGATTGCGCCCATTTCTGGCGTAAAATAGCGGTCGTAAACATAAAACGGTATTTACTAAGGGGTCGCAGCGCATATTAACGCCTGTGGGTGTGAACAGGGCAGGGCCCGGAAACGTGGGTGGAAACCTGGGTGGAACGTGGGCATGGAGCGCAATTTAATGGGAGGAGAGAAGGTAAGTGCGCCTAATGATGTATTGCGTGGTATTTACTAAAACTGCCTGTCGAGCGCACGTCTCAATTTGCGGGATAATTCTCCGCCTCCTAAAAGCACGTCTTAACCAGGAAGCGCATTTTCCATTGAGTCTGAAAACGTTGATATTGCACCAGTTATAAGAGCAAGGCGAAGATATATACAGAGACAGCGCACAGAAATATTTTTTTCAACTCGTATAACACTTTTTTCAGTTAAGCGATCCACAAATCATTAGACGGTACAGGTTAACCAGCCACGCAATACTTCTGAACCAGATCAGAGACATCGAAGCCTCCAACCAGAGATCACATTCCATTCCATCAGTTGTTAAACTCAGGACAACATTACACATTTTGGCATCGGATCATTTCAAACAGTTATAGCATCAGCAGTTGTCATATCTCAGCCTTCACTCAGCCAAATATTCACCCAGGTACTCGACGCATTGCTACGGTGCGCTGGTCAATACATTTCCCCACTGCCATAGCTGAAATTAGAGACATCAAACAGGACTATTTTTGAAATCGCAAACTTTCCGAACGTAATTGGAACCATTGCTTGCACCCACATGCAAACAGTCCCACCTTCAATCCACGAACACGTTAACCCAAACAGAAAGCACACATATTCAATGAATGTCCAGGTCATATGTGATGCCAACATGACCATTACTTACGTGGTAGTGGTCTGTCCATGACAGTTTTATCTTCCGGAATAGTGCCATCTATTGATGATTGAGCAACGGTGATTTTGGAGAGGCCTGACTACTTGGTAAATGTATTTGTTTCAGTGGGGATATATTGTAGTGAACCCATGTCCCAGAACGTATTAATCTCGCCATGTACACACCTATATTGTTATAATAGACAGTTTATGCATTGATGCCACCAATAGCATATTATTTTTAATCGTGTTCTTTTAAACATCTCGCTGTAGGTGATGGCGCGCAAAACAACAATATAACCCATTGAATCAGGTTCAATGATTGAGCAAACGTATCTCCTCTCCGCTGAACCTTATTTTTTTCTTCCTCGTATCTCCATGGTGGGCAGTAACTTGCAGGCAATTTCTCCCGTCTTTTAACGGTGCGCTAAATAATGATTTCCCAAGATCTGGCTTGATAAATATCACGAAAAATGCGGTGAAACACAGTGCGTTAATGTGCGCCTCGCAAAGGCGCAGATTAAGCTGCGTTCTCAAATAAATCTTAGTAAATCAGGCTCTTTAAAGGGCGGAGTGAGCACACAGTGCCCAGCGCAGATGTGGTTTGATAAATAGCACGGAAAATGCGCCAAAACACTACGTTAATTTGCGAACTTAGATTAAGCAGCGCTCGCATATTAGTAAATCAGGCCCTAAGTTTGCGTGCCAAGCAATAACCAGTCAATAAAAAAGGCAAATCTTCACGTTAGCTTGACATTGCTAAACTACCAGCTTTATCTTACCACTACGTTAAATAAATAATCAAGGTACAATCGTGTTATTTTAATGCTATTGCAGTATGTCAACATGTATTTTGCTAGATAACAGTATAAAATCATGTCAGTAACCGCATACGATATGCAAAAGTCATGGACATTTACTTAGCATAGCAAGAACTCCGTATAACTCGACCTGTTTCTCCACATTTGAAGGCGAATTTTTGAAGGGTATCAACTCCTTTTTTGAGGTAGAAAGGAAACGCACTGAAACCTCCACGAGTTATTCTTGTGGCCTCTGAACTTGAACATGTCCTCAGATGAGGCTGACTCTGAATCCATGCTGAAAAGTTGTTTTATTAGTCAGGCTGTTTGTCGAATGCAATACAGGCAAGGCTACCGTAGTGCAGCTTCCAAATACACACTCTGCTGTCATTGGAGCTGATAGAGCCACCTGATTGGTTGAAACGTCCTAAAGCAACGCAATCCATATTTTTGTGTAGGCAACATTTAGGCGAAACTGTGTTCATAAAATGTAACGAATAACGACACATATTGTAGAAATGTAGCGGAGTAAAAGTATAGATAATAGCTGCCAAATGTAACAAAGTAAAAGTAAAAAGTATGCACTATTATTTTTACTTAAGTACAGTACTGCCCTACAAAGCAAAAAGGCAGTAACTGCATTTTTTGGCGAAAATGAGTTATTGTGTTTTTTGTAACATTCAAAGCATTCTTTGTTATGTAACAAAACATCTCATCTCAAATGTATGTCGTTTTGGAGAAAATGGTTTGTACAGTAACTACAAAAACTGCTTGTAAAGCAAAGCAAAAAGGCAGTAAACGCCATTACTGTATTAAGTTACTGCCTTCTTACTTGGTATGGAACCTTCGGAAGTAGGAGTAATACAAAGTAATACAAAGCAAAAATACAGTAACTGTAAAAAGGGGGTAAAATACAAAAAATAATAAAATTACTAATATCTGAAAAGAATAAGGTTATATGGAGTAACAATACTGCCTCATGTCCAATAATCTACCTACAACTACTTGGGCTGGACAACAAGATAACTTTAAGGTCATTTTTCTCAGTTTAGTGCTCTGTGCAGTTACTGCCTTTTTGCTTTGTAGGGCAGAGTACAGATACGTAAAAATGTAACGAAGTACAGTAACGAAGTAAAAATACTTCATTACATTCCACCACTGAAATCAATAAACCAGCAAAGAAACCAAGCAATCGCAAACGCTAGCAAACAAGTCAACAAAGCTCCACCAAAGCTCTGCCACAGCTCAAGCCAAAAGCAACAACACTAACTAAAAAACACAGGACTATTTAAAGGGGAATGGTTGATGGGAGATCTGGAACAGGTGATTTTTTGATTGGGACCAGGTGTGCACATCTGAGAATTAGGAGAATGAAAACAGGAGGAGACAGAACAACAACACAAACCAACGACACAAAACAAAACACAATACATGTAGGCCTATACCATGTATACATATAAGACATACATAACACTGTACGTAACAGTCGATGATTAGATACGTATTGAACATTAGGTTCTGATGTTACAGAGGTTAGTCCATGATTAGACACGTATTGAACATCAGGTTCTGGTATTACAGAGGTTAGTCGATGATTAGACATGTATTGCACATGAGGTTCTGGTGTTACAGAGGTTAGTCGATGATGAGATACGTATTGAACTTCAGGTTATTATGTTACAGAGGTTAGTCGATGATTAGAAACGTATTGAACATCAGGTTCTGGTATTTATTAAAACATTAAACATTTTAACTGAAACAAATTATTGATGGGTTCTCATGCTATGCAGCCAGCTAAAATGGAACCTCCTTTTGTTTTTCCCTTTCTGGATCAGTTTTCGTTGTTAACTATACAATTTCATAGCCACTTCATTATCAAGAGGAAACATTCAAAATCATTTAAGCAATTTAATTAAAGCATTAGTATATTTACCAGGGGCCATGCAGGACACAAACGCTAAGCTGTTAAGCTGCTATATAGCTAATTTGCATCTGCGTCCCCTAATGTTTAGAATATCAATTCAAACTGATGTATTTGCCCTTCATGTCCTATTTGGAATTATATGCACAAGCTGGTTAGTCTGATAGAATGTTTTCTTCAAGAAACAGGAATGGAAAACCACAGCAAGTCCCCATGTTGCTCCAAAACAGGAACAGAAACTCAACATGACACCCCTACACCATATGTGGCAAAATGTTTTGATGGCATCATTGGTAAGCTAATTTGTGTTTTTTTCCATTTGCAAGCATCTTCTATCTTCAAGTCATCATTTGTAAAATCAACAAAAAATATTCTGCAGTATTTGCGGCTTTGACCATGTTGAGAAAAGTAAGATCTCTTAGATTTGTATCCCTTCCATTGACACACCTGTTCAGAGGACTTCATCTACTCATCAGAGCCTTGTTAAGGTCAGCCTGTGAGAATGGGCCGCTTCCAGATGATAGCGTAAAGGGCTAGCTGGTGTTGGTGGTGAATGATGTGAAGCATAAAAGCATAAGCATAAAATAATGCTGATTTTTTTTTACAGTGAGTAAAATCAGTGAATACCCCGCAAATAATAAACAAAAAGACTTTCTAAAAAAAATCACCAAATTACTACAGCACTTGAGCAAACAAAGATCTCTCCAAAAGTTACCAGCCTCTTAAGAAGCTGTCATATCTACTGTACAATACACTCCTATATTAATTTTGATAAGTCAGATCTGTTGTTGCTGTCCTCCATGAGGTAGCCTCAAAGAGAAATTAGAGCACTAAAAACATCAAATGGGGAAAAAGCCTTAGAATTACTGGAGAAAATATCATCATGCGTTCATTGTAGGTGTTACGCCCCCTGGTGGCTCGGAGTAGGACGCAACATAAGGGCAACATGTTTGGGCAAGTGAGGGTGCAGTCACACAAAATCCAAGACAAAAGGTGAAGTCAATATAAAGTGTTTATTTACAAAAAGGCAACACAGGGATCAACAAGGACTGTCAGTGGCACCAAAGAAAAGAACATAACAAAACCCACCCCCCCATTGACAGGTGCTTTGCACCCAAAAGTACAGTGGGTGGTGCTCACTCTAACCTAGGATATTAACAACAGGTAAACCTACGTGTATGAAATATGTAAACCCCAGGGTATCTTACCTATCCTTATTGACCCTGTGCGCACAACAAAAGCATTAACAAAGACAAAGACAAAACTAAAGTAATAAGGTTTAAACAAATGTGTAATAACTAAAGACAATACAATAAACCAACAAAGAAGCCAAGCACTCGCAAGCGCTCGCAAACACTAGTAAACACTAGCAAATATAGTCCAAAACAAGCCAACAGAGCTCAACCAAAGCTCTGCCACAGCTCAAACCAAAGCACTCCACACTGACAAACAAACACAGGACTATTTAAAGGGGAATGGTTGATGGGAGATCTGGAACAGGTGTGGTGATTTGGTGATTGGGACCAGGTGTGCACATCTGAGAATTTGGAGAATGAAAACAGGAGGTGGAGAAAGAACAACAACACAAACATACTACACAAAACAGAACACTATACATGTAGGCCTATAACATGCATAACATAAATGACATACAGAACACTGTACGTAACAGTAGGTCTTGTAGATAAACATTTGAGTTATTATGCAACCTAAACAACTAAACAACTGGGTATTCCCCTTCCCTAATACCAATTCTTTGCTGATGTGACACTTCATGGTATGCCATGTAAGCACACATGATTGATTTGAGTATAGCCTCAACTTTAGGTCTGTGTGGAGTATATAGTCTCAACCTTAGATTTGAGTCGAGTATAGCCTCAACCTTAGGTCTGAGTGGAGTATAGCCTCAACTTTAGGTCTGAGTGGAGTATAGCCTCAACTTTAGGTCTGAGTGGAGTATAGCCTCAACCTTAGATCTGTGTGGAGTATAGCCTCAACTTTAGGTCTGAGTGGAGTATAGCCTCAACTTTAGGTCTGAGTGGAGTATAGCCTCAACTTTAGGTCTGAGTGGAGTATAGCCTCAACCTTAGGTCTGAGTGGAGTATAGCCTCAACTTTAGGTCTGAGTGGAGTATAGCCTCAACTTTAGGTCTGAGTGGAGTATAGCCTCAACCTTAGGTCTGAGTGGAGTATAGCCTCAAATTTAGGTCTGAGTGGAGTATAGCCTCAACCTTAGATCTGAGTGGAGTATAGCCTCAACCTTAGGTCTGAGTGGAGTATAGCCTCAACTTTAGGTCTAAGTGGAGTATAGCCTCAACCTTAGGTCTGAGTGGAGTTTAGCCTCAACCTTAGGTCTGAGTGGAGTATAGCCTCAAATTTAGGTCTGAGTGGAGTATAGCCTCAACCTTAGATCTGAGTGGAGTATAGCCTCAACCTTAGATCTGAGTGGAGTATAGCCTCAACCTTAGATCTGAGTGGAGTATAGCCTCAACCTTAGATCTGAGTGGAGTATAGCCTTAACCTTAGGTCTGAGTGGAGTATAGCCTCAACTTTAGGTCTGAGTGGAGTATAGCCTCAACCTTAGATCTGAGTGGAGTATAGCCTCAACCTTAGATCTGAGTGGAGTATAGCCTTAACCTTAGGTCTGAGTGGAGTATAGCCTCAACTTTAGGTCTGAGTGGAGTATAGCCTCAACCTTAGATCTGAGTGGAGTATAGCCTCAACCTTAGATCTGAGTGGGTGCTTTCAGAAATGGGGGTGTATCTTCAAGTCAAGGATAATTGCATATCCATCACAACTGATTTAGACCGTTTTTATTATGTTTTCTAATAAAGGCTATGTGTTTTTGTATGCTGGATTCAAAGAGGCCATCTTTTCCTTGGTAGGACAGTGCATTGAAAAAAAGGCTATACTTGTATTATACAACACACCATTTCATATATTAGGCTAGATCTATTATACTATACATTGTTGTAGTATACATGCATGAATCACCTAACACATGTGTAGTCAACATATAGGCCTAGGATATAAATGATAAGGACTACATTCAGGCATTTCAAGGTCTACATTCAGGCTATTTGAATGAAAATGACGACGATCAGAATTTGTATAGGTTACATGATTTTATAACAGTTTGTATTGACAGTGCTTTGGGCATTCACTGGAAGCAATTACGAAGTTGCCTAAAACACACTACCTAAACGTCAGTCTACTTTTTCATGTTTGTTTATCATGTTCCAGCTTTCAAAATGTGCTTTACAAGGAAACGTAGTTAAAATATGAAGGTGTATTGATTATTTGATTCATCATATATACCAGTGGCAGATCAATCTGCATTTCACGCCTAGGCCTTCAGTGATGTCCTCCACAGTCCTAACACAGTACAACAGACTTGTATAAATACACCCATATTAACAATTAAGAGTAGTAAACTATCAGTTACATGATCGCTTGGATACTGTCACAACTTAAAAATAAAAGGCGATTTTAAGGGATTAGTCTACAAAGTTTTATTAAGTAACAGCAGGCCTTCCCAGCAGTACAATTTGCAGTGCCTCTCTGAAGCTGTGAGCCAGGTATACCGCTCGTAGTTACTGATTTGAAAGTGGTGGACAAACCCTTTTCCCGGCTGGGACAGGCTAGCTAGCGCGGGGGTTGGACAACCTATCCCCACGATATCCAGTTTTTCTTGAAAGGTCCGTCTTGAAAATGGTGTTGTAATTATATCAGCGACCAGATCAATCTCTTCTCCTCCTTCAGCCATTGTGGGTTGGAAAAAAAACAGCGAGATCTACACAAATTTATGTTTTGACAAAGTTATGCATCCAAATTCCTCCCTTTAGCAGATTTGGTGGACGTTTTACTTTGTCCAGACACTCCCAGATACAACACTTTTCACACCGTGCTTTCACACATGGACTGTGGTTCACTCTTCACACTCAGTACGTTTACATGATGGCATTTATCTGATAATGGCTTTAGTCGTGGTTTGCTATCCATGGGGGGCAACTTTTATTATCTCACAGTACATGGCAGTGAAAAATCCGAATCTTGGCCGCGTCTGTTCAAATCAAATGTGGAATGTTTACAAGCGGGCACCTGCTACCGTTGTTTATACAGTAAATAAGTTTTGAAATGAAACAAAAACACATCACAGTTAAAGTTGTATTAGTATTGATTGATTCACATCGATATGAATGGATGACATGACTAACAAGTGGTGGAAAAGTAATATGAAAATATTTAGTCAGTGAATTAGCGCGTTCTGTCCAAAACAGTCGCAGTCAATGTTTTTCTAATGTCAACACATTGGTATAGGCTACCACATAACTATCATCTGAAATATCACGGTATGTCGAAACAAACCTTTGATCTAAACAGAATATTCAGTATGGAATGGGAAAAGATCAGACCAGTATCTTTTATCGCGTTTGACATGGGATAGTATTCTCTCCATGAATTTGCGGCCATCTGAACGTCCTTGTTTAAGGAGGGGTTGTAAAGGTGCTCATATCTATTCGGGCTTCTTGCGTTATGTTTGTTCATAATCAACAAGAATAAGCTTGTGAGACAGTCTGCAGGATATTCATAAAAAACGTGCCATTAGTATGAACAGTTGAGACCATAGACATATACATGTCTCTGGTTGAGACAAAACTTTTCTGTTAGCCATTTCTGATATGCAGTTGCTATTTAGATACTAAAGTTAGCTTTGTTTATTGTTTCCATGGTAATAGGAGCCGTCAGAATAATTTGCTTTTCTGTTGGCCATTTCTGATATGCAGCACATGAGGGGAAAGAAAATGGTGCATGGACTTGGTCATTTAGATTTCGTTTCAGTATTTCAAAGTGAATGAGATGTGGGAGCACACGAACAGTGAACATCTAGCAGCGATTATCATATCATAGACATGATGCATGTATATATGTCTATGGACGGGATCTCAATCATGCGCAAAGACGTAATCTCAAGTTGATTCTCCGATTTCAAAATTTACATGAGCGCGTTCTCCGATAAACAACCAACTCTGTTCGAGTTATCTTGGGGTGTAAATCAGACTTTAGTCGGAAATACAAAATTCTGATATTTGGAGTTACATGAAATGGATCTCCGATTTAAATCGGATATAGCCAGAAATTCGGGCACATGTAACCGCAGTGACAGTGCTTTCACACATGGACTGTGGTTCTCCATGTTGTCATGCCTCCATAGTGCTTTCAAAGAGTATAGAAGCAATCAATCAATGGAAGTTTTTTGGCACTTTTCTTTTAATCAAGTTCTCAAGTTCTTTGTCACTCTGCTTATATTCCAGCACATATTCAGTGCGGCAGTGTGTTAAGCATTGAAATTAGGGCTGGGCAAGTTAACGCGCTATTATCGAGTTAATTCATCAATTAATTAACAATTAATTAATTATTATTGTAAAAGTCTGTTGCTTACAGGCTTTTATTTTGTAAAAGTCTGCTGCTGACTGCTGCGCAACCGGAAAAGAAAAGAATGGGCGGATAAACAAACCTGGAGAAGGGCATAGACATATATACTTGAATAGTTGACCACACGCAAGTTAACACAGATAAACAAAAGTTAAACTTCTCGAATAATGTGGCGATTCATTGCCTGTGCATCACCTCCAGCAAAGGTTAACGTCAGTGGCCGTTAACCGGTTAGCTGTTAGCTAGAATCTAGAAGTTCGTTGTCTCTGAATGATGTTAGCAGCAGCTAAGCAGCTGGCTATCCTAGCCTGTCACCCTACTGGATCCATCATAAAGATCACATCAGGATGACAAGAAAACAACTATCAAAAATATGATCTTGAGCTTGTATCCACTATGTTGTGCAATAGTATCCCCTGTCCTCCCAGCTCCCGATAAGTTAAGCTAACTAATTTTAATGTGCTAGCCATCGCTAGCTAACATGGGGAGTTACCATGAACTAGCGCGCTACAAACGTCAGCCAACAATGCAAAATCAAAAGAGATCTGGCAGAAACAACGTCATAACCAGGCTGATAGTTACATTACAGGGAAACCAGCCATCAAGTACATGGAACATCGGCACACTACGTACGGCACAGTCACTGCCAGCAGTGAACTTTTTGGTGCTTCACCACACTCTAACATTAATGCCCTGGCAGTGGCAATAAGCTTTAGTTTTGTATTTGTTTTGATAACATTGTTTAAGTTGAGAATTACGCAAACTATTTATTTTATTAAACTGCTTCTATATACAAATGCTGATAATAAGTGTTTGCACTACATATGTTGTGGCACTTTTGTTCATATGGCAGAACATTTAAAATAAAAGTGCGCTTTACACTACTTTTGAATAGTTTTTTGGATTTTGCGTATAGAAATGAGATGAATCGTGATTAATCAGGGAAATCATGCGATTAAACATTTTAATCATTGCCCAGCCGTAATTGAAGTATATGGGAAGTAAAGAAATGTACTAATAATTTTTTATCAGGCGATCACACATTTTCCAACAAAAATGGGTGAACATTTAAATAAAATATCTGTTGCAAATAGCTGGATATAGGCTACATCAGTGGTCCCCAAATGGCGGCCCGTGGGCCAGATCCGGCCCGGGTACGGCACATTTTGGCCCTTTTTTAAGATTAACGTTCTTTTTGGCCTCGCAAACTGTGTAGTAGGCTAACGTTACGGTTTGAGTGATGGTGAGCGCGATACGGCGAAATGTTTGATAAAAAACTGAATAGAAAGTTTACCTTTTAAAAGTTGTGCAAAAGAAGCGAGCTTCACTGTTGTCTGAAAATGTCAACGGGCAGCTTTTCAGCAGAGTCTGAAATGTGCACTTTATAATTTTATTTTGTACACCCCTGTTTGGCAATGTTGTTTTTCAATAAAATAAAACATTGCATAAAGCAAGCCAATCCACTTTTCCATGATAAGAGCATTAAAATAAAATTTGCGATTAATTAATTTGCGATTAATCGTGATTAAATATTTTAATCGTTTGACAGCACTAATAAAAACTGTTATTTTTTTAAACCGCTGTCATTTTTTTTGGGGGGGGGGGGGGGGGGGGGGGTTGTTGGCCCTCAGCCTCACTTGCTTTACATAATTTGGCCCTTGGGGAAAAATAATTGGGGACCACTGAGCTACATCAATCAATCAATCAATGTAAGTTCTTTGGCACTTTTCTTTTCAATCAAGTTCTCAAGTTCTTTGGCACTCTGCTAATATTCTAGATTTGATGTTGTTGTTGTGTTGCGTTGGAATCACATTTCAAACCACCTCTCAATTTGGTTTGGATCTGATTTGCAAATATCTGAATTCATGTGTTTTTTCTTGCTGTGCAGACATTTAAAAAATCAATCAATGGATTTCAGCTGGCAGTCTGAACAAGGTCTAAGAGACAGAAACATACGTGGTCACAGATACGGAATTTGCTAAATAAAGAATGCAAGGCTCAACCCACCATAGTATTAGGAAAGTTCCTTCTTGGATCTGTCAGCTCAGCATGAAAGCATGTACCGCGCAATTGCTGAGCCTGTGCTGAGTTTCAGTTGAGGGTGGGGGTTGGAACCCAGCATCCGGAAGCGGCGTTCTTATGCAGAAGCACCCATGAAGGGATGTCAACAGCAACCCTTCCTCTAAGGAAACCCCTGCCCCAGCTGACAACCCACATGAGGGCCAAGTTCCTGCCTCATGTGCAGAGACAGGAAAAAGAGAGGAGGAACGCACTACTGTTAGTTTTAGTATTTATTTGGTTCAGAGTTTATTTTTGGAACATATTTGTATGATGCTTGATTTGTATGATAATTGATAGCCACTGATAGTTATTTATTAATGGTAGGCTCAGAAGGTAAGTCCTAATCAGAGTAAAGTAATTGATAGCCACTGATAGTTATTTATTATTAATGGTAGGCTCAGAAGGAAAGTCCTAATTAGAGTAAAGATATTGATAGCCTCTGATAAGTTATAAGTCCTAATCAGATAACCTATACCGCAGGGACTTGTAAACATTATGAAGTCTGTGAAACTAAAGAGTTACCGTGAAACTAAGAGTTAGGTTCCCTAAACAAATATCTAATTGATAGTCTACTGAAGTCACAGAATTTGAAAGCAGAGCACTCAATCCATTACAAACCACATATTCAGGAGCTTACCAGCCATTACAATGCTCTTGTTATAAAAAAAAAAAAACTAAGTTATGACTATGGTAATAGTCATTGCTTGTGGAGCTAATGAAAAATGAAACGGGCATTGATAACATTTCTTTACAAAAAAAAACTCAACTGAAAAATAGAACATTGGCATTGAAACACTTGTATTGCAATTCACTTTGGACACTGAAAAGATGTTTCTATTGTTTAGTCTGATGTATTTTTTCAATCATTTCTTTGTTTCATCATGTCAGCCTTTTTCAGTGCAGGTTTTTATGCTGCAAGTCTTTTTCTATAAATACTTGATGAGAAATCAGAATACCTAGCCGAACTGGATACTATTAGGATGAATTAATGTCCATACGTTGTGTATCCTTGGTGAAAAATGACCTTAATTTAATTTTAATTACCCGTCAGTCACCCCTCTATCTAGCCAGCTAATGTTATGACAGCAGACTAGTGTTAGCTTTTTAGAGACTGGCTTTAGACTAGTTTACAAGGTACAGTAACACTAGCCTTGTTTACTGGAGTGTTTCTGATAAGGTGCCTGGTAAGCTGCAACAATATCTTCCCTATTATATTTCACATGAAATTAAACAAATCAATCATTCCATTATCTAGTCTTGAACATTGTGCTATATAGTGCCTAGCATGGGCTGCAGTGTAAGTGTCAAGTTGCTTAATTGTAGAAGCCACACAAGGGACTACTTTTTTCCCCTTTTGTGCTTAGCACCTGAACTGCAAGCGGCACCATTGCAACTTCTGCTGAACAACTTGGATGTGCTGGAGGAGCTGCTAATCTTGCTGGACCCAGATGGCAAGGGATTGAGGAGCACTCGTCACCTGGCTGCCCGCTGCCATTTCTCATCCACCTGGATTAACTATGTTTACTTCAGGAGAGAAAGCAAGAGCCCCCTAGTGGCCATGTTGGAGGCAGTTGCTACCCAATCTCCGGAGTGGACTGTGGGCCAACTGGCATGGCTTCTTTACGATATTGATCGCCATGATGCTGTCAATGTCCTCACAAAACTCTATCAACCCCAGGAACAAGTTTAAAAACTAAAATACAATAATGCTTTTCCAATGAATTTGACTATCTGGCTACGTTGTTTTCCTTATGTTAACTAATGGTCCTTTAGAGCTTACTGTATAGCTGTGGGAAGTGTTACTTTCATTTTTCTAAAACTAGATTAACACATTTGGGTCTGGATCAAAGCATCACGGTAGGCGGTAGATTGATTTCCAATGGCAGCTCTGCTAATGTAAGGTATGTAAGGTTAGCAAGTATACCAATTCACCAAACCACGAACAGTATTTACAGTAGCCAACGCACCAGAATGCTTTAGCTTTGACCGCAGCTATTATACAAGCACTAAACCGTACTACCAACAATAAACACCACTGCAAGTGCATTGGACAAAACCAGAGATTTATTTTACAATCATAAAGATATGTTATCATGTAGAGTAATTGTCTTTTATCTTTTTGTAAAGTTCATTTATTAGAAAATCTAAATCTAACTGAAGAAGAAAGGCCTGAAGTTAACTTAAAACTCTCTTATAAGGATTAATGTCATGTCATGCAGTGACTGAAGATGGTTGTCAATAACAGTATTTACAGCCTTTTACAATTAAGCGCTAGCCACTAGGAAGTCTAGACTCTAGAGGACTTCTGTAAACGCAGGAGTGGGAGCAGGGTTACATGGAGGGAGGGAGAGGATGAGAGAAGCAAACACTGGAGCTTTACGGAAGAAGCAGGTTATGTAACTGAACAATCAACAATTTCAGTGTAAACTGAAGTCTCATCCTATATCTTGTTTGAAAAATAGATTAGTCTACCAACAATAGTACAGACATTCCGATTGGCTAAAGGGTATGCCACCCACGTATTGCCACCCTCACCGGTCAATACGGATCCATATTTAAAAAAGAACCCAGTGGTGGCATCATCTCAAAGAGCTTTACAGAACCCAGTGATGGTTAGATTTTTTTCTCATCTTTATGCACTCCATCACTGTTTTTATGCTATTTTTAATAATCTTTATTATTCTTTACTTATTTATTTGATTTATTTGTTTTGCACTATATCCTAGTTTTCATATTTATATGATGTCTATTTTTAAGTATTTGCTGTAAACCACTCTGAGCTGCATTCATTTGCATGAAAGGTGCTATATAAATAAAGTGTATTATTATTATTATTTTTAATAGAATGAACAAATAGAATATGACTGATCATATTAGCAGAGAAATGGGTAGTTAGGCTGACAATCTAAATGTGTGTGATGCATTGTAGACAATGTGTAGTAGAACTTTGGACAAGACTGGACCTTAAAGTGGAAACTTCTGGTATAAAATTGTGATTACACCTTTAACCAGATGTGAGGTGTCCTGACATGTACAAAAAATATTGTAATTTCTGACACAATGTTTAGAAGTAAAAGTACTGTAATCAGTAGGGTATTTTGTGATAGCATCTCAAATGTTGTGAATCAGGCACACAATACTATACATTGTATAACCCTGGTACACTGAACCCAAACACTGAAAAATGACAAACCATTACTTGTTGGGCAGAACTTCATAGGTCTCCTGCATGTTTGTAGCTTGTGAATGCTCAATGCGGTTTAAATATCCTAAAAGCACTGTCTAAAATATATAAATATAAACATATTATTATGAACATATTAATGTATCAAAACGTGTAAACATATTAATATGAACATATTAATGTTGACACTGATTATTACAGCTGGACTAACAGAATGTCCATGTAGCCACACACAGGCCAATCTTCTGCAACCATCACTCCTGTGTTTCAATGCTGTGTTGGCTAATCTTAAATGAGGTTAAAAAGACAAGCTTTTGAAGAAAATTTGAGCTCTGGTAAGTTTTTAATAATACTTTGTTTTTCATATCTATTTACTAATATGCACACGTCACAACCATAGCGTATCAACTCCAAAATGGCTAAAGAGTCAACATTAGAGTAAAATGTTCTGCAATCTAGTGTTTATTTATATAGATTGGCTGGACCATGATCAACAGATGATAAACAAGATGGCTCCTGTGAGAATCTTGTGTGATATAAGGAGAAATGTACTTTTTTTGTCAACACCATCAGACGTCAACACCATCAAAACACCATCAAACACCATCAACATTTGTGTCTGATGGTGTTGACTTTCTCTGATGGTGTTGACTAAGGCCATTTTAGTGTCCATTTTATTCATTTTAATGCTGTTTATGCCAAAAATATCACTTCCTATGCATTTTTATTGCTATTTCAGTTTCATGTGTCAAATTAAATCTAGTTTAGATATAGAATGTCAACTCCTTCAGATATATTTTTTATATTTAAAAAAAAAAAAATGGTATCTGTTTCATTCCTTGAAGGATATTTGTTCAAAGACTAACACATTTCCAATGTAGATGTGTATTTTTAATGCTTAAAAATGTCTCTGTTAAATCTGACAGTTAAAGACAAATGTAATTTCGTGATATGATTTCAATTCTACTCATTAAACATTGACTTCTTTGGCTCTAAACTTTTGTTTTTAATGATTTAAAGACCTGTGTACATTATAAGGGGAACTGGGAAAACTAATGAGTAAAAATATTTCTGATAAGATCCTTTAAGATAATTTCCATAAGTATATTTATGTTTATGATGGTGTTGACAAAAATCAAGTGCTGACCCAGCAAACATTCAATTAACATAAAAAATCTACAACTGGGAGGTTGAACCAAAACATGTTTGGATAGACAAAACTTCATTTGACATAAATGTAATCATAGTTTGTTGTTGATTGACAGCAGAGGCTTTTTTCCGGCAACCCTCCATAATAACTTGTGGTGATGTCGGTGGCGTCTGATGGTAGTTTTGGAGACTTTCTGACCCCAAGACTCAACTAACCTCTGCAATTCTCCAGCTGTGATCATTGGAGATAATTTTGCCAGTCGAACCATCCTCCTCACAGTGCGTGGGGTCAATGTACACACGTCCTCTTCCAGGCTGATTCTTAACATCTACTGCTGTTTAAACTTCTTTATTATTTTCATGATAGTGGAAATGGGTATTTTCAACTGAGATTTTCTTATATCCATTTCCTGATTTGTGCAGCTCAACAACCCTTTGTCACACATCGTCAATGTGTTCAATGTGTATATTTATACCACATGGAAACAGGAAGTCATGGTTGACTTCTTTAAGACTTCCTAATCAAACAGGTGAACTTAAAAATTTAAAACATGACTGGAAATGTACTTCAGTTAGGTTTTAATTATAAGATTTTCTAGGGGTGCTTATAATTGTGGCACACATGTTTTGGAGGAAAATATTTATGTAATGTCAACCTTTTTTTTAATAATAATTTGACTGAAATGAAAAGGTAAGAATTTTGTGAATATTTTGAGCAAAGACATATTTTTTTATAGCCTGTTTTGCTCATATTCACTAAGGGTGCCAATCATTTTTGGAGGGCACTGTATAACCTGTGAACAGTAAGAGCTTGGTAATCCCATGGAAACAATCATGGCTTCTTTTAACAGTACATTTTCGGCTTACTTACAGAGTAAATTGTAAAAACATCTGCATGAAAGTACACAGCATTTCAGATGTTCCATGACCCTAGAGGGAACCCGTACCTGTGGAGTTTGTTACTAAGTAAGTAGAAGGTAGATTTAATAAACCTTTTAGAAATGGGTGTAGCCATGAACAATAACTACAGTATATAAGCCAAGGAATTTCTTGGGAAGTACCATCTTAATTCATAGTTAGTACCTACTCGGTCTGTTACTAACAGAACCCTGGGAGAACTCCATTTGTTACTTGAATTGATGGTGTTTCTAAGAATTGGTTGTCTACTTTCCTACGAAGTACGCAAATATAACCTAAACTGATCACTACTACCTGGTACTTAGTTGAGTTTATGGGTAAAAGTAGAGTTACACTTAGTATTTCAGCAGTAGCCTGTCTGTATTTACCTTCTTATTACCTGTGGTAATTACCAAATAATAGACTATAATCTATCATACATTTACCAGGTCAATACTTGCTTATTAGGAATTAGGAAACTGTAAAAGGAAGGGTCACCCTTATCCCTTGCCTATAAACCATCCGGTCCAACTGGATTGAGACCCAAAAGTAGTACTTGAACAGTAAAATATAAATGCACTTTGTTCAAATGTCTTAACAGCTTTATTAATCAAATAACAATAAATAAAAAAAGTGCATAGAAAAATGAATCCGTTTTAGAAATATGATACAACTATTTACAACTTGGGGTCCGTTTTGTACAAAGTTACAAGGATACATTTTGCACATTTATGCACTATTTTGTCTTTTAAAAAAAAACTGTTCATATGTTTAAAATAAAAAAAATTGAGCATAATTTTCAACAGCAGTAAAATAAATAGTGATGAAATAATCACATGTCCTTCATTGCACACAAAACAGGCAACAACATCTTGGAGCTTCTTTTGTTAGTTGCCTTGGTTTTGATGTCATTGCTTAACAAGTTGAGGTAGAATCCTTGCAATATTTGCGGAATTCCATCTTTTCTAGTTTTCATGTGATGACACAGGGAGGACAGGGTGAAGGCTGGGGCTGGCAGAAACTGCTTCATTTCTCTGGTGCTCTTTGATAACTGCACTGGACAGCAATCTGACTTCCTTGAGAGTATTTTCATAAAAGTATGCATACACACTTACATGCATATTGTAAGATAATTATTTCTTACACTTGCGTTTAGTTCAGGACCCGGTAAAGTACGCCAGCACGAAGGTTTTGTTGTAACAAGGTAAGAGCTTTACTTGATAAGTTGCAGCACAAATACAGTTGAGTTCACAAGACAATTGCATCCAGTAAACACAACCGGAGACTCCGGAGTTCTGATCTGTCCTAAAGAAACAACAATTCTTATACTCCATTTCTCACTGATGTCATTTCGTGGGCCCCTCCTGGTAACAGGTGGTGTCATGGGATCTATGACATGGTTTATCTGTTGTTTTTCAGCAATAGGACATTTACGTGTGAAGTCCCTGCACCTCTGTTTCTCACAGACTAGCTGACCATGTTATCTCCCTAGAGACATACTATGTATCACAGGCCACATTCTCCTGTCCTGGCCTGCTAGAAAGTCTGTAGCAAGTGACCTGACCTTACCAGGCCTGCTTTTCACTCTGGTTTCTGCAAAACAGTTTAGAGATTGAAAACTATTCTACCTAATAAACCTATACTGAACTGATTTTATCTTACATTCCCTCCTTTGACCTAATTTATGAGGTCAACACCACATCAAGCAAAAGCACTAAGAAGCCAGGTTACATTTTTTGGGGTGTGGTTTTTTACGTTATACAATTACTATCAAAACACCCTCTTAAGCCACTAGCACAGCGTAAGCAATGTACACTTCAAGCGCTACCTCGCCATCGGGATTTCTCTGCCCCTCCCAACAGATTATCCGTTCCACCATAGGCTCAGTGGAATTGCCGATGCTTTTCACGAGAGGTCACCCTCGAGGCGCAACTTTTCCGTGTCTAAGCACCTATTCTTATGAAAAATAAAAAACCCCACACTTGAATTTCACTATGAATGGATATAGGACTATGTGATCGACTTATAATACACACAATGTTATACTAAAGGAATACATTTTTAACTACAGGCTAAAGGAATACATTTTTAATCACAGACTAAAGGAATACATTTATAATCACAGATTACGATATATTAACTTTATTAACTGGTAAACATAATAGAGGGATAGAAGAAAACACCCACAAAGACATACCCAAATACATCCTACCACAAATCTTAGCACATGAAGCAATATGAGCAGCACATTTAAGCTAGCAGCATGTCCCCTTCCCTCTGGACTGTCTACTCTTCCATTCTAACAAATCTGATTGAGCCTCCAACATCTCCTCCATTGGTTCATCATCACTCCGCCACTCTTTGTCCTGTAAAAGATTATTATCCAACACATCCTCCTCTCCTTGGTTAAACATTTCCTCCAATGCCATTTTGAGGTGACTCAGCATTTGAGCCACCATCATAGCATCTGGTATCTTAGGGCCTAGGGTTAACAAGGGGTCTCATTCTCATGTTTGCAGACAAGCTCTAGTTCGTATGTAATAGCCATGCTATATCCTGCTATCTATATCCCCCCCTTCATTCCATCTCAGACCACTGCTATACCTGCTTCCCATAAATCCTCCTGTGAACCCTGACCCCATTATAATTACTCTGTTTAACTTTCTTTCGTGTCTGTTCTAGTTGTCAAATTTTCATCTCTCCCTGTGTTTTTCTGTCTCAGTTCTCCTCTTATCTTACATTCACCCTCCTTTCATAATCCTCCTACACTGTGTCTGCATTCCATTCTTACCCACCCATCAGAAGTTTAGCCTTGGCCCATCTTACAATGGCTTTGGTGTTTCCAAGTGGCTCATTCAGCTATTTTTAGGGCAAAAATAGGGGTAGTTAGTTTCTTGTTGATAATGTTGTTAATGTGTAGAAAAACATAAAATCACAAACAAGACAAGACAAAACAAAAAACAGTTACCCGTCCCCTCTTTAAGTCAGCTGTAGGTTGCTGGTACTATGTATAGGCTACTGTGTAGCATCCACTTAACGCATTGTATACTTCATATAATTATTTGTGGGTTCAGAATCTTAACTCAAATCGTGAGGTAGTAGGTTGTACAAACTCCCCCTATGTGTGTGAGTGTGTTTGCTTAGTGCATCGGTCCTAAAGGCACAGCTGGGATGTGTATGTGGTGCTTCTAACACCACTCTCCAGAGGTGGGGGTATGTGTGTGGCTGCTCCTGTAAATGTGTCATTGTTCAGAAAGAGCTTGATGAGTGTGGGCCTGGCCCCTCCTCTCTCTAGTACAGCAGCGCGTGTGTGAGAATTTTTCTCCCCCTAAAGGCATTTTTACACTTCTACGATTCTCTCCGATTTGGTCGTAGAGGGACACTTTGGCACGCCTTGGCACGCCTTGGTAACACCTTCACCCAGGTGTTGCCGCCCATCCGACCCGTCGGAGAGCCGTCGGAGAGCTGGTCGGAGACAAACGCTTTTTTCTAACTTTTCTTAAAGAGACGGAGAGAGTCGGAGACCCCCTTGGCTGTGATTGGCCAGTTTACGACATCATTTCCAAACAACATCATTTCCGGAATCACACATGTCAGGACCTCACATTTCCTGTTTTCTGTCAAAATGTTTTAGTACGACTTTGGTAAACTACAAAGCTGCACAGCATGCAGCATTAGGCTACCGTATTTTATATAAACCCTCGAAAAGTACATTTCTCCCGACCACTGTTGGTCTCTTGGCTGGTGGCTCGGTGTTGAAAGTGCCTTCTCCAACCAGCTTCAACTGACATCTAACGTAATTTGCTACGGAGTAATGCTGGCAGCATAATTACTTTGCATCTATTAAATAGGAAATGTATTTCATGTATGTGTAGAACCTATTTAGAATGACTGACTTTACATAAAACGGCAGTGAAAGACATTTGAGTCAAACATTACTTTTGCCTCAATGAGGGTGGCGTGTGAGAGCATAATCGGCACGACAACGTTGTACTTATTAGCAGCGAGGCTAGCAGCACACTTTTGAGAGTTATTGTGAATACGCTAACGCTTGATTTAGCGGAAAATCTAGTAAACGTACGTACCACCTGTCTCCTGTTCTGTTGTTGTTGTAGTTGTCGCTCAAATCGCTACAAGCACGTCCTCTGCTTATAACTCAAACTAGTCCAGCTCCACCATCAACCATTGTCTGTTAGTTGCCATCACTCGCTGTTGTGAGAATTCCCGGGAGGAGGAATTTATACAATAAACGACTACCACACACACAACGATTTCTCTAAGATCGTCTTCTTGAAAATTGGGCATTAAAGGTGTCCAGGCAGAGGATAATAAGTGAGTGTGCTCCTGTATGTGTTTTTCATCATATGCATGGTTGAAAAGGCAGTCTCACAACTGTATGTTGAGGTATCAGAATCAGAATAATGTTTATTGGCATGTATGTGTATGCATTCTCTTGTTGTGTTTCTGATATAACTATAACACTGCATGTGGATTGGTATGAAGACTGCAGTGGGTCTAATTTCCTGCCCCTTACTTCATAGTTCTACGGGTATTTCTGTTCGAAGTGTGCATGCTTTGTTTTATAGTGACGTTTCACGCTAACACTTTTGACAAGGGCAACCGTCTCGTTGCAGATTAAACACATCGGTTTTGTCCTGCCCACAAGCAGCACAAATGCATAGCCTACTTGTCAGTCCACTCTGTCTTAAATTCGAGAGTTTTGGAATCAACTTTTCGTGTGTGAGAGCCTGGCAGAGGATCATTAGTAAGTGTGCTAATGTATGTGTTTTTCAACATATTCATGGTTGAATTCGCAGTCCCACAACTGTATGTTGAGGTATGCATGTTCTTGCTGTGTGTCTGATATAACTATAACACTGCATGATGTATGATGTATGATGAATACCGTGGGTTTATTTTTCTGGCCCTGTCCTCAGAGTTTGGGGGGTAATTTTGTTCGAAGTGTGCATGCTTTGTTTCATAGTGACACATTCACGTTACCACTTTTTGACAAGGGCAACCGTCTCGTGGCCAAAGAGTGCATTGTCATAGCGTTGTAGTTATTCAAAGGTTACCCAGCGATCATTGCAGTATGAATGTGACAAACATACCAAAGAAAATAAGAACGTATTCATTTTATTTGATCGTTTTATAATAGTTTCTGTATTGTATGTAAGATAAGCATATCGTTTTGTTATAAATCGTAATGTTTTTCACAAAAAAATGACCACCACGATGGAGATACATTTGCCTACTCAAGTGAATATATAGCTTTAGACATGCTAAAGTTGGCTGAGCTACATGTCTCCAAGGCCCATGTGTCTGCACCTGCCTGACAGGTCCTGAAGCAACATCCGTGTCATGTCAGTGACAGTTGGGAGGAAAAACAATCAATGACTTCCAATAAAGAGGTTATGTGGTAGCTACGGGCTCGACAAACAGTCGTTACCCCAGCCAGCGGTCCGGCGTTGAATAGGTTGAATAGGCTTTAGGACGCATAGCCGTCGGAGTAGTATGTAAGCCCGACCAATACGTTCAATTTTTTCTGAATCAACCGCCTGCCCCCGCCCGCCCATTTTTTTTTCGAGGACGGAGAGGGATGCAGAAGTATAAATTAGGCTTAAGGGTCTCTGTCTCTGTCCATCTAGCATAGACCAGTTGGTTACAGCCAGGTTTTTTCTTTACACTCAATCACAATGGCTTGTTCCTAAAAAGAAATAAAGGTTTGTTTGTTAGCAATATCACGTTGTTATACAATCAACTATTGGGCAGTGTTAACCCATGCTATAATTTGTTTGTTTTCCCCACTACCTTTAACTTTAACATTGTTGCCCCTGTCACAGTTTCATTGTTCAATGTGCTCTGAGGCTGACTATTTATTGTGACGATTTTGTTCTTCATTAACATGTATTTCAAGCACCAATTCCCTTTTTAATTGCCTAGCTTTTGATTGAACATTTTTATAACTTTACATTTAAAAACGAAATTCCCCAGTGCATGTTACGAACTCCCGTTATCATCAGTTTCTGTATGCGTCCAGTGTTGGAAAACATACATCTTTAGCTCCGCAACCTCTCCCCTGCGGCTTTATTAGGCAATTTCAATCATTGGATAGAGACTTTTGGTTGATCAGGCCAAACTCCTCATCCTCAAATCGTTATGCACTTGTATTATTTTATTTAAGCAGTATTGTCTTTATTATCACAATCCCCTTATATTTCCTCTATCAGGCTGCAATGAAAAATGCAGTCCATCGTCTGCATCTATTTTACAGACTGTCACCCTCTTTTTCTCTGAACTTCCACCTCTTCTTCAACTTTGTTCATTTCGCCTTCGTCCTTTCCCCTTTCTGATCCCCTATACCTCCCTCTGTTATCACCCTGCGCTCCTAACATAAGTGGCATGCACTCACCCCACGTTCTCGGGCTGATGGACCGCTCGCAGTTTCGTGCGTAATGTCCATTAGCTCCGCATAAGAAGCATTGGACACCACTCATGTCTCTCCTCTCCCATGGTGGTATCTGCTGTGCCTGGGATGCATCATGCACCTGTGAGGCGGTGGGTTGTGTCGTAACTACTACCACAGTTGTGGCTGAAGCCATTTCAATCTTCTTCCCTCCTTTACCACATTGTACCACAGTGTAGTCCCCAAAATGACTGTTTGACCCTATAATTCTGAAATCTTTCTCTTGGTCTGCCATGACTTAGTCCTACTATAAGCCCTCCTAGAATGTTCTGTTTTGTGGTGTTACAGATATTATTTTAACTCCTTCTTCACCAGGGTAGTGCCTTAGAGTGTCGCTCCACCAATCAGAGAATGGTTTGATTATTCTATAATTACCACCGTTTGTTCGTGGCTTTTCTATATTCATTCACAAATTTCTCCAGCCTATGAATGATATCTTTTACCTCCCCCTCGTGTTGTTTATCGGAACTGGTTATGATCTTATAACATTCCCTCCTTTCCCTGAATTTATACAGGGAATAAATGCAATAAATGCAAAACACAACAGCTGTGGGTGTAAGTCCGCTATAGTCCTACACCCACCCACATAAAAATTCAGAAAATAAGCTGTAAACAACTGTATTCTCCACAATGAAAACCGCTTGTAAAAGAGAAAGCGCTAAGGTGTATGAAACCTTATTCTACCGACTACCGTCTGTTAATAAGAAGACGCTAAGGTGTATGAAACCTTATTCTACTCAATGACTACCGCCTGTTAATAGGAAGGCGCTAAGGTATATGAAACCTTATTCTAGCGAGACTGTCGTCTTCAGATCAGGTCTTGTCAGAGGGTTTGCGTGCTGGGCTGCTACAGTTATATCACCGGTGATATAATTTTACCTGTACCAGTGCTCCACCGCAAATTGCCACTGACTCACTGACCAAGCAGTCTCTCAATTCACTTAGGCGTGCGGCCTATGCGGCCCTCTCGTGCACAAAGCCTCACTGACGTCTCAGTATGTAACACTCCACTCACTCGCTCACTCACTCCACTCCAATGCAATACCAACAATTCTACTGTCTGTCTTACAATAAGAACACACAAAGCCAATCAATGTGTACTTGTTCTGTAAATCACAGCACAGCAATGTAGTCATGCAGATTCTTTGTGCCACAAAATATCATATATTCACTCTCTTGTACTTCGCCCGTGTTATTCAGTTCTGACAGTCAAAAACTAACTATGAATGATATCTTAACTATGGACATTTAGTTAAATAGGCTGTCCTTACCTTTTAGTTATATATAGGCATGCCTTTTTGAATGTCAAATCGAATTCCACGGTCCCTCCTGTGCCAGCCTCGTGCCGCAGGCAGGGAAGCTGCGCGCCTTTACGGGTCCTCACGTCGGGGTCACCAGCTGTAAGATAATTATTTCTTACACTTTGCGTTTAGTTCAGGACCCGGTAAAGTACGCCAGCACGAAGGTTTTGTTGTAACAAGGTAAGAGCTTTACTTGATGAGTTGCAGCACAAATACAGTTGAGTTCACAAGACAATTGCATCCAGTAAACACAACCGGAGACTCCGGAGTTCTGATCTGTCCTAAAGAAACAACAATTCTTATACTCCATTTCTCACTGATGTCATTTCGTGGGCCCCTCCTGGTAACAGGTGGTGTCATGGGATCTATGACATGGTTTATCTGTTGTTTTTCAGCAATAGGACATTTACGTGTGAAGTCCCTGCACCTCTGTTTCTCACAGACTAGCTGACCATGTTATCTCCCTAGAGACATACTATGTATCACAGGCCACATTCTCCTGTCCTGGCCTGCTAGAAAGTCTGTAGCAAGTGACCTGACCTTACCAGGCCTGCTTTTCACTCTGGTCTCTGCAAAACAGTTTAGAGATTGAAAACTATTCTACCTAATAAACCTATACTGAACTGATTTTATCTTACAATATTCAAACAACTTCGACCATTTGTCTGGCTACGCAAGCAGTTGGGCTAAAGTGTGTGAAATAAAACACCATGTTACCAAGGCTGACAGAACTGCAGACAACCTTCAAGACAACTGATGACATGGTGAACACATCCAAATGTGAAGTGAATAAACATGTATCTTTAAATGTTTTCTAATACCAAGACCACAGACCCTTCAGACAGTCATTGGGGATCCTGAATACATCACTTCCTGCTCAGGGTCAAACATGTTGAAACATGTTGAAACATGAAGGCTACAGCAACAATAGCATAACATGCAGGTTATAAAACTGATTTGGCGGTCTTGGTAGAAGGCACTGCATGGGTCCCTGGTAGAGAGGAGCTGGAGTGGTTTATTATTGTGGTTGTTTATTCTCATGGTGATGAAAAGTACACTATGGGTTACCGACACATACTGAAATGCACATGTTGTCAAATTCCTTAGGATAGAAATCACTGATAGATTCACTGAAAAAAAATATAAATTAAATTCAATTGAGAAATAACCTACCAGATTTGACTGCACTGGACTTCCTCATGTCACACATTGGATATGTCCATTGATTACTTGAAGACACGCAAAGGAATGACTATGGCCGTCAAAATATTAAGTCCAACAATCCTTTAAACTCTGTAGAGGTAAAAAAAACCTAACAAACAGGGAACATGTTATGGAACTGATCAACAAGGAGATATGAAATCTTTGAGAAACAGAGTTTATTGCAAATGGAACATCCAGGGACACACAAGATCAGACTACAGGTTGTAGGAAACACAGATGACGAGGAAACAGATCCTCTTGCACGGAGGCCAAAACCCACAGAAGGGCGCAGGCTCGAAGCACTGTACGTATTTTCCATCATTGACAAAGCTGGACCTGTCAATGTGGGTTGTTACATCAGTGTACCCCTTGCTGAGTTTTGGGAATTTTAATGCTGATCATCTTTACAAGGGGATTGGAGAAGACATCCTTTGAGGTCCACTGGCTTTTTTGTGTAAGTCTTTTTTCAGCACAAATACTATTAACACATGGGATATGCATTCACTGTTTTTTGTATTAAAAGCATTACTTTATCACTAACAAATAGCCACAGAGATGTGGTTTATTTACAGATGCATACAGATTAATTTAAGTCAGGTTCCTGGGCCAGGTCCTCAAAAGGCCTACAAAAGGAAAAGTGAATCTATTTCAGTAGCAGAAAGTTTTTTCTCAGAGCTGTGACTGGGTCAGTCATACTGTTGATCACCTCAGCCAACTGTTTCATCCACCTGATTGCCATCTCAGCGCCTCTCATAACAGGAGAGGTGAGTGCTGTCAGCAGGTCCAAGTGAGGGTGATGGAAAGACTTTTCTGGTAGCTCTAGTGTCCTTGAAAAGTGAGGTGTTGGTCTTTAAATATACCAAAATCAGCTTTCAGATTTATTTCAAGAGCTAGTCCTATTTTTGCTGGTGAACTTTCATGAAAATGTGCTGTAAGGGAGAACATATGGAAGCGATATGCTGTTGAGCTTCTCAGTCAAACACAACATGTGTCTGCATCAGGACTTTGGACATGGTTGAATAACGAAATTGTGCGAAATTGTTGTTACGAAATTGTGCGAAATTGTCTTTCAGGTTTTTAGATTGTGTGCAGGATGCTCGTTTGGTTATGATGCATTCTTAGTTAATTCCATGATAAAGAGTAAAAATATGTCCACAACTGAGGAAGAGCTATCTGGACAAGAGGAACAGTCCTAAACTAAGGAAGTCATGACCTGTTAGACGTAGCTTTCCATTTCGATGTCATATGATTTCATTAAAAGGGTGCTCACCATTCTAATCAGGCATATTAACCTAAAACACTTTAAGGGTCATCTTTTAATATTAAAGATACTTTTCATCACTATTCCATACATAAATATATCATTTTTCAAGCTTTTTTTCTAATATAATTTCGACAAGGCATGTGGAAGATTGCGCAAACAAGGCAGGAGGAAAGAACCACAGCAAAACATGTAGTAGGATGAAATGAAGTCTAGTCTTCCGTAAAAGGAAGAGCTGAGAAACACCTACATTTTAGACTAGATTGCATTTGACTTCCCCTTGTGCCATAGAGCTACATACAGTCAGGTTCCTTGAAGACAGTTCAGTTAGGAAGTCACTATTTCTCAAGGGCCGCATTCATCCACAGTGATTCCTGTACTGGTCTGAAATATAATAGCACACATGTTTACCCCCTTTCTAAAATGATGTTATTTGAGGTGATTAGGTAGAGTTGCAACCTTGTTTTGGACATGGCTGAACGACAGGTAGAAGAAGTGGAAAATGTTTGCAACTAAAATACATATTTTCTAAATACATTTTAATTTGTCTAATCTGGAAGTATCATGAAGGACACAAAACTATAACTGTTTACTTAAAATGTAATGTAGTTATGAATAACTGAATAACAAAGGGTCATATTATCTCCTGCTTGAAAGGCAGGATATGTGCAATTTAGGAACAGGGGTGAGTGTGAGTGTGCTGCAACCAAGTCAGGCCATTACTGACTACCGCAAAGCCAATGACCTTGATTGAGCTTTTCCAAATCTGATCCGGTCAGTGGTGGAAAAAAGTGTTTTACTTTGGCTTGAATGCATGCTCTATGGGTTGTTAAATTTGCTTTAAAAGAAGAGCTTGGAGGGCCTTGTAAGGGGTTGTTGTTCTTCCTTGTATGTTAGATATTGAACCTTGGACTTGAATGACAGTTCTGATATAAAGACAAGTGACTGGCTAGCCTTTTAGCTTGCTAGCTTGCTAGTTCAGTATGTAACACCATTCTGCACACAGTTGTGTTAACTGACCAGAATCTCACCTAACTCAGTCTCAGTCCAGCGAAGTAAGAGAGGGACCACTTGCATACTCCCTTCTTATACTTTTTCTTTTACTTGTGTTCTACAGGTTTTCCCATATTAGGTAAGAAATGTCTCTTTGCTGCTAAAGTCTTTCTTGCCACATACATATCCTCCTTCAACATCAGTTGTTCACATCTGTCCTTCTTGTTCGTTAGCTCTACTTTGACACTCAGGGCCCCAATGTACACTTCCTGTTTTTTCTGCCTTGCACAATTCAAAAGACACTCAAACACTTTTTAAGCACACTCAAACACATGTTTTTTTGATTCTATTATTTTACTCTTCAAGCAGTTTCAGCAAGCATACATTTTTATAAGTGTATCAAAACATGGCCTAAGCCTGGCATGCATTAGGATTGATTCTTTGGCTGGCGGGTCAGTGTCTCTGTGGCATATTCAACAGCATGATAAGGAAGGAAACAAGCTCTATTTAATAAAAATAGTCTCCTTTAAAATGCTGAATCACATCGTCTGTGGTTGGCTGAGACTCCATCAACTCACAGCTCCAGTTACTTCTCTGTAATGACAAACATCAGACGGTCAACAATGGCACGATATTATAATGTTTCGTTTAAACATCCTCATTTCCATTGCAAGACAGAAGACTTACACTGCATGAATTATTAGAGCAACCATTTGACAAAAGGAAAAGGGTAGATTGTAGAAATCTCAGCTACCTATGACAATGATTATTGTGCCAGCACCATTTTGTTGTGCTCCAACACCATTTTGTTGTGCTCCAACACCATTTTGTTGTGCTCCAAAACCACTTTGTCCTAATGTCGTCTGGTCGGTGCTAGCTTTTCTTCTGTCCTTAACAATAGAAAACCCTAAAAGGGCATCATAACCAAACAAGACTCCAGCACCTAGAGCAAAGATCTGAGAGAAAAATTAAATATCAATGGTGCATTGGATAAAAAAAAAAAAAAACTTTATGCAACAATGCAACACAGCTTTACCTTTAACAACCAACAAACTTGAATTCCTTCTTTAATAAAATGGTATTTGTATGTATAACTGAACTTTGCATTCTTCTCTTTTCTTCTAATATCAGAGTCATTCTTAGAGTTACAAAAACAGAATTTATGTGTGCTTTGCCACTGCTAAAAAAGTATGACATATCACCTCTGCCATTATTGCAGTAGAGTCACCATATGTATGGGCAAAACAGACCATCGATGTGATCAACAAGAGTGGGGATGCAATCAAAGCTCTGAAAAAGTCCTGAAAATTGTAGAAAGGTTATTACGTTTGGAAAAAACAGACTGACCATCTTACCCAGGAGTGTGATTTAAACAAACACTACAGGTTTGTTGGTGTGTCATGCTAACAATGAAATTACTGCAAATGCTTTTCCCTACAGAACGTATTAATTATGAACTCAATACTTACACTCCAAAGCCAGTGGATTTCATAGAACTTCTTATCCAGCCCCCATGAAAATATGATTAAGAAAACTGCGGCCCATACCATCTCAACAATAGGGAATCCAATGAAACATCCCCTAGATGCAGCTTTGCAGATAAGGACAAGGAAGCAAAGGACCTGAATATTCAAAGAAACAATCACTCATTTATTTCAATATTCTATAATTATGTTGTTGCTATACCAGCAGCTCTTTTAAGACAAAGTAGCTGTTATGGTTTAGAAGACACATTAATAATAATCATTCAAGTCTCTTTACAGAGTCCAGAGTCCAGTAGTCATTCATATACAGTCATACCGGGTGGTCTATAGATACATTTAATGTATCTATAGGCAATCAGAGAAAAGGAGAAATTAAGTAGTGTTTCATATTAGCGGGAAGTTTAATGCATTTTATAGAAATTTAGGTCAGTCTGTATGGCCACAAGCAATTCATTTCAGGAAGCTACAAAAGCAAAGTCTCCATTGTGTCTTTCTCTGATGCAAATACAACATGGTCATGGATCTGAGGGTAATATAGGATGAACTTACGATTTCCCCCGCCATGGTGAGTCCTTTGCGAGTCTTCAAGTACCTGATGGTTGCACTAAGAGTGCCCTGTTCTCCCTCTGACGATTGCATAGCTGATCAGTGCAACTTTGGGGGGGAAAAATCGATAAAAACTACATACACTGGGTTTAAAGGGAGGGTAATAGAAATAGGATGGTCAAGGGAACTGTTATGTAAAGTTGCTTCCTAATTTTGTCCTCTTAAAATCTACTCGCGTTAGTAATGTATCTAAAACGCCTACCTAGATTTGACCTAGATAAGACCAACGCTGAAATTCTGTGCAAACAGGATGCAATATTTAAGGTGACTCACTCAACGTTTTGACGCAAAATGTGTAGCCTACTACAGAAACCTTTGGTTCAAGGGCTGGTTATTTTCATTCTGCATCTCTTGCAAACCTTATTCAATAAAAAAAATCTTTGTTTGAAAAATGCAAGAGGTTGACCTGTGTGATTGCCCTCTGTAATCCCGATCAATTTTCCACAAAGTAGAGGAGAGTGGGGTGATTTGTGCCTGCGGGGAAGTTGTGCCACTCCCTGTTTCTGGAACCATAGAAGAAATTGGTCATTTGACCACATATTTTTGAAGAGTCGGCTATTTGACTCATCCTGCAAAGAATAGAGCCACATTGCATCAGAGGAAACATCTAGGTTATGGATATAACCTCGGTTCCCTTAGCAAGGGACCAGATGTGACATTCGGTGATACTTTCATTGACCAATCGAAGCACTTTCTATTCACGCCGGAAGGCCGAATTGCGACAAATCACCGCACTGAGCAAGCCCCCTCAGGTCCCCATAAATTGGGGGTGATTACGTCGCTCATCCTCTGAAGACTCTGAGGGCCTGATTTACTAACAGGATTGCGCCCATTTCTAGCGTAAAATAGCGGTCGTAAACATAAAACGGTATTTACTAAGGGGGCGCATTTGAGTAGAGTCGCATATTAACCCTTTGAGGGTGTGTACCTGCCAACAGATGGGATGGCACGGAGACGTGGGTGGTAACGTAGGCGTGAAGCGCACTTTAATGGGAGGAGTGCGCCTAATGATGTATTGCGTGGAATTTACTAAACTGCCTGGCGAGCGCACGTCTATGATTTGCGCGCTAATTCTCCGCCTCATAAAAGTACGTCTTAACCAGGAAGCGCATTTCCATTGAGTCTGAAAACGTTGATATGGCAGCAGTGATAATGGCAAGGCGAAGAAAGAAGACAGAGACAGCGCACAGAAATAATTTTTTCAACTCGTATAACACATTTTCAGTTAAGCGAACCACAAATCATTAGACGGTACAGGTTAACCAGCCACGCAATACTTCAATTACTGAACCAGATCAGAGACGACATCTAACCCTCCAACACATTCCATTCAATCAGTTGGTAAACTCTGGACAACATTGCAAATATTGGCATCGGATCATTTCAAACAGTTATAGCATCAGTTGGTATATCTCAGCCTTCACTCAGCCAAATATTCACCCAGGTAATCGACGCATTGCTACGGGGCACTGGTCAATATACATTTCCCCACTACGATAACTGAAATTAAACTTTCCGTACGTAATTGGAGCCATTCATCGCACCCACATGCAAACAGCCCCATCTTCAATCCACGAACAAGTTTAACGAAACAGAAAGCACACATATTCAATGAATGTCCAGGTCATATGTGATGCCAACAAGACCATTACTTACGTGGTAGTGGTAGAGGGGGCAGCCGTGGCCTACTGGTTAGGGTTTCAGGCCGAAAACCGTGAGGTGGCCGGTTCGATCCCCGACCAATAGGAAAAATGTGGGCGGGGGAAGTGGTAGACCACTGCTCTCCCATGCCCACTTCCACGGCTGAAGTGCCCTTGAGCAAGGCACCTAACCCTGATCACTGCTCCCCGGGCACCGCCAATGGCAGCCCACTGCTCCGGGTTAGTGTTACTTCACTTCACTGTGTGTGTATGTGTCACTTCCCTGGATGGGTTAAATGCAGGGGTTCATTTCAGAGTGTGTGTGTCTACACCACCTCTGCCATAGAGAGGACTTTCACTTTCACTTTCTGTCCATGACAGTTTTATCTTCCGGAATAGTGCCGTCTATCCATGATTGAGCAACGGTGATTTTGGAGAGGCCTGGCTACTTGGTAAATGTACTTGTTTCAGTGGGGATATATTGTAGTGAACCCATGTCCCTTCCTTGTAGAACGTATTAATCTCGCCATGTACACATCTATATTGTTATAATAGACAGTTTATGCGTTAATGCCACCAATAGCATATTATTTAT